>NC_050453.1:25934434-26534434 GCF_903995425.1 Onychomys torridus
AATATGAATCCAGAAAGTTCTCCTTTTATATCCACTGACTACATTTCCAATTACAAACATGTAGTCCTTTTAGACATTGAAATGGTTAATGTTCTGGACATGTTAGCATGTCAAAGGGATTTCCGAAAGAAATAAGAACTGTTTTGTATGTAAGTAGCATCATCCCATGGATTGTGGTCATAAATAACAAATGGAAAAAAGAAAGCCATTTGAAATCCTGCATTCTCCATTGTTTACTTCTCATGGAGATGTAGAAAGTCCCATCTAGATGCTCTAATTACCTTGAACTTTGCCATGTCTTTCTACTTAGACTATCCTCCCTTAAACCGTGAGTCAAAACTAATTATTCCCTCAAATAGTTTATATCAGGTATTTTATGGTAGGAATTAGAAAATGCATTGATATAGCTATATTTGTACAAGTTGTCACCTCTGTTTCTTTATTGACTAAGAAGAAATTCAAGCAGAAATCATGTAATTTGGGGTCCTATTGGAGATGGCTTTTTAATAACTATTCTCTTGGCATATTAAATAATTGATATTCACAGAGTTGAAAGTACATTAATAAATGGAGACACATTTTGTACATAGTTTAGATAGTAGGAAAAAATTCGGACCTGATGAATGGGAAATTCACTGACCTTGGTCTTCATGAATAATTTTATTATGAATACAAAAAATTAAAAAGTGGTAGTAGATAATAGAACATAACAGCCTAGGAAGATAAAGTTTTCATATTGTGTTACACAACATGAGTAGACAGCATACTTACCTATGTTATGTTCTCTCTTGAGGTCAGTTGTTTAAAAAGAAAAGAAACAAGCAGGGAGAAAATAAGAGGAAAGATGATAACTGAAAACAGAAAATACACCAAGAACCACCAAAGACCCTAATTAATGGATGCTTTGTAAACAACATTTAAGAGCTTCATAATAATTCAGACAGATGCTCTTATTTCTCCTGTTTTATAAACAACAAGTGAACGGAGATATGAAGTATCTTGTCCAAGGTCACAATGCCACACCAGATGGTCTAGCTGCAGCACCCTCCATCTTGACCACACTCCCATATGGCCTCACTATGTGACAGATTGACAGAGAAGGCAACATAGTAAAGGGTGTGATAAAAGGATAAGCTGAGCCCAGGGACTGCGGGAATAACAGCCAAAGAGCCACCATCCTAAAGCTAAGTCAAAGTATTTTGATACATTCGTTTACAATTTCATACATATTATGTTGTATATGTATGGATATGGTTATTTAGGCATAATTTCATACTTACAGAAAAAATATCAAAATCAAAGAACAACATAATAAACTTCTGTAGACTCTCCAAAGAGAATCACCATTTATGTGTATTATGGGAAAAAAAGGATTTATCATGATTAATATCATCCATTCATCATCTTGTCTTTCTTCTGAACCATTTAAAAATACATAAAAAACAGCAGAGTCCCTTGTTCCTAAATATCTCACTATGTATTTCCTAATACATATACATTACCCTATTTAACCATAGAAGTATCAGGAGGATTGGGAGAATTTGCACTCATACAATATCTCCTTTTAGGATAGAATATTATCTGTATTTAAGTTTCCTAAATTGTCTCCTCTAGAGCTATGTTTTTCTGAACCAAAATTCAACCCATGCATGAGTCTCTTTTAATACACAGTGGTTCTTTGGTCTTGCAATTTGTTGACCTTTAGACATAAAGATTATGAGCCCAATATTCTATTAAGTGTCACCTAACGAGGTTTTTTTCTGAATTTTCAAAAAAAAAAAAAGTTTATCACATTTATGTGTGTGTGTGTGTGTGTGTGTGTGTGTGTGTGTGTGTGTGTCTGAGTGTGTCCATTCATGCGTACGTGCGTGCATGTATGTCCGAGAATAACTGGAAGAAAGTGATTCTCTACTTACACATGTAGGTCCCAGATATCAAACTCAGAGCATCAGGTTTGGCGGCAAGTGTTTCTACCCACTGAACAATCTCAATTTTTGCTGAAAGATTCTCTATGTATAGATTCAGATGATATGTTTCTTCATCCCATACTTTAGAGTAATATAGAATGCATTTCACTTTATCTCATCAGAAGTTTTATGATGATGACGTGTGCCAATGTTCGTCTTTCAAATGTCGACCATGTTCTTAAAACCGTGTCTTTCAGGTTTGACCATTCTAACATTACTGTTCTCCATCTTGTAATTAATAAGCAGTTTGCTTAGCATTGCTTTCAGACTGGAATATGTGAGTTCTTGTCAAATATTACCCACCTAATTTTAGCTAGAGATTATTTTATTGCTCCTTTATACTTTTAGCTGGAATTCTAATATCTGAGGAAAATCCCTTCCTACGTTGTCTGGCTTTTTAATTCCCACACTCTTGCTCCTTTACTTTCTTCCTTCCAGTCTGTCTTGACCTATGTTTACTTCAAGTTACTCTTAAAAGCTGCTCTGTCTCTGAGGTCCAATTCCAAACCTGGTTATATCTGCACTCATTCTTTGTACCTACCCCATCTACCCAATCGCCTCGAGCTAACAGGTGTGTGTTAATGGCTTCCAACTTTGATTCCATTGCCAAAATTTTCTGGGGAATCTTTAAAGCCCCAAGAGCTTCCAGATGCACTTAGACATCCCACAGACATTTCAGTTTCCAGTACACAACCCTGCCCATCTTCTTCCTCCTCCAACCAATTTGCCTTCTTTCACGCCTTATTTTAAATTTAAAAAAAAAAAAAACACAAAAAACAAACAAACAAAAAATACATCCAATCACAAGTATCAGAAAGAGTTCACATGGGGATCTTCTGCCCTTCCCCTTGATCAGTCTCCAAATCCATTGCTCATCAGCACCCATAATTCTGCCTGGTATTGTGGTGATATTTGTTTGTTTGTGTGTGTGTGTGTGTGTGTGTGTGTGTGTGTGTGTGTGTGTGTGCGCGCGCACACACACACACACACACAAATGCACTTTAACAAATAAAGCTTACCTAGAGATCAGAATGCATAGTTAGTCACTAGTTAACCATACAGGCTGGGCAGTGGTGGCTTACATCTTTAATCCCAGCACTTGGGAAAAGGAAACAGGAAGTGATAAGGAAGGGTGAAGGCAAGAGGAGTTGGCGAGCTAAGAAGTGACTATGGTTTGCCCCTTTGTCTCTCTGGTCTTTCAGCATTTACCCCCATACCTGACTCCAGGTTTTTGTTATTAAGAATTTTATTATTAGAATTCACACTACAGGGTATATGTTCCTGAACACTGTCAGGTCTCTTTTTGTGTTATGAAATCCTTAACTCCAGCCTTAAGTTGCTACATACTCTCCCAGTGGTGTCTGCTCCCTTCATCTTTGCCTGTTTCTGACACATACTCCATATTTCTACTGAAGTAATCAGCCTTGAACATTTGTATAGAGGAAACATGGTACTGGTCCATTTCAAACTGCACAGTGCTTTCCAAGAGTTGACAGAGTGGTGCTCTGGTAGCCTGGGACAGTGACCAAACCCTAAGTAATTCAGAGTGTAGTTTATACTTTACTTCCTACACTCATCTACAGATTTTCAACACATGATTTTGACCCCTGCCATTCATAATCTATGGCCAAATTTTATATCTCAAAGGACTTAGAAATGCTCTAGCCTTCACACAAAATGTCTTTCCAGCCCCAATTCCTCCTTTAAAAATTGTCATCATCATCATCAGCAGCAGCAGCATCATCATCATCATCATTATCATCATTGTTATTATTAATTTTACATCCTGACCATAGTTTCCCCTCCCTCTTCTCCTCCCAGTCTCTCTTCCTGCTCTCCTCTGCCCCACAATCCACTCCTCCTCTATTTCTATTCAGAAAACTGTGGGCCTCCCACGGATATAAACAAAACATGGCATATCAAGTCGCAATAAGAGTAGGCACCTGCCTTCATATTAAGTCTGGACAAGGTGACCCAATATGAGGAATAGGGTCCCAAAAGCTAGAAAAAGAGTCAGAGGCAGCCCCTGCTCCCTTTGTTAAGAATTCTACAAGAATAACAAGCTACACAGAAGTAACATATGTGCAGAGGGCCTAAGTCAATCCCATGCAGGCTCCCTGGTTGGTGATTCAGTCTCTGTGAGTCCCTGTGAGTCCAGGTTAGTTGATTCTGTGAGTTTTCTTGTGGTGTACTTGACCCTGCTGGTTTAACTGGCCATCTCCTGTAACCAGACAAGACTTCCAGTGGAGGGATTAGAACACCAACCCAGCCACATAACCTTTGACCTACAATTCATCCTGCCTACAAGATGCCCTGGGGTAAAGGTGGCACAGAAATTGTGGGAATGGCCAACTAATGACTCATCAAGTCTGAGACCCATGCCACCCCTGGCATTTCCAGTCCAGCCTGAGAGGGAGCCCACCCCTGACACTGCCTGGAGCACCAGGACTCAGAGGATATGATAGCCTAGAGACCTAGGATAGAACCAAACATGACTGGGGGTAAGGGGAAATCAATGTAATGATTCCTAATGATAGTCTACTATGCTCATAGATTGGTACTTAGTTCAATTGTCAACAAAGAGGCTTCATCCATCAACTTAAGGAAACAGATGCAGAGAGTCACAGCCAAAAATTAGGCAGAGCTCAGGAATACTTTGGAAGATGGGAAGGATTGTAGGAGCCCATTCCTCTTACTTTTACTAAATCTAATGGTTTTGTGATCTTATCTCAATAACTCTTCATCTGAGAAGTGTGGTGGTATTGTGTTCCTCAAAATATTGTGCACCCTAATAAATTGATCTGGGGTCAGAGAAGAGGCTAGAAAATGTGGCACTCGCACCTTTAATCCTAGCATTCCAGAGGCAGAAATCCATGTGTTCAAGGATACAGCCAAACTTGGTGACTCATGCCTTTAATCCCAGGGAGTGATGGTATAATGCAGAAAGGTATATAAGGCATGAAAACCAGGAACTAGAAGCATTTCGCTGGTTAAGCTTTTAGGCTTTGAGCAGCAGCAGTTCAACTGAGATTCATTTGGAAAAGGACACAGAGGCTTCCAGTCTGAGGAAACAGGATCAGCTGAGGAACTGGCAAAGTGAGGATCATCCAGAATTCACCCCCAATAACTGGCCTCAGGTTTGATTTTATTAATAAGACTGTTTAAGATTCCTGCTACAGGGAAGGGCCTCTAGCCCTTCTCTTACCCCATTCATTTAGATGACACAACTCAACTTCTCTGCTCTCACATATCATTTTTCTGTCCATAGTAACACTGTGACCTATTAATGTATTTGTTTATTTATACTCTGAGACAGAATTCTCTTGACAGCATGAATATTTTTGTTCGGTTTTCAATTTTAATGGCTATCGTGGTATGTGACTAGAAATATGTAGGCTTGGTACATGTCTAGAAATGCATAGGCAACACAATCCAATAAATGGTGAATGGTTGGGCAGATGTATCAATATGAATAAATACTTAAATGATAAAATTTAAGTATTAGGCCCATATTAGAAACAACTAAATAATAATATTTAAAAGTACTGGAAGATAGAAGGTTGTCCCACAGAGTACTTCATCATAATTAAGTATTAGAAAATATTCAAGCTTGGCCTTGGTCGTACATTTTGCTCACTAGTCCAGTCTGATCAGCCCATGCCACATCTAACTAATCCAGTGTCCAATTCCAGTCTGTTGAATGTAGCTCTTAACCAGCATCTAAGAAACGTCTTGCAGCAGACAGAGACCATTACAGAAGCTCACAACTGGTCCAAACATAGAGAAAAACTGACTGTGGTGTGCTCAGACCCAACTGATACATCTACAACACAACCCATACTCAGGAAACATCACAGAAGATGGGGTGGGAAGATTGTAAGAGGCAGAAGACCAGGAAGTCTGCTGTGAGATTGCAACTGCTATGCATGACATTTAAGTTTCAAGATATTACAGGTTCGTCATCTGCTTCCTGCTGGGCTATGTCCATTGCACCACAACTATAGAGAGGGAGTAATTTTGCTCTGTTTTTTAATAAGGCTTCTCAATTCTTAAATTAGACAATCCTTTCTGCCTGGTGTTGAGTCTATCTGTCCAGCTGTCTTTAGATAATGAATTCTGCTTCTGCTCCTATATATTTCTTGGATAGCTAACACATGATCGTGGTCAAATATGAAAAACTCAGCCATTCCCAGATGCTGAATTTCTACTTAGATCACGTGTGTGAGTTTTCAGGTATTTTGGGGTATCATTTTAAAATTACTATTCTCTCTCTCTCTCTCTCTCTCTCTCTCTCTCTCTCTCTCTCTCTCACACACACACACACACACACACACACACACACACACACACACCACAGACCCATATGCACCATAAAGACACACATCACAGACACATATACACCACCACCACCAGATCATCTTGCACCAATATTCTAAGCTCTTGTTATTGCACAGTCCTGTAGATTTTATTGAATTCAATAAGGTAGCTTTTCCAGAATTTCTTAAAAACCACTTTTGGCCAAGCACAAATGTCACAACTAGATAGGTACTCCAGGAAGTAGACAAGAGATTTTTCAAGAGGAAAAAAAGTGGTTGCAGACTAAACATTAGGTGAAACCCAAGTTTCAATTGAGAAATGACATAGAGGGGTGAGCAAATGCCAAGGCTGGAATATCAAGAAAAACCGGAACGAACATGGTCGTGGAACATAAAAGAATAGCGAAGGGGCTTTGCATAAATGCCACTTTTAGTTTCAGAAGCTCAAGCAGAAGAGAAATCAGAAAAACGGGGTTGGGGGAAGTCATGTATCTTTATAAACAGAAAATTATGAGTGACCTTCAAAGCAGCATCCATTCTTCTTGATTTGGTGACTGAGCCTCATCACTAGCCTCTTCAGGTGGTCATTAAAGATTTGTATTTGACCTGCAGTAACAGCGAGATCAAAGGAGGAGAGTGTTGTCACATGGCGTTATCACAGAAGGTCAATTTCTCAATGTCCTTGTACATTTCATTGTCAAGATAAAATACAGTAACCGCTGCTTAATGGGCATTTTGTTTGAGGCTCCCTTTCTGAATGCATTAATCCATGACTCCCAGCTTCCATCTTACAGTAGCTCCTTTGTAATTACAGCAGATACTTGATTTTGATAAGCCGTTCGCAGATAGCTTTGTTGTCACCCACCTGCTATCCAGATCATCAAAGTCTTCCATGTGACACAAAAGTGACCCCTTTCCAAGGTTTTCTAATACTTGCTCCCTGAGTGCTTCTTCTTAGGCACCAAATGAAAACAAGTACTTTGCCCAAATCAGCAAATAAACTGCCATCTCTTCTACTTGACTACAGGGAACAATGTATATGTAATCATCTATTGTCCCTCTGTCTCACATAGACTTGAGTTTTGGGTTGTTGTATGTGGGATTTTGGTTTTGTTTTGTTTTGTTTTGTTTTGTTTTTGTTTTTGTTTTGTGTGTGTGTGTGTGTAAGAGAGAGAGACAGAGAGACAGAGAGACAGAGACAGAGACAGACAGACAGACAGACAGACAGACAAAGAGAGACAGAAAGACAAAGAGTTCATGATAGGTATGCAATAGCTTATTGTTTGAGAATTTCATGGATGTGTACACTGTATTTTGATCATACTCTCAATCTCCTCTGCCTAGGCCAGCCACCTTTCCCACTCCTAGAAACCTGCTCTATTCTCAACTTTAGGCCTTTCAAAAAATCCACTGAATCTAATTACTGCTGCCTATATGCCCTTGGGTACAAGGCCAAACACTGAAGCATGTCCATCCTACCCAGAGTAATATCCCTAAATATATAACGGACTCCCCTTCTTCTAGTAACCATCAACTTCCAGTAATTCCTCAGCTAGATAAAGCCAGCCAAGATTCCACCATGAATGGAGGTGGGGCACTCGACTCACTACCCCTCTCTGCGCTAGCACTTTTCAGTGCGGTGTCTTATCAAGGGTCTGTGTTTCATCGATAACAGCACAGCAGAGTTTTTCTGGAACTCATGTTCTCTGTAAGTAATAAGTTCCAGGGCTTGGTTGCAAACATCCAAATTCTATAGCCTAACTGAATTGAATTGAACACATGCTCCCATTTCATTTAAAAAATAATACACCTTCCAACATTGTTTAAAAAAAAAAAAAAAAGAAAGGAAGGAAGAAAACTGCCCCTGGGAAACAAGAAGTGACCCCAAAGCATTATCATCCTCATTGCATCTGCGACACTGCTATGGTAGAAGATTTGTAATCTTCTCTTGCTGCAAACCAGTCATATACAGAATGCTGAGGAGAAAGCATTTCCCCTTTGAAAATGTCACGGGGCATCCAAGCAATCTCTTTTAGTTTTATCTTGGCAAACAAATGTCCACTGATCAATATAAATGAAGAACAGGCACACCAGCATCAATAGGAAATGACTTTTGTGAAGTACGTTTTGATTCATGGCACGGAGTGGCCCTTCCTAAGTTCTGTTCTATTATCAGCTGGGAAGCGGGAGATATCATAAAAGGGGACTCCCGATGACTGTCATTTTCAAGTGGGGTGCTCTTAAGTTATAGACTTCTGCCACCTCCGAGATAAATGACTGGCTGCCCTTGACTGACCCTGTCTTTAAAGAAGGGAAGGCTGTCTTTGTCGACAGGGATGCAGCCTGGAAAACTTTGAACGACATAGCATTTAAAGACAATTTTATTTCTTTATCAACTGATAGTTCTCTATTTCACGTCTCCGGTTTTTATCGCTTGCTGGCATATGTGTTGAAATGAGATCATGAGGTCTCAGCACTCTCCGCTTGGCCTCTTAGAGACTTACTCCACTGAAAGTATAATCCTGTGAGTAGTGAAGGTGGCAGAGATGATGTCACACTCCAAGGACAACTGACACTGTGTGTGATGGGCAGCTTCAAGTGATTGGTTCTTTTAACTATCATGTTATATTTTTAACATAAGCCAGTTGTGGTACTTTTAAGACTAAAGAGTGTGTAATATTTAAACCCTGACAGGATTATTTAGAATTGTGCCACATATTGAGAAATATTTCATGAAAATCTACTGAAGAGAGCTGGAAAAAATCCTGACAAGCTCTAGGGGCTTACATGAAATTAAATGACCTTTAAATAAGTTTGACACTGAGAGTAGAAAATAAACAGTGACTTTCAGATGATGAAGCCAGGAAGTTTGGGTGAAATCAAAGACTAACTCTTAGTCCAGGTGATGAATGCCTCGGGGACTTCTGGTACAAGGTGAGACGGATGAGGACCTCGGCCTAAGAGGTTGTGACAATTAGATACAAAGCACTTGAATACAATTATCAACATGTTCAGTTTTCAGTGCCCCTTCTCTACTATTTGTTATCTATTTTCTACCTTTCCTTCTTCCAGGAAGGCCAAGCACATTTTATCTTCAAATAGAGCTTTCTAAAAAGTAATTAGGCTAAACTCTACATCCATGTCTGGAGAGGTCATGTTTAACTTAGGTTTTATGTCCAATACCTATGACCAGATCTTGAAAACTGTTGAGGAAACTATTTCAGGACCTGCAGATATCTGTTTCAAGCCTAGTTTCTCTCCTTAAGATCTGTAATATGAGTTTTGCTTTCAGTTTTCCTTTTTTGTTTTAACATGTATAGATGAGTTCATCGTATGGTTTTAGTTTTTTTTTCCTAAATTAGACATGACTCATGAGAAATATATTTATATAGTAATTGATTACTGTCTTAGGGTTTCTGTGGCTGTGATAAAGCACCATGGCCAAAAGCAACTTGAAGAGGAAAGGGTTTATTTCATCTTATACTTTTAAGTTGCCCACAATCACTGAGAGAAGTCAGGGCAGGAACTCAAGAAGGGTAGGCACCTGGAGGCAAGAACTGATGCAGAGGCCATGGAGGAGTGCTATTTACAGACTTGTTCTCCATGATTTGTTCAGCCTGCTTTTTTATAGCATCCAGGGCCACCTGCCTTGGGGTACCACCACCTACAATGGACTGTGCCTTCCACATCAATATTCAATCAAGAAAATATACCACAGGCTTGCCCTCTGTCAATCTGTTGAGGGTGTTTCCTCAATTGAGGATTTTTCTCTACAAATAACTCTAGCTTGTCTCAAGTTGACATAAAACTCATCAACACAATCAAACACACATGCACACACACAGAGAAATACAAACACATACATACATACATACATACATACATACATACATACATACACACACACACACATATTCTGAGACAGTGCTAGATGTTATAGTAACTTTCTGAAAATTAGAAGGTGTGCTCTCTGGGAGGAAAAATTAGAAGACACTATCTGTGCACATAATGACCCCTGGGGCACATGACCTGTCCTATCTGAAGGACAACTCCTTCTAGTTTATGTCCTTCAGTGACATAGCTCCATGAGGACTCCCTCCTGTAAAATGGCAAAACTCAGCAGCCACATTGGAGCTCTGTATGTACACCTGCACATTGCTGAAATGCACATCTACACATGCATCTAAATTAACATTAATTTTCTACCTTGTCTCCCTTTTAAATGTAAACAAGTTGTAATCTTTTACAGCCTCCAATAAGGCCACTAAAGCCACATTCTGACCACTTTCAAGCAGCTTCTGATTTCTGTTTTCATTTTCCTCTCAGCTAGGATTGTTGGTTTTTTGAGGGGGGATTTAACTTTTCCCCGAGACATCTTCATGCTCCTCCTATTTTGGGGCATTGTGATCAGAAATCATCATTTGTAATGTCACTTAGTTTGTGAGGGAAATAGCTTTTCTTTGTGATAAGTAGCTGTAATTATTCCATGTGCAAGTGGGAAGTAAGTTCTTCCACAGAGTTTCATATGTGTAGTGGGTAGCCATCCCAATTTTGACCTGTAAATACCACCCCCTTTGAGGCTTCGGTAACTGTCATGCCTACAAGGCAGAGCCGAGAGAGCACCCCCGAAGACCCAAGATCTGGATGGGAGAGCTCTCTTGGTTCCTGGACCCTGGACGCTGGAGGTAGACTGAGCACAGTTCTCCAGAGAACACTGCTGGACTGTGCCACACCTTTCCCAGACCCTGTTTACCTATCCCTTCACTTGTAAGTTACCCCACAAAATAAACCTCCCTTTTAACTATGTGGAGTTGCCTTAATAATTTCAACAATAGGTATGGGCAGATACATGTGCATTCACACACACACATACACACAAAATCATGGATGAGCACACATAAATACACATGTGCACATGTACACTCACACACCTGCATCCAAATGTATGCTCATGCACTTACACACATACACACTCATCAATGAAAACACATAATTACACATGTGCACATGAATACTTATACACCTGCATACAAATGTATGCCCATGCACACACACACACACACACACACACACACACACACATTTGTGAATGAACACACATAAGCACACATGGGCACATGTACTCACACCTGACACACAAATGCATGCATACATACACACCAGCACAGAGCTAGATTGGATGGTGACATCACTTGTATCTTTGATATTCTTAGGTGGCTTTCATGTTCCTTTGACCTTAGTAGACTGACAGTAGTGACCAGCCTTCTTGTTGACTTCCTCTTAAGTCTCAGGCAGATTCTGCTTCTTGTTGCAGTAAGGCTATTGAAGAATAAGCATTCATATTTGATGCTAAGTTTCCTTGAATATTACAGCTTTCAGCATCTAATATGTAACTCTATCTCAGCTTACACGTTTTGCCTTATTGTTCACTTTGACAATGGCAAGATAAAATCTACTTTAATATTTCTCACATCCGCCTGGCACATGTACTTAAGCACCTTTTAAATTTTCCCTCTTTAGAACTGTCTTCGGTGTCTCCATAGAGTGGAAATTTACTTTGTTTTCCTGTCAGCTGGACATGATTGCTCTTTCTACAATAGCAGTTAAACCTACTTCGCTTTAAGTTTGGTCTCAAGTTGTCTCGTTAATTTATACAGTGATCACTGTGTACATAATGTGTGTACTTCGTTTCCGGGGGTGTGCCTTCTGTTCTTTTTCTTTGTACTTACGATCTATATCTGGTTGGAATGACTACAGTAGGTCTTCAAAGCTTTGAAATTGATGAGGAGATGCTCTTCTGGTCTGTAATCTTCAAGTCACTGTCTGCTAACGCTTGTGTTAGACAGCATTCTTGGGCAGCCACTCTGTAACTTTACATAAGGCAGAAGTCCCTCTACTTTATCTTCAATTCACCTTTGCTAGACATTTTTTAATGTTTCCTTATTTCCATGAGCATACATTAGTTGTTCATGTATGGGCTTCGTTATATATATATATATATATATATATATATATATATATATATATATATATATATTGGTTTTTCAAGACAGGGTTTCTCTGTGTAGCTTTGTGCCTTTCCTGGCACTCGCTTTGTAGACCAGGCTGGCCTCGAACTCACAGAGATTGCCTGCCTCTGCCTTCCGAGTGCTAGGATTAAAGGTGTGCACCACCAACGCCTGGCTATACATGCATATATTTTAATTGCATTTATCCCTTCTCCTGGGTATCTTCAGCTGTCAACTTGACACAGCTCAGAGTTATCTGAAGGAGTCTCACTTGGGGAACTGCCTCCATCAGATTGGCCTATTTCAAAATGATGGAGGAGGGAGCAGCCTACTCTGGGTGGTACAACTCTAGACTAGTGGGTCTGGACTGTGTGAGAGCTGGTTGAGCACTGGTCAGGGAGATGGCTAGGGAGCAAACCAGTAAACAGTGTTCCTCTCTGGCTTCCTCTTCAGTTCCTGCCCTGGTTTCCTTCCATGATGGATTGTGACCCAGAAGTGGAAGCCAAAGAAACCTTCCCATCTGACAAGCTGCTTTTGTTAGTGGTGTTTATTCAACTAGCAAAAAAGTGACCTTGAGCACCCTTTATTTGTATCTTTCTAATTGCATGTGGTAAAATGTTCACATCACTCTCTCCTGCCTCTCATCTCTTAATTGAATAAACTGTTCATGAGTTGTTAAATTTCTGAGTACTGTTGTTAGAATCGGTAACTTTCTAGAAATAATTTGTTAAGTTATGTCCCAGGATAGCCAATCTCTATACATTTTTTCATTAATTCCTGAGCCCTTATAAAAAGATACTTTGTAGCCAGGTTGTAGATAGCTGCTATTCTGGCACTTGGGAAGTTGAAGAAGGAGCATTGTCAGGAGTTTGAGATCATTCTGGGATATACAATGAGTGCCACACCAGTCAAAGCTGCATACCAAGAGACTGTGTAAAAAAAATTAAAAAGTTTGTTGCGATCTTTATCTTATTTCAGGAAAGTTATTTTTGAGGGAGTGGAATTATTAAATTATAAATATTTATTTTCTTCCTTTATATTACTTTTCCTATCCAGAAAATATCCCAGTAAGAAGAGGGAGGGAGGGAGGAGGGAGAAAGGGAGAGGGAGAGAGGGACAGAGAGGGAAAGTGAGAGAGAGAGAGAGAGAGAGAGAGAGAGAGAGAGAGAGAGAACGAGAACTAATGTTTTTATTTATCTTTTAAGAATTTAGGAAGGCATAAGATGCCCTGGAACTGGAGTTTCAGGTGGTTATGATCCACCATGTGGGTGCTGGGAATTGAGTCCAAATCTCCTAGGAAAGAAGCCAGTGCTCTTAGCCACTAAGCCAGCTCTCTACTCCTCACCTCCTTCTACTAAGAAGATTTTTCTATCTACATTCCCTCCTTTATGTTTTTTTTATTTTAATTCACTGTCAATATCATCCTTTTTCTGGATAAATTTTTCTTAGTTTTCGAAGTTCTGGTTCTAGATATATTGGTTTTCTGTTATTGCTTAATAAATTTGCCCCCAACCCCTGAATAGCCATTTCCACAAGAATTCGGGAATATTTCAGGCCAGTAGAATTTCCTGAGAGCCAATAATCTGAGACATGAAAATATTCCTTGCAAGATAATGGATTACTTGTCAGTTCTGGCTCAGTCACCAGACAACCACTTTGGATTTTGACTGTACCACATTTGCGGGCACTCTGACTCATTAACCAGATTTGAAAACTTCTTATCTTCAGAAAGGTCCAGAACAGGAATAGACTTTTCAACAGGCCTGGCAAGCCTTGTGGGGCTCTGATTCAGCAGACAGAGCTAAGTGTGCTTGAAATTTTAGTGCAAACAGAATAAAATTTATTTAAAATTCTGGAGACCAGAAATGTTCCAAATTTCTAACTGTTGTCTCTGATTTTAGAATATTTGCAAACATATGATGAGTTGCCTTGGGGATGAAACCCATCTCTGACCACAGAACTCATTTATGCTTTATGTGCCCATTACACACATATGCGGAATAATTTTCTACAGTAGTTTTACTATGCATACATTTTGATGTGATTCATCTCAGTGGGACTTCCCCTCCTAATGTCCAAATTTCAAATGTTGAAGTCATTCACTTTTGAATTTTAGAAGATTGATATACAACCTGCAATTCTGTATGAAACTTACCTGATTTTTAGTGATTTTTCTGGTGAATTTTTAAATGTGAAGTTCAGAGTTCAGTGACACTTTCTTTGTCAATACAGTGAGTTTCTGTCATTGTCATCTTGATTTTATTAGGGGAAGATATTGTTTTTGTGTGTAACAAATAATCTTCCACATGGCTGGGGAGGTGACTCAGTAGGTAACAAGCTCACCTTGCAAGCACAAGAACCTGGGTTCGATCCCCTAGTACCCAAGTTCAAATTGCCTGATGTGGTGGTACACATTCCCCAACTGTGGAGACTGATGCAGGCAGATTCCAGAATTGTAGACCACAGCTGATGATCAACACCCAAGCCTACCCTTTGGCTTCCATAATCACATACATACATTTGTGTGTTAACCTGGACACACATGTATACATGTGCATACACCAACATGCATACATGTAAAGGAATTAATAAAAGCATAAATAAATAATGCTCAGATGTATAGAGTTAAAAATGTACTTATTCTCCAGAGTCAGTGTTTGTTTATAATTCAAGTTTCTTTAGACACCCCAAATAATTATTTCTTAAATCCTCCCCCAACACACACACACACATGTTCCTGCACCTTCATTCTAACGTACATGTGAAATGATTCTACCTTCTCCATCAAGATTCCTCAGGTACACCCAAACACAGGAGATGATGGGGTCTTCATGCTCCCAGCTATAGCTTGAATCCTAATTGGATTTAATGATTAAAAACCTCGAGTCAGATATCAGGGTGAAAGCTGAAAGATTAGAGAAGCAGAGCAGCAGCCACTAGAAAAGCTTCTTAATAAAAAATAAAAAGTGCATGCAAGCAGCTTCCAAAAAAATATGAGTTGACAGAAACAGCCAGCTGCCTGGACAGGCACCTGAGGTTTCTCCACAGTGTTGGGGCATCATCTTCAGCCTATCGGCTTATTTCCTTTTTGGGTCTCTGAGGGAGTTGAAGATCAGTTAGTTATAGTTACAGTTTTCTTTGTTAAGAATTTCAGAAAAGAAACTCACTAAGAGGTGTAAGTGTATAAATTTGAAAGACGCTATAAGACAATTCTATTAGTAATATAAGTTAGGATAGAAAGTGAATCGGGTACATTTTGGACTTACCAAAAAAGGATAGACAATGGAATTATTTTCTCTGAATTTGTCAAATACAAATGGACTAGACATTGTTTAGGTATTTATTGCTTATATTGTACTTTTGTATATAGTTTTCCTTATATTAGTTATAACTTTTTTCCTTTTTTTCTTTTTATTAAAATAGAAAAGGGGAAATGTGGTGATATTTCATTTGTACTGAAATGTGATTTTATTTGTATGTTAATGCCGGAAAAGGCTGAGCTTCTGTCTCTGGCCCTCCTTATCACTTCCTCTCTCCACCCAGCCATATCACTTCCTGTTTCCTCCTCCCAAGTGCTGGGATTAAAGATATGAGCCACCACTGCCTGGCCTCTATGGTTAACTAGTGGCTAGCTCTGCCCTCTGATCTCCAGGCAAGCTTTATTTGTTAAAGCACAAACAAATGGTACATAGCAGCCTTGTTCCAAATGCATATTCATTGTCAAGAATGCAGTTCTAGGGATAGAATATGGGATCATTCACATGACTCTTTCCTAAATAAAAGCAGATTATTTTTTCCTTTTTTTTTTTTTTTTTTTTGGTTATAATTAGAAGAGTCTTGGCTTGAACCCAACACAGTTTATGCAATTGTTTATTTAGTGTATGTGGATATCCTTGTATACATGTTCAACATAGGTCAGGGGGCAAGTGTGTATGTGCATGCATGTGGAGGGACCTCGGGTGTCATTCCTCCTCAGGTGCCACCCACCTTGAATTTCTGAGGCAGAAACTCATGGAGTCAGATAAGCCACCAATTAGGCTTGGCTGGTTGGCCATTGAACCGGGGATCCACCTTTCTCTACCTACCCAGCACTTGGATTATAGGCATGTGCCACTTTTGAGAGCTTGTTTTGCACGGGTTATGGGCATGAAACTTGGTCCTCCTGCGTGTGTGGAAAGCACTATGTAGACTGAGTTAGCTCCTCAACCCATTGAAGTATTTTTAAATTGACACTAGAAGCAGAAGAAACCATTTTCTGATACATTCTCACTGATTTTTACTCTCAACAACTGTGCAGAGGGGTTCCCCACCCCAGCCCCAGTCTACAACCTCACCTTTGTATCAGTGTCTTTTTCAAGGACTTGGCTCTTCCTTCCTGTTACAAAGCACTGGCTTTGCTATAAGTTACCTCCAACACGTGTACTTCTGTCTTTGGACTTTGAAGTTACATTGGCCAATCTGTCAAAATTTGTCTTAATATAATATAATGAAATTTTATCCTTGTTTGTTTGTAAATATAGGCACTCAATTATGTTGTGTATACTGACTTTATATCTAGCCAGCCTGACAAAGTCTCTTATCAAGTCCCATGATTTATAGATTAGTTTGTATTTTTTATGTGAAATCAGCTACAAATGCTGAAAATTTCTTATTTCAAACATTTATAGTTTTATAAACATATTATCTTATTTTGCTATCAATGACTGTGAGTAAAAAACTGACCCAAATTCTGTTCCTGGCTTATTTTGTGAATAATTTCACATTTGCACTATAAAAATTAGTCATTTTTGTAAGCATTCTTGATCAGATTAAGAACTCTTAACTTGTGATAAACATGTTTTACATTTCCACACAGTTGTTAAATCTTCTCTTGTTTGAAATATGTAGTTAGAGTTTTCCTGCCTGGCCCAGTCAGGACAAATCTCTCTTACCCACCAGTCCCACAGTCGCTCAGACCCAACCAAGAAAACACACAGAAACTTACATTGTTTAGAAACTGTATGGCCATGGCAGGCTTCTTATTATCTACTTCTTCTATCTTAAATTAACCCATTTCTGTTAGTCTATACTTTGCCACATGGCTTGTGGCTTACCAGTGTCTTTACATGTTGCTTTTCATGGTGGTGGCTGGCAGTGTCTCCCTCCAACCTTCTACTTCCCAGAATTCTCTTTTCTCTTGTCCCGCCTATACTTCCTGCCTGGCCACTGGCCAATCAGAACTTTATTTACACAGAGCGATATCCACAGCAAAAATAATCCTATATCCTCACAAATTAATTTGAATGAAATATCTTTAGATAATATATTATATAGTGTACTATATATCCCCCTTATATTTCTAGCACTAATATATCTGGGGCTCATACTGTTCTAACTTGATTTTTGGATTTAAAGTGTTAAAGTTTAAGATTTTATTTTGGGTTTGGGGCTCTGTTTTCTAATTGGTCTATTTTCCAGATCCACTTTTAGAACATAACTGGCCCATCATTTTCCCGTCTCTTGCAAATTTTCATTGTTTTCATCTCAGAGTTACTCTAGTCTTACAAAATGAGTTTGATATGTTTTCCACCCTGCTTCTGCAAAGGTTTCTGCATGAATTAGGAATTACCGAGTCCATGAAGGTGTGATGAAACTGCTAGTAGAGATATTTTCCCTTCAGCCACTGATGTCAAAGGGATGTTTAATTGCTAGTTGGCCTTTGTACCATGTTTTTCTGTTTCACTGATTTCTGCATTAACTATTATTGTTCTGCATTACATATATAGTGTATTATGTTATTTATTCTGCTTCTTTTGATCACATTCTATAGTTCTCTCATGTTGTAAGTGGGAGCCTTAGGAAATCCATACCTTCACAGTATGTGATGTGTGGTAAAGCCGATATATTTTAATTTTTAGTACCAACTTTGTCCATTCTACAACTTTTGTGTGTATTTTACTGTTATTTACTTTTGCAATTTAATTTTCATTATGGTTTCTTGCTTAATACCTAAGTTAACTTGAAAGATTTTGCTCTGTCACTCATTTCTTTGTTTTATCTTTGGACTGGAGCTTTGTATATATAGACCTCACCCCACTGGAATTTTTTATTTCTAAACAAGAGTTTTACTTGGCTTTTTGTGGCTTATTTTTAATTTAACTGCATCATTTGAGAAAACAAAGACCCTGTAATCAATTCTTTTGCACTTTCAAACTATTCTTTTTGATTTAATACCAGTTAACAATTTTACAAGATCTAAGAAAATTTTCTTTCCTTCTTTTATGTGAAGGATTTTAAACTTTTAGTCTTATTAGTGTTGTTGCTTAAATATATATACATATATTTTTAGTAAACTTTAATTAATCTCACTGTTACTAATAAAAATTATATTTGAAAGCTTCAACTCTGATAGCAAGTCAATTAGCTTCCTCATCTAATTTTGTCACTTTTTATTTGGCCTCACATATGTTGCAACTATTTCATGAATAACTAGGAGGCAGATATACTGCATTTCTCAGTGGAAGCTTTTTTTTTTCCAATATCAAATATAACTGTGCATCATGGTTTGAATCCAAAATGGCTCCCACAGGTTCATGATTTTCCTATTTGGTCCCGAGCTGGCAGTTCTCATTGGGGAGATAATGGAGTCTGGGGATGCAGAGCTTAGCTGGTAGATTTAAGACCATAAATATTAGCCTTGAAGGTTATTTGCTATTTCCTCTATCTACTCAGGTTTCCTGTTTCCCGATCTGCCAAGATGTAAACAAGTAGCCTCACTTTCCTGCTGCTGCAGACAAGAGTTGGTCCCAGTGCCAGGGGCTTCCATGGCAGCATGGACTGGATCCCTGAACCATGAGCCAAAATAAATGTCTCTCCTTTGCAGATATGTATGTATGGTTTTGAGTTTGTTTGTTTGTTTTGTCAACTATTTGGCTGTAATGATACAGAAGAGGAACTAATTATATTTTAACACTAAGGATGGTTAACAACAATTACCAAAATAGTTCTGAGACCATATGTAAATTCCTTTCTGTTTTATAAAGAAAGAGAAACTTCCATGACACAAAATTCAAACTTTAGTATTCAATGCTGTTTGTGAAAAGTCCAAATGAAATAAGTCTAGCTTATAGGACAGTTGAAATTATCCATCTTAAACTTCATTACTGAAAAAAAAAAAAAGAAACAAAGTTCTTTTGGATATTTGTGACCACAAACCGAGACTCACAGAGGTGATGCCTCAATCCTGCCACTTGTTTATTTGAGGCTTCTCCTTTCTTCTCCAGATTTCACAACCATCCCAGTTAAAGGGTCATAAACAAAATCAGCAGAAAAAGAAAAACAACACATTACCTCTTTGAATTTCAAAATTATAATATGGTGACTAAAACCTAAATAGGCTCAATCTGTTTAAAAATATGAGCTAGGAAAATGAGGTTATAAAAATAACCAAATATATTTGAGAAGGGTCCACACTGAGTTTTGAAAAAACTTAATTGATAGTTTTAGATAACAGATTAAATACAGATGAAAAGACAATTCATGAACTGAACAATACATCAGAGAAAATATCCGGAATGCAGCTACAAACACAAAGATATAGGAAAATGTAAATAGTTCGCAATTCTCAGAGAAAGTGGAATTTCAGCACTCATTTAATGGAGCCTCCAGTTCCAGGTGAAAAAGAAAATGCCAATAGCATTTGAAGAAATCATTAAAAAACAACAACAACAACAAAAAAAAAAAAACCACCTAAAATTGTTCAGGCTGTGGGACCTGGACCTGTCCTTAGTACATGAGCTGGCTGTTTGGAACCTTGGGCTTACACAAGGACACTTTACTCAGCCTGGAAGGAGGTGACTGGACCTGCCTGTACTGAATCCACCAGGTTTAAATGAATCCCCAGGGGAGTCTTGGCCCTGGAGAAGATGGGAATGGAGGGGAGGGGAGGGGGGAAAGGTAGGGGGTGGGGGTAGGAGGGGGGAGGACAGGGGAACCCATGGCTGATGTGTAAAATTAAAACACAAATATAATAATAACAACAATAATAATAATAACAACAATAATAAAACAGAAAAAAATGGTTTCTGCTGAGAAAGTTGTCCATTTCTCACAATTTCTTATTCCCTTAAAAACTGATGCCTAGCCTAGTAGTAGTGATGCACACCATTAATCCCAGCACCCAGGAAGCAGAGGCAGGTGGATCTATATGAGCCTGGTCTACCGAGTGAGTTCCAGGACAGTCAGGGCTACATAGAGAAACCCTATCTCAAAAAATCAAAACAAAATTTAAAAAATCTGATGCTTAGACATGACAGAGAAGCTGCATGGGTTCTAGGCAGTATTGTTGTTTAAATAAGCCAAAGAGGGAAGGATGCATCAGCTACATAACAGCACTATTGACATAACAACACGGATGGGAGAATTTCACAAGCTCCTACGTTTAGATGAAGAGCTATAGGCCATCAGTGGTTGCTGAGAGAATGAGAATCCATTTCCTCCAGACATGATCCCTCTGATAGGCTATCCAAACCAAGGATCCCATCCTGAATTCATTACACATGAACAACACTAAGTGGATTCAGTAGATTGTGGAGTTTGTTAATTTTGTTTGTGTACAACAATAAAAACCTAAAGAACAGGCCATAAATTTCAGGAGGAGTATCAGGAGTAGGATTTGGAGGGGAAGGGATGGGTAGAAATAATGTTAATATAGTACTCAGGTCTGAAATTTTTTTTTAAGTTAAAATTTTTAAATTAAAAAAAAGAAAAGAAATCAAAGAGCATTTTAAGCATCTTTCCTATTTTAAAAGATTTCTTGTTCTTTTAGAAATGATGACTTCAAAAGTACCAAGTTGTGGGCTAAGTTGTATAACTCAGTTGGTAGAGTGCTTGCCAAGCATGCATGGAGTCCTGGGATCCATGCCCAGCACTACAGAAAACCTAGTGTGGTGCCACATGCCTGTCCCATAAGAACTAGGGACATAGAAACAGGAAGATCAGGTGTTTATTCCTCTGCTGCCTAGAGAGTTTGAGGCCAGCATGGGATATGTGAGAACCTGCCTAACTAACTGAATAACTGACTAACTTAATAAATGAATAGGAATAACAATAACAACAACAACAACAACAATAATAATAATAATAATACACATTTTCCATTCTGACTTTTTCTACTTTTATCTTTTATTGTTCTTCAGTTTTGAAATGTATTTATATATATACATATCTGTATATAGATTGCATTTCCTGTTGTCAGGTCTAGAAATTTAAGGTGTTTCCACATTGCCTCTTTTTTGTCCCTTCTAATGTGTGCTGACCTTTTGGTCTCAAATTGCATGTAGACTAAAACCATAGCTTCGACCCTTTAAAGCTTTCAGATTTTTCTTATAACCTTTATTTGATTTGTTATGCTGGAGAAATCCATTCCACTCAGCTAGTTCTAGGCTGATGTTTAAATCATCTTCTAAAGATAACTTAAAATTATATTTTTACTTCTAAAAATTATAGCTGATACATTTAAAGGTTTATTCTCTCCCATTTCTAATTTTTCTAAATTTACTAGTTTATAAATTCTTTTTAAATGTTGCATATTTATTATCTTATTATTTAATAGGAGATATCTGATAATGGCAATATTTTTAGTTTTAGGGGCTGCAAATCTACTGCTGATTTTGTTCAAGTGTTTCTTTTTTTCTTTACATTTAAAATACTTCCATTATGTGCCCAGATGTCACTGATTATAGCTCAGGAACATTGTAACAGCCTAAATTATAGGGTTTTTTTTTCCTCCAGAAAGGAATCATCTCTTCCTGGGAGCAACAGATTATTCATGGGTAAACAAGTTCAGTATCAGATACAACTTCTGCATTCTAAGGTGGAACCATAGTTTGGTGTTCTTGTGTTGGGGCCTGAGAAACTACCCCAACTCTCACTCTTGTACACTGCTTCCTGCTGCTCTGTAGTTTTGACCCATTGAGTGCCAAAACTCCCCAGTGAGTCCTTTAATTTACATAGAGTCAATATATGCATCAAAAGGTAACTTTGTTGTAGTTAGTTCTAGATGTGATACATTTGGTGGTCCTTCAACACACCATGTCAACACATCTCACTGTTTAACACCCTTCTCTGAAATGATTGCATTTCTTTCATTTGTCAAATAACACTAATCTGAACACTAATATCCCTTCTTCATTGTCTAGAGGGTCTTCATGAAGTGCAGACCATCACAGAGTTGCCTCCTCTGAAGTCCCAGGACAGCTCTAAGAAGGTGTGTGTGTGTGGGGGGGGGGTGTTGTAGGGTGGGGGACTCATGTACAGACTGAGACAGGTTTTCATTCATGGCCTTGTAGAACAGGGTGACGCTAACTCTGCTCATCTCCCGTGTTCATTCTGCCATTTCATAATGATTTTCTCCACTGTTTCTCGCACGCTATTCTATGAATATGCATTTGTGATCCTTAGTTTATCAAAGCATATCTCAAAGCCTTTAACAATTGGCAGAAGCCAAAACCTGACCATTGGCTGAGAGAAACAGAGATAAGGTTAAAATTAAAAGACAGAGAAGAAGATGAAGACAAAGAAGAAGAGAAGGAGGAGGAGAAAGATGTTGAGGAGGAGGAGGAGGAGAAGGAGGAGGAAGAGGAGGAGAGAAAATCACTACCATGATTTTAAAAAAGAATCTAACAAAATTGATCTGAACAGTGACTGTTTTGAATACAGCCCTGTATGTAAGGAAGTCTATTTCTGGTGCCCAACGGAATAGGAATATTCCAATCTCATTCTTACTCCCAACTACACACCAGGTTTTTCACCAGGATATTTTGTAGAAAGGCAGCTTCACCCACATGAAGCTAACTGCCCACATTTTATGACAACATTTGAACTATATTTTTGCTTCTCAGGAATACAGGACAGACCCACCTTTCTGTGTAGCTAGAATGTAGAATGACATTTATCCAAATGCAAGGAAACAATTATTTTCAGAAAAGAAGCTCTCCTCTTTAGAAATGAAGAAGAACCAACAATTTTGGAATATGACATCATCCCTTTTAAACATGAAAGTTTCATAAAGCATCATATTCCTATCCTAGGCAGATAATTCCATCTTCATCTGTCTTGTAGTTTTCTGCGTCTATGACAAAGCATCCTGGTAGAAAGGAACAGAGGTGAGGAAAGGTTTTGTTGTTTGGGTTTTTGTTTTGTTTTGTTTTTCCTTTCCACTGCAAGTACAGTCCATCATTTCAGGAAATCAAGGCAGACACCTAGACACATTGCATCCACAGCCAGGAGCAAAGAGATAACAAGCATCTATGCTTGCTTGCTTGCTATCACCTAGCTTCCTGCTCTGTTATCTGGTTCGGGACCCAATGGGAACAGTGCTGCCTGAAATGGTCTGGGTCTTCCTGAATCAGTTAAAAATCAAGACACAGACCACAGACATGACCACAGGTCAACCTGATCTTGGTAGTTCTTCATTAGAACTCTCACTCCAGGTGATTCTAGGTTGTATGAAGTTGGCAGTTAAAACTAACCACCAGCAGAGTCTCCATGTTTTTCTCCTCAAACAAAATGCTTCCATTTCTACAAAGTCAAGAATGTTGTTTTATTGACCCTTTTGTTTCTATGACCATACACTGTTGAGTGTGTGGTCACACTCTATAGTCCTTTCTGAATGCATTAACCAGTAACTAAAGGTGTAAGTTCCCTTTCATTTGAATTTGTAAATTTTTGGTAAGGTAAATAATACTTAACTCCTAAAAATATCTATGAGAGGGATAAACAGAGAGAACAAAAAATGGCAGAGAGTGGGGGAAAGAGAGAGAGGAGAAAGGGAAGGAGACAGAGAAATGAGAGAGGGAGAGAGAGAGGGAGGGAGAGAGAGAGAGAGAAATATGTGAATTCATGTGTATGGCCCCTCCTTATGGGAACAACATGTTTGAATACTGATGAAGTGGAACCTCCAGTCTTGTGTGTGCATCGAACTGGAGTAAGACAGAAATACATAACAGACTCGTGACCAAACAGAAATGGTCCAGTCTGTTGACACAGTGTATCTTCTGCGTCCAACCAGTAAGCAGTAGAAACTGACATGAATGAATAAGGTTAAAGCAAATGAAACAGCCATCAAAGGTGTTTCTCTTCCTGACGTAGTG
The DNA here is from genome assembly GCF_903995425.1 of Onychomys torridus. NCBI lineage: Eukaryota > Metazoa > Chordata > Mammalia > Rodentia > Cricetidae > Onychomys > Onychomys torridus. The sequence goes on from NC_050453.1 coordinate 25,958,857, forward strand.
GCTGCAGGCTTTTTTAGGTGCCCAGGAACAAGGGAAGGAGGAATCTGCATCAAATATTCTGAGCAGAGCTTGGGTAGCTGGTTCCAGAGTAGCTAAACAATTTGACAAACACCCAGGAAGAATGTCTCTAACCTTCATAAAACTGAAAGGACAGGCAAGAAATGAGATGGACGACACTGTCATGGAAATTACAATCTCAGCGATTTGGAGACATTTCATTCTGCAAAGGAGCTGGCACACTGGAGGAGGGATAAACACGAGGTTTGAAATCTGCCTGAAATGGCAAGATGGATTTTTCTTGGGATATGGTATTAAATGAGGCTAAAGTTCTCTCCAGAAAATAATATCTCCTAAAGTTCAGCTCATCTTTCGAACAACTCAGAGGATTGACAGGAAATATTTAAGCAATTGCAAATGTCGACTTCCTAGAAATCGTGACACTAAATAGTCTGGGGAAAGAAATTGCTCAGAAGAGAAGGCACATCAGTCTGTTAGTGAAACAGGGAACATACAGATCATGAAAGAGTATAATCACACATGAAATCCTCTTGTGTGTGGAGCCCAGTTCTAGGCTCTGTGAAAGAAGAAGTTTTTCTTACCCTTGGAGGGTCTCTGGAGAGGATGAAGGTGAATATACATGGACTCCCAAAGGCAGATTGACTCCTTAACAGCTGAGTACATAGCACTCCAAAGCAATCTGAATGCAAAGATGTCAGTCACGGAAGGCATCCTAAAAATAGTGAGCTTTACATTCTGATTTTAAAAGCATATTTTAAAAAGTGTATTAAGTACTTGATGTTTTAATTTTGAGGAATAAATTTTACTATATATGATACATTTTTGCATATATTTTACATGATTTAATTTGCACTTCAAGACCGTTTTTAAGTTTCTATTCATAGACAATGAGTATTTCATCAGAGAATCACAGTCTAATGGTTCATTTTATGTGTCAGACTGACTAGGCCTTCTCATGCCCAGACAGCTAGACAAACATTATTTCTGGGTGTGTCTGTGAAGGTAGTTCCAGGAGCGATTAGCATTTAAATTGGTAGATAAATGGGATGGGTATCATCCAACCCTTTGAGAGCCTAAATGGGGTGTGGGGTGGGCAGAGGTTGGTTGAATTGACTGCCTGACTGTAGAGCTGGGTCATCCATCTTCTTCTGTCCTGGGTGCTTCTAGTTCATCAGCTGTCAGACCTGGGCTGGAAGCCATGTCATACCAAGATGTCCTGTCTCTCAAATCTCTGACTGCCAGCCTCACTGATTTTCCCAGGTATTCAGCCTCAGACAGACAATTATGGAACTTCTTGGCCTCTGTTTTCACAACACCAGTACTTTATGATGAGTATTTTTGTATCATTTGTATCACATTATATTTATTATATAAGGTATTGATCCCTGTGCACATATGATATATATATGTATCTAAATATATGTGTGCATGAGACTGCATGCATACTTGTCCTATATTTTCTGTTTCTAGGGGAACGCTGATGTACATACACATATGACTTAGCCATTAGAAATCAGGTCTAGCCTTTTCTGGAATACTCAGCGGAGTTCTCTAAATTGGTAAGCAGTGAAAAATAAAAACTATGACACAGAATCCTCTTCAAACAAATGAACAGTGCGGGGATGTGTCTGGAGCTCCTCTAAAAAAAAAAGCTGAATCCTGAAACCAACATCCTAATGACAGTAAGGGCAACACTGTACTGAGTCCCCATTTCCTTCATTCTTCTCAGGAAGTGGTGCTGATGAAGAGGGTAGTACTGAACCTGCAAGGAGAAGTCCAGTGTCTTCAGTTTAGAGAAAAAGAAACACACGGAAACCTCTGGGATCCACTTCGCAGCTATTTCCTCCCCACCCCATTCCCGCCCCTGATTCATACCACTGTATAGAAAAAAAATATCAGAAGCAAAACTTGTAACTGAGTATCTTCCTGCCAACGAATTGTGATGCAGACACAGTAAGCAGAGAAGTTGTTAATTTATGTTCACACCAATGTGTCACATTAGCCTGAGAAGCAATATTCCTAATTTTGTTAGTGTGAATGAAAGCTATGGGGGAGGAGATAAGCAGTTAGCCAAATGAAATAAGAGAGTATTTCCCTGGCCCACATTACATCTTTTCCTCCTCCTGGGAGAGTATTGTTTCCTTTAAAACCATGGAAGCTGGATATGGTGGTGTACAACTGTCATCCCAGTACTCAGGAGGCTGAGACAGGACAATCAGAAGTTCAAAACCAGCCTTGGTAACATGAGTTTGAGGCCTATGCTGGTTGCATCAGACTCTCTCTTGAAAACCAAACAAAAATCTTTGGAGTCATATGGGATTAGAAAATTTGAGCATAATTGAGAGAAACAGTTCAATTCAATGATGACAAGCATGAATTCTAAAATCAGTATTCTTTCACATCTTGGATCCATTATTTCTTTAAGGGAGGTTGGGTAACCTCTCTATATATCTTATTCCTCATCTATAAAATGAGACAGTAATGAAAAATATTAATATATTATTATATTTTTATTTATTTATTTTATTTTTTATTATTTTATTCATTAAAATTTATAATATTTATTATATTATAATGTTATATAAAAATTATAATATTTTTCTAGGTCCAGAGGTGAAATTCAGAGGATTGCCAACCCTACATACAGTCTTCCATAAAGTAAAAGAGGGGAGAACACATACTTAACTCATTTTACAGTATCTGAATTACTCTAATGCTAAAAAAGTACAAAAATATTACAAAATAGAGGAGCACTAGATAGATTAATATCATTATAAACATATAAAAAAATCTTCAAATACATTTTATTATGTAGAAGTCAACATTGTGAAGAGAGTCCATCACTATCAAGTTGGATTTAATATAGGAATCTAATAAAATATTTCAAACTAAAGAGCTGTAACACTTCATCTTCATAAATTAAGAAAGATAAAATAATGAAAAGTTGATCCTGATAAGTGGAGAAAAATATATTTGACAGAATTCAACATGTGTTTTTGACAAACTCATTCAGCACACTAAGACAAGAGGGAAAGCTGCTCAACCTCACAAAGACATTTGTGAAAATCCATGGCTAACAGACATAATGGTAAAGGACCAAATGCATTTCTCCTCAAGTCAGGTGAATGATGAGGATATCTGGCTTCACATGTCTACTCAATGTTGAAGTTTTAGGTACTAGCCAATGCAATAAAGCAAGAAAACATAAATAAATAAGTAAGTAAATAAATAGATAAGCAAGCAAATAAGACAATATTAGGAAGAACTCTTTATTCCTGTGCAGAATGAACTTTAGTAGGATAAAATCCAATGCAATATATAAAAATAAAACCTAATATAATTAATTAATGAAACATAGAAGGTGGTAGTTTTTCAGATCAAAATGGAAAAAAATCAGTTGTGTTTCTAAATATCAGAAATAGAAAGTCAGAAATTAAATGTCAAAATATTAATTTCAAAAGCACCAAGACTTAGAAAGGCATATCTGAGAAAATAGAATTCATATGCTAACAAATAGTGAGGAGAAAAATTAAAGGAAGACTTAAGTAAATAGAAACATATTGTACTCATAAGCTGAAAAACTCAGTATGGTTAAGATTTTGCTTTTCTGCAAATTAACCCACATAGATTTAAAAAATCAACCAAAATAGATAATGAGTGCATATGTAAAACCCTCATTACCATTCTCTGGAAGATGATATAGAAGAACATTCGTGAATACTGAAACAGGTAAAAATTAATTTACTACAGCTTCTAAATCACATCCAAGAAAGAACAAGCTGATTAACTGGTGCTGTATATTAATCCCTATCTACTGCAAAAGGAAGTTTCTCTGATGAGGGTTAAAAGATACACTAATATGGGTATAATGATGTCATGTGGTGATTACTGAATATTACATGCATTGAACAGAATAATGGTAGTACGTTCTCCACTAGGGCCTATGACCTTACAAGACACAGGTAGTTGGCTCCAGTAACAGCACCAGGTATGGGTTTTATCTTGTAGAGTGGGACTTAAACCCAACACAACTTTTAACTGAATGTCTTCCTGCCAGTGAATTGTGATGCAGACACAGTAAGCAGAGAAGTTGTTAATTTATGTTCACACCAATGTGTCACATTAGCCTGAGAAGCCATATTCCTAATTTTGTTAGTGTGAATGAAAGCTATGGGGGAGGAGATAAGCAGTTAGCCAAAAGAAATAAAAGAGTATTTCTCTGGCTCACATTACATCTTTGCCTCCTCCTGAGAGAGTATTGTTTCCTTTAAAACCATGGAAGCTGGATATGGTGGTGTATACCTGTGGTGATATATTGTGTATCCTAATAAACTTGCCTGAGTATCAGAGGACAGAGCCAGCCACTAGATTCGAGGTCAGTCAGTGGTGGCACACACACCTTTAATCTCAGAAAGTAATGTCTGGGCAGAGAGAGGTATATAAGGCATGAGGAAACAGGAACTCACTCTCTTTAGGCTGAGGATTTTGTAGATGTAAGAACTAGTGGCTGCTGCTCTGCTTCTCTGATCCTTCATCTTTTACTCTGGTATCTGGCTCTGAGTTTTTTATTAAAAGACCATGTAAGATTCATACAATATATACCTGTCATCTCAGTACTCAGGAGGCTGAGACAGGGAGATCAAGAGTTCAAAACCAGTCTTGGCAACATAAGTTTGAGGCCTATGTTGGTTGCATCAGACTCTGTCTTGAAAACCGAATGAAAACATTGGGAGTCAGATGGAACTAGAAAATTTGAACATAATTGAGAGAAACAGTTAAATGCAATGATGAAAAGCATGAATTCTAGAGTTACTCTTCACATCCTTCATCCATCCTTTCCTTCAGGAAAGTTAGGCTACTTCTCTTTATATGTCATTTCTCATCTATAAAATGAGACGATACTGGCAAATGTTAATATATTATTAATATTGTTCATATATTTATCTAGATCCAGAGGTAAAAGTCAGAGGATCGCCAGCTCTGTACATGGTTCTCCATAAACTTAGAGGAGAGAACACATGCCTAGCTCATGTTATAATACCTGTATTACTCTAATAATAAAAAACACAAAAATATTACAAAATAAATGACTAGATTATTTGCATGTATGTCCAATATCATAATATATATGCCTAATAGATTAATATCCATAACCAAAACTTGGCTTGTGATGCTCATGATGTTTGAACTCCTATTACACGGTAAGCAGTTTTTCCAGGCCAGTTGTTGGGTACAGATCACATTTCTTCTCTAGCAGCATATACAGCACCTTCTAGCTTTATGAAAGCTAGCCAGTGGGGATGAAGTTTCCAGGAGTACCAGCAGAATTTCTTCATGTTCTATGACCAAAGTATATGGTATCTTCAGCAATAGGTCTTATTATGAAGTTCTATGAATTTAAGAACATTGGCAATACCCTGCAGTGTTTGGGAGTCTAGGGGACTTCACTGGTCACATATTTGAAAGGATACAACCCATTCCTGGCACTGAACTCTTTGCTCGTTAGCCTGGAATATGTAAGAGCATGGTCACCCCTTCATCCCTCTCTATTTCTTTCGGAACACTGCCCTCCCATTCTCTAATCCAATTTAACTCTGACTGCTTCATTATTCCTCTTTATCCCTTTATGCCACTATAGTTGATCCTTTGAAAGCCATCCTAGGGAATTCCTTATTTCCGCTCATCTGTGGATATTCCAAGTGAATTATACGTATTTGAAGAGTCAAGGCTGACATCCACAAATGAGAGACAAAATGTGACAATGTGACTTTCTGGACCTGTGTTATCTCATTCAGAGTGGTTTTTTTTTTTTTCCAGTTTCATTTGTTTACCTGAAAATTTCATCATTTCATTTTTCTTAACAGCGGAATGATATTCTATTTCAAAAATGTTGTTTTTATTTTCTGACTATTGTGAATACAGCAGCAATAAATGTGGATGAGCAGATGTATCTGTTGTAGTATGTAGAGATCTCTGGCTATTTGTTCCAGAATGGTATAGCTGGATCTTGTGACAGATCTATTTCTGGATTTCTGAGAAACATCCACACTGATTTCATCACAGAAATTAAAAAAAAAAATCTTAAATTTCATATGAAAAAACAAAAAACCCAGGAAATAAGAATAATTCTGAACAACTTAAAAAACTGCTAGAGGTGTCACCATCCCAGATTGCAAGTTATATTGCAGAGCTTTCATAATAAAAACATCATGTGAGTGGCAAAAGAAAAAATATACACTGATCACTGGAAAGGGATCCACATTTAAGCCCACACTACTACAGTCTTCTTAGTTTTGTCAGAGGTGCCATAGAGCACACAGTGGAGAAAAAACAAAAACAAAAACAAAAACAAAAAACGTTTCCAGAAAGTGGTGCTGATCAAACTTCATTTCTCTGCACAAAACTCACCTCCCAGTGTATCAAGGACCTCCACGGAATCTGATAGAAGAGAAAGTAGGCACATGCTTGAACTCATTGGCACAGGAAAGCATTTTCTAAACAAGGCCCCAGTAGTGACAATATTAGAAGCAACAGTTAATATACAGGATTTCAAGAAGTTCATCAAGAGATTTAAAACATACGTTGCCAAGGAAGATACACATTTTGGTGGTAACTAAACACTTAAAAGGTTCACCACATCATTAGTCACTGTAATGCACTGACCAAAGCCACAATGAAACTTACGATATATGCTGATTTGAATGGCTGAAACTAATCAAACCAACAGTATCAGTGTTGACACTGGATACTAGAGAAACTGAAACTCTCTTGTGCCTTTGTTGGCAACATAAAATTTTGCAACAACTTAATAAAATTGTTAGCAGGTGTTTGTTATTTTCATTTAAAATTAAGCAAATAAATACCTGTAGCATGTGACCTAGTTGTTCTATTCTTGATTCTTTATTTGATCCTGAATAAATAACACATGTACTCAAAAAGATTTTTACACTAATGTTGATGGAAATTTTTATTTTTATTAGCCAGAGACTGCAAAGTCCCAAATGGCTATGACCAAGTGAATGAATAAACAAATTGTGGTATTCTAGTTGTGATTGGTAGTGTTATTTGTCAGTTTGACAGTATTGAGAATCTCCTAAGTGATAGATTTCTGGAGGATTATCTAGATTGCATTAATTGAGGTACAAAGACACATCTATTGTGCGGCACTATTCATTGACTGGGACATCAGGCTGTACAAATAGAGAGGACCCTACAAACATTCATTGCTCTGTTTCCTGATTTTGGATGTGATGAGAACTTCTGCTTCAAGCTCCTTTTGCCTCGACTTCTTCACCATGAAGAAATGGACAAGGAGCTAAAACAAATCCTTTCTCCCTTAAGTTGCTTTTGTCTGAGTATTTTATCACAGTAGAAGGAAAAAAATGAAGATACCAAATAATACAATACAGTTCAACAATCAAAGGAATGACTACACACCATCAGGACATGGAAGATACACACATGGCATAAATGGGTTAAAATTGTCGTGAGTGGTAAATCCAGATAGCAGAGAATAAAACTTGATTCTGTTTACTTAAAAATTGCAACCTGCAAAGTAATCTATAATGACAAGAAGCAAATCAGTTGTTATCTCAGGCTGGGAGTGGGTTAAGGTGAGATGAGATGAAGGATGCTTTGGAATATTCACTGTGTGAATATATACCACTATGATTGATTTAATAATCAAGTTGACTGGCCAATAGCTGAACAGGATAAAGTTAGGTGGGAAAACCAAACTGAGAATGATAGGATGAAGAAAGGCGGAGTCAGAGAAGTTGCCAGTCAGATGGAGAATGAGTTAGACACACAAAATGGGATAGAGGTAAAAGCCACAAGCCTTGGGGAAAAATGTAGATTAACAGAAATGAGTTAACTTGTAAGAGCTAGCTAGTTATTAACAAGCTTGAAGCTATTGGCCGAACATTTATAAATAATCTTAAGTCTCCGTGTTGGTTATTTGGGAGCAGGTAGCTGGGACAGGAAAACTCTGCCTACAGAAGGGTCTCAGTGAAAGAAGTTTGAGTTATAAATATGTTCATTCTATAATCAGAATAATGGTTCATGACTGTCTACATATACCAAAGCTTATTGAGTTGTACATTTGAATGTATGAAGTCTACTATTATATTATGCCTCAAAAGAACTCTCCAAAAGTACTCATATTTTTAATTTGGGAGGAGATTCAAACCACATATCTCTGTGTTTTACATTTGATAAAGCTTGTAAAGCCAGAACTGGTGAGAGAGGTTAATCGGTAACAGTGCTTGCTATCAAATCAAATGACTTGAGATAATCCCAAGGACCCAAATATTTGGAGAGAATTGACTCCCAAGAGTTACCTGCTGTTCTCTACTCCTGCAACTTATTCTCTATCCTCCATGCATGCTATGTACAAACACACACACACACACACACACACACACACACACACACACACACAAGCATGCATATGCATACTCACATGCACATACACTAAATAGATTAGAGATAGAGTATAGATAGGCAGGTAGGTAAATAGATGACTGATAGATAAGTGAATAGATGATAGATATGTAGATAGATATATAGAAAGATATGTGGATAGATAGATAGATAGATAGATAGATGGATAGATGGATGATAGATAGAATAGATAGATTAAATAGATTGATATACATATGGATAAATGATAGAATAGAGAGAGAGTGAAAGAGAAGTGATATATAGATATGTAGATAGATAGATAGATATAGATAGATAGATAGATAGATAGATGATAGATAGATAGATAGATAGATAGATAGATATGTGGATAGATGGATGATAGATAGATGACAGATAGAATAGATAGATTAGATAGATTGATAGATATACAAATGGATAAATGATAGAGAGAGTAAGTGAAAGTGAGATGATACATAGCTATGTAGATAGATAGAGACATAGATACATAGATACACAGATGATAGACACAGTATGTGGATAGATAGATGATAGGTAACTAGATACAGATAGATAGATAGATAGATAGATAGATAGATAGATAGATAGATAGATAGATAATAGATAAAGATAATAGAGCTTTGAAAGCATCTGTGATTAGGGTTTTTGAGTACAGAGTACCTGGTGTTATTAACTAAGATAGTAAAAAAAAGATCTAAGTATATGACACTAGTCTCATGGCTATCCAACTGCACTTTGTGCCATAGCAAAAGACAACATTCAGTGACTTAATACCTAAACATCTGGTGCTCACTATCTGCCCTTTCCCCCCAAATATAATCCACCTTAATGAAGACACATTTACAATGATGACAAGTACTCAGATCAATAAATTGATATTACAAAAGGCCAGGAGTATTTCAAACAGAAACTGCAGATGGAATTAAAATAATTTTCAATTTATTAGCATAATCTTCACATGTACAGTTTTTTGTAGAATCTACATATACTAGAAAAAGGATCAAATCACAGCTCAGCTCTCTATTGCCTCTTCTACTCAGCATACACTTAAGAATATTTATAAACACTACTATTAAATCTTTACAAGAAAAGTTCAAGTTTGTTAGTGTTCTCTTTCTGTATCTTTAGATTTATTTTTATTTATGTGTACATGTCTTTATGTGTGCCATGTGAGTACAAGGCTGACTGTCAAAGCCAGAAGAAGGCATCAGATTCCCTGGAGCAGGAGTTATATCTAGATGGTTGTGAGCTGCCTACTGTAGGTGATTGGTATGTAACCCCAATTCTTTGGAAGAGCAGCAAATGTTCTTAACTGTACAAAAAATCACTAAGGGGAAAAATGGCCAAACAAGCATTGTGAGACAAATCTCTATACAAATACCACAGAATTCATTTGTATTGGCCCTCTACTGCTGGGCATGGGTCTACCCTTATGTGTGATTACTGTGCCCACTGATACTCCATTGCAGAAAATTACTTTTTCCGTTGCAAGGGCATGTCAATTAGAGACAGCTTTTTGTTTAGGGGTGGGAGCTTGTGTCTACTTCCCACTCTCAGCACTGGGTCTCTGAATGGCTTGAACCTGTGAAGGCCATGTTCATGCTGCCACAGTCTCTGTGAATTCATATGTACGTCACTCCTGTTGGGTCTGGAAAACATTTTTTCCTTGGTAGCATCCATCCTTTTCAACTCTTACAATCTTCCTGCTTCTTTTTCCACATAGTTCCCTGAACCCTGAGGGAAGGAGTTCGAGGAAGACATATCAAAGTCTCTCACTCTCTCCACATTATCTAGATGTGGGCTTCTGTATTAGTTCCCATCTTCTGCAAGTGGAAGCTGCTCTGATGGTGGGTAAGTTGCTGATCTTTGAATTTAGCAGGATGTCATTAGGAGTCATTTTACTGTTATGTTTCTTAAGCAGAACAATAGTATTTAGTTTCCCCTTAGGCCATCATGGAGTAGAATCCAGGAAGAGAGTGGTTGGTCACTCCCACAACATCTGTGCCACTAGTGCATCAGCATATCATGTGGAAAGGTCACCACTGTCAGTCACAGGATTTACAGCTGGGTGAGTGATTACCTTTATGCTTTGGTAGCATGTAGAGTCCCTTCTAGTTCCACCAACACTAGTCTTTAGAAGTGAAAGTTCTAGTTAGGCACCAGCTTGATTTTCTGTGTTCAATGAAATATCTAAGTATTGTCTTGAACAATAAGGCTTTACCATCCATTTGTGGAGAGAAAGCAGTAGCTTTGGCAATAGTCTGGGGTGTTTCAGTGTTTCCATGGGTAACAGGTTTGCAGGTCTCTGAATCCCTCCAGAGAGTCCCTGATAGTATCCTGAAGAAACAAAGATAATCAGGCAGCCTGGGGAGTACTAAGAGCAAGCACAATTGCCTTGTCTTCTTATTTATCCTTTATTCCATGTTTATTAAAATGTAATTGAGAATTAAATATTACATGCTTATTTAATATGTCTGATGTGATATTTTATACATGTGCATCCCATGAAATTATTACCATTGTCATGTTAATTGACATATCCTTCATTCTGTTACCATTTGTGTGTATATAACATTTAAGATTTATTCTTTTAGCCAGATTCAAGTATCAAAGCAGTTTTGTTTAGTGTAAATTCCAAACTCTACATTCAGTCCTGAATTTCTCAATCTGCATGATTTTGATACTACACACACACACACACACACACACACACACACACACACACATTCATTTTTTGATCAACTCATCCCTTAAGGGGCACTTAGGATGACCCCATATATTTACTATTGTGGATAGTACCACAATAATCACAGAATGTAGATATCTTTGTCATTGATTCTTATGCTGTCATTCATTTTTATGCCTCGTTCATTGTGTATGCTGATGGATTTCACACATACCATTTCTTGCAAATATTTTATGTAGTCAGACCGTGGTCAGCCCCATAACTCCTCTTTTTTCCCATTTCTCCTATCTCTCTTCCTATTAGACATCTTCACCCAGAATGCTTCCGGCTTTTGTGTCACCGAGGTGTCCATAGATGGTTTTACACATCCATGTGCAATCTGAGATCCACAAATAAGAGACAATGCATGGTATTTGTTAGTAACTGATAAGTGAATTCCTTCAGAATAACAAAGGAAACAATTAATTGAATAAACAGAAATTCTGTCAAATGGGAGAACACTTTTGCTATCTAACTATTAGACTGTGAATTCTTATCTATAATACATAAAGGAACCAAATCACTAAATACCAATCATCCAAATAACTCAATCAAAAATGGGCTAATTAAATGACTAGACAGTTATCAAAAGATGAAGTACCAGTTGCCAATAAGCAAGGGAAACAATGTTCAACCTTCCTAGTCATTAGCAAAATATAAATTAAAACTATGTTGAGATTCCATGCATTTCATCCCAGTCAAAATAGCTCTCACTAAGAAAACTAACATCTAATGATGGTGAGGATGTGGTAAAACAAAACAAACCCTCTTTATACAATGACCCTACACATCACCAGTGCCATGTAAGTTGGACCACTATTATATTCAAGTAATTATTTCAGTCCTCTTGGATATAACATCATGAGTAGATTGCTATAGAATAGGTGCATTTTTAATTGTTTTTAATGAATATCAACACTGTTTTCCATAGTGACTATAATAAATATCCACACCATGAGTACATTGGGATTTCAGTTAGTCTACATCATCAACAACCTTGATATCTGTTGTCTTTTTTATCATAGCCATTCTAACAGATAGAGGGCTATACTGATTTGTGGTTTGGATTTGATTTTTTTTCTGGTAACTAGTGATGTTAACCATTTTTAACATATTCCTTGGATGTCTTTAAAAATAAATATTTGTTCAGGTCTCTGCATAATAGTTTCATGTCAACTTGACACAAGCTAAAAGTCAATTGAGAGGAGAGAACCTCTATTAAGAAAATGCCTCCAGAAGATCAGGGCTGCAGGCAAGCCTGTAGGGCATTTTCTTAATTAGTGGTTGATGGGGAAGGGTTCAGGACACTGTGGATGGTGCCATCCTTGGGCTGGTGGTCCTGGGGTCTATAAGAACGTAGGCTGAACAAGCCATGAGGAGCAATCCAGTAAGCAGCACTTCTCCATAGCCTCTGCATCAGCTCCTGCCTTCAGGTTCCTGTTGTTTGTAAGTTCCTACCCTCACTGCTTTTGATGGTGAACTATTGCACAGAAATATGGGTGAAATAAACCCTTTCTCCTCAAGTTGTTTTTGGTCATGGTGTTTCATCACAGCAATAGTAACCCTGACTAAAACTAGATCCTTTGCCTACTTTTCATTGAATGACTTGTGTGATGTATATATTTTAAAACTTAACCCATTCCTGATGCCTGATTTAAGATTGCTTTCTTCTCTTCTGTTGGTTGCTTCTTTATATAATTGTTTCTTTTGTTATATAGAAAGAAGCTTTATCATTGTGTAATCACCAACACATGATCCTCATGGACAATGGTCCTTATGCATGGAAGAATATATGTTCTATTTCTATTTAATAGAATGTACTGACCAGTAAATTTGGTCCATTTGTTCTCATAGTGTGTTTCAGTTTTATAAGTACTTATTTTTCTGTCTTACTTATCCATTTTAGAGTGATGTATTGAACTTACCCAATATTATCTTATTATTATCTGTTTTATAATTCATTTGTATAAATATTTTCTTTGTGTATTTATATGGTAGTAATGTGGGTTTTTTGAAAGTGACTTTTGTCAAGCCAATTGAACTTGATCCAATTACCCAGAGTACTGGACACTCACAGTCCCCAAATATTGGCCTAGGAGAGTGCCTTCAAAGTTTATTGTCTTGTGCTAATGAAGATAAAAGATCTGGGTATTTATGAGTGTAAGCAAACTAGAAGTAGGCTTTATGAAGGAGAATTAGAGAAAAGTGAGAAATTAATAAGAAGAGGGAAAATAGGAGAAAAAATCCAAGGATTGGGAGGGCTTGCCATGAGAGATAGAGCCATTGAAATTTCTTGCCCAGGGGTTTTTATAGTGTGGTGGGAGAAACCAGACAAAAACTGGGGTATATCATTAGTTAGTTCTCTGGGGTATAACAGACCAAGCCAGTGGAGGGTCCTTTTGCCCTGTGCATTTTCCACATGCAACCAGGGGGATGACCATGTTCTGCTCACATGCTCTATGCCCAACGGCCCTGTGCATTTTCCACTCGCCTAGCCATGGGGATGACCGTGCTCTGTTCACATGCTCTGTATGCAGTTGCAGATGGTTGAAGCCGCTCTACACTGCTTATCTCTCACTCCAGCTTTATTAGTTGCTAGTTGTGACACCTGCAACCATTAGTGCCTCACTGGTGTTGCTACCTCCAACCTTGCAGGTTTTTCAAATGCTGTTAGGTACAGGAATCTCTCTTCATCCCCACAGTTGTCTTCATTAACTCCTTAAACAGGATGGTCTAGAGCTTCTTTTCTGAAAAAAAGTGGAGGCTTTTCTAGAAACTGTCTTTACTTCATAAAGTGAGTGCATTAGAAGCAAGACTGTATACTCATCTCTGGTCTTTCTGATCTGGCTGCTTTTAACTCTAACCTTCTTTTTTACCCAATAATGTATTTCCTTGTGACATGGATGAGCCCCTTGCAGTTTTCACCATGCACCCTTTTCCCTGACTATCTATAGAAAGCTTGGGGCTGCATCAGGAGGAGTTTGGTACCTGAATCTTCATAATAACTGTGCATAAACCACATTATCTGTCTGCTTTTACTTAATTCTATTTTGTGTAAGTACAGTCAAGTCTGCTATTTTTGGTTACTCTTTGTATAGAATATATCCTTCTATTTAAAATCATTATTTGTTCTTAAATCTATAACTCTATTTTGGTAATTATATCTGCCATTTTTAAATGTTTGTCCTTAAATCTACAAGACCCTCTCATAGTCAGATCATGGTTGAATCTTTCTTTGAAAAACACATTCAGCAGTTTTATTTGAGTTTATTGGAGAAACTAATCAATTTTTCAATTTAAGTATTATTCAAAGGTTAGGATTTATTATAACTATAACCATTTCTTGGTTTTCTGGACTCTTTCATAGTTTCTTTATTTTTCTTTTCCACTACTACTGTTATTGTTGTGTTTTTGTCCTTAAGTGGTGTGTTTTGGTTGCTGACTTTTGTTTGTTTGCTTGGTCAGTTGGCTTGTTTGTTGCATGTGTTCAGTTACCACTGGGTTAATATAACATTTCTCGCCGTCATCATAGTCTGTTTTTAGGCATTATCAACTTAATTTTGAGTACACCAAGAATTCAACACTTTAAGTTCCATGAGTTAGGTAGAATGTGGTGACAATCAGAGCATGTCAAGACAGGCAGTGGCCATGAATAATGTTCTCCTGAAGACTCATCTCCAGTGACACACTTCCTTCATTTGTCCCTATGTCCTAAAGTTCCTGCAACATTTCAAAATAGTGCCACCTGAGGTGGTATTGTGTTCCCCAAAATATTGTGCATCCTAATAAACTTATCTGGGGTCAGAGAACAGAACAGCCACTAGATACAGAGGCTAGAAAATGGTGGCACTCACACCTTTAATCCTAGCATCCAGAGGCAGAAATCCCTCTGAGTCTCTGTGAGTTCAAGGCCACATTGGAAATAGCCAGGCAAGGTGACTCGGGCCTTTAATCCCAGAAAGTGAGTCTTTAATCCCAGGGAGTGATGGCAGAAAGCAGAAAGGTATATAAGGCATGAAAATCAGAAACTAGAAGCTTTTGGCTGGTTAAGCTTTTAGGCTTTTGAACAACAGTTCAGCTGAGATTCATTTGGAAAAGGACTCAGAGGCTTCCAGTCTGAGGAAACAGGATCAGCTGAGGAACTGGTGAGGTGAGGTGGCTGTGGCTTGTTCTGCTTCTCTGATCTTCCAGCATTCACCCCAATACCTGGCCTCAGGTTTGACTTTGCTAATAAGTACCTTTAAGATTCATGCCACAGCCACCAAGTACTCAAAGGATTAGCTCATGGGGCCCCCTTCATATCTGATCCATAACATTCTCCATCGAACTTCGCAACTTACTGGTGTGTTCTTCGGTTCTGTGATTTCCAGTTGGATTTCTCTTATGGTTTCTGCTTTTGGACCTCTAATTTTGTTAACTTGTTGAGCTTTTAATTGGTTTTTTTTAAATATTGTTTTCTTGTTGTTTACTTGTTTTCTCTTCAATACCATTGAATTCTTCAATAGTATTATTTTGATTTTGACCAGATTTTTTTTTTATATCTTTATTTACTGGAGATTGCTTTTGTTTTATTTTTGTCTTTTTAGGGCCATATTTCCCTGATTATTTATAATCCTCGAAGCTCTCCTTTGGTGTCTGTGAGTTTTGAGAAGTAGACATCAACTAAGCAGTGGATTGGTAACAAAGCTTGCCCAGTCTACATGAGGTGCTAGTTTCAATCCCCAACTTCTTAAGAGATGAACAGATAATAATATAGGTAGTAGGTAGGTAGGTATATAGATTGACTTATAGTTAATAGATAGATGATTGATAGATGATAGATTAAATAGATAGGTAGATAATAGATAGACATAGAATACATAGATGCATACATTGCTTGATGAAGTAATAGTTGTGTCATCGTGTGAAATAATATAGCTTATTAATTCAGTTTTATATTATTTTTATTTTTAATTATCTTCAGGTATGTGTGTATCTGTGCAATTGGGTACAGTTTTCCCATGCAGGCTTGAGGCATTGGGTCCCCTGGAGCTGAAGTTATAAGCATTAATGAGGCACCAGATGTGCATGCAGCAGAACTCAGATCCTTTGCAAGAGCTGAACATGCTTTTAAATGCTGAGTCATGCTCCAGCCCCTTGACTCAATTTTTTACCTCAGGAAACTCAAAATTCTGACAAAGGAAACACAGAAACATCAAAGGGACAGTGTATAAAACAAGCAATTGAAGAGGCACTTGGCTATTTCGTGATGGGTACACAGATACATTTTATCAATGGCAATAACAACCAATATGTGCATATGTGTTTTGCTAATATATAATCAAACTTCCTAATAATTTTCAGATGGTTCATTCACTAGAAGTATGGCCAAATGTGGACAAAATCATCTGAGCCTAATTCTTTGCTGATGTTTGTACAATTTCATCTTTCTTTCCAGTTTCAGAGTTCTCATTTGAAAATGTGAGTAATAACACCTTTTGCTAGGGTTGCTGTAAATAATGATTAAGAAAATCCACAACAAATATTCAACCTGACACCTGGACACTAGTAATTACTGTCCATAGGATTCTGTTCAAATATCTTTCTGATAACTTACTAGTTAATTTTATTTGCTGTGGATATCGCTCTGTGTAAATAAAATTCTGATCGGCCTGTGGCCAAGCAGGAAGTATAGGCGGAGCAAGAAAGAAGAGAATTCTGGGAGGTGAAAGGCTGGAGCGGAGATTCTGCCAGCTGCCACCAGGATGACAAGGAAGATGTAAGGTACTGGTAAGCCACGAGCCACGAGGCAAAGTATAGATGAATAGAAATGGGTTAATTTAAGATAGAAGAAGTAGATAACAAGAAGCCTGCCACGGCCATACAGTTTCTAAACAATGTAAGTTTCTGTGTGTTTACTTGGTTGGGTCTAAGCATCTGTGGGCCTGGCGGGTGAGAGAGATTTGTCCTGACTGTGGGGCAGGCAGGAAAACTATAACTACACTTATTTATTATTAAAATTGTTTGATCTTACTTGTTGGATGCTACATATTTTGTAATTATACACAGGGCTACTTAAGATAGTTGCTTGGATTTACTTTCCTAGAACAGAAAACCTGGTTGCCTCAGTTCTATTGAATTTTAATATGTGTTTCACTAACTAACTAATATGATATTACCTGTGCACCTAATGAACATGGTCATTGAGGTTATTGATTGAGCTATTAAATACCATAAAATACAGGAATAATTATGATGGAAAGTCAATTGTTATGCCATTCCAGGTTAACACAATCCACTGATATCAATCTTTGCATATTCACTGTTGATATCTGCCCACTTTAATACATATGTATGGTCCATTATGTCAGCTCAGGTAAGTGTGGAGCATCTATCATCCATAGCAGCACCAACAGCCTCACTGTAGCATAATAGGGCAGATCCACATTCCCTCTAATTCTAGTCATGGAATTCAACAGTCATGGAAAATTACTTTGTAAAATCATAAAACAGTTCGCAACAATTTCACTTCTCATCAGTTTTAAGCAAAAGCATATGTGTGTCTGTCCTTTCTTCCTGCACTCATCACCTCTAGCCATGTTTAGTTTCCAGCACCCATGTCAGGCAGCTCACAACTGCCTGTCACGCTCATTCCTGGGGGTCTGTCAGACCCTTCTGGCCTCTGCAGGCACCTGCATACATGTGGTGCACATATAGAAAGTCAGGTATGCAAACGTGCACATTAAATAAATGCTTTTTAGAGGGGAGAAGCTCGAGGGGTGGGAGGAGGGAAGGAGATCTGTGATTGTTGTGTAAAATGAATTAAAAAATTGCTTAATAAAATAATAAATGCTTTTTTAAAATGTCTATCCATGTAAATGCAAGCTATAGGCTGTTAAATTTGCTTTGTAGAAAATCTGTGTCTGACTATCCTATCTTGTAGTTAGGAACTGAAATAGGAAGACAAAGTAGTGGTCCCTAGTCACTTGGTTTGTGGACTGAAGCTGGGAAAGCTGAGTTTGAATGATTTAAGAGACAATGATTGAAAATACTCATTTATATCATAATAAAAGATCAAATACCTGCATTCCTATAGTATGTGAAACTGTTGTGCTGAATAAAAACACACCAGCACACTATCCACAAAATGGACAAATTACTAAAGAGAAAACAAATAACTAGCAGACATTACAAAGCATCCCGTTTTTAAACAGATTTATATTTTTTAAATAAAATTTAAGAATAATCTCTAAATTACAATATACAGCACCACGAACTTAGGACAGGTGGATATAAATGTATACAAGTTTCAGGAAATTAATTTATCTGTTTGGTAGAGGGCATTAACAGCATTTAAAATGCTCATTCCACTTCATGGAGTATTGCAATTTCAGGAAAATAACCTGAAGTAAACACCCACAAAGGTTAGGCACAAAGATATCACAATATTATTTATTTAAGGAGGAGAGGAAAAAACGTTATAAATGGAATGTTTGGATGGCATAGGGCTGTGATTTAGAAAATGAAATATGCCACTAAATCATATGATTTCTTAATCATAATATTTATCTAATATTCAGAAATACAGAACACCAAATAAACAATGTATTTATGTGAAACATGTCATATAATCTCAATCACATAAACATACAAACATGTCTAGAGAGAGAGAGAATTTAAGCCAAAGCATAGAACTAATACCCAGTAGGAGCTGTTGATTCAGATATGGCATTGTACCATTTTACTTTGACTGAAAATGGAATTTGATACATAATTGCTTTAATCCATGGTCTATAAAATAGAACACTTGTCCCTACATTTCTGCTTCTTATTGTTGAGTTAAAAAAAATTGACAAGGGTGTGTCTACTTAGAGGTGCTAAGCGTACATTGTCAGCACAGCATACAATGCCATGTGGTGCCAAATGGAAATCTGGTGTCCTCATCCCCCATGCTGGCTTTCCCCTCGGCTGCGGTTATC
This sequence comes from Onychomys torridus, assembly GCF_903995425.1. Lineage (NCBI taxonomy): Eukaryota > Metazoa > Chordata > Mammalia > Rodentia > Cricetidae > Onychomys > Onychomys torridus. The sequence continues at coordinate 25,978,000 of NC_050453.1, forward strand.
TGCCTGCTGGGCTCCCAAAGGTGACTGTGCTTCATTGCAAGACTGTATTAGTGAAGTCCCTGGGCTCGTATGTGAGGAAAAGCGCTATATAAATGCAAAATAGTCTATTTTATTCATGCTGTCATATAAATAGAGATCTACTTTATGCTAGCAGTTTTTCAGGGAAACTGATTATTCTTAGTGTGAGGCGTCTCATTCTCAGGGCCTCCATAATCTATTGGGCAAGATTATTTTCTCCCCCCAGACAACAGGTACCTTCCTGTGTGCAGAATGGTCATCAAGAATTCACCCTACGCCAGAGGCAGACAACACAGAGCTACACGGTTGTGGAGATGGTTCAGCAGAGACAGCTGGAAGCTGGTGTCAGACTGTAAGAACACAACATGGCAGCTCCTTCCTACTCATCTCAGTAGTGACCACTTTTCACAACTCCCCCAATGAGAGAGACAAAGAGAAAGAGTTCTGCAGCCAGGGCTGTAATCTTTCCTTCCAAAAACTTTGTCTGTGAATATATGTCTTCATTCTCTCTCTCTCTCTCTCTCTCTCTCTCTCTCTCTCTCTCTCTCTCTCTCTCTCTCTCTCTCTCTCTCTCTCTCTCTCTCTCTGATGCATGATGCATTTTGTCTGGATGTCTGGATGCAAGTGTATCTGTGTCTGCATAAGGACTCCAGAGGTCAACCTCAGGTGTTGTTCCTGGAGAGCCATACACTCTGTTTTGTTTTTGCTTTTGTTGTTTATTTTGTTTTGTTTTGTTTGACACAGGGTTTCACCTTGGCTTGGAGTCTGACAGTTAGGTCAGTAAACCCCAGGAATCTGCCTGTCTCTACTACAAGCATGAGCTACCACACCTGAATTCTTTGATGTGGTTTCTGAGGCTCTGCCTCATGCCCTCCTGCTTCTGTGGCAAACTTTTTGGCAGATGGAGCCATCTGACCCACCCTGTTCTCCATTTTCAGATGAACTTATATTTGTCTTAGTGATGTGAGGGATGATTGCATGCAGCCAGGGTGAAAGCCGTTCAGGAACACAGTAGGTCAACACATAGGATCGTATAGTCGGTGTCTCCACTTCTCTCACTCAGCACCAATAGGAAATGTGATGCCTACCCTGGGCTTTAGCCAGGGGCTTAGGGAGCAGGTGGAGGATGGGAGTCATAGAGCCTAGTATCTGCCGCTTAGAGAATTTAAGAAGCCCTAAACATAAAAAGGTTATGGCTAAAAGTGACCTTAGAATTCATCTGTTCTACTCCCTTCATTTTTCAATCCAGGAAACCTTATTAAAGCATTCCAATATGGCTCCGTCGTTCCGTCTGGTATGCTGTAAGCTTCAGAATGGATCAACCACAGCTGATACATTAATTTGGCTCCAAGATGATTTGGGTTATATGCCCCTCTTTTCTGCTTTCTTCCTCCCACCTTTGAAATGTTACCGTAAAATTGTTTGGGGGTCCTATGGCCTTTTCATAATGCACTGCCTTTGAATCGGTGCCCACCACATAACCTCACCTGGTAACTTAGCGACCGGGTTATGACTGTTCACAAATAATGCTCAAGCAAGCTTTTCCTCTGCCTGCAGTGTTTAGGAGATCCCCTGCTTCAGTATTGTTCCACTAGTTCTTTCTAAATTTTGTGTGCTTAGAGAAGGAACCAAATGTAAAGAAAAAGCCTGCATCCTTCTTTCCATGACAGTTCGTTCACAGAAACCATCTCACTAGATCAGTTTTAAGTGGGGTATCAATAAACTGGGCTGCTCTCACTCTATAAGTCTGTGAGCCCAGCCCTGAGGAAAACCAACTTCTCTGCTGCAACTCTGTCAGAGGGGGAAAAAATCCCTCTCTCCTATGCGTCTATCAGCATTCACCCCTAGCTTAGCTTGATTTTTTTTTTAATTTCTTTTATTGAAAAGTGGGTTTTGTTCATTCATTTTGGGAACTGATTTTCTTTTTTGTTTCTTTGATTTCTAAGATAAGGTTTCTCTGTGTAGCCCTGATCATCCTGTAATTCACTCTGTAGAACAAAATGGCCTAAAACTCAGTGATCTGCCTGTCTTTGCCTCCCAAAGTGCTGGGAGCAAAGCCATGTACCACCATGTCTTGTAAAATTGCATTTTTTTGTACAATATATTCTGATTAGGGTTTCCCTTCCCCCAATTACTGCACGATCTTTCTCACCTCTGCTCCCATCTGAATCCACACCTTTTCTGTCTCTTGTTGGAAAAGAAACAGGCATCTAAAGAATAATATTAAATAATAAAAGATATAACAAAACAAAATGGAATAGAGCAAAACTAACAAACAAAAAGAAGAAAAAGATTCAAAGAAAAAGTACATGAAAGACATATAGAGGCAGAGACACACATATTTCCTCACACAGGGATCACATAAAGCCACAAAATCAGAAGCCGTGATATATACACAAAGGACCTTTAATAACAATAATAAATTCTTTAAATGCCCTGAAAAACAAAACTCCAAAGATGGCCATTGAATTGGTTTTGTATTGGCCATCTCCTGCTGGGCATGGAGCCTGCCCTTAGCTTGATTTTAAAAAAAAATAAGTAGCTAAATAATAATAATAAATAATAAGTATCCATTCAGTGCTTAGAACATCTTCATTCCAGGTGTTCCTTGTCATCTCAGTCCACAGACCATACCTTTCCATGTCATGTGCTCCTTTGCAGGGTAGTGAGTTGAAATATAAAGCATATGTAAAGGTAGCTATATTGAAACAGCCATCAAATTATGAAAAATTGTGAAGTAGACCCATATGGGTCTCATTAACATATTAAATGAGACACAGTGTCAGGTAAAATAACCACCATAATCTCAAAATAGTGGTGAGCCTGAATGTTGTTCCTGCACAGAAATGTGGTACGAATGTCCATGATTTCCACTGATGAAAGCTGGAAGGGCTCCTCACGCTAGTGTGACTTCTTCTGTTTGTCTGCCATAAAAGTGAGTGAAAAGGGTGAACTAGTATTTCTCCATTTTACATCCAAGGCCAAGTCAGCTCCTCCCAAGAGTCCTAGAGTCTGGAAGCCAGTTTTGGACTCCAGCTGACCTTGCTGCCATGGACGGAAGTAAGCCTGGTCCAGGCTAGTCTTTAGTCCTCTGTTGTTTGTTTTTATTCTTTGGGTTCTTTGGGGGTCCACCACCCAGCTTCCAAGTAAACACACAGAGACACTTTTTATTACTTACAAATGCCCAGCCTTAGCTTGGGTTGTTCCTAATCAGCTTTTTTGAACTTAAATTATCTCATCTACCTTGTGCCTCTGGGCTTTTTCCTTTTCTTACTTCTGTAATCTTACTTTCACTCTTACTCCATGGCTGGCTGTGCAGCTGGGTGGCTGGGTGGCTGGGTGGCTGGGTGGCTAGCCCCTGATGCCCTCCTCCTTGATCCCTCATGCTCTTCTTCCTTTTTCTCCCCAGGTTTCTCCTTCTATTTATTTTTTCTGCCTGCCAGCACCACCTATCATTTCTCCTGACTCACTATTGGCCGTTCAGCTCTTTATTAGACCATCAGGTGTTTTAGACAGGCAAAGTAACACAGCTTCACAGAGTTAAACAATTGCAACATAAAATAATGCAACATATCTTGGCATCATTAAACAAACATCCCATAGCATAAACAAACATAACACATCTTAAAATAATATTCTACAACAGCCCTCCTCTTTCCTTTCCTGAGATAGAACTTAGGAGCTGATTGCCTGTTGTTCTTAAAGACTCTCCATTTTTCCTTTCCACATCTTGCTTCAGGAACATGAGATCAGACTGGCCAGAGTGGCACCTGCCAGCAGTCTCAGTACTAGGGTGGCTGAGTGAGGATAGCCACAAATTTGAGGCCAGTATGAACTATGTAACAAGATCATGTCTCAAAACTCTATGGTGGATCCCAAGTTTAAATTCAAATTAGCAGAAAGTGAATAGACTTAGCTACCTAGGGGAAAAATGTGTAGTGTAGTAGTCTTTCTTCTATTGCTCAGGGTCTTCACATCAAAACTTTATCATAATGATTAGTCTAATGATTCATATAACCTGATTTTCTGTGCACATATGATCCAAGTAATACATAGATTTACAGAATCATATATGTTGCATTTCAACCTTTAAAATAGAAAGGAGCTCAGAGTTTTCCCATGAAAGAGAAGTTCTCTAGAATTAAGGTTGCCTGGTGGAAGATTTTATTCACTGATGCTAGCAGTGGATGGACAAATGCTTTTGTCCAAGGTGCCAAGAAGCATCTGAAAGTGAGTAATTTTCTCTGTGTGCTTCCAGACAATAGGTCTTTGTCTCAAAAGGGCAAGATAATGTGGCTGGAGGGAATGTTCAGTAGTTAGGTACAAGAACTTATTGCTATTGCAGAGGACTGGGGTTCAGTTCCCAGTGTCCCGGTGGTAGTTTACAACCATTTGTAACTTGAGTTTCAAGGGCACTGATGCCTCCCTTCAGGTACCAAGGACATCAGACATATCTGTGGTACATGTGCATAGATATGCATATGCAAAATACTCATATAAAAATAAAAGTCAATAAAAAGAAATTTTTATATGGTAAGATAATTAGAAATGTCAGAGTAGACAGGAGTTCAATGTATTATGATCACAGGTGCATTCATTTATTCAATAAATACATATTATCAGTATGCTTAAAAATACTTTCTTGATCCCAGTAGGTGGGAAAATAGGACACATCAAACAAATGCAAACCTTCACATATTAAAATCAGCTTCCAGTGGTCTCAAATATGTTTTCAAAACTAAGTTTTCTGAATTTGCCTAAACATCAGATTTTGATGCTCATATTTATCCATCTTACCCTTTAAAAAGGACCATCCCCAACTACAGCAAGACTGTCAGAGCACTTGATTTTCTTAGGCTACAATAAATCCCCCCCCCCGCCTCCCTCACTCCCCACCCCCCGCACTTTTGGCTTCAACCTAGAATTTCTACTAGTAAGTGTAAATGAAAGAGTCTTCTGAACAATTCCATCACACATTGGGGTTTTACATTTAACTGACTCTGCTCTTAGCCTAGGCCTTTCTTGATGTTTTTATATTCATATAGATGTCATATAGTTATTAAGTTCTATATCAAAATATTTTACTTTGTGTTAAGTGTTAAATTTTCATTTTGTTTGTTTCCATGTAACTGATCAATGTCAAGGTATTTTCTACCATTTTTTCTCTGCAGCTCAGAATAAAGTCTTTCTGTTTTGCTTCTTTATTCTTTCTGCCTATTATAGTTCCTCTTGATTGCCAATGTGCTTGAGTTAAAAAGGAACCTTGGACATTAGTAAAGCAATTTCTAGATGTGTGTGAGTTTTTCTGGAGACAGACCCTAGAGGCTTTGGCCATCGAAGGTTTTAATCCACTGGGCAATCCATGGCATGAATGAAGCACTAGGGAGGAAGAGGAGAAAGTGAAGCCTCAGTGAAGGAAAGGGACTATATGTGGATGTCTTTGAAGAATATGTCTTGTAGCTTGCTCCTCCCCATAACTTCTCTCTGCTTCTTGGCCCCCATGAGGTGAGCAACCACTGCCTCAGGTTCCCACCACTGTCCAACTCTGCTCATCCCATGCTCAAATGGATCTAAGCAACCTTGGACTGAAGCCAAGCTGAAATGGCTCTTTCCTCCTCATCAGCTGTGTGGTGATGAGAAGCCTGACTAACACCTCCCCTTCCACTAATCTGTCTAGTCAATCAGCCCACTGCCCCTGCTAAACTGATATTGTCATGTCTACATTGTTCTCGCTGAAATCAAGTTTACTTATGACTACTGAACTGTCGACACTAATTGTTGAAACACCTTTACAGTTTCATCCTACTTGACCTTTCTTTGGTATTGGTGATATTGACCACCATTTATTTTTTAAAATTGATCATTTCCTACCCTTCACTGTGTAATTTTGTTTGTTAGTTTGTTTGTTTGTTTTTCAAGACAGGGTTTCTCTGTTTAGTCCTTGCTGTCCTGGAACTCACTTTGTAGAACAGGCTGGCCTCAAACTCGGAGATCCACCTGCCTCTGCCTCCCAAGTGCTGGGATTAAAGGTGTGCTCTACCACCACCTGGCCTTCATTGTGTCTTTTTGCAGATGCTTTGAATCATATTAATTTTGTTCTCCATTTTTTGTGTATAATTTCCATTTACTCAACCACTTCTACATTTCTGAAATATATACTAGTCTCAGAATGAAGTCATTCTTTCCAATACAAGACACATATTTTTGACTAGCATTCTATGAATCTCAGTTTCACTGTCTTTGGGCTACCTAAACTCATCATTAAAAGAAAATTCTGTGTAAGTATAACCAGCAGGAAAACCTACAAAATTCATCCTCTGTTACTGCATATTAAATATAGAGCACAAATGTGGCCAGGTCATTTACATTTTTACAGAGGCCAACACATTCTATCTATATGCTATTCTATAAGAACCTTCACAAGAAAGCTGGAGAGATGTCTCTGGGGTTAAGAGCACTGCCTGTTCTTCCAGAGGACTCGGGTTCAGTTTCCAGCTCTTGTAACTCCAGATCTAGGGAATCCATCACCCTCTTGTAGCTTCTTTTGGCACTGTACTCATGTGATGTGCGTACATACCTGAAGCCAAAACCCCCATACCTATAAAATAAGAATTCAAAGTTTTCAAAAGTATCTGAATCACAGTTAGTTACTGTGAACCTGACTCACATCTAAGTGCTTTTCCATATTAGTACAATGTTATGTTAACTTCAACAAATCTATAGAGTAGGAACTATCAGCACCATTTTAGAAATGAGCAAGTATGTAACAAAGTGGGAAATAAGCCCCCCATCATCCATCCTATGACAGGGGAGCCAGGACACAGACAAGGGGTATCCTACTCTGATGTTTATTGTTTTGATCACCACACACTGGTGCAGAATGGTGGTTCCTCAGATTTCCATCCTTATTTCATCAGTGCCTTCCTTCATTATAGTCTGTTTCCAAAACAATCAAATTCTCTGGTGTATCCCTCAGGATTCAGTGCCTTTCCAGGAGTCTGTTAGTGTTACTGTGGATTAAATGCCTTTCTGGCTCTCGTGATTCTTTGTAGCTTTAGGTGAACAGAAGAGTAAAAATGAATCACCTACTTCAGGGTATAGCTTTGGGGAAAGTGGGATCTCAATTTATACCTCAGAAGGGTCTGAATCGCCTCACTCCAAGACAAAGCAGTGAGGCCTTATATTTCTGTACCTGTCCATTGCAGGGTGCTCACATAGGATACCATGCTGGGGATACTAATAACTTCAAGGTGTCTCTGGATAAAGCAGTTTCATCAATCCAAGGATAATCAATCATCTAATTGCCCCTACTAATAAAATTTTCATTGCTCTTAGATGACTTGAAGTTTTCTTAGAACAAAGTAGAGCATGAATGTTTAATAAGTTAGTCATTTATTCATGTTTCCACAGCAAGATGGAAGAAGGGAGCTTTTGAATTCAGGGCTTCATGTAAGCAATGATGGAACACAGCTGATGACATCAGCACCAACCATCTAGCCTTCCACAGTGTATGTAAAATATACAAAACATTTTCATATCTTAGGTCTAAGTTTAATCTCTTTTTTGTGCTAGTATTAAGGAGCTAGATTACTTATGAAAATATAGCTCTCAGGAGGATATGTTTTAGCAGCATGGTATGCATCTGTCCTCTGCAGTTTCTTTCCTTTTCATATTGCTCTGCCGTCAGGAAATTCCATAAATGCCTAACCTGTGTTAGACCAAGATAATAAACTCTGTGAGTTTGTCTGTCCACAATTGCCAAGAATTCAGCCTTTGGGAGTTCTGAGCTACTTTCTAAACAAGTCTGGATGAGAATCTGCCTTTGAAAGATGAGACACAATTTTCACCAAGTTGAGAAATCCCAACAACCTTGCTTTCGTATCTTGCACAAAATAAAAGTCTGTATATTTTCACAAAAGAGACATTCACAAGAATTCTCTCATTGAATATTTGGTGGATTCAGGCGTATTATTGAGACAAGTACGATTCAGTGGATTTTAACAATGAGACACCACAAAGCCTTTGTAAGTACAGTAGCAGCCATTACCACTTTTCCTTGGCTAAGATGAAGTGTAGACGTGGTCAAAATAAATGAGCATGTCTTTTAAAACAAAATTTAAATCACTAACAAAGGGTAGATTAATAAACTTACTTCTAAAGAGCAACAACTCATTTAAAATGTTTTACATTGGTATAGATTTTAGTCTATTGATACAAACTTAAAGTTAATTTTGTTATACTGTGTGTATATTTCTACTCTTCACTAACAAAGACACAAGCACTTATACACAACACTAAGGGCAAAAATAAAAAAAGAAAAATGGGACATAAAGCATGATATGAATTCTAAAAATAATTAAAACTGCATATGAGCAATAATAGAAGTTTTATAAGGAAATATACAAACAGAAATTTATACATCAACTATACTGAAACAATTACCTTTAAGGATAGGATACAGGGAATGTGGAATTGGAGCATGAAAGAATACACAAAGTGGAAAAGGTGCTTTCTGAACTAATCAAGAATGATAGTACTAAAATAGAAGAGTGTGTGTCTTAGTCTGTTTGGGATGCTATAACAAAATAGTAGACATGGAGGAGAAAGTTTATTGGCAAATAAATTTATTGCTCAGAGGCTAAAAGATTGGGAGGATTACTATTAAGTTATAAGTGGGTTCAATGTCTGATGAAAACCTATCTCCACTCTATCTGTCTTAGTGTAGAGGGAAAGAGTATGGCAGCTTCCCAAAGACTCTTCTTCCCCATGTCAGGGTGGGTCTAAGATTCAGCTTGTGAACTTAGTAGCTCACACTTCCATCCATAGTAGAGTGTAGTTGACTAAACTTCTTAGATCTTAAGTTAAACAAACAAAAAGTCTTGTTGCAGTTTTATATGACACACATTTCAAACTTTCAGCCATATTTGATGTCTGTTTAAAAATACTCCTTGACTACACTATTTCCACAATGAAAAAAGTACTTACTTAGAAAAGCTAATGGGTCATTTACTACATAGTAAATCTACAAATTAGACAAAATTGTATCATGATGCTTTGTCACATTGTACAAGGTCTGATCAAAATAAACCAAACTGGAAAAGCATAATAAGACATACATTAAGTTGAGATTTTCAGGCAGTGTACTTTTGAAAGCAGCTAAGTAATGGTTGTATACACATTTGTCATCCTTGCTCGTCTGAATATGGTTTCTTTCTATTTGGATTTCCTGCTTAAATCTTATACAGCCACAAGCCCTCTGTGAAAAAGCTGTATATTGAGCAGTTCTAATAATCTCTCAGTCACTCTCAATATAAGTATTATGGGATAGGGCAATCAAGTCAGGCTCTAGGACAAACATCATTTGGTAAGAGTATAACAAGTAAGTGAAGAATAAATAAATAAATAACAAGGGAGGTCGTATCTCCTTTCACAGGTCTAGTGTCTCCTTTAACTGCATGTCAATACATGGAAGCAGAAAGCAAACTCCCAGGGTAGGAGTACACAAAGAGGGCAGGGGAAGAGGGAAAAGAGGAAGAAACAACAAAAAAGATGGTTGAAAAATGCAACGATGAGCCCTAATTCTTCATGAGTTAGTACAAAGAGAAAAATACAAAGCAACACATATTTCACACATACCCAATTTCAAAAACAAAATGTTGAAAAATATTGAAATATACTTGGAGAATAAAACAGAAAGTATGTATAATACAAAAGCCAGATACACCTATGAGGACACACACACACACACACACACACACACACACACACACTGTTTGAAACACAGAAGTCACGTATGATTTCTTAGTTTCCTTTTACTCCTAATAATATAGTTAGACTATTTCCACATGTTACCCTCCATCTATTGAAAACTTTAGCTCTATTTTCAGTCACTTGAAATAACACCCTTTTTATACATTAACTGTCCATTTGTATTGGCTCTACCCATGTTCTTGCCTTGTTGTTTTGATTTCAATATTTATACATCATTGCTAAACAGTTAAGTCATTAAGGACACGCCTTAGGGTGAGTATATATATACCCATAAATGACCTTCTTTAATATAAGATTACTGAGGGAACAAATGATCTATTTGCAATAACTATTTCTACTTCAAAAACAGTGTAACTTTAAGGATGAAAGATTTATGTCCTTGGATTTGAGAGAGTGGCCACAGCTTTCTGAATGTAGGCCTTGGACTGTAGAAGTTCACTACATTATAACTTCCACTGTCTTCACAAAGTCTGTCTTTTTTCCAAGCAAGTATGGTTAACACCATGAATGTTCTTACACTCTGAGTGTCAATTTCATATCTTGCTACTGTTTAGACTTGATCATAAAGTCTGTGTATTTTTTGCATGTTTCTCAAATACTATCTTATCTCTTTGCCATGATTTAGTGCCCATCATTCTAAGTTTCACACCTTCCTATCTTTCTCTTATTTACTTAATTTGTAAATGACCCTGAATCTTACATTGTTGTATCTTACATATGGTAGGCTGGGAGTCTTACATATGTCATTTTTTTCAAGAAAATATGACTGGTTTTTCTTACCAATCACATGCTTGTTCTTAAGATATGTGTGTATTTATGGGGATGACAGAAAAATCAAGTTTTCATAATATTCAACAGCATATTTTTCAAATTGCTTTTAATCATGCTAGAGAGAAACATATGGTTTCTTTGTGTCACAATTTTCATTACATTTTATAACATTGAACAGCTGTATGTTCCTAAGTTGACCTAACTTGTACAAGACTAATACCCTAAGTGTATTCTCTTCATGTGACACCATATTGGAATTCCTTTTCCTACTTTTGGACTCATCTTTTAAAATGTGTCCTATTATCATTTATTTACATGGCATATGTGTTTAGTCATGATTCTGTATGTTTTAAGGTCAAAAGGCCATGCTTTCATCTTCCCCCTATAATACGCTTGCATCTATTATGGTTTGGATGGTTATGACTTTGCTTTGTTTAATTTGGAAGGTTTTCTCTTTTATTCTACTCTACAACACTAATTAAGGTCAGCAGACTTAGATTTCTTGAGTTTGAATTTTCAAACAGTGGAAGTGAAGGGTGAAACTGATAGACCCATTCACCTTCCTCCTCTCCAACCCTCAACCTGAGTTCTGTGTTAGCTATCTATGTACACTACAGTTGTTATTTGAGCCAATCACTTTTACTAGTGTGTGTTAGCATTTCTTTTCCTAGTGTGGACAAATCCTAGTGTGTTCTTACTCACAAGCTGTCTCTCATAGGTGCTGTCCTTAGGGAAAGAGAAGAGTCAATGCTTGTCTCCACCACAGAGCATGAGTTTAGCAGACGACATCTTGGTGTTTGTAAGTATATCCCGTTACACACTATAAATGTGTTCAATGACATTTTTCTCTTTTAAAACTTTAAACAATTTAGTGTTCAATTTATCCCACCGTTTTCATAAGTGAAACTTGAATGGTGCAAATATTTCAGTTCTGGAGGGTTTCCACGCTTACTGGTTTTCTCTTCCTCATTTGCATTCTTCACATTGACTTTCCTCAGTCTCCCCCTGTGTCCCCCACTGTGGCTTCAGTTCAACTTTCCCTTTCTGCCGCTTCTTACGTGACTTTTATTTACAAAAAGTTTCCATTTCTATTTGAGTCTTGAACTCTGTCAACTCAATTTTCATCATGCTCTGTGGTGTTGTTTCCACCACAGCTTTTGTGTACACTGTTGAGCACTTTTGACCTCAAAAGATCACTTTCTCTTTAATTTCTTTGACATCTTAGGGTCATATTGACCCATAATTGTCATCCGCTTCACATTGTAACATTCACAGTGTGTGTTCTGTATCTTAGTTTTGTTTTCCATCTGTCTTTACTTCTCTGGTAGTGCCTAGAAGGCATGGTGTCTAAATGTTTTCTTACTTTTCTGAACAAGGACTAGATATTCATGTGGTTAGCTGTTTGTAAGAAAGAGGAGGTCTGAGTGGAATTGGCAAGCAACTTTGATGTTCTTCCATCTCTTCCTTACTAATTGTGTGAATCAGTTTGTGTTCCTGTAACAAAACAAAAGGAATTTATTTCCCAAAGTTCTGGGGGTGATGTCTGAGATAGGGGATCAGAACAGGGAGATTTTGGTGAGGTTATTTTCTGGAACAGAATTCTGACTTCTTGCATCTTAATTTGGCAAAAGGGGGCAAAGGGCAGATGCGAGAGAATCAGAGATGGGTGGGATCAGAATGCATGATGTGAAAGGAACAAAGAATAAATAAAAAGAAAGTTTAGAAAAAGCAATAAACAGGACAGCCTTGAAAAGAAAAAAAAAATTGCAAGAGAACTCTCTTGGTGAGTAGGGTAGCACATATCTGTCATCTTTGAACTTGGAAGGCTGAGTCAGGAGGATTGCGAATTCCAAGGCAATGTGAGCTGTGGAAAGATAATCTTTCCCAAAACCTTTTTGTAAAGGGCACAAATTCCATTCATGAAGGTTCTACTCCAATGACATTAGAATCTAGATACTGGAATGTAACACCATTATATGGGGGAGGTAGATTTTCTATAGAATATTTATAAATCTTCTATCCTTTGCTCACTTCCATATCAGTAAATGTATATGATTGTCCTTGTCTTGGGGGGATGTTTGGGATTTAAAAGTGAAGGAATTTTCATGCCAGCTCTTCTTTACACTGTGCTTTGGGGCAGTGGCTACTACTGTGGCTACTACTCTGAGCCTCATACAATGCACTTACCTATTATGATGATAACACCCATTTCATAGAAATCTGTTGACAGAAGTGTAAAGTTTGGGGCTGGGCACATCTACATGTTCATGTCTAACTATTTTTGGAGGATTTTGCACAAGGTTCACATTCTGTAGAGGATGCCTCTGCAGATTTCAGTACAGCTGATTAACACAGATTCTGGGGAACTTGCTTTACAGTCTTGACACTGAAATTGCTTTCTGTCTTCAGCTTTATGATTCTGTTTGTCTTCAAATAGTTTCAGAAAGGCCAGTAAAGGTGCGTTTACTCTACTGTCTTTATCAGGTGTGTGTCACAATGTGTCAGAAATTCCTCAAAATGTCTACATGCCCCTTCCTTTTGGCTGTAAGACGGGATTTTCTCTCATGTTGTATTATTAATAATTTCAATGTTGCGTTCAAGAGATTTAACCTTATGGCTCAAAGTGCCATATTACTAAACACTCCTCTCTAAAGCCCGTTTCAGAAATTGTGGTTGTTAAATATATGTGTTATTGTTTTGTGTGTATATAAGCATAGGTATGTATCCATACATACGTTGTTATTTTGTAAAAAATTGATATGCTGGTAATATATGTATATATGAGTCAGTCATATACATAATCATAATATTACCCTCTTTTTTGAGCTAATGGCTGAGAATTTTCACATGTTGAAAGATGAGAAGGCCTTGAAAATTGTCCTTGATTTCTCTGATCATTGATTGCATTCAGAAATCTATAAAAGCAATTGCATAATTGCAAATATCTTGTGCTCAATAGCTTATAAGAGTTCAAGGTGTAAATGTGTTTGGGGAGTAAATTATCCCCTAAATAGATGACCCTGAAGCCTCATGAACTAACTGTGCCTTCCTCACTTATTAATAAGCATCATTTCCAAGCAACCAAGATGTATTGAGTTGGGAGTCCCTAAGTGTAAGAGGGTCCAGAAATAGCTTTGACTTTTCCTTTTTTTAATTTACCTTGTGGGGCTATGGGGAATGAGCAATCCTTTAGTCTGTCAATATCACCAGCAAAGGCACCATATGAAGAGTGGATGGGGGGGGGGAGTGCGGTGATGGGGGAGGCTCAGCTGAGAAGATGGAATATCTATTTGACACAGAAGAGGGTCCTCAGACCTCTGCAAAGCCGGAATGTCAAAATCAGCCACTGCAAAAGAACTGAGTCATCAGAATTTTGACACTGACAAGGCTCTTCCACACACAATGAGTGTGACTTGTGACACTGCTGTGGTGTTCATGGATTGGGACATTTTCTGTTTCTGCTTTCATCCTACCAAGTTTACATACTTACTTCATTAATTATTTTATCAGTTTATCTACCTAGACAACTTTTCTCATTTATTCTCTTTTTATTACTTCCACTCAATAAATATACAGCCATTTATGTCCTGAAAACCATGCATCTGGGTATTCTTACAAAGTCATTTTTATCTTTATCTAATTTGACTATTTAAGGGATCAATGAAATAATACATTAAAACTACTCCAAAAGTATAAAAAAATGCAAATATGTGTTTATTAACCAAAATGGTAAAATATCTGCAAAATAATACAGTGCAGATCCTAACACAGTTTTTCAGCCTCATTTTTTTTAAAAAAAAAAAGCAGAGAAACCATTTACACAAAACAAATAGTTATATTTTCTTCTCATGCAGCTTTCCTTCAATTCCAGTAAGTATTATAATTCTTAGCTGGAAGTGCTAGATGCCATTGTTGCCATGCCCCCCTCCCCTTTACTCAGCAATGTTTTCAGGCAGGGTTCAACCCTTGACAGAGTTATTGTTAAACCAAGCATAAACTTCTGAGTCAGGGGGTTTCTTGTGGTTGCAGTCGGACATGCTATTAGAAAACAATATGGAATTGTGTTAGGGAAATACTTCCGGGGCAAGTTTATCCCCTCTTCGAACAACCTATGCATCTTTGTCAACTTTCTTGTACTCTGTTCACTCATTTGTAAAATATAGATAGTAATGGCTGCCAATAAGGTGGATGGAAATCTGGGAAACAAATTATTTTTAGGAAATGCTGTGTAAGTAATTATGCAAGGGTCACAGGCACAGAGATTTTTCTGGCTTGAAGAAAGGAGGAATAGCAGAGACACCCTCCACTACCCCACCCCTGCACCCCCGCCTGCCTTCCTCTTCACTGTTGAAAATGGTGGCATTTGGATAGCCTCTGCGTGGGCACTAAGCATCTGAGAAATGGGAAATACACCTAAGACAGGAAACTTTCCATTCTCTTTCATTTTAGATGTGTGTTTTAGTGTATGATATGCATTGTAAATGTTGGATGTGTGTATGTTTGTGCACAATGTGTGCACCTGTGTGTGCGCAGACATGCATGCTGGTGTGTACATGGAGAGGCCAGAGAAGGATGTCAGGGGTTCAGCTCTACAACTTCCACATTCTTCCCTTGAGATGACGTCTCTCACTGAGCATGGAGCTGGGCTGGTAGCCAGAAAACCCTGAGACCACCCCGTTCCCACCTCACTGCATTTGGATTACAGGTATGCACACCCATGATCAGGTGTTTATGTGGGAGCTGGAGATTTGAACTCAGGTCATCACGCTTACACAGCAAGCATTCTTACCCATTGAACCATCTTGCTAGCCACTAATTTTCTTTCATTTTAATTTTAAAACTTGGAGAAATAAACACTTTTTTTTCTGTTAAAGACAGCTTTATTTCAAGGTAGGAATTCCTTTACTTGTGTGCCTAAATTAATAATGTTAAGATTAGGAGGATTCTTCAGGATTACCCATTAGACAATTAGTTCTCAACCTGTGGGTCACAACACCTTGGCTCACATATCAGCTATCCTGCATATCAGGTATTTACATAATGATTTATAACAGTAGTATCAAATTACAGTTGTGACATAGCAACAGAAATGTTTTTGTGGTTGGGGGTCATGACAACATGAGGAACTGTATTAAAGGGGCACAGCATTAGGAAGGTTGAGAACCACTGCATTAGACCCTAAATACAGTCAGATGTTTCCTTGTGAGTGAGAGACCGAAAGATCTGGACACACCCAAAAGAAAGGGGGGATGATGTGGTCCTGGAGCCAGAGACTGGAGCCTTACAACCATCAAGCAGGAACTGCCAGCTGCCACCAGAAGTTGGAAGAGGCGACACTGGATTCTGCCACAGAAACTTCAGAGAAAACATGAGCCTGCCAACCCTGAGTTTGTGCCCAGTGGAACAGATTTCAAGCTCTGGCCTCCAGATCCCTTTGTGCTCAGAGAAAATAAATTGTTCTCTAAATTCACCAAGCTTGTAGTAATTTGGTACAGCTGCTCCTGGACGCTCACACCCTGACTGAAATGCTTCTTGGGTCATATTGAGTTAAATGCAATAGCATATTAAAGTTCATTTTACTTATTATATAAGGACTCTTCTTGAAGCTTGTCATTTTCCTCTGTGGCTCTCATCGAGTTCCTGTTGGATAGTGCTCTCCTGGACTGTGATTTTGTAAGACTCAGTAAATTGTTTCCTTGAACAGCCTAAAGAGAAGGTGGTTTCTGTCTGGGAAATTGTGCCCCAAATCTTCTCTACTGTATGCTTATGATTTCATTGTTAATATAAAAGTGTATCTCCATTTGTTAAATAATGATGTGGACAGCAGGTTTTCAAGCTAAACGTCCCTGTTGTGTTAGTTACTTTTCTTTTACTGTGACTAGACACCTGAGAGGAACTCTTAGAAGTGGGAGGATCTACTTTGGCTCATCAGTTCATAGGGCTCAGTCTGTCATGGGGAAGTAGCATGGCATAATAGAACAGTTCACATCATGGTGAACAGGAAATAGCAAGGACTAGAGGAAGATGCCAGGACATGATATGCCTCTCCCAACAAGGAGACTTCTCCAGCGTGAAGATTAGTGTTAACTATCACTTGACAGAAGCTAGTATTACATGAGAGAAGGGCCGCTGTGCACATTTGTGATAGATAATCCTGATTAGATTAATTGAAGTGGCAAGACTCATGAATGTGGATGGCACCGTTCCCTGACTGGGATCCATTGCTGTATGAGGGAAGAAAGTTGAGCGTCAGTGAGGATTGATTGTCTCTGTCTCCTGAACTGGGGGAGGTTGAAGGGGCTTGGAGAATGTTGGGTCAGCTGCTTCAAATTCTTGACATCTTGACTTCCTCACTATGGTGGACTGTACCCTTGAACTGTGAGCCAGAGTACTTTAAGTTCCTTTTCTCAGGGTATTTTGTCACAGCAACAAATGGAAATTAAGACGAGTGACCTACTTCCTCCGACTTAGCTTCACTTCCAAGCTTTTACTACTTCATATTATGAATGCACCAAAAAAATTAAGCCAGCTGTTGGTCTAGTGACCTTATAACTTAATTGTCTCTGTAAACATCAGCACACACACACACAGAGAAAGAGAGAGAGAGAGAGAGAGAGAAAGAGAGAGAGAGAGAGAGAGAGAGAGAAGTCCTAACATGTCCCAAAGGCCTTATTAATTTATATTTCTCTGCATATTCCACATGTAGCATCCTTTTGCTGGACAGACACAGAAGAAAATGGGGGAATGATATGGCCCTGGAGGCAGATACCAGAGCAGTGTAGCCACCAAGCAGGAACTGTCAGCTGCCACCAGAAGTTGGAAGAGAGGAGAATGGATTCTGCCACAGAAACTTTTAAATAAAAATGTATTATTGGAGTTTGCACAGCACTTTCATCATCCAAGTATTTATAAATATAAGCTGGTTTTTTCTCGCCCCTTTAAATATACCATGTAATACTGAGATGGGATCCAAGTGAGGGTTGGAGAGAGATAATTCTTGGTGTATGGTTCCATGTTTCCAGCCTTACCATTATGTAAAGCAGCCAACAGAATAACAGTAATTACAGTCAACACACTGTAATGAGTTCATTTGGTGAAAAGAATCTCCTGTTACTGTATGAGCAGGATCCTTTAGCGGCCCTGTGATACATGACTTCTGATTTCCTGTGGTTTGTATGTTGTATGTCTGAGGTGGTGGAAACTCATTTCTCTTTGCATGAGTCAGTGAGGCCAGGATGCAAACATGAGCTATAAACCTTGCTGTCTGCTTCCTTTTAGGCTGATGCCTTTATGCTTTCTCATTTGTTGTTTTGGGGGAGGGGCTGTCTGTTTATGGGGTTTGTTTTGTTTTGTTTTAGTAAACCCATATCCTCATGCCTATGTTTAAGTGCTCTACCACTGAGATATGTCACCAGATCAAATGCCTTTATGCTTCAGAACAAGAAAGAGAAAGGTGACAATATCCTGCTCCTTAAATAAACTGATTGATGACTTACGCTAAATAATTCTACTTGGGACTAGAGAGATGGTTCAGCAAGTAAAGGCACTTGCTACTCAACCTGATGACTGGAATTTGATCCCCAGTACTCACGGGCTCGAAGGAAAGAATCCATTCCACATAATGCACCATGGCACATGCATGCCCCCACACATTCACACACAAAGTTAGTAACTGTAGCCAACTGGAAAGCAATAACAATTCTACTTGCTGTTAGAAGGAATACAGACCTTTCCCAAAGCACCATCTCCTGGGGCTGAACTCAGCCTCTGGCTGTGGCTCTTCCTGGATATATTTGAGTGATTTTACACACAGCATGCTGTCAGATCAGCACCAGCCTCGTGACATATAATCACCTCCTCTTCCAGTCACCCTCTTTCTCATCCCTCATGTCTAATATTGACTTTAATCTGCTCACTGAACCTGTGTAGTGCCTCCTTTCCCATTCGGGAACTGCTCACCTAGTGGTCCCAATCCCCTTCCCAGCTCTAAACTGTTTGATTGAGGTCTGTGATTGACATTAAAGAGCTATGCTTGTCTGACATATACAAATGCACGAATCCGGCAACAAATGAACATTCAGGAAACCATCACCACCATCAAGGTCATAGACACATCCTTGGACCTTTCTAAGCTTTTACCACTTCATTACTACTTTTGGATTTGGGGTAGTGAGAACATTTACTGCAAGTTTCACTGCATTTTTAAGTCTATAATACAGCACTGTTAATGATAGACATGACCCTGTAGAGTAGACTTCCATATCTGAATATTTGTGTATAGGAAAGAAAATCTGGACCTCAAAGAGATTCTTGTGTTCCTGTGTCTACTACAGGATCCCTCACAATATCTAAGATTTAGGGACAATATAAAGGTTTATTGACCAATAGATAAAGGAAATGGGTGCATATACATTGTGATAGAATATTGGTTAGCCTTTTAAAAAATTCCTGCTATTTGCAAAATCATAGAAGAAACTTATGAGTGTGTACTAAGAAAATTAGACCAGACTTGAAAAGACAAATTGTACAGAATCTCACTTATATGTGGGCACTAACATAACAAGACTCAAAGAAACAGGTTAAAAAAGAAGACACTTCACAGAGACAGGGGAAGGGAAAATTATGTCAAATGTTTGAGACCAGGGAGATGACTTAGGCAAAAGCACTTCTCATACAAAGCTGATGAACTGACTTCAGATTCTTAGGATCTGTGTAGAAATCTGAATGCAGTAGTGCACATCTGAAATCCCAAGGTTCCTATGGTCAGATAGGAGTTGGAGATGAGGATCCCATGTGCAGGGCCAGCTACCTGAAGTACACAGCAGAAATAACAAAAGAGACTCTGCCTAAAAACAACACAGGATGTGAGAACCAACTCCCTCAAGGTAGTCTCTAACTATGCATGTCCATCCCTGGAATCATATCCACTTCTCTCAGTCTCTCTGTGTGTGTCTGTCTCTGTCTCTCTATCTCTCTGTATCTGTCTCTCCCTGTGTGTCTCTCTCTTCTCTCTGACACACACAAAAGTTACAAACTGCCATTCAACTTGATATTAAGATGAGCTTTTTGCAAGCTATTCAGTCTTAATTAGGCTTCTACATATGTCCCTCAAACCCTAACCTAGTTTCCTCAATATTGCCACACTAAAGACAACCCCTAATCATGTTCCTCCACTCAGAAACTCTTTATTCCATTAGCAATGATGCTAACCTACCTTAATTGGGCATTTAAAGCCCTCCACAATTTGACTTCAATCTACTCTTGAGAGTCTGACACATGCCATAATATGACAGACATTCCAACAAGCAAGGTTCTGGTCCTTTTTCCAACCTTTTTCTGCTAATTCTTGTCTCAGTAAGGATGCTTATACAGTTCTTTATCTTTGTCATGTCCTTTCCTACCACTGCCCCAGCCTTGGCAAAACATTTTACCTGCTCTTCATTGTCCAGGTTTCTCTGTTAAGCTGACAAGAATCTCTTCTATCAAAAGTAACCTCTCTTTCCCACATGCTTCCTTAACTTTTTAAGAAAGGAACCACATTCTGTCTCACTTTGAATTATGGGTCTTTCTCATTTCCCATTCAGACTTATGACATCATGCAACTACAGACCATATCATAGTCACCCTTCCATTCAACATGTTGCAGGTAAATGTCAAACTAGGGGGCAGAGGATAAGATGAAACAAGACCAAGATACACTGAGATGATGGGTAAGATCATGGCACGTGGTCACATTCAACAGACATATCTTGGTGATAGATGCCAAAGGGATGAGTCCAAACAGCAAAAGGAGGTTTTCCTTGAGTCAGAGCCGGGACAGAGCAATGGAGTTCACAGCAGAACTCTTAGGCAAAGCGCTTGACCACATAGAATTCTTAAAGCTCGTTTGCTCCAGTCCTGCTGAGAAACCACAAGAGGGATTTGCCTTGAAAGGAGGTCTGCACACATGATTATTCCTCTCCTCAAACCCCAGGGGTAGGATGCTGGTAATTACTTTTGGATCTCTTCAGTGTAATTACACAATAATCCACAGCCACCTATAAATACTGTGTCATTACATGGTATTGTCCTGGTAAACTCTACTGGGTTTCCTTGTTGGGTAATTATAGCTGTGCCACAGGGCAAAGATTAGCTGCTCAAAGAACTTCCAGCATTACACTCATATCTCAGCAACTCGACACTTTCCATTTGTAGATACACAAACAGCAAAGAGGCAGCAGGTTGTGGAGTTTGGAGGGATGAAATAGTCTTTGATGCCTCAAAGGGTTGGGGAGAGACTATCAGAATATTTAACCTTCATTTTCTCACAAATCAAAGAAGAAATACCTAGTGGAAGGACATAGCTCCCAGGCTCTCATGCTGCTTTATTTAAAGAGCCATTGAGAGCACCAACCGAATACACCAGAAGGTTAGCTCATATGTATAAAAACAGGATGTAAAGAAGCAAGTTGGGGTTGGCATGTGTGTTTTTTCCATTGTATCATACTGCCTTTGGAGAACATTTAGAAATGTCTTCTCGTCAAGCTTGGTGGCACAAGCCTGCAATTGCAGCTACATGGAAATATGAGACAGGATGATTGCAAGATGACTCTAGACTGCAGAGGGAGTTTAAGGCCAATCTGGGCAACGTAGTGAGAGTATGTCTCATAACAAAAAGTTGTTTTTAAAAAATGGAGAGAGTGCTAAGAGGTAGCTCAGTTGCCAAAGTGTTTGCTCCACAATCATAGATACCCAAGTTCTATTCCCAGCACCGATTTTAAAAATAAAAATCCTTGCAGGGTGACCATGCTGATTATCCCAAATCTGGGGAAGTGGAGACAAGCAAAACCCTGAGTCTCACTGGGCAACCAGTGTAGTCTAGTCTATAAATCCAATAAAAAAAAGTGGTTGACCTTTGGCTTCTACATGTATGTGTATACATATGCACATACAAACATATATCACGTGCCCACACAGGTATACCTATACACACACACACACACACACACACACACACACACACACACACACACACACACACGATGGGCTAGGCCAGAGTCTAGCTTAGCAGTAAGTGCTTTCCTAACTTGTGTGAGGCCCTAAGTTTAATCCTCAATGTTAGAAAATAATCTCAGCCCCATATCTTCTTCTTCATACTTAATAAAATTGGAAGTTTTGAATAAGATGTTCTATGACAATTTATAAAGCAACAAATGGAAGCCTGATGGCAGTGGTACACGCCTTTAATCCCAGCGCTCAGGAAACAGAGGCAGGTGGATCTCTGAGTTCAAGGCCAGTGTGGACTACAGAATGAGTTACAAGAGATAGAGAAACTCGGGGGGGGGGGGGATAAAAAAGGAAAAAGAAAGAAAAGAAACAAACGGACATTAAAGGGAAGAAAAGTTAGAAATAAAGTAACCAGTGGGAAGAGAGAGGGAAGAAAGGTAGCAAGGGAGAGAGGGAGGGATAAAAGAAGGAAGAACACTGACAGCAGGAAATAAGCATCATGATCACATTTCTAAGTGTTCTTGTGTACCATTTCTTTTTATAGCAAGAGTACTTGTCATGATATCAACCCTCTTATCAAACTTTTATATGCACAACAGTTAATGGTCAACCACGGCTGTATACAAGACCTCTGAGATTCTTCATTCATCTAATAGTATAATTTGTATTTATCAAACAACTCACCACAGGCCCCTTCCCCAATCTCATGGACACTCATTCCATTTGCTGCTTCTATATATCTGATGAAACTATAGATATCACACATTCTGACTTCAAAATGTATTGTAAAATGTATGCCACTTTAGTATATTATTAATCATAACAGGAAGCAGTATAGGGCCTAGAAATAAGCCGTGCACATATGGCAAACTGATCTTTGGCAAAATTGCCCATAATATATGATTGAAAAGGGGACATTCTCTTCACCAGTTCATTTTAAAGATTGTCTGGAGAAGTGTGTTGGACAAGACTATACAAAAATTATCCTTATGAGGGACTAACATTGTTTGGACTACAAAGAATACATAATGAAAAGCATATGTGGACTTTCTGCTCCCTGAATGTCTTTGAGTCCATTAATCAATTTCCTCAACTGCATAAACTGTGAATCACATAAGATCACTGAGCCTTGGGACAGCCATTGAACATCCAGGTCCATCTGCCCTTTCCCAGGGACAACTATGGCAGAGACATAGGCAGGTTCTGTAACCAGACTGTTTGGTCAGCTACATAGTAGTGAGCCAATTAGATACATGTATGCATCCATGGATGGTCAAGGAAATGATAAGGAACTAAAAGCTACACAGTTGGGTTTTTATATAAAGTATTTATATAAAGTATAAAGAATGATTTTATCCCTGTATCTCATTGCTTTTATTTTTAATTCCTAGATTATGATTGTTTTATACCTTATTTCCTATGACTGCTGAGACCATTTTTTCAAATGTGCCAGTAGATCACAATCACTTAGACACTCAGCTGCCTCCCATGGAGTTCTCCATTTTCACATGTGGAGTGACACCCAGGAGGTGAAGTGGCAGGTGTTTGGTGGCTGACTGTAGCTTTAGAACTCTTCAGTTCTGTACCATTAATTTTTTCTATCTTTTAACTGAAAGTTATTGATAACTATAAATTAATCTTTCTCTTTCAAAACTACTGCGACCTTGTGAAAGACCAAATCTATCTTTAAGGAGCTATTACCATTGTCTTTGTAAGGAAGAAGAATTTAGAAGAATCTTATTTTGCTTCTTTATGCACTGCCTGTCCAACCTCTTGGCATTGGGACATGATGTCATCATCTACAAAAAAAATACTGAATTTAAAAAAGAAAGAAAGAAAGAAAGGAAGGAAGGAAGGAAGGGAGGGAGGGAGAAAGGGAGGGAGAAAGGGAGAAAGGAAGAAAGGAAGAAAGAAAGAAAGAAAGAAAGAAAGAAAGAAAGAAAGAAAGAAAGAAAGGAAGGAAGGAAGGAAGGAAGAAAGAAAGAAAGAAGGAAAGAAAAGAAGAAAGAAAGAAAGAAAAATTCTTAACATTTTGAGGACGTTTACCATTTTGTGTTGGGTTGCTATCATGGATATCCTGGGATGCTTGTGGCCCACAGGCAACAGGTTGGACATGCCTACTTCACAGTGAATATATAATAGTTTGTATTCATATGACTTTTCCTTTTACAGCTAACTATTGTGGACTGTTAAGTGGTAAGTTGTGTGATGAGTACAGGGGGTGGGGCAAGGGGCAGTTGTTATGCTATTCTCTATATTTCATAGAATTATCATCACTAAACATCTTCAGGGCTATTAATGATTCTAGAATAGAATAATGTTAGAACTGAGATGGATTTTGAAATTTCCATAAGTATTTAATTTTATGGGTGATATAATTAAGGTCCAGACAGACCAAGTTATTTGCCTCATTTAAATCAATACATAACATGGAATAGAAAAACATGCATTCTGTAATCTGAAAGAGGGCTTTCTGTATGACTCCAACTACATGGTATTCTGAGAAGGACCAGGGTCTGTAGAAAGCACGTAAAACGTGATTGAGACACCAAGAACAATTCAGCAATGACAATCTGCATGATAGCATGAAGGTAAATCCATGTCAAACATTTACCCAAACACTCAAATGCTACAACACCAAGAGTAAAACTTAATAGGAACTATTTTGAGGGTGATAATAACATATCAATGAATGTTCATCAGTTAGTGAAGGATGAGGCTCTTAAGGAAAGCTATGCACCCACAAGTGCACGCGCGCGTGCAAACACACACACACAATATTAATCTCACTGCTTTATAATAATTGCATGCATATGGATTTTTGCTCAAAGTAGTTAGAATATAAACCAGTGTGTTTTTTTATGTGTATGTGTGTATGTGAAAGTGGATGCATTCATGTAGATAACCAGCAGAAGCCAGAGGACAATGTCAGATCCCCTGGAGCCGGTTTGACAGGCAGTTCTGAAATGCCTGAGATATGTTCTAGAAACTGAACTCAAATCCTCTGGAAAAAACAGGAAGTGCTCTTAACCATGAAGCCATCTCTCCAGCCCCAGTGTCCTTGAATTCTGCTTCGCTGGGTGTGTTCTTCTTTGATCACATTCCATTTAAATGGGGTTGGTGTTTGCAGCCCCAGCACAACAGACTAGGAAAGGTGACATGTCCTTGTTATTGTACCTTTCTTTTACCTGATTCTGTTGGACCGAAATTATGCATTTCTCATGAGAAGGAAATCTCTTTCTGAAAGGTAGATTCTCCCTTAGATTTCATGATCTACAAAGAGCATCCTTGGTAATGTGATAAAAATTATCCTTCTTTACATTTCTAACTCAATTTACATTCTTCAGTGACTCCATTCTGGTAGAGTTACAATCAGTACTGTCACTAGCCAAGTTGATTGTCCAGGATAGAGGGATTCTCCAAGATTCTGTACTTACAGCAATAATCCAGGAAAGTATTGAACCAACTGGGATAGGTTGACTTCCCTGAAGACAGCTGTACAGTAAGGTCAAATGAATCAGCCAAGGTCACACAGCAAAACTACCACAGGACTGGGTTAGGTTCCTGAGGTTCATGTAACCTGTAACTAAACTGGCAAAGTCTGTGGCCCAGGTTTGGTCCCTGCCACACTGTCCCCTGCTGAAGGCAAGTGGACAGAGGATCATCTGTTTTCATTTTTTTTAAGGTAGCATGTAAATCTGATTGATTCCACAGTCCACATCCAGATTTTCTCATCTTAATGAAGGTGCTCTAATCCTAAGCTGGAACTATACCTTGTACACAGCAGAGATTCACTGCTCTGTCTTCATCTTCCGGTTTTCTAGTCATCGCACAGGTAAACAACCCAGGCCCACGCAAGTTCACACACAAAGGACTGTATGATAGTAACATTTATCTTGTACATGTTCCATTTATCTTTGGCAAAAAGCTTCAGCCCCAAACTATCTTAAGTGATCTCAAAAAGACAGTGATAAGTACCTTCCTCCGTCATTATTGCTCCATTTTATCACAGTGGTGATAGCAATAATGGTGGTTGTAACCCCCATCAAGTCCATTTAACATGGCTCATTTTCAAAAGCCACTCAATGTCTTGTGACAGTCTGGCCAGGCAGTATGAAAAGATCACTTAACCCCCATGATCTGAGGAAGACTTGGAGTGGGGAACGAAGAGCCTACAGTCAGAGCCGAGGCAGCGAAAGAAGAGAAGGGATGAAAAAGACCATTGATTTTATGACAAGGGGCAGAGCCACTGTCAAAACTGAGTAGCACAAATTGAAGGAATGTTTCAATTAGCTGTTTGCAAGAGAAATTCCTCAGAAGTTCCGATTGGCCAGCCGCTGTTTATTGTTGCTTCGGTGCATGGTGTGGCTTTTCCACATGGGCGTACCTGTATGTTTTTCGCATTGAGGATGCACTCCAGTGTTAGAGCTTCTGATAGCAATCCCAAGGATTAAAGCAGGAACATCACGGATTCAGTAAGATGTCATATGGTCTTGCAGTAACCTCCGCAGTGACATCCAGGGTGGAAAAGGGAAGTGGAGACCGTGGGCCTGCCTGCCACTCACACACCCTGACAGGAAACTGCTAACGCTGTTGCCCTTCCTGCAATCTCTGTGTCGCTCGAGTTCATCCGTAACCTTTCTGGCATTTACTTAGCAAGGGTTGAAATTGTTAGCAGAGCGCCCTGGTTTCTGGAGGCCACGGACTTGGAAGAGCATGAGGGATGGACAGAGTGACTGTGCCGGATAAATCAACTCTTCTCGTTCTCTTGCAAAGGCTGCACTCTGAAAGCATGCTTAGCAGCTGCCGTGGCCAAAACACTGTCAGACGAGAAACTTCCATAATACAGCTAGTAGGATACTTGACCATGGAGTCAGGGTACCTGGTTCAAAACCTACTTCTGTCCCTCACTGATCATATGCCCTTGAGTTTTAAGAGTTTATCCCCTCAATTTCTTTGTCAGTGAAAAGGGAATAGTAAGGACTACTGCACAATGCACTTGTAAAACTAAAGCAAGATAATTCACCTGCAGTGTCTGGTACATAGTTACTCCTACAGGCAGGTGATGCTGATTCTCATGAATCCCTATAATATACATAATTTTAGCTCAATTTTCTGAACACAGTTCTTAGTAAATTAATTCCTTCTAACATATCTCAAAGTATAACTGTTTCTATAAAACAGACTAAAAAAGGTCATGTAGGCTTAAAATTTTTTTAAAAAATTAAAAGCCTTTGATCTCATTTTTTTAAAGTTCAGGCTCCATTACACAGGAAGCCTGTGATCTTGATAAGCCATAATCACTGTATTTAACATCGAGGATAACATTACATGATAGTTAGAAGTTCAAGGTTTAGAGGCACGATAGCCTGGTTTTGAATATTCATTCTGCCGCTTTCTAAGGGCATGGTATTCTACATACCCACAGCACCAGTTCCCTGGTTCCCATTCTTCAGATTTCAATTTAAATGGCTTTTCCTCCAGAACTCTTCTTTGATCTTTTCTTCAACATTGTTATTCTTCCCTGTGATATGTCCTAGGATGATTATGATGTGATCATGTGATTCTTGTCCTCATTTCTCAATGAGCTACAAGCTCCAAGAAGGCAAGAAACTTAGTATCTTTTTCTCACACAGTCTGGTGCCCAGGAGGTAATGATTCTCAAATAAATAAAGATGTTAGGGCAGGAAAGTAAAGGGATCCAAACTTCTTCTCAAGAAGTTGCTGTTTTAGAAGATACTGTGAGAGGAAATAAGCAGAAATCAGAAATCAAAATGGACATGAAAACAGTGATTTAGATGAGATGCTGGTGGCTCAGATGAGTTGATACAATTAGAGGTTGTGAGAAGGAAGTCCACTCTATATCCATTTCACAGTCTGACTTAAAAGGTTTGTAATATACTAAAAAAAATAAAAATAAAAAAGCATCAAGATTGATTTCAAGGTGTTGACATGGCAAAGGGAATAGACGGATAGCCATAGCTTTAGATAGAGAAAGCCGAAGCTCAAGAGTCCATTTTAAGGACATCTTTAATTATCATGCCTATGACATATCCAAGTGGACTTGTGAAGCAAGTCCACTATTTGCTCACTTGTGGTTTAAACAGTGAGGTCAGAGCTGGAGATAATAAATTCATAGTAAGAGCTGTGAGACACAGTGACACCACCCTACAGGAGTGGGCCAGGTATAACTTGCTAGAGCAATCTCATTCAGGAAGTCAAGAGGTAATATCAAGTCAATACAGAGCCATGAGAAAGGGCAGTCATGGAAGAAAGATGAGTAGGCCCTTCAATCGGAAGTGAGTTATAAGCCATATGAAGTAATGAGGAAGCTTAGAATTTCCCAGTTGGTTTTCCAACATGATGATCATTGCAAATCCCGACAAGAACTATTTTAGCTTGTACTGGGAACAAAAAAAAGGAATATGATTTAAAAGTTCATTTAAAAGAGAATGAGAAATCATTGGGGAAGATTTGATGAGATACCAAAATGAGATTGCTTTCATACTCAGTGGAATAGCTAAAATCAACAAATAGCTAAAATCAACGAAACGGCCTTCACTCTGTGATGGTGAAAATGTGGAGCCCATGGAAGACTCTCATAGTCCCAGTTGGAATGTGATGGTTTCCACACAACCACATTAAAAAATCATTTGGCAGTTTCCTTGAAATGAAATATTTACTTCCTAAAATATTCAACACACCCACTGTGAGAGAAACTGTAGCATCTATGCATTCAAAGACTTGTGTGTAAATCTTCAGAAAAGCCTCTTCATGGTATCAGAAACAATGGACAATGAAAACAGCCATTGTCAGAATGGTTCTTCCAATCACACTACATTTACATACTGAATGCTTCTCTTCTATGGGCCAGAATTTTATACCTACAATAATGTTGTGTTGATGGATAAATTTAAAAACCCTATGATATTCAAGAATATAAGTGAGACAAAAAAAATGGTGTGATTCCATTCATATATGAATTCCCCAAACACACTGCACTGTATTAAATATAATTCTTACGGGTAGAGGGACATAAGCTGTTGAGGAAAGGGATGTAAGAAAATTTTCTGGGGTGTTAAAATGATTCTAGATCTTTTTTAAAAGATGATTCTTATTTGAGTGTAAATATGCTTAAAATCACTAGCCTGGAAATCTTGGACATGTATATTATATTAAAGATGATCACCTTAGTTTATACTTTAAAAAGTTAAAAAAAGAGGGCTGGGAAAAAACCAGTTTTGTACAACTTTGCATGGAAAGAAATCTAGAATGGAGGTCAAAGGAATTGGGATAATTGGAGAGGCGAGGTAAGTTAGGGAAGATTCACTTTGTAAGAGAAAATTTCATATTTTCATTCTGGTGTAAATTATTCAGTGGAGATATAAGTAAATGGTGATACTTTGCCTTGTGATGCCTAAGTTTCAAGTTTGTCACTAGAACAAATTAGCTGTGAAACACCCAAAATAGCACCTAACATGTAGTTGGTGATCCCCCACATTATAGCTCATACTGTTATTCCTATTCCACAACGATGCTGTAAAACATGAAAAACAAAAGATTCTCTGCTTCCATTCCTATCAAAGTGCACAGAAAATCTGTTGCTCCTTATGACTTTTGCTTTGTCCTTTCTCTGATGGCTCCTTCCTATGAGCCTGTCACCCTTGGCACCTCACTGACACTGTTTAAGACAAGGTCATCTTCCAATCTGTCAGTAAGTCTGAAATTTACAATGCCATCTTACTCTTCTAACTCATAATTCTGCATCAAGCAGAATTAAGATGCAAAATACTAAAGTCTTAGAATTGAATCTCGCCTGGGGTATATATGCCAAGACAGTCATTACTGCAGGGATTTTAACTTCTCCCTCCTCCCAATGTAGTTGGCCTGCTTGTCCTTCCAATGACCATTTAGATTGCATTCCCATGGAGAAGTCCTCTCCGCTCCTAACCACTAGATTTCCAGTCTCTACAGCTAAGAAAAACTTTTCAGCTACTAGCGATGGATCTAAAACCAAACTGAGCTATTTCAAATGTAGGGGAGTGGGGACTGATTCATACAATTTGACTGTTATGAAGGAGAATGTGGAGAGGTAGTACATATTCACATGTTAAGGAATCTGTGTCTCGGCCTCATTTTTTCCACTTAGTCCTCATGTTCTCCTGTTCTTCCAAGGCCTTATTCCAAGTTTTCCAAAATACTGATGAAGATAAGAATATTTTGATAAAACCTGGCAAGTCTAATGAAAGAAATACTTTCCTCAACACACTTGTTCTAACATATGTCCCAAGCATTTGTTTAGCATAGATCCCAAGCAACCTTCAACAAAATCTGGGCCATAATGACCCTCTAGTCTTACCATTATAGCAGTATGTCTAAGCCTTCTATTCCAAGGCTCTCATGCTCTCAGAACAGCACTTCCATCAGAGAAACAAATTATTCAAACAAATGAGCATCTTGGAAACACTTCATACCCAAGCCAAAACAGAATTAAGACCAAGCTCTCAATATGGCACAATTTCTCTTAGACACCATGTGGTCACTCAAGAATAGGTAGAACACTAATATCCCTAAAGGATTAGCAGTCCATTCTCTCAGGGACTCTAATTTCCCATGTAGATTTCTCTTTCTGTTTACAGAGCCTCAGCCAGTACCCATCTGGGGCTAACCACACATAGGACCCATTTGACATTATCCTCAGTATACAAGTAATCACAGAAATACAGGAGGTGGCCATATCACATACCACAGTGTCTAGAAGCAGCTGGCTTTGCAGATACTAGAATGCCTACTAAAACACAGCTGCTTTTCATCTCAGAGGGGGTACTCCTGAGCAGGGGTTGGCAAACCACCCTGACACCTGTTTGTATAAATAAAAGATTTATTGGAACATTGTGCCTTTACTCCTTTGTGCAGTATCTGTAGCTGACTTGGCATTCCAATGTCAGAGCTGCATTACAGTCGCAGCACACACATGGCCCCCAAATTCTAAAATAAGATACACAGTGTAATGTGCACCAATAAGAATAAGACACAGTTCTGGGAAACAGAGCAAGTCTTGCCTTCACAACCAGTAACACACCTCACTTCATGTTTTGTAGCCTAACAGTTCTGAGCTGTGTGGGGCATATTGCAGGTCTGCATCCTCAAAAGCAGTGTACCTTTTTAGAAGACCCAAAAAAGAGCCCTACTGAATTATACAGAACTGTATGGATATCAGCACAGGGAGTGGGATGCAGTCTCGAAAGAAACATATATTCCTGGTGTTCCAGTGAGAAGCAAGTGGCTGCCTCACACTGAAAGATAGGAGGCCAAAAGTTTTCCCAGGTTCTGCCTCAACTGAAGAAGGTGATGCCACTCAAGGCTTGTATCTTGGTTATTCTGAGTGTTGTAGTGATTAAAAAAAACGTCCCCTGACAGAAGCAAGCTACAGACTCTCTTATTTTTCTCATGGTTCTGTGGTGCAGTTTTTCATGGTTGGGAGGCAGAATGAGGCATGGTACCAAAGCCTTAAGCTGCTGGTCACATTGTGCTCACAGTGGGGGGAAGTGATGAATTTCTCCATTCAGCTAGCTACCTACTGTTTATTCAGTACAGAGCTCCAGCCTAGGGAGTGGTGTCACCTTCCTGTAGTCTGGGTCTTCCCACCTCCACCAACCTAACAAAGAGAGTCCCTCATAGGCATTCCCAGCACCTGCCCTAATTTATGCAGTTCCACACAGGTATACCTGGAGGCTTGTCTCTTAAATGGTTCCAGACTCTGTCAAGTTGCACACCAGTACTAACCACCATAGTGTGTCTCACAGAACAACCCATATTTCATGTGTGTACAAAGAAAGGACATGAAGTCTGGCCAAGTTGATGTGATGTGGCTTGTGTTATGTTCCAGTCAGTTCCTATCACCTTGCATATGACAGTGGTATTCATGTAATTCTGATTGCCTGTATACAGATATCAGATAGTCCAGCCTGCAACATGGAATTTCTAATACAAATGTTATCAGTAGTACTTCCACATAGAGGGGAAAATATTCTAATGTTGAATTCAGGTGAACTGACACTATAGAATTGTGGTCAGCAGCAAGTAGCAAAACAAATGATAGAAAATTCCAAGTTCTTTCTGATAGGCACACCCATAGGAATATACACTAGAACAAAATATCAGAGAGAAGACTGCTACAGTGCCTTTAAATCCAAGATGAAGATTGCCATTTAAAATGGTGATGGAGAGTTTCCTGCCGAATGGCGGGCCCTGCCAGAAGGCTCCCCTTTTCCAAGACTGCTGGCAGACCCTACAGTCTCCACACCCTGCCTCCACACCCTGCCCCCACACCCATTTGCCCGAGACCCCAGCCACTTCCTGAGACTCAGAGACCAGCCCCCAGCTCCCATCCACCCCAGAACTCCCATCTGGACCAGAGGTGAGTGCCTGGGGTCACACCCAAAGAGGCCCACACCTGGGTCCCAGCACTGGGCACCAGCTACTCCGGGAAAGACCGGCCTAACTGGACCCCAGGTTCTGGCTGTAGGGCAGGACCCCCCATGCCCACGGGGAAGGTTCCCCCTCTCCAAGAACCTCCAGGGAACCCTACAACCGCCACGCCCCAACACCTATCTGCCGGAGACCCCAGCCACCTCCAGAGACTTAGAAACCAGCTTCCAGCATTCCATCCTGCCCCAGAACTCCCATCTGGACCAGAGCTTCCATCCTTCCCAGGAACTCCCATCTGGACAAGAGGAGCTCCCATCTGGACAAGATAAGGAGACCCCAGGGACTTCCTGAAACTTTCAGCCCCCAGCTCGTATCCAGCCAGCACTCTCATCTGGACCAGAGCTCCCATCCGGACCAGAGCTTCCATCTGGACCAGAGAGAGGCTCCCTAAATCTGTCAGCTCTGTCTGGACCAAGTACACTGATAAGACCAAGAACGAATCTACAAGGAGATGGGCAGACGTCAAGGCAGAAGTACATAAAACAAAATAAAGAGCAATATAGCATCACCAGAACCTAGCCCTTCTCCAACAGCTAGACCTGAACATCACAGAATGGAAGAAGCAGAAGAAAACAACCTTATAAGTAACATCATGAAGAGGGTAGAAGAGCCTTATATAGAAGAAATCAAAAATAAAGTGGAGGAACAGACAAACAAAAAATGGGAAGGATGCTATAAAAAACTAGAGGAAAGGACAAATAAAGCAGAAGAAAACAGTAAGTCCCTGAAAGAAAATCATGAAAAAGCAACAAAATAGACGAGGGAAACAGTCCAAGACCCGAAGAGGGAAATAGAAAAAATGAAGAAGACACTAGCAGAAGGAATGCTGGAAATAGAAAATCTGAGTAAACAAACAGGAACTTCAGAAGCACGTATAACCAACAGAATGCAAGAGATGGAAGAGAGGATCTCTGGTGTTGAAGATACGGTAGAAGAAATAGATTCATCAGTCAAAGAAAACACTAAAACCAACAAAGTCATGACCCAAAATGTCCAAGAAATTTGGGACACCATGAAAAGACCAAATCTATGAATAATAGGGATAGAGAAAGGAGAAGAATACCAACTCAAAGGCACAGTAAATATATTTAACAAGATCATAGAAGAAAACTTTCCCAACTTAAAGAAGAAAATGCCTATGAAGATACAAGAAACCTATAAGAACACTAAACAGACTAGACCCCCCAAAACAGTACCCTCACCCCAAAATAATTAAACAACTAAACGTACAGAATAAAGAAAGAATATTAAGGGCAGCAAAGGAAAAAGGCCAAGTGACTTATAAAGGCAAACCCATCAGAATAACACCTGATTTCTCAGTGGAGACTTTGAAAGCTAAAAGGACCTGGACAGATATAATGCAGACATTAAGAGACCATGGATGCCAGACTAGACTAATATACCCAGCAAAACTTTCAATCATCATAGATGGAGTGAACAAGACCTTCTAAGACAAAACCAGATTTAAACAATACTTATCCACAAACCCAGCCCTACAGAAAGCACTAGAAGGAAAATTCCAACCTAAGGAAGTCAGATACACCCTCAAAAACACAGGCAATAGATAACACCACAGCTGTAAACCCCAAAGAAGAGAAGTACACACACACACTACCACCAAAAAAATAAATAAATAATAATAATAATAATAATAATAATAACAGAAATGAACAGTCACTGGTCATTAATATCCCTTAATATCAATGGACTTAATTCACCTATAAAAAGACACAGACTAACAGAATGGATACGAAAACAGGACCCGTCTTTCTGCTGCATGCAAGAAACACACCTCAAATTCAAAGATAGACACCTCCTCAGAATAAAAGGCTGGGAAAAGACTTTCCAATCAAATGGTCTTAAGAAGCAAGCTGGTATAGCCATCTTAATATCCAGCAAAATAGACTTCAAACTAAAATCAATCAAAAGAGATGATGAAGGACATTACATACTTATCACAGGAAAGGTCCACCAAGATGAAGTCTCAATTCTGAACATTTATGCCCCAAACACAAGGGCACACACATATATAAAAGAAACATTACTAAAGCTTAAATCACATATAAAACCCCACACATTAATAGTGGGAGACTTCAACACCCCACTTTCACCTCTGGACAGATCGGCCAAATTGAAACTTAACAGAGAAATAAATGACTTAACTGATGTTATGACTCAAATGGACTTAATTGATATCTGTAGAACATTCCACCCAAACAAAAAAGAATATACCTTCTTCTCAGCACCCCGTGGAACCTTCTCTAAAATCGACCACATACTGGGCCACAAAGTAAATCTCAACAGATACAAAACAATTGGAATAACCTCCTGTGTTCTATCGGACCACCATGGTTTAAAGTTAGATTTCAACAACAAAAAATAGACTACAGAAATCCTACAACCTCATGGAAACTGAATAATGCTCAACTGAATCACCAATGGGTTAAGGAAGAAATAAAGAAAGAAATTAAAGACTTCCTAGAGGTCAATGAAAATGAATACACCACATACCCAAACTTATGGGACACAATGAAAGCAGTGCTAAGAGGGAAATTCATAGCACTAAATGCCCACATAAAGAAGTCAGGGAAATCTCACACTAGTGACTTGACAGCACACCTGAAAGCTCTTGAACAGGAAGAAGCAAAGTCTCCCAGGAGGAACAGATGCCAGGAAATTATCAAATTGAGAGCTGAAATTAATAAACTAAAAATAAAGAAAACAATACAAGGGATTAATGAAAGAAAGAGTTGGTTCTTTGAGAAGATCAACAAGATAGACAAGCCGTTATCCAAACTAACCAAAACACAGAGAGAAAGCATCCAAATTAACAAAATCAGAAATGAAAAGGGGGACATAACAAAAGAAAAGGAAATCCAGAGAATCATTAGGTCATACTTCAAAAACCTCTACTCCACAAAACAGGAAAATCTAAAAGAAATGGATAATTTTCGGGATAGGTACCACATACCTAAGTTAAATCAAGACCAGATAAACCATCTAAATAGTCCAATAACCCCTAAGGAAATAGAATCAGTCATTAAAAGTCTCCCAACCAAAAAAAAACCCCAGGACCAGATGGTTTCACTGGAGAATTCTACCAGATCTTCAAAGAAGACATAATACCAATACTTTTTAAATTGTTCCACACAATATAAGCAGAAGGTATATTACCAAACTCCTTCTATAAGGCTACAATTACCCTGATTCCTAAACCAAACAAAGATGCAACAAAGAAAGAGAACTACAGACCGAAATCCCTTGTGAACATTAATGCAAAAATACTCAATAAAATACTTGCAAACAGACTCCAAGAACACATCAAAACAATTATCCACCATGATCAAGTAGGCTTCATTCCAGGGATGCAAGGGTAGTTCAACATACGAAAGTCCGTCAATGTAATACACCATATAAACAAACTCAAAGGAAAAAACCACATGATCATCTCACTAGACGCAGAAAGGGTATTTGACAAAATCCAACACCCCTTTATGATAAAGGTCTTGGAGTGATCAGGAATACAGGGAACATACCTAAACATAATAAAGGCAATCTATAGCAAGCCAACAGCCACCATCAAATTAAATGGAGAGAAACTCATAGCAATACCACTAAAACCAGGAACAAGGCAAGGTTGTCCCCTCTCCCCATACATATTCAATATAGTACTTGAAGTTCTAGCCAGAGCTATAAGACAACATAAGGAGATTCAGGGGATACAAATTGGAAAGGAAGAAGTCAAGCTTTCCCTATTTGCAGATGACATGTTAGTATACATGAGTGACCACAAAAATTCAACCAAGGAACTGATACAACTTATAAACACCTTCAGCAACATAACAGGATACAAGATCAACTCAAAAAAATCAGTAGCCCTTCTATATACAATAGACAAACAGGCTGAGAAGGAAATCAGAGAAACATCACCCTTTACAATAGCCAAAAATGTTATAAAATACCATGGGGTTACTCTAACTAAGCATGTGAAGGACCTATATGACAAGAACTTTAAGGCCCTGAAAAAGAAATTGAAGATGTCAGAAAATGGAAAGACCTCCCATGCTCATGGATAGGCAGGATTAACATAGTAAAAACGGCGATCTTACCAAAAGCAATCTACAGATTCAATGCAATACCCATCAAATTACCAACACAATTCTTCACAAACCTGGAAAGAATAATACTCAACTTCATATGGAAAAACAAAAAACTCAGAATAGCCAAAAGAATCCTGTACAATAAATCAACCTCTGGAGGCCTCACCTTCCCTGACCTCAAGCTCTACTATAGAGCTACTGTAATAAAAACAGCTTGGTACTGGCATAAAAACCAACATGAGGACCAATGGAATTGAATTGAAGACCCTGACATTAACCCGCACACCTATGAACATATAATTCTTGACAAAGAAGCCAAAAATGTACAATGGAAAAAAGAAAGCATCTTCAACAAATGGTGCTGGCATAACTGGATGTCAATGTATAGAAGGCTGCAAATAGATCCATATCTGTCACCATGCACAAAACTTAAATCTAAGTGGATCAAAGACCTCAACATAAATCCAGTTAGTCTGAACCTGATAGAAGAGGAAGTAGGAAGTAGTCTTGAATGCATTGGCACTGGACATCACTTTCTAAATAGAACACCAGTAGCACAGACACTGAGAGAAACAATCAATCAATGGGACCTGTTGAAACTGAGAAGCTTTTGTAGAGCAAAGGACATGGTCAACAAGACAAAGAGACAGCCTACAGAATGGGAAAAGGCCTTCACCAACCCCACATCTGTCAGAGGGCTGATATCCAGAATATATAAAGAACTCAAGAAATTAGACATCAAAATGCCCAACAGTCCAATTAAGAAATGGGCTGTAGAACTAAACAGAGAATTCTCAACAGAGGAAGCTCAAATACCTGAAAGACATTTAAGGAATTGCTCAGCATCCCTAATTATCTGGGAAATGCAAGTCAAAATGACTTGAGATACCACCTTACACCTGTCAGAATGGCTAAGATCAAAAACACAGAAGACAGCTTATGCTGGAGAGGATGTGGAGCAAGGGGAACTCTCCTCCACTGCTGTTGGGAATTCAAGCTTGTACAGCCACTTTGGAAATCAATATGGCACTTCCTTAGAAAATTGGGAATCCATATCGCCCAAGACCCAGCTATAGCACTCTTGGGCATATACCCAAGGAATGCTCAATCATACCACAAGGGCATTTGCTCAGCTATGTTCATATCAGCATTGTTTGTAATAGCCAGAACCTGAAAACAACCTAGATGCCCTTCAACTGAAGAATGGATGAAGAAAATATGGTACATATACACAATGGAATACTACTCAGCAGAGAAAAACAATGACATCATGAGGTTTGCAGGCAAATGGATGGATCTAGAAAAAAATCATCCTGAGTGAGGTAACCCAGACTCAGAAGGACAAACATGGTATGTACTCACTCATAGGAGGATACTAGATGTAAAACAAAGATGACTAGACAGCTACACAACTCCAGGGAGGCTACCTAGAAAATGGGACCCTAGGAAAGACACAGGGATTGCCCAATGACAGAGAAATTGATGCAATCTACATGAACAACCTGGATGACAATGGGAGTAATGAAGGGCATGGTTTGAGGGAAAGAAAGCTTAGGGAGCAGGAGATCCCAGCTGGATCAAGAACAGAAAGGGAGAACGAGAAATAACAGACCATGTTAAATGATGACCACATGAGAACAGGAATTGGCAGAGTGCTGGAGAGGTCCCCAGAAATCCACAATGAGACATTCTCTGTAGACTGTTGGCAATGGTGGAGAGAAAGCCTGATCTGACCTAGTCTGGTGATCAGATGGCCAAACACCCTAACTGTCATGCTGGAACTCTCATCCAATAACTGATGAAAGTGGATGCAGAGATCCTCAGCCAGGGTCCAGGTGGAGCTCCAGAAGTCCAATTGTTGAGAAAGAGGAGGGACTGTAAGAGTGTGAATTGTTGAGACCAAGATTGGAAAAGCACAGGGACAAATAGCCAAATGAATGGAAACACATGAATTATGAACCAAAGGCTGGGGAGCCCCCAGATGGATCAGACCCTCTGGATAAGTGAGACAATTGAATAGCTTGAATTGTTTGGGAAGCACTCAGGCTGTGGGACCGGGACCTGTCCTTAGTGCATGAGCTGGCTGTTTGGAACCTGGGGCTTACACAGGGACACTTTGCTCAGCCTGGAAGGAGGAGACCGGACCTGCCTGCACTGAATCCACCAGGTTTAAATGAATCCCCAGGGGAGTCTTGGCCCTGGAGGAGATGGGAATGGAGGGGAGGGGATGTGGGATAAGGTGGGGACAGGGGTGGGAGGGGGAAGGACAGGGGAACCCATGGCTGATGTGTAAAATTAAAACACAAATATAATAAATAACAAAAAATAAATAAAATAAAATGGGATTCTCATTAAAATGGTGATGGAAATTCTCTATGTTGATCACTCAACTACCTCAACACATAAAAAACGGATGCTGTGTGTGTGTGGCCTTCTTGACAACAACTTAGATATTAAAATATATATTCACTTATTTTACACACAAACTAGTCAATAAAGATGGATGAAAAACCTCAAATGCCCTTACGCTTTTAAAATAAAAGTATCTTTTGTCATAAATATAATCACTAATTTTTTTTGTGACTTTACAGAAGTGAGAATCTAGATATTTCATCGTGAGGAAACAGATCTGACCCAGAATTCAAAGAAAGAAGCAAACCAAGAAATTGGTCTAAAACTTAGGAGTATTTTCTAGATGCCTGATCATCACATACACTTACATACATACATAGACACACACATAAACCGTTGATTCCAGGAACCTTTCTAGACAGTTCTTTCTGAGCATGTCTTCATACCCTGTGTGTTTTATTTGGCCTCCTTATTTCGAGCAGTTATATGACAACTCCATAGCCATCCTTTTGAACATAATCACTGACTTGCCTTTGTCTTCCAGACTACTCTGTCCTGTGAAGTGAGCCTGACTCTCTGAAATTCCTTCCAGGTCTGCTCTAACCTTGCACAGGACTTAAACTCCAGCTTTGAACTGGTATATGCCTGCCTCACCCACTTTTGCACTTGACTCCCAAGAGCTCAACCTGGGAAGAGACTGGAGCCCCCTCGCATTCCATTCTTCCATCCTAATTCTCCACAGAGGAGACCAGAGAGCCAGTGGTTCCTGATGGTTCGGGGGACAGGAAGAAGGGTACCATTACTGGAACAAGAGAGGAAGATATTTTCTCCACAAGTTGACTTTTACTTATCTTAATTTCAGTAAGGCTGATTCTTCTGATAACAGCTGTCATTGTAGAGATCAGACCACATTTTCCAAAGGGCCTTCCCAGTAGGGAGAGGCCACGTGTCAGAGCAGAGTGTTTGAAAGTGAAGCTTAGATATGGAAAAAGTGGACAGGGAAGTGCAGTTTTGGTGACACTGGACATTTGAGTGAGTAATAAGGCAGGCAGACAGTAAGAGAGACAAAAACCTCTATAGTGAAAAGATATAACTAAAGAAGAATATGAAGGATATTTTTCTGATTTGTGGAATATCCTGCTCCACACTTTTGTTGAGACCAGGAGCAAAGATTCCTATAGTCTTCAAGGTCTCTGAATGCAATTTGTGATTTCCATAATTTGATAATGCTACAAAGCTGGGCTATGAGGCAGGTTTGTAAATGTTAGATGCCGCACCCAAATACAGAATTCTTTCTCTTTGTTATCAACACACATAGGAACTAGATCATCTAGGAATGATATTAAGTAAGTAGAAATTGGAGGACTTTGTGAGGTCAAAACACTCAACATGTAATGAGATGGCATATTGTGTATACAATTCCAGTTATCATCTCCTTTTCTAGTTGTCTTAATTCAG
The DNA here is from genome assembly GCF_903995425.1 of Onychomys torridus. Lineage (NCBI taxonomy): Eukaryota > Metazoa > Chordata > Mammalia > Rodentia > Cricetidae > Onychomys > Onychomys torridus. Next base: position 26,017,947 of record NC_050453.1, read on the forward strand.
GGTTCTATTGTTGTGATAAAACACCATGAGCAGGTCCAGTCCCCTCCTTAAGGCTGAGCAAAGTGTCCCTGTGTAAGCCCCAGGTTCCAAACAGCCAGCTCATGCACTAAGGACAGGTCCCGGTGCCACAGCCTGGATGCCTCCCAAACAGTTCAAGCTATTCAACTGTCTCACTTATCCAGAGGGTCTGATCCAGCTGGGGGCTCCACAGCCTTTGGTTCATAATTCATGTGCTTCTAACCTGCCTGTACTGAATCCACCAAGTTTAAATGAATCCCCAGGGAAGTCTTGGCCCTGGAGGAGATGGGAATGGAGGTGAGGAGCTGGGGGGAAGGTGGGAGTGGGGGTGGGAGGGGGGAGGACAGGGGAACCCATGGCTGATGTGTAAAATTAAAACACAAATATAATAACAATAATAAAACACCATGAGCAAAAGCTACCTGGAGAGGACTTATTTCATCTTACACTTCCACAGCACAATCCATTATTGAAGGAAGTCAGTGCAGGAATTCAAGGCAGGCACTGAAGCAGAAGCCATGGAGGAGTTCCACTTACTGGATTGCCCCTCATTGCTCAACCTCCTTTCTTATATCTTCCAGAATCATGGACCAGCTCCTACTGTATCAGTCACTAATCAAGAAAATGCCCTACAGAGTTGATGACAGGTAATCTCAACTGAGGTTCGTCTTCACAGAAGACAAATGTATCAAGTTGGCAAAAATCTAACTAGGACACCTATCTCCTCCTCAGACATGAGAGACTAGAATTTCATGTTTTTAATGAACAAATCATGATTTAAAGGGAGAAACAATATTTTACAGAAAATGAGAATGTTAGTGCTGAGGTATTAGTAATTCATCAACATTCACTCTGTCACCAGGCCTGAAACACTTCTGATTCTGCCAGGATCTCGAGGCATTTGAAAGAAGATCAACTCTTCCTTCTGTAGTGTTCTCATCCTTTTCTGTATTTCTTACATTTATTTGTGGTACCATTCATCCTCCATCATTTCATCACAGACTATTTCATTTATGTATCTCTAAAAAAAAAAAAAAAAAATCCAAGAACATTTTAACACTTGTGCTGCTCATTTCCTCCCAATAAAGGAAGGAAAGATCTTCTCATAGAATATTTTAAATATTTCATTTGTATTATTTATGTGTACAGGTCGAGGTGCATATGTGTGTAGATGACTATGGAGGCTGGAATATGGTGTTGGCTTCCTGGGAACTGGAGTTTCACATGGTTGTGTGCTATCTGACACGGGTGCTGGGAATGAAACTTGGATCTTCTGGAAGAGCAACAAATGCTCTTAATTACCAACCTTTCTCTCCAGGCCTTCCACTCCCAGCAGAAGTAAGTGTGTGTCCTCCTCTAGATTGACAAACTCATATAACCCAGCCTTTATCTTCAATTTCAAGATTAGTCACTTAGAAATTACAGATGACAGTGTTCAAATAGAGAGGAAATTTTTACCTGGCTTTTCTGAATGGGCAGAACACATCAGCACAAACAATGGCCAAGAACAGCAAAGTGAGTGGAGCAGTGGACATAATGTGAGTCCAGCTTTTCCAGGCACAGCTGACAAAAAGCAACCAGCAGAACTCCAATTTCATTAAGATAAGAACCAAACTGGCCATTGGCCAACAAAGATGAGGACACTTAAGAGGGGTGTATTATTTGATGAAAGAGTGGTTCAATATTAGATAAAACGTTCAGTTGGGAACCATCTTTGGATTCCATCTCCTAACTCCACACAGTAGCAGTGAAGGTGGGGAGGGGACAGGAAAGCTGGACCCAACCTCATTTACTAACAGCAGCTATATTCAAAGGATGAATTGTAATCACAGACACAGGAACCAGGCTTACTTGTAACTCACTTGTCTGCACAGTCTTGTGAAGTCATGATAAGCAATGGCCCAGGAGGTCTTCATGATCTGAAAGGCCCTTCAAAGCAACCAAATGTTTCTTTCAATGCACTAAATTTGCTTCTTTTGTTCATTCCTTCTTGTAATAACAGTCTAAAACCCAGTAATAGAACAGTCTGTGGCTGTTCTCTGTATCCCGTCTTTATTTCCACACTAATACAGGCATCAAAACTACACGAGCCAGTTTGCTGTTCACCTTTGCCCATTGGGGACTCCGCTGCACCACCCAGGGCCAGTGTGTTGCACTGGAGTCAAGCTGTTCCTCTGAGTTGTTTTATTCCTTCTCTGTCAGATGTATGCCCACCCGTGAAATGTCCATGTTAATAGCCCAGCTTCACAAAGCACAGTAAATAAGCCCCTGCCTGGATTTGCATCATTTATTCCTCCCTTTTTTAGAAAGTTGATTATCCAAAGCAATCTACCTGACTATTAGCAAATGTTTAGGAAACACCAAAACACCACTCCTGCTGTTGAGTACCAGCCCCTCCATGTAACATAGACCAGAGGTGCTTTTCCCTTATAAAGCAATCTATTAGCTTTATAATTCCTCTTTCATGTATATTTTGTACCACATGCTTTGTGTTTACTGCATACAGCTCTCTAAAATGTGTGGAAAGGCACAACAAAAAGCTTAAATTCTTAGCATTGCCTCCAATGTAGCTTTGTTGCAATCTTTACTGGAACAACCATAAAATTATATATTTTCCCAATCACCAGGTAAAATACAAGATATTCTTTTGTGCACATAAGATAAACATATATCAGATTTTACAAGTTAAACCAATATTATCTTTGTTGTTATTTTATATTGTGCTTCTGTATTTGGTCATGTGTATAATGCAAATAATAGTCCCATCGTGATTGTTTGGGGGTCTGACTATTGTAAATAAAAGAGAAACTCCTTCAGTACTCTTTTCTCTCTAATAAAAAAGCAGTCAACTGAAAGGACTCAAAGACAGGGTGTAAGTCTATCAACTTGACAAAAACAGCACAGGTCCTTTCTTGAAACACATTAAGAAGAAGATGAAAGTGAGGGTTTCTTCAGCCACAGCTGAAACCATGTGGCACCAGGGAGCTTTATGTGCAGAAACTGAGACACCCAAAGAAAAACTAGAACCCAGCTACAGGAGCAGTTTGTCTAGATAAATAACTGCTTAAATTATGTACTTGAATTTCAAAATTTCATATAAAAAACATGTTGATCAATCAATATGATTGATTGACAGAATAGAAGAATTAACCTCTGTGGCTACCTTGAAATATGTTTGGAAAAGTCTTACAAACTGGAGAAGTCCTTAGCACTGGACATGTGTAATTAAAACTAGACAACTGTTCATCAGGACACTGAAGCAAATGTTCTTTCTTGGAGTGGAAAATGTCTCAGATATATTCTTGATTGCTCTTCTCCTAATGATACTCCAACTCTTTATTTTATTTATTTATTTGTTTATTTATTTATTTATTTATTTATTGTTTTTTTTTGAGACAGGGTTTCCCTGTGTAGCTTTGCACCTCTCCTGGATCTCACTTGGTAGCCCAGGCTGGCTTCAAACTCACAGAGATCCATCTGCCTCTGCCTCCCAAATGCTGGGATTACAGGCATGCACCACCACCACCCAGCAAATCTCACTCTGTAGACCAGGCTGGCCTCAAACTCACAGAGGTCCGCCTGCCTCTGCCTCCCGAGTGCTGGGATTAAAGGCATGTGCCTCCACCACCTGGCTCCAACTCTTATTATATAAGCTTTTTGGTTTACAGCAAATATATACTGCTTCCTTCCAACTATCCCATTTTTGACAAATCACAGTTAGGTCTTGTCTATGCAACAGGTGATTTTTCTCCCCTCTGCTACAATCTTTGTATCTAAATTCTATTCTCTTCCAAAATACAATGGGTAACATTCTGTCCCTCTCCTACTTAAACCCTCTCCCATCTACACAGATTTTTGAGAGATTTGTCTCGTCTCCCCTCTGTCTTTGCAGACTCACCTTTTATCACAAACTCCCTCACCAGAGTCTCTCAGTAGAGTTTCACCACTTAGCATGACCTGCTTCCTACTTCACAAAGCAGGCCAAGTTCTGTTTCATCCCAAGGCTTTTTATTCTTGTTCCTTCCTCACACTCCATCTCTCATCTGATTCTCCCTATGGTCAGCCTCTTCTTGTCTCCAAGGTCACATCTGGAGGTCATCATCTTAAAAACAACTCTCATAGACATGACTTCTCTTATAATGGCTTCTTTTATTGTTTGATTAATAAATAAAGCTTGGAAGTCAAATATGAGGGTATAAACCTGATATATCCATATAATAACAGAGAAACACGAGCAGGAAAAAGCCCACAAATCTTTCCAAGCCCCTCCTCATTCCTCCTTCTGTCTCTCTATCTTTTATCTGGGTTGCTCAGAAAACTATGGTTTATTCAAGCCAGCTGAATAGACACTCTGCCCTCTGAATCAAGGTTTAACTCCACTGGTGGTATTGGAGTGACAATACAAATAAATCTCCCACAACATTTCCCTTTTTTGTCTAAATAAAAAGGAATGGTTTTAACTCTAACAATGGTAAAACTATATACAATAAGGACAATTATCAAGTAAGAATTACATTCACAATATGCACTTCATTTGTATTTGGCAATTTCACAGAAAATACTCCATTATCTATCCTCTCTTGGCAAGTCCAAAGTCTTGTACATAATTTATTTTCTCTTATTACTAAGGAAAACTGTAACTATAACTATCTAGTTGTCAACCCTATTAGAGACCCAAGAAGGATATACTATATCTGAGTAAACAGGTGGTGCAGAGCAAACAACTTCCAGAACTATAGAAACATCAGACACATATGGTTGTCCAGACAGTCACCCCAAGGTTCCTCTGCAATGTTGGGGCATCCAACTTCAGTCTACAGGCCTAGAATATCTGACAGACTTTTAGTGAAGCATGAAATTTTGAAGGACTTTCCTATTTCCTACCTTGTCTCAGAAAAGTTCAGCAGTTGCCTTTTTTGTGTCCTGCTCATCCAACTTGGACAACATGCTGTCAGCAGTTAAGGTAATGGGAGTTTTTTGCCCAGTGGCTGACTTGGCCACAGTGAAAGTGAACTCCATATGGAGGTTCTTCAATGCCCATCATCCTTTTCTGAAATAAATTGGTGCTGCCAGGAGAAGATGTCTCTCATTGTCATAAAAGCCTTATGTTACTAAAACATTTTAAATGCCATATTCTGTAGGTCTATGAAGTGTTTGAAGACATCTATCTATTTAAAATAAACCTGTTTGACCTTGAAAACAAAACTAGCATAACTATAAATCTGATTGTTATAGATGACTAACTACTAACCTGTCTTTATTATCCTAAATAACTTTCAAGAATTAGATCTTTACATTACATTTTTTAATGAGCTGTGTAGGTACAATACCTTAAATGAAAATAAAAACCTATATACAATATAACAAAAATAACCTTAAATTTGTATCAATATACAAACATCCAGACAAATGTAAAATATTTAGACTAGTGGATGCTTTTTTGTTTAAAAGTAGATTCAATGATCTGGCCTTTTATCCTATTATGACTATTTCCCCCCTTTCTTTTTTTCAGAATGAGATCCCTGAGCCTAACTGCCTTTGCTCAGTTTCCTCCCTGATCATGACCAAAAACAACTTGTAACTAACCTCCCAAATGATGACAAACATCCACCAATGGACCAAAAACCACCCACCCCAGCTTTTGGGAATGTGGGTGTCAGGTATTTAAAATTACTTTCTACTGTTTGGGGGTCATGTCATCATTAGGGAACCCTGAAAAAAAATTGAGATAAAGATCACATCCTGGGAGAGTTAGCTGTTGTCCAGTCTTGGTATGATAGGAAAGTGGAAGGCTTATCTAAAATCATGGCTGGTGCAGTCTATGATCCTAGACAATCTTAGCTAACTGCCTTGAAATTGTCCTGAGCATTTTGTAGCCCAAAGCTGATCTTTGAGTGGTGCTTGTCAGCCTAGTGGCATTACCATAATCCAAACTGAATCTTTGTTGTAGGGCCCCATCATCCTTTTGGAGACTTCAAAGACCACTGTTAGGAATTGTCAGGGTTCACTGCAGAAACTTAAACATTTTAAATGTCATATTCAGCAAATCTCAGAGAGGTTAAAGACCATTATCTATTAAATACACTCTGTGTGCACGAGTTTAATTCCTAATTACCTGCTTTAGACTCAAGCCCAAAGTCATGTAGAGAAAGCTAGATGAAACCTGTTTCTAGAAGTAGTCAATATTCTATATGACCATTAATATCACAACATAAAATTTAAATATTATATATATTAATCTTATAAATTTGGAGATAATATTTATACCTTTAAGAAAAGTTTCAAAGTGTCAAAATAAAACCAAAGGATTATGAGATTAGTTACAATAGAATATTTTGGTTTTCTTTTGTCCTGTTTCAGGTGGCTCTTTTGACATGTGGCAGAGACTTCAGATTTTCCTTTAACACACATGCTTAGGTTTAGAAAAGGAGAAAGTCATGCTCAAACTCCAAAGCCAACTCTAATTTTTAATTGAGTTTTGACTACAAAAAGACCATTTGCCTTTTACATCTATAGATAGCAACAGAAACAAACATTTGGGATGATTTATGAAATTTATCCTGTTGTAAATGTGCTGTACCATTAAGTTAATTTTCTCTGGATGATTTTTCCTTGTTCAGATGTCTTATTTGTCCAGTGGTTTTCAGATTCTTTAGTTAGATGCATTTATTCTCCTGGAAAGACAAAAACAAAACCCTGCCTCAACCCTAACTTTGAGGAGTTCCCCTTTTTTGGCAGGTTATGTCTAATTAAATGAAAGACATTTTTTAGTCTTGTAAGTTAATTTAGATAAAATGATCATGCTGTTTAATGAAATGTCACCTCTCCTAATCAAGAGGTCTCTCCTGTTCAAATCTAAATCTTTACCAATCTAAATGGTATCCATAGCATTTCTTCTCATTTGGAAACAAAAGCAAAACCTCTTCCTCTAACATAGCACATATCCTGGTTTCCATTTTGAAGTCAATACATTTTTTAAGTATACAGGTTGATTTAATTTAGTAGTTTTTTTTTTTTTCTACTATCCAGTATCTCTCTGCAGCTGTCACTCCCTTCTCATTAGCACTCAAAAAATTTAATGTTAATTGAGCATCATGCAATCTATCTCTGGGCGGGGGTCTTTATTACTCCTTTCTGTTTGTTAAGCATATGCATATATTTTAAAGTGTGATTAGATATTTCTATAATTGTTTGTACAGTAGGATTACGTGGTATACCTGTAATATGCTTTACATTGTGATGTGCAAAAATATGTTTTATTTCACTAGAGACATAAGCTGGAGCATTGCCAGTTTTAATTTGTACAGGTATTCCCATGATAGTCATACCTTCTAATAAATGTGTAATTACAGAATCAGTCTTCTCAGAGCACAAAACAGTTGCCCATTGAAATTCTGAATAGAGATATATAGTATGGTACATATACCTTAGTTTACCAAACTCAGCAAAAAGAAACACATCCACTTGACAAATTTCATTTCCTTGAGTGCCCTTTGGGTTGCTTCCTGCAGATAGTGGAGTTTGGCTTTTCAGAAAACAAGTAGTACATTTCCTTATAATTTCCTTTGCTTATTACCAAGTGATAGAAAAATCTTTCTTCAAACTTTTGCTATTATCATGGTGTTTCTTATGAAATTCTGAGGCTTCTAGTGATTTTCCTACCAATAGTTGATCAGTTTCATCATTACCTTATGCTAGAGGACCTGGTAGGCCTGTATGGGTTAGGCTATGTGTTATATATAAGGAATTATTTCTATCTTTGATTATTTCTTATAGTTGAATAAATAAATAATAAAATTAATTCTGAGTCACTTGAAATAAGTTCAGCAGTTTCGATATATAAAATAACATTTTCTGCATATTGGGAATTAGCAATTACATTAAGAGATTCTGGAAAATCTAATAATACCATGAGAATAGCATATAGTTCTGACTTTTGAGCAGAATTGTAAGGGCTTTGAGACGTATTACTTATTTCCATGACTTACAACCTGTCTTTGCTGATTTATTTGCCTCAGTATAGAAATTGATGTTCCTTGTTCCATGTGAGGAAGGATCCCACTACTTTTTATAAACTGAAGTCTCTTTCATTTGGGATATTTCTTGCTAATCTATCTCGTTGGAAAGCTCTTTGCCGATGTTCATTTTCTGCCCAATATGAGGAAATTTCAGCATTAATAAAAGGTACCACAGTTTCTGTTGGGTCTTTCCATTGATACCTTTTAACAGGCTGAGAATTATTATAAGTAGGCACAATGATGGCAAATGTTTCTCTATCCTGTTCTTGTAAAGGCATAGTAAACAATAAATAAATAAATAAATAAATAAATAAATAAATAAATAAATAAATAAAAACTAAAAAAAAATTTAAAAAGCAGTCCTTTAAATCAATCACTATAATAGACCAACCCTTAGGTAATAAAGAAGAGAAGGGAATTCCAGGGTATAAAGAGCCCATTGGCTGAGTCACCTTATTTATAGCTCTCAAATCTACTAACATTTTCCAGATTTTTTTAATGACAAATACAGGAGAATTCCGAGGACAGGTCGATTCTTCAATATGTTGAGCATTTATCTGCTCCTGTACCAGCTGATCTATTGCCTATAGTTTTTCTGATGTTGAAGGCCATTGTTCCACCCACACAGGTTTGTCAGTTAACCATTCTAAAGGAAAGGCTATTGGTACCTTTAAAAAAACAACAGCTTCTTTGTCCTACTTATATACAACTTGAAAGGTCAGTGACTGTTCTTTATAATAACTTTTAATATTTTTTTCGGAAACATTCTTAATTTTATGGTTTGTTTCTGAGATTAGAGAAATGTTAACCTGTGTTTTCCATTGCTGCAATAAATTACATCCCATAAATTCATTGATATGTTAAGCACATGTGGCTTTAATTTCCCTACCTGTCCTTCTGGCCCCATACAATTGACCCACCTTGTATTTTGTTTTACGTGGGATAAAGTTCCAATTCCTAGAAGTTGAATACTTACCTTCTGATGAGGCCAATCTAGATGACAAGATTTTGATGAAATTATTGTTACATTCACACCTATATCTAACAAACCTTCAATGACAATGCCATTTATTCATATCTTTAACTTTGGTCTTTTATCATTTATAGAAGTTTGTCAAAATATTTGTTACATAGTCTCTCCTGCAAATTTTATTTTGTTTACTGAAGCTTTTCTGTCATCCAGAGCACTGTGGGTTTTAATAACAGGCATTAGGTCTTCTTTTGATCTATGGAGGAGTTTCCCCAATGCTGACAGGGAATGATTGAACCAAATTTGACATTGGGGCCTGTGAGATGCCCCCTATGGCATTTCCTGATGACAAAAGATTACTTTGCCTTCCATTTTATGTCTGCATTAATTAATCCAATGCCAGACTTTGCTGTACCTTCTGCATACCCTAGAAAACTGGGACCTTAAGTTTGGATCATCTCCAGAAAAAGCATTGTTTCAAGGACTGCCTTGCCTGCAATCCCTTTTCAAATAACCTTGTTTACAACAATTAAAAGATCTAACCTTTTGATTTTACTTGAAATTTCTGGAAATTATTTCTATCAAAGTAGCATCATAAGCATGGGGTCCAATATCAGCCATATTTCTAATCCATTAATCTACTGGTGTTGATCTTGACTTAAGAGGCCTAATTACCCTTTTATATTTTGAATTAGAATTTTCAAAAGGCAAAGGTTCATCTGACTTCTGGATCAATCTGATAATGTTCTGTTTATAGCTGAAGTCAATCTTGGTAAAAAAAAAATCAGTAGAGGCTTCTTTGGGACATTGTAGACATTGTATAATTTTTACATATTACTCAGACTTCTTTCCTGATTCTTCAACCTTGTCCCAAGCATTTAAAGCTGCTAAGCAACTTAGGGTCAAGGTACACTCACCAAATTCAAACTGTTGTTGCAACTCAGCATAAATGCCTTCACCTAAAGAAGCTGATATTGGGAAATATTAATATCTCTAACTCTATTTCATTGTTCTATATCCCTAGCTTCCTCTATCTACCATGTTTGCCATTGTAACTGAAGACCAACTTCCAATATTGGTGTAGCTAAATATTTAGTCTTGAGGGATAATTCTGTTTTGAATTTCCCATGGATTTAACATCTGCTTTATATAGGGTGAATGAATACTGCATGAAATGACCACTTCCTTAAATCTCCTCAAATCCAACATTTCTACACTATTCCAGTTCGCTTCTGCATAATCATGGAGGTGCCTATCACCTGGTGGCCATTCTTGTAAAATAACTGGATAGACTATGGTGTATTTTCTAATAAACTTGGTCCTCTTCAGTTTCATCATGCAGTTGTGCAGTAGGTTCTTGTCTGAAATTCTCTGTCAGTTTCTGTGTATTTTTTTTTATATTTTCATTAGTAGGTCTTTCTAAGTCTTGTATTTTATCAATCAAAATTTTCTTATTTCATTAGTAAGTCTAAGGTTTGTATCTTATCAATCAAATTTTCTTACTTGGCACAGTTATCAAACCACTTTTTAAAGATAAAATATGAATTTCCAAACTAATAATAATTATAATTGACATTATGTCAATCCCAGATAAGTTGGTTATACCTTCATTTAACTTTTCCATTTGCAAAGCATCCATTGTGGAACCACATAGAGACCTAACTTCCTGTACTGAAATATTGTTTCCCATTCTTAGCATGAGAAAGACTTCTTTCTTTCTTTAAAAAAAATAAATAAATAAAATAAAAACAAAAGCTCAAAGCCTGCTGATAGTGACCCATTTTTTTCCCAAAGCCTTCTAAGAGATATTACTGCCAGTTGGGACCAAATTATCAAACACATGAGCCTATGGGAGATGTTTCATATTCAAGCCACAACAGGTTTACTATAGAACTAAGCAAGTGTGGGTCCATGGTCTAGGGATTCTGTGATGTCAGCTGCAGAAGGCTGGGAAGGGAGGAAGAAGGATTGATAGCATGAGCACCTATTCTCATCTCTGCTTTCTACTGCCATATTTCTTTTTATCTCTGTTCAAGTCACTATGCTAGATTGTTTTGTATGTAACAGCAAGACTGTCTATTTGTTTATTTAGGGATAAAATGTGTGAGTGTGTGGGGGTGTGGATAATATAAGTGTACCTGCATTTAGAAACCATTGGATGTCTTGTACTGTCGCTCTGTATTTTATTCCTTTGAGACATGGTCAGACCCTGACCTGAAATTAAACTGGAGACCAGTATATTCTATATAACCTTCTCTCTCTAACCCACACAGCTCTGAGGTTGCAGATATGTGCATGGTGCCCAGTTTCTTGTGTGGATACTGCTTTTGAATTCAGGTCATCATGGTTATGGAGCAAACACTCTTATATGTTGAGCCATCTCATCAGCCTTGCAATTTGTCCTCCACAACTGAAATGTAACACTTCCACACACAAAGGCAAGAATTAATTTTCCCCCACAACACTACTAATTTCCTTATAAATTTATTCAACAAGTATTAACTGAGTAAAATGCACTTGCCGTCTTAATCTTAATTATTCATGAATATTAGATGTACAAATGAAGAGGTGTCACTGTGATGTTTCAATACAATCATATACTGTCCTTTTTATTAGAACACCCTGCTCATCTACACTCTTGTGTCCCACCCTCTATCACCTTCTTCCCCAAAGAGCCAGTCTTCTATGTCCTCAAGATTCAACAAGGTTGTGCTCTGTGTCAATACATCATTCTTTTTGCCACTGAGTAATAATCAATTTCATGGCTATACCACTGTCCATATACTCACAACTTAATGCCAACCAGGACTTGCTAGTTTAAAGCACATGCAAAAATGCCAAGGAAAGGCCTAAGTCTTTATATATGCATGTTCTCATTTCTTTGGGGTAAATATATAGACAAAGATAAAATAGCTGGGTCATATGACAAATTTTTATTTCAATTTTAAAGCTTTCTCCTTCTGGTTGTACTATTTTACATTTTCTTTAGAAGTCCATGTGAGTTCCACTCCCTCGATAGCTACACCAATGTGTTATAGACCATTTTTATTTTAGTCAATTGAATATGGTATATAATGGTATTTTTTATGGATTCATATAGGTTAATTAATGATTTTTAATTGTTTTCTCTTATTTTGTATTTTAGCCATAAGTCTCTGCTCTGTTATTTTGGTTTGCATTATATGTGTCCTTCTGTGTTTTCTCCATCTATAAAATAAATGCATGTACTTGGTTTACAAATTTGAAACAGTATATGGTGATCAATAACTAACAATAAAACAATAATGTTGTATTACAGTACTGTACTCAGCCTGCCTGTGATGAAGTAAAATGATATAATGCTTACATGAAAAGATGAGATGAATGAAAAAAATGAGGTTTCTGGGAATGATTATGTCTGTCCCATGCATGACTGACAAAGTGAAACTAAAAACCACCAAGAGAATCACCAACATCATGAGAGAGAAGAGAGCATGCAGGCTGTGTGGTCCCAGCAGTATTCTGTACTTTCCTGAGGTCCATGGGTCTTGCCTTGCAAAGATTCATTGGACAAACACTCATATGCTGAACTGAAATTAGGCCACATGGTTCTCAACACCTACCAATCTTAGACCCCATGAGCTATAATAACATCTTATACTTTTCTACTGCTGTGATAAAACACTATGATGTACAGTTACTCCAGGACATGTACTCACATCTAACCATTTGAAACTAGGAGCTGCCGATAAGAGAGAATATTCAACATTTATCTTTCTAGGTCTGGATTACTTCATTCAATACAATCTTTTCTAGTTCCATTGATTACCTACAAAGTTCATGATTTCATTTTTCTTCAAAGCTGACTAGTACTCCATAGCATATCTATATCACATTTTCACTATCTATTGTCAGTTGTAAGACATTTAGGTTGTTTCTAATTCCTAGCTATTATGAATAGAAAAGCAATGAGCATGGGTAAGCAAGTATCTGTGGGGCAGGATGTCAAACGTTTTGGGTATATGCCAAGGAATGGTATCAGTGGGTCATATTGAAGATTTATTTTTAGCTTTTTGACAGTTCTCAACATAGATTTCCACAGTGACTAAATAACTCACTACTGAATGAAAATGGCCCAAGATAGAAATTAAGGAAAAAATTAAATACTTTCTAGAATTAAATGAAAGTGAATATACAACAAATATAAAGTTATGGGACACAATGAAGGCAGTTCTAGAAGGAAAGTTCATAGCACTACACATCTAAATAAAAAATTGGAGAGATCTCATACTAGTAACTTAACAGCATGCCTGAAAACTCTAGATAAGAAGAAATCACACCCAAAAGGAATAGATGGCAAGAAATAATCAAATTCAGGCCTGAAATAAATAAATAAATAAATAAATAAATAAATAAATAAATAAATAAATAAGCAAAGAATCAATGAAACAGAAAGTTGACTCTATAAGAAAATCAATAAGATAGGCAAACCATTATTCAAATTAACTAAAAGGCAAAGAGAGAGAAAGAGACACACACACACAGAGAATATCCAAATTAACAAAATTGAAGATGAAAAGAGAAACATGACAAATATTGAGCAAACCCAGAGAATCATAAAGACATAATATAAAAACCTGTACTCTACCAAAGGAAAATCTAAAAGAAATGCATAATTTTTTCAATACATACCACTAACCAAAGATAAATCAGGATCAGATAAGTAACTTAACCAGGCTTATAATTCCTTGTGAAATAGAAGCAGTAATTTCAAAACTCCCAACCAAAAAAGAGATAGATAAATGACAGATAGATAGAAAATTCTATCATACTTTCAAAGAGGAGTTAATGCTAATATTACTTAAATGATTCCACAAAATAGAAATGGAAGGATCATTGCACAATTCAGTTTACAAGGCCAAGAAAACAAGACCCTTTAAATCAACAAAATCTACACACAAATGAACTCAATAAACTGAAGCAGAATGCATAAGGCTTCATAGGTCTGAACCAGATGGGGTTCTAGAGCTAAAAGAAGGTGACACATGCCCCCCATCCCTAACTCAATAGCAATCTCCATTGATAACCATTTGTGAATTTTAGTTTCCTTCAAGGGAGCCTCACTGGGGAAACAAGCTACTCTTAAAGGTAGGCTGCATGCCTAGCAGTAGATGGCTAACAGAAAATGAACTCAAAAGCATCTTTGGAGGTTCCTTGACTCATAATGCTGTATCAGGCCTTTTTTTCTTTATCTCAGCATTTTTTATTATAACATATATATAATTTCTTCCTTCCCTTTTTGCCCTACAGATCCTTTCTGTGTACATGATCTCTCCCATTTTAGTGTTTTTATGAGATTCTGAACTCGCAAACTAGTGGGTCTCTGTTTCTAGTGCTTTCTCTTGGGCTCTTTTCCTTCTGTTTTTTTGGTTTTTTTTTTTCCTATTTTAATGTGTTAGTCTTATTTTATTTTATATTATCATCACTTAGGAACCTATTTGTTATCTGATGAGAGATAGAACGGTGGTTGATTTAACCTTGGGGAGGTGAGGAGGACTGGGAGGAGTAGAGGGAAGAGAAACTGTAATCATGATATATTATGTGCGAGAAAAATCATTTTCAATAAAAACTTGTCAATTATTTTTATAAAATAAATAAACATACAAAAAATATTGCTGCAGAGTCATAATCCTTTGGTGATCATATGGTTTTCTTGAAAGCTGTCTTCCATTTAATGATTGAATTCTATATTTTGTCTTCATTTGTCTGTGCATTTTAAAACCATCACATTTTGGTAATAACACATTGTTAATTCTACTTTTGTTTCTCCTTTATCTTTTTCTCTTTCTTTATATGGCTAAAATATTCCTTTAATTCCTTCTTTGCTAGCACACCTCAGTGGCCTTCAATATGTTTGTTTCACCTCTTTTCCTTAAGATTTCTTCATTTTTATTTTATGTGTATGAGTGTTTCCCTGCATGCATATATGTATACCATGTGCCCAGTTCAGAAGTAACGGCTGGTCCCTCTGGAACTGACGTAACAGATGGTTGTGAGCCATCATGTTGATGCTGATAACTGAACCCAGGTCCTCTGCAACAGCAGCAAATGCTATTAACTACTGAGCCATCTCTCTAGACTGGCTTGTCCTCTTCTTCATAGAGCATATTGGCAAATCTTCCTCCATCCATCTTGCTGTGAGAGTGGTTTTGTTGACTTCTCCATCAATTTCTAAGAAGCCATTAGATTCATTAATGATTTCATTTCATCTATTCATCCAGTAGGCATTTACAGTTTTAATTCATTGATTGCACCTTGATAAATGTTATTGCATTAGCAATAGTGAAGGATTTCCAGTACTACGGTATTCCAGATTAGGATTGGCATCAGTTGTGAAACTGATGCAATTAAATGCCAATTATATATTTGAGACTTTGACAGGCCAACAAGGCCCTAAACAATGAGATTGTATTTGGAGTTAAAAATACAATGTCAATATTCTCACTTCTGTAGCAACAGATTTTGGATGGCCAGGTGTCTTGTCAATTATTAATGGGCCTTTGAATTCCAACTTTTCTCCTCCAAGTAGTTTCTCACTTCTGGAATAGAGCTTTGATAGAGCTATTTCATGAACAGGATGACTGTTAGCCATGCTTCCTAGTTAATTTGCCAGAATATGGGCAGACAATTTTTTGTTTTAAAGGATGGATGCACAGTGTGCCTGCAGACATCACTTAGCTTCATCTTCTGCCCTGCAACATTGCCATATTGCACCAAAGTTCATCTACAATTCTTTTTTTTTTTTTTTTTTTGCACTTTAGTGTGCATAGGATCCATTTCTACCAGCCATTCCTGGTTATATTGTAATTGTGGATGGTATCTTTTCTTTTTGGGTAGCATCTTTTCTCTTTAATCAATTTCCTTCATGCAGCCAGATCTACGACAACAGCTTCCTAACTGGCACACATGATATCTTATTATTTTTTATATTTTTCTGTCCAAACTTATTTCTGCATCTGTAGCCATCCTTTACTTTTAAATGGCTTGGTGTCACTGATTCTGGGGGAGCCTTTGCTGAAGTTTTTTTTTTTACATTATTCCAGTGCTGTCTGGTGCTACATATTGCCATCAGTTGAAACACTTTTTCACTTCCTCACAAAAAGTTAAGGAAATTTCATCTTAACCTATGCACTTACAATACACACTGTGTCTGTAACGTTTCTGATTTGAGGTGTAATGGGAAAACTAATTTGAATTTATTTCTTTTTTGACAGCTTTACACATAGTAGATTTCCTCTTGGATCTTAGCAACCTTAGCATGTTTGTTTGTTTTTTTTTTTACATCTTTCCTTATGCTGTTGAAAAATCAACAAAGTGCTTTAAAGTTTGTGACTTTTTTTTATTTTACCATATCTGAATTGCTACCATCTGAAGCTTTAGAGGTATCAATAAGCATATAGAATAGATTTCTTAAAGACATGAAGTACTTCAATAGTCATGCTGAAAACCAAGAAGTGATTAGCAGAAAGGTATGATATACTGCATGGATACGTTGAACAAATAAATAGTACACATTCTGAAAAGAACAAGGTGGGGAGCTATGAACTTTTAAAACACTTCTTGAAGTTGTGTGCAATTTGAATTGTATATTTCATTTAACATATGAATAATATTTACAGTCACATACACATTTAATATAGTGCAGTACAAAGACCATAGTATAATTTATTGCTTCATACATAATGTATAAACCTCACAGTACAGCATCTCCCCTTCTTATCTGTTATTGACTTACACTTCAGTTTTACAATTTAGAATTTTATAAAATAATTGATATCATAATTCATTTAAATATTTGCATATTCTCACTTATACATGAGGCAAGATTTTGTATTCATTACTTTTACTGTTGCTGTGACAAAATATTTGACAAATCTGCTTAAGGAAGGAGGGGCTTATTTGGGCTCATGGATTGAAGGGATATTGCCTATCATAGCGGGAACACTTGGCACCAGAAGCATGAGGTGGCTGGTCACACTGATTCTGCACCCAGGAAGGAAAGAGTAATGATTGCATATGCTCATATCACTTGTGGGGTTTTATTTGACCCAGGATCACAGCCCATGGTGTGGTGCTGCCTACATTTAATGTGGCTCTTCCCTATTCAATTAAATCTCAGCAGAATCATCCTCACAAACAGGCCTAGGGGTACGTCTCTGGTGATTGCGAATCCAGTCAAGTACACAGTAATAACAAATCATCCCAGACATTCATACGTTTACCCCATGTCAGAGCTGTTCCTGGTGTTTGTTCATTCTTTGTTTTGACTCAGATCATCTTTTCATATCATTTTGTTCTTCTCCATTGGATTCCTCTAAATTCTTTTATATCACGGCTGCACTAACACTTTCAACTACTGTCTGTAGGGGGAAAAATTATTTTGCCTTCATATTTGAGTAGTATTTTATAGAATACAGAATTGGATGATAGCTTTTTGTTTCTTTCAGTATCTCAAAGATCTTATTCCATTGTATCATTGATATGTATAATTGTAAGTTTAGTAAAGCCTGGCAAATTTTTCACCATTGCTTTTTCAAATATATTCCACTACCAAGAACTCAATTTATATGTATATTAGGTCTCTCACAGCTTTTCCACAGTTCACTAATGAATTTTAGATTGTATTGTTGTTTTAGTTCTTGAATTTAATTTGAGGGAGTTTCTATTAGTCTATTGTTACATTCACTGATGCTTTCTTCTGCAATACTGAACTTTTTGTTAAGCAATATGTATGCGCTCTATATGATACATATGTACTATATAAAAGATACACAAAAACCTTTTAGCTCAAATTTTTTTGTTTGAGAGTTTTTCATGTATTCCCAGTCTCCACTTAATATTTCAAGTATCAAGGGTACCATTAAAATAACCTTTGATTTATTATTTAATTTAATTTAAATTATAATTTAAATAATACGTATTCATTTGTCAGCATTCACATCTGTGTCAGTTCTGTGTTAAGTTTGATCTTTTTCTTTCGTTAGAAGTCTAGACCTTTCCGCCCTTTTGACACCCAGTGTCTTATTATGAGCCAAATGGCTTATAGTCAACACGAACCAAAGTGGCAGCAGATGTGGTCTGTGGAGACCATCCCTCCTCCCTGAAGGCTCTTCCCACAGTGCTCTCCTGTGGACCCAGCAAGGCGTTTATCCTCTGAGCCTCTTTAAAAGGATCACTAATCCTATCTGAAAGAGAGATCTGCTGTCAATGACCTAAGTACTTCAACAATGGTGGTACCTCATAATACCATTGTTTTAGGAATTCATATTTCAGCATATGAATTGTCAAGGGATCGGGGTTGTAAACATCCAGACCACAACATTGAGTCATCTTCCATTGGTGGTTATATACCACGTATTGTACCTTCCTAAGTGACAGATATTTTCATTTTTTTGTGAACTTTCTCCAGCTTTGTGTGGCGATGTAATTTTGTTCCTGGGAAGCGATTAAGCCTTTAAAGGGTCTTGCTTCTAAGATTTGTTAAGCATCACCTTATGTGTAATCCGTGAATAATGATTTCACATTATCAAGGCTTCTGCTCTCTCCCAATGCTTCATGAAACGTGAGGTTATAGACCTGTGTGAGCACTAAATGTGTTAACTTCAGTTTTTTCAGTTAGTGATGCCTGGATATTTAATAGTTTTCTATAAAGGATCAGGATGCTATATATAGGCCTCTGCAGACCCCTGGATCCTCCCCTTCCCATATCATCTGGTGTTGTGTCCCATGAACACTATCTACTTCCTTCTTTCTGCCTTCTCAACATTTTCTCTCTGCCTCATAGAGGCCATCTGGCTTTATCTCGATTCTCCTTGCTTACTTCACAGCCCCAGGATGATTTTCTGTACACTAACACAAGCTAATCATGTGCCGCCTCATTTTGGTTCAGTGTCTTGAAAGAAATTATTTCATATGTTTTATTCATTTTAGTTGTGTTATATGGGAAGCCCTGTTGCTCTGTCTTTTTTTTTTTAGAAGTGTGAGTATAATTTGTATTTATTTTTATTTTAATGTTGAGTTTGGAGAATAGCTAGTTTAAGTCTGGTGAGTGTAAAGGATAAGAGTGAAGTAAGCAGGAGAGGATGTAAAGCAAGAAAGTGGTTAGGAGTTTGGACAGGAAGATGCCCGCTGTCAGGAGTTGACCCATGAGTGAGAAGAGAAAAGAAGTATAAAAATTATTTTAAAAATGAACTTTTCTTATTTGGGTTCACTTGAAAATGATAGGCAATATGCTTAAATTTGACTTTTTTATGCAATATTTTCATTTTGGTTTCTTTTGGATATTGTACCTCACATAAACTGAACCACTGGCTTCCATACAGTTTAAAATTTCTGCCATGCACTTTGGAAAGTCTATCCTTGCCCATGTGTTTTTCCTTATATTTGAAATGTGATTCTACTTTGACCTCCCCAAAGTCTTCACATCCTTTTCTGCTTAGCAGAAAGGCATTTTCCCATATCTTCCACTTCTGCTCCTTCACTAAACCTATTTCTTCTAAGTTCCCATAGTTCTTCATGTATACACCAAATCCTACACATACTGTATCCACCCCACTTCCCTCCATCTGATGTTCATTCCCCAGAATGAGAATGTATGAGAGCAGGAGGGACAAGACAGTTACTTTTGATTGACCTTGACTGAGCCAAGCACTGTATGTATCTCCTTGTACTTTTGTGCACTGAAATAATCCTATTATCTATGTAGCTTATACCTCACCTCCCCCTACATGATTAATTCCTTAAACAACTAAAATTATCGTGATATCCTCACATAGGCCTATTTAAGAAATGAGTCACCAATTTGGCATTTCCAGGACTATGTGCTTTGTACTACAGTTCCAAACATTGTTCTTCCTCAGGGTACTCCATCTTTGAGCTAAGAAATCAAATAGAGGTAGTCCCAGGAATATATGTACTTAAGTAGTCATCAGAGTGAACCTGATTTTTTTGGCAGATATCTGACTTTGCTCCAAGTTAGTTGGGGCAAAACTGGAACTTTCTGTCTGAAACTTTTTAGAATAATTCTGTTCCTAAGACAAATTGATTTTATAATAAACCAAGGTATAAAAGTTTGGATGGACAAGGGAGAATTAATATCCATACATCTATTTCTATCTAGAAAGATGGGTATAGTTAATAGATGTATATATTTTTGAAAGAATAAACAGCCGAATGGTTGGACCCTCTAGCATTTGAAGAAGAATTCCTACTGAGAATTAAAGATGAATTATGCATGGTCACCTACCTTTTATTTATCTTTCTACTTATTTATTTATTTACTTAGTTTACTTATTATTTGTTTGTTTGTTCTTCCTTTGCTGTTTTCTAGGAATCACATCCCATAATTTGGTTGTAATAGAATGTGACTGCTAGGGAAATGTTCACAGAGTTGGCATTCATTTGCATGCGGCTGCCATTTCAGCCCAGGGCACTCTCTCCTTCTTCCTGGTTCTCCTGCCTCCCTCCCGCCAGCCTCCCCCAAAGAGCACTGATGAGATGTGACAACGGAAAACACAAGTGCATTTCCTGGAAATTTACCAACATCCAGAAGGAAAGCTCCAAGGAAAAGGAACAATAGAAAAAGCAGAATTGTGGAGGGAAGAAAGTTTCTAAGGCTATCATTTGCAAATGTCAGCTCCATTCTCAGCGAACTCTAGAGACTGTTAAGCAAACCTGTTTCTAATGAATACAACAAGAGCTGTTTGAATCCTCGAGACTTGAGCCAGTCACATTTAACAGATCACCCAGTCTATCTTCCATTATCCTCAGAGGCAGTGTGGGCCTCATAGCCTCTTTTCAATTTCAGCTTCAAATGACCCAAGCTATAGGCTGTCGTGGGCTTTAGTGAGATTTGGTGGAAACAATGTCAGAAAGTTAACATGGTTTCCTTATTATATTATATAATTGCTATGTGCTTTAACCACCTGTTCTCTTAATATGAGGGGTTTCAGCAGCCAATTAGTCCTCATTATTTATCAATAGGATCAGGAAGGCAGCAGTGAAATGTATAAAGCTAAGAAAGAAGATCTGCCCTCTACTCCAGCATTCATCTCTGCTTCCCTCTGGTGAAATGCCTTCTTCATTTCTGCATGTATGAAAATGAGATAGAATTTCTTTTTGCTATTTCCTTAAAAAATCAAAAGAAAAGATACATTTGAAAAGTATAAAGTAGTGCAAAATCTAAGCTTATAGCATTACAGGGCATCATGGTCTCCAAGCACGTGAGGTTAACTTTTTTTTTTTTTACATCATTATGTTTTTGTTGAGTTGCATTCTTTATAACAGCGTATTCTGCTCTTCAGCATCACTTGACTGAGCATGCTCATCATTCCTTCTGTTGACTGCTTCCATTCACAAATCATTCTCGTCATCCCAAATCCTCTTCTTTGCTACTATATATCTGGTCTGGAGGGGTCCATTGAGCAAGAATATTAAATAGAACACGGTGTTGATAAGATTCTCCATCACCTTGTACCAAGGTCATTATTTTGTTGGATCCAGTTTACATACACTTTATCTTAGGCAATTATTAGTTCCATTATGATCTTCCTCTAACGCAGAAATTCTGATCAGAGCTAAAATACTTATGTTTTTAATAACTAAATTATATTTTAATGCATAGTTAATAGTGGTTGTTTTTATGTTCTTACTTTGTGAAACTAGTTATATATTAATGATAAATGCATGTGATCTTGAAATGAACAAGTTTGGGGTGAATGATTTACCCAAGATCCAATGGACTGATTCAGGCAAGCAAATATGCCAGACTTACAACATCATTTGGGTTTCTTGAGAATCAAATGAATTTCTATGGTCCTGCTTCCTGGGCAGGACGTCACAGAATCAGATGTGATGCAGTTCATTTTTAGTCACTTATCACATACAAAGAAAAACATCATTAGTGGTCAGGAAGAAGGGAGGGGAGAGTACAGAAAAGGGGAGGTGAGAAGAATTCAAGTTGGAAAGTAGAAGAAGATCGAGGATAGAAGTCTGAAGAAGGGAAGCAGTGAAGTGTAGGCAAAACAATTTGAAGACTGTGGGCTGCATGCTTGTATATTCTAGATGACATACATTGACAGCAGTGCGACCTGTCTTCCTTTGCCCCCTTACAACTCCCACAGGCAATACTTGAGCTGTGGAAAAAAAGAACTGGGAAATGGATATTTCAAGTTCAACAGCAAATGGTGAGAAAGCAGGAAAAGACATGAGAGAAGCATGATACAACACAGATACACGGATAAAGCTAAAATGAACTGCACTAATGCTTTTACACTGCAGAACACAAAACTACCACCACTCAATTTTAAAGCATTCCCTGTTTCGATGTCTCTTATAAAACATATAAAGAGAACCAATTGTTATTTTCCTTGAGAAGTGGTTGCTGTCCCTTATCAGTGTATTTATTTCACATAAGCCGAATTCACCCACATTCAGACGAATTGTGCACTTTGGTAAAACAGGCAGAAGCAGCCAACTATCTATGGTAAAATGGGATGCCTATAGCAGGACTGGAACAGCAATTGACCGATCTGTAAACTCATCTCTCCCCACTGTCTGACCGAACCTTCTTTCTTATGAAAATACATCTCAAGCTTTCACATCAACATTAAGCTAACTCTGGGTCTCTACTGGTTCAGGATTGAAGCACAATCTAAGAACCTGGTCTCTGCTGATATACTGGGAAGAATGATTTTCTTTCTTTTTTAAAAGCTACTTTTTGTGTCTACCCCCAATAGTCTTTCTCTCATGCCCCTTCTCTGAACCCTGTTACTAGGAACCCAGACTTTGGTAAGAGTACAGAAGCAGTTTCCTTTTGATCAGTCTGTAATGTTGTCTATTGACATATCAGCTCTGTGAATGTCATGGGGTACCCCACCAAGTCTGGTTAAAATCCCTCAGATGCATTCTTAAAGCTACAGAGACAACCAAACCAAACTAGTGGGAACTCATGAAATTTAGACCAACACCTGTGGGGCCTCCACGGGACTGGACTAGGCCCTCTACATAAGCAAAGCAGTTGTGTTGCTTGATCTGCTTAAGGGCCCCCCTGGCAGTGGGAGCAGGATCCATCACTGGTACATGAGCTGGCTTTTTGGAGCCCACTACCTGTGATGGAACACCTCTCGAGAAAGTTTTGAGGCAGGGAAAGGGGCTTGGACCTGCCTCTACTGAATGTACCAGGCTCTGCTGACTCCCCATGGTAGGCCTTACCTTCTTGCAGGAAGGAATGGGGGAGGGGACTGGAGGGGTGAGAGAAGGGAAGAAGGGGATCATAAAATGAGCTTCACATGGTCACAGGATAAACATGGTGCCCTAGCAAGGAAGCTGTCTGAGCTTGTCTCCCTAAATCTACCCTGCCAGTATAAGACAGAAGAACTCACATTTGTCAGTAAGATTGCTCAAGAGCCATTTGCAACTCATTCTGTCCTTAACATTAGACAAAATTCTCTTTTCCCCATTAGGAATATGCTTACAGACCAGAATCTCTTTATTTATTATTTTGTGTGTTTTTACTTTGCTTTACACTCTACCTTGTATTATAAAAATCTGAATGAAGGCTCAGAAAACAAACAAACAAAAAAAAACAAACAAACAGGTGATGCTGTTGTCTGTGTGGCTTGATGTTTGCTTAAACATCAATTGTATAAGCAACACAAAACTTACATTCACTAAGGCAGACTATTTTTACAGTGTGGCTGATAATGTATAGATTTTTCAGTGTTGAGCATGTTAATTCATGACCCCTTAGTAATATTTAAGATTAGAAAACCTGATAACCTGGCCTTTCTGTGGTCTCTACTCACTGCAACTCTGGAAGGGGATTCAATCAGATATGCATCTTCCTGCACAGTTGAACAGAGTCCTTTATCTGTCAGTTGCTAATGATGTTTCCAACAGCCTTATGTTGCTTGAGAATTCCAATAACATACCTCGCTCAATAAGAATATGTTTTTTGCATGACTAGAACTGTTTTGTAAGTGATAATAATAAAGTATAATGAGATAAAACAAAAACTAACACATTGGAATTGGACAAAACAAACAAAACAGAAGGAAAAGAACCTGAGAAAAGGCAAAAGAATAAGACACACTCAGGAATCCCATAAATTCCATAAACTAGAACCTATAATATCTATATAGAGGACCTGGTGCAGACCTAAGCAGGCTCTGTACATGCTGTCTCAGTCTCTGCAAGTTCATATGAGCTGTGATGATGTGGATTTAGAGGGCCTTGTTTTCTTGGTGTGTTCCATCCCCTCTGGCTCTTACATGCTTTCT
This sequence comes from Onychomys torridus, assembly GCF_903995425.1. Lineage (NCBI taxonomy): Eukaryota > Metazoa > Chordata > Mammalia > Rodentia > Cricetidae > Onychomys > Onychomys torridus. Next base: position 26,042,270 of record NC_050453.1, read on the forward strand.
GCCTACTCTTCTACAAAGTTCCCTGAGCCATGAGGGGGTGGGATTTGATGGAGATATTTGTCTGGAGGTCTCTGTGTTTGTTTCCATGTGCTGCAGAAAGAAACTTCTCTGATGATGGCTGGGGAAGAAACTAATCTATGAGTATAGCAGAATGTCATTAGGAGTCACTATATTGCTATATTTTTTGAACAGTAGTATCTGGTTTTCCCCTAGGTCCCTGTGCTATCTAGTCTCAGATTCCTGGTCACCCAAGCAGTGTCATATATGGGCTCTATCTCATGGAGTGGGCCTTAAGTCAAATCAGACATTGGTTGGTAACTTCCATAAGCTATGTCACGTTTTCTTGTCAATTCAATTTTAAGGCAAAAGTGGCATCTTATTATTGGCTATAATTTTGCTGAACCTAATACTGTGCCTAAGAAATATACAATTGATTGATTGTATAAGATACCTATTGTTGTAAAAATCAATATACAAAGAAAATAATGTTTTGGAATAATCCTTTTGTATACTGTAAAGAGTTGTCACTCATATTGGTTCAATAAAAAGCTAATTGGCCAGTAGCCAGGCAGGAAGTAAAGGTGGAACAGCCAAACTGAGAATGCTGAGAGAAAGATAGGTGGAGTCAGTAGAGATACCAGCAGATACGAAGGAAACAGGATGTGTAGAAAATGAGGTAGCTAGCCATGAGCCATGTGGCAAAGCATAGATAAGAAATATGGGATAATTTAAATGTAAGTGTGAGCTAGTAACAAGCCTGAGCTATTGGCCAAGCATCTACAATTAATATTAAGTTTCTGAGTGGTTATTTGAGAACAGCTGCTGGCATAGGACAGCTCCACCTATAAAATAGTTTTAATTACTGTGGAAGAAACTAGAATGTTATTTCTTCAACATCATCAGGAAAAGTCTCGGTTTGGGAGTATGGCAAAGAAAATGTAATACAAAAAAAAGTCTGGTGAAGGAAACTGCTTGTGCAACGATCTTGACACAATATTAAAGAAACATCTTGATACAGCCTTGAACAAAGGTGAAGAGCATGGTGGATAATGAGAGAAGAGAAGGAAGAGAACAGATAAAGCTAAGACACAGAAAAGTCAATAAGAATTTGAGGGGAGAGGGTCAATGATTTGTGTTTACAGAGTAAAAATACAAATGAGAGATGTCTAGAGTACCTAAGTGCCCCAGCCAAGAAGAGTATGTTATTTTACAAAAAACCATGACAGATCAAAAACCAAAGAACAACTAATCACAGGATTCTACAACCCCCGTGGATACATCTGTAGCATCACTCCTGTACCTAGGGCTTAGGCAACATTACAGAAGAGGATGTGGAAATAATGCAAGGGCTGGATGGCCAGGAAAACTGCTGTGAGAGTGTGTCTCCTAGAAATGACAGGAAAGCTTCAAGCATGATACCTCAACAATATGGCTGCCTAAACAAGAGCTGAACAAGGAAAACACCAGTAGACACCTAACATTAAAGGAAAAAACTCAGGGGGGCTCAAACTCTAGCCAAGATCTGCCAGTAATACTGAGAGAAGCAATTAGTCATCTCTGAAATCATGCATAGACAAACAATACTAAGTGTACTCCACAGGTTGTATTTATATATTTATGCATATCTAATAGTTTACATTTAAAAAAAGAAAAGACATTATTGGAGTGCTACAGCTCAAAGTTTTCTCTGGTCCCGTCCAGGTCTGTGTCCCACAGCTACTTATAAAATAATCATTCAGAGGCTTAATATTATTTACAAACTGTATGACCTATGGCAGACCTCTTGATAGCTAGCTCTTATATCTTAAACTAACCCATTTCTATTCATCTGTGTTTCACCACATGTTCTGTGGCTTTACCGGTCTACTTGACATGTTGCTCCTTGGGCAACAGGCTGGTGTCTCTCCAGACTCCACATTTCTCTTTCCTGTCTCTCTGGATTTTCTACCTGCCTCTAAACTACCTTGTCATAGGCCAAAGCAACTTATTTATTAATCAATGGGAACAACACATATTCACAATGTACAGAAAGACATTCCCCAGCACTTCCCCTTTTCTATCTAATCAAAAAGGAAGGTTTTAGCTTCAATATAGTAAAATTATATATAACAAACAGTTATCAAGCAAGAATTACAGTTACAATATCCAGTCTATTTGTATTTGGCAAAATTAAAAAAAAAATAATTTTATTATCTATTCTATATTTGTGAGTTTAAAGTTTCATATCAATTTATCTTTTATCATAACCAAGGAAAATTATAACTATCTAGTCTTCAACTACATCAAAGACCTTAGAAAGATATAATACTACCCAAGGAAACAGGAAGAGCACTGTAAGCAACTTCCAAAAATCTAAAATGACAGAGACACCAGATGCAATACAAATTGCTAAATGATCTTATGAATAAAAAACCTGGAGCTAGATATTGGGGTGAATGCTGAAAGATCAGAGGAATACAACAAGCCAGCCACAAGTTTCTACCATTAGGAAATCATCAGATTTCCCAAGAGAGCTATAATAGGAATGTCTTTCTATATGTTGTGAATGTGTGTTACTCTGATTTGATTGATAAATAAAACGCTGATTGGCCAGTAGCCACACAGGAAGTATAGTATAGGAGGGATTCACAGAGAGGAGAATTCTGGGAACAGGAAGGCTGAGTCAGGAGTCCCCAGCCAGACACAGAGGAAGCAAAATGTGAAGGCAAAACTGAGAAAAGGTACCAAGCCATGTGGCTAAACATAAACAAGAATTATGGGTTAATTTAAGTGAAGAGCTAGTCAATAGTTAGCCTGAGCTAATGGATGAGAAGTTTTAATTAATATAGGCCTTTGTGTGCTTACTTGGGTCCAAGCAGTCACAGGGCTGCAGGAGCTAGGAAGGATCAGGAAAACTTCAGCTACAGGGCTACTTCCTGTATGCTCATGCCTTATATACCTCTCTATGCCCTGCCATCTTACTTCCTCTCTCTGCCCAGCTCTATCACTTCCTTTCTGTCTGTATAGACCTCCAGACCTCTATGGTTAACTAGTGCTGGGATTAAAGGCATGTGCCATCACACCTGGCTCTGTTCCCACTGTGGCCTTGAACTCAGAGATCTAGATGAATCTCTGCCTCCTGAATGCTAGGATTAAAGGTGTGTGCCTATGTTTAATATAGTGGCTGGCTTTGTCCTCTGATCCCCAGGCAAGCTTTATTTATTAGAGCACAAATAAAATATCACCACAGAGTACAAGTTCATACTAGCTGGTGAACCGTGATTTTTTTCCCCTTCTTCCCAAACCTTAGCAAAGACTTCACCAAATGACTTGAAATCATTTACAATGGGAATGTTTATGAAAATGAACAGATGGCCGTGCAAAGGAATTTCTCTCACTCCTACCTACAAACTTCCTCCCAGTAAGTTGTGAGAAATCTACCAGCCTATCACGGTATCCTGTAGAAACTTATAACTGTTTATCCTTAAAAATAACGGCTGAAACTCAAGGTGTTTGCAGGAGACAGGGAACCCACCTGAGATGCTCATAGCCAGGTTCTTAAGAAACCCAGTCAGTGTCCTACAACTCCTGTCCTGCTGACTCTGCCCTCAGAGATTCAGAACACTCTTCAATGCTTTGGGCAACCTTGCTTACCAGCTTCTACCAGCAGAAGCTGGTATAGTCCTGGACTGTCCATACCTGTGGCAGGGTGTAGGTCAATTACTGGACTTATCCCTCCCTATTGTGATGGCTAACCTTTTCAAGTCAGTGGAATCTAGAACCACATGAACCAACTTCTGGGTATGTCTGTAAGGGATTTCCTGATTAGGCTGAGGAGAGAAGACTCATTCTAAATATGGGTGGCAGCAATCCATGGTCTGACATCCTGCACTGCATGAAAAGGAAAAGTACGCTGAACAATTCATCCATCTCTATCTGATTCCTGACTACAGACATGATTGTGACCAGCCACCCCAAGCTCTTGCTACCATGATTCCCCTACGATGATAGACTGTACCCTTGATCTCTGATCTAAAATAAACTCTTTTGTCCTAGCAACACATAAATTAACTAACATATCTACCCAATACCAGTCAATGACTGCTCAGGTTTCAGGGTAATAACAGAGAGGCTGCCAACCCACTGCATAGGAATTGCCTTTTTCCAGAAACTTCTACTGGTCTATGAAATAACATCCCTTCATTTAAATGAAATCAATGTGGATATGGCTCATTAAACAAAATCCCATATAAGAAAAGGTAAATTTGGTAACAAGTATTTATTATAATAAAGAACTCACCATAGGGTAGCATTAAATAACTAGCTTCCTGAGTGCACTTACACAAAGTCTTTTTAAGAGCACTGCCATTATAGAAAGTGAGCTAATATTTAAGCTGAATGTACAATGACTCTTTAGGGGAAAGAGTTCTTAACTACTGAGAGTAATTGTGGACTTGCTTTAGATTTAGGAAGTCTCTGGTTTCTATGGCGCCACTGTAAAAATCCCTCCATTCTAGGCTTTGGCTGCCTCATCAGAAAGACACAACTGGAAGAGAAGATAGTGTCTTCAAGGGACGTAGGGACCATAAATACATTCGAGTCAGATTCCATCACTTTGTCAGCATAACTGGGGAATTATTTATGCGTCAATTGGAATGGTCACTAGACACATTTGTAACTACTCAGTAAGTGCTAGGAAATATTGAAATTGGAATTCTATCAATATGCAGTCATTATAAATGTGAAGGTTGGCTAGCTATGGCGATGTAAATCCTGTTGAGTTTTTAATTGAGCAATTTTGTTCAGCTGCTCATGAAATTTGGTTAAGCATGTTCGTTTTATATTGTTCTTTGAAATTTAGCCAGGTATTACAAAATAAGCGTAATTTTTTTCCTTCTATGTTAAAAAAAAAAAAATGCTCCGTAGCAGGAAGAGATAGCAAATAAAGTGAAGAAGGGGGAAAGGTGACAATTTGAAAGGAAAGTTACTTTATTTACAGTTAGTGATGTTATGGATTTTTTCAAGTTTTTCCCCTCCCTCCCCCCGCCGCCCAAAAATAAACTTGGCAGTATTAATAAACCTGTTTTACAAATGTGTAAATAAATTGTAAGAGATTAAACTGTCAAAACTTACACATCACAACAATGACATAGGTTCTAATATCTGACCTTAGAAATTACTTGATTCCAGCCGTGAGGTGGTGGTGCATGCCTTTAATCCCAGCACACCAGAGGCAGAGCCAGGCAGATCTTTGTGAGTTCAAGGCCAGCCTAGGCTACAGAGTAAGTTCCAGGAAAGGCACAAAGCTAACAGAGAAAACCTGTCTTGAAAAACCAAAAAAAAAAAAAAAAAAAAAGAAACTATTTGATTCCAAAGTCTGGTATCTAGGCAGATATTGTTGATGTCCCCAGACTAACAACATACTTACCTTACAAAATCAGAAAATAATATAAATACTTAAAATTAAGTAAAAACAGAGACTGGTTATCCAACCTGGATGTGTACATTGTTTATATACAGCTGTTATTTTTCCAGTCTTTTTAAATGTATATTATTCTCTTTTATGATATACTTATATCTTTTTACAAAAAGGATACATCTTCACTGGAGAAAGTGCAGAAATATACAGGAAGATAAACCCGTCTATTATTCATTATTTTCTTGATGTCTGACACAAAATGGGCCTGAACCAAGTGTTGTATTTTCTTTTCTTTAATTACAATCATATGTTTAGAATTTTGTGATTATGTATAAGAGGATAAGGAGGCTTTGAAAAAGACTTCAAGGCTTCCATTGCATGATAATTTACCCTACATTATGTGACCATTAAATTTTGTGATAAATTTAAATAATTCCAATTGTTTTTCACACTAAATAATCCTGTTGTGACTACAATGTCTCGTATATCTTTAGCCCTACTTAAAATTATTTTCTTAAGAGTAATTCCTAACAACTGAATCACTGGATTAAAGCACCTGAGAGGTTTTGTAAGGTTTTTATGGACCAAATTGCTTTCCAAAATAATTGTACCAATTTACAAACCCACCTACAGAGTCCAAGACTGATTCCAGTTATAATAAGGTCTTTATATTGATGAAAATGTATTCCTGCTTGTTATAATTTCCAAGGAAGCTGCTCTTTCCTATGTAACACTTAACAAAATTTGAAGTAAGTATTTTTCACATTTAACATAGACTTCTCATATTAACTGTAACCCTGTTTTTATTTAAAGGGGGGAATACACTTTTTCACTATTAGTATAACCATTAATACAGGCCAAAGGAGAGAAAATACCATTTCTGGCAAGTGAACAGAGAAATTGGTTCCTTTGAGGGTGTGTTTCTAAGTGTCAAGCAATACAAATATCTAAGTAGAGATCTCTGAGATGACTTTTCACTGATACCCATTTTTAAAAAATCATAATAATTGAAATATCATTTTCTGTGGTATTCAACATAAGTCTGGGACCAGACTATGGAGGAGAGAATGATGATTGGAGTTGAATCCATGCACAAGGTGCTGCAGACTGCACAGGGTTCCACAGCACTCTCACGTGGAGCAAGATGTTAGTGCCAAGAGTCTGAGGTATGGTCAGGTAGTTTACACATGAATGGTAATGTGTGCCTTGTCTTTAAAACATACAGCAGAGCCTATTTGCTCGCTGGGAAGCCAACGTCCTCAAAGTAGCTTGAAAAGAAACAACACGAAATCTCAAGGAAGTATAAGCACTTTTACAAATGAAGGAAAAAAAAAAAAAAACCTCTCTGGATGTTCCCATATAGACTCATTACTTTCTACCACGGCATCTTCATGTGTCGATTCCTTAACTAGTTATCTGTTCACAAAGACCTTGGCTGACCAATCTTTGTTGTATTTCTCTGTGATACTACTGAGTCACTTAAACTCAGTGCAGTAATGTGACCACTTTTAGTTCTATAACCCCATCCAGTTGCCAAACTTGACTAGATTCAGAAATAAGAATGCCCTGTCCAATCGCCCAATGACAGAGAAATGGATGAGATCTACATGAGCAAACTGGATGTGGAGGGGGCAGTAATGAAGGGCAAGGGTCGAGGGAAAGAGAGCTTAGGGGAGCAGGAGATCCCAGCTGGATCAAGAACAGAGAGGGAGAACAAGGAATAACAGACCATGATAAATGAAGACCCCATGGGAATAGGAAGAAGCAAAGTGCTAGAGAGGTCCCCAGAAATCCACAAAGACACCTCCACTGTAGACTACTGGCAATGGTCTAGAGAAAGCCCAAACTGACCTACTCTGGTGATAGGATGGCCAAACACCCTAACTGTCATGGTAGAACTCTTATCCAATAACTGATGGAAGCAGATGCAGAGATCCATGGCCAGGCCCCAGGTGGAGCTCCAGGAATCCAATCAGCGAGAAAGAGGAGGGATTGTATGAGTGAGAATTGTTGAGACCAAGATTGGACAAAGCACAGGGACAAACTAGTGGAAACACATGAACTATGAACCAATAGCTGGGGAGTCCCCAACTGGATCAGGCCCTCTGGATAAGTGAGACCATTGATTAGCTTGAACTGTTTGGGAGGCACCCAGGCAGTAGGACTCAGACCTGTCCTTAGTGCATGAACTGGCTGTTTGGAACCTGGGGCTTATGCAGGGACACTTTGCTCAGCCTGAGAGGAGGGGACTGGACCTGCCTGTACTGAATCTACCAGGTTGAGCTGAATCCCCAGGGGAGTCCTTGCCCTGGAGAAGATGGGAATGTGGAGTGGGCTGGGGGGAGGGTGGGGATGGGGCGGCGGGAGGGGGGAGGACAGGGGAATCCGTGGCTGATATGTAAAATTAAATCAAATTATAAAATTAAAAAAAAAGAATGCCCTGTCCACTGGCTATCATACCACAACCCTCAGTTTTCCTTGCTCCAAAGCCGATTTTGAAGGAGGGAATGGTGGATTATACTGTGTGGTGGTTTGAAAGAAATTGGCCCCCAAATTGAGTGGCACTGTTAGGAGGTGTGGCCTTGTTGGAGGAAGTGTGTCACTGTGGGGGTGGGCTTTGAGTCTCTTTTCTCAAGCTTCACTCAGCATGATGGTCAGTCAACTTTCTTTGGCCTCTGAGTCAAGATTTAGGACTCTCAGCTCCAGCACCACATCTGCCTGCATGCTGTCTGCTCCCCATTCTGAAGATGATGGATTGAACCTCTGAAACCGTAAGCAAGCGACCTCAATTAAATGTTTCTACTTGTAAGAGTTGCTGTGGTGATGGTGTTTCTTCACAGCTATAAAAGCTCTAAGACATCCTGTCTCCTCAAATCTGTTTCTTAATTTCACATCATTTATTTTGGTCCCTTGTAGATCTCCATGTCTCTGGGATTTGGGCTGCAGGCAGATGTGTGAAGCCTCTCCTCATTCTGCAATTGCTTTGGGTTTTGCTTTGATGGTGATTCCCACTTAGGTATGTGACACAGGTGAGATGTACACTTCACCAAATGCCCACTGCATCACACCACAAGGACTCTTTCCAAGTCCCATCCACCTTCCTGGAAATAGGTTGCGGCCAAAATTAAACAGCTTTAGCTGGTTCTCCCTGCTCTCAACACTCATCTCATTTATGAAAAACTATTATACATCTTTCACTCCCACAAATGGGTAGCATGCAGCAGACTTCCCCTGAAGTCCCACAGCGAGGAGACCTGGGTCCCCTCACTGCTCCCTGCAGGACTTGGCATCAGGCTCTGTCCCTGAAAATGCCACTCTTTGATCAAGGGTAGGAACAGGTTCTTCTGCTCGTTCCATGTCTTCCACAGGGACTCATGTTTCCTTTACTTAACTTCAGTAGGAAAATAAGTAAGCTAAATCTCTTGGTTAAAGACAACAAAGAAACCAACAGAGAGACAACTAAATCCACCAAATTTATCCAAATATTTGGGACATATTTGAATGAAAATGTTGCAAGAGAGAGAGGTAAAAATCTGGATGCTATAACTATCAGTAGAGGCTGAAGCAGGGTATGTTCACAGTCAAGACCTTCTAGACGACACAGCGAATTCCAAGCTAGCCTGTACTAAGTAGCAAAGCCCACATGGTGGTGGCAGGTGCTCGCGTGACACATTTAACCAGATATGTATTTAGTTGGGTCTGAGGAAGTAAATGCCATACATCAAGAGATGCAGAGAGGTAAATAGACCAGTGATTGTATAGAGAACATTTGGGGGGAAAAAACAAACAACAAAAACAGATAGGCATCATCACCATTAGAGAAAAATGATCAATTAAGGGGCAGAGGTCAACTTAAAACTCAGACTCAATGAAAACAAAAAGGTTACACATAATCAATAGACATAGTTGTCTAAAATTACCTAATTCAATCTATTTCTAACCACTTTCCTCCCTGAAAGAGTGTTTCTAAGGTGTAAACCTGGATTTCCTTTTCAATATGCACTCTTCACGGGGGCCATTTACCAGCCCATACAAACATCAGCATTTTTCTATGTCTGAAGCATGATCCTCTCATGTTCTCATGTCCGACCCAAAATGAACTTGTATAGGGTGTGAATGTGTGCATGTGTGTGCGCACGCGCGCGCGCGCACGGTGTATCTAAGACAGGTACACTCCATATGGCTCAGCCTGGCCTTGATTTCAAAATCCCTCTGCTCTGGCCTCTGCTGAGATTACACATGTGTGTCACCATGATCAGCCTCCTTCACATGCTTCCATAACATCTTGAGTGTCTATGAATACTGAGCCACCCTCATCATCTATGCTGTTTCCAAAGGTCCTCACATGCTAATTTTCTTTGTAAATATGTCTTTCTTTCCTGAGTTAAGATCTGTTTATAAGAGGGACTGTGCCCTGTGGTATGTCTAGACAACACCACTTTGCCTTAATTTTTTTTAAAAATGAGAAGTATTTTAATCATTTCCAAAGAAAGAAGGTACAGGGATTTATATTCAAAAACACAACATTAAAAGTGTGTTTCACTAGAAGTGAAAAATGGAACAGAAATGCAATTTTTTGATCTTCCTCATCCATCAAAAGCTCTGTATCTTTTCCTCCAAGCATGAGCTTCTAAGATCCAACTCGCTCTTTCTGTCCTTCTAGCTGGGCAGGGCAAATCCCTCCACCTCCACCTCTCTTCTCTCAGTCACACTATGTGGCTGCTAAAGGCCCTGAGCAGACCAATGAACAGAACTGTCCTTTAAGCCAACAGCCCACAGGCAGTGGCACCCAGGGCAGCCACAGAACTGGCATTGTTTCCACTGTCTCAGCAAGAAGGAGCCGAAAGCCGACCCTCAGCACAAATCAGAGTCAAACATGGAGAGGAAGTAAGGGCTCCTGGGCCCAGGGAGGGTTGATTCCTCTAACTCAAGATCACATGAGACTGGTGGTGAGGGATGCAGCTCTGCTTACCTCAAGAACTGAGACTGAACTGACAGAGTTTCTCTGCTCCTATGGTTCTTCAAGCTTCTCTACTGAGCTCTAATGGGATCTGAAACTCATGGCATCTACACAAATTGAGGGAACCTTGGTGGATGGAGACAAGAGTGGTAAACAGGAACATAAATCAGTGTGATAATGTATAGGACCTTGCTGGAATTTCAGCTCTTCACATGGCTGTCAGCCCCACAGAGCACAGCACAGCAAGAACCAAGACAGCCACTCCAGACTGCTGCACCTGGGGGATCGCCAGGTCTTTCCCTAGGTCCCATATCAAGTGTCAGATCCCATTCCATGGATGATACATGGAAGACAATCACAACTTAGCTGTGTGGATCAGTGCTGGCCCCAAACATGGGGACTTCACCAACATCAAATAAGACTCAAAGTTCCCAGGAAGCAGCAGGGCCGACAGGCCAAAAAGAGAGACCCCTCCACTTAAGGCAGGACCAGTGTCACAGTGGCAAAGGGACATTGCCATGGGAAAAGACCAAACTGTAGATAGTAATATGGGGAGAAACAGGGTGGTTTGAACTCATGTTTTTATTCTAGATCCGTTCCATCTCTCCCTTGGCTGTGGTTCCCAAAGTAACAGCATTTCTGAGACAAAGCTGAGTGATAATTAAGGTGGGCTTGGAGGCAATAATGGCCAGCAAGAGCGTAGCCATCTTGAGTCTTTTGCCTTAATTTTAAGCATGGCTCTGCTATCGTCTTGTATTTCCTACAAGACAAAGTCAATAGCACTGAGCATACCATGCAACTTTATTATGCTGTGACTAGTAATGTAATTGGAGATTTCTGCATCACAGCTTCGCACATGCACAGATGGAAACCACACTTTGCACATGCACAGATGGAAACCACACTCTTTGAATTCCCTTAGTAACCGTGATTCAGACTTCACTGTTCAATACAAAGATATTAAATATTAATGAAGGATCAGACATGAGACATAAGGAACTAAGTTCTGGGAGGCTCTCTGCAGCATTCTAACAAAGTACTACAGATACAGCAACTTAAACCAACACAAATTTATTACCTGATAGTCCACGAGATCAGAAGTCTAACTAGAATGTGCAGAGACTATAATCAAGCTGTCCACAGTGCTGCACTTCTTCAGGGGACTCTAGAGGAGAATCTATGTCCGAGGTCTACACCCACCCTAGAAGCTGAGAACATTCCCTGGATTTGGGCTTCCTCCCATCTTCAAAGTTCCCAATGGTGGAATCAGTCTTCACTCTGTCCTTGCTTCTGACATCATTAGAACTTGCTCACTTTCTGCACCATTCTTATTTTAGAACCCCTGTGATTGGATTTGGCCAATTTGGATAATCTCAGATAATCTCCTTATTTAAAGTTCAGATGGTTATCAACCTGCTTTTCTCAAGGCAATGTACCAAACATATTTATAGTTCTGGGGATTAACCTCTAGGTATGTTTGGGGAGCCATTATCCTGACAATCTTATTGATGGAGACCATAATTAATAAAAGACTTAGTATTATATTTTATTATCTCAAAGAAGTCTGCTAATAGGGACATGGAAAAGAGCATGAGAGTCACACTGGACCCTGAAATCATATTATCCTGGTAAAGGGCCAGGTATTGCTCTAAAATTAGATGACATTGAAATTAGGGTCTTAAAAAAGCTGTACTTTCTCACCAGGCTAATGAGATGAGATAATATTTGATAGAAGTAATTCTGAGCAAAGGAGACAGTAGGCAAAAACGCTTATGTGCATAAAACAGCAAGACAAGTTAATAGAAATTGAAAGAGTTTTAAATTCTATGAAGGACTGAGTATCAAACTAAGATAGAAACTTAGAGAAGAAAGGCAGAAAGAGGCCACTAGAGGGAAAAAAAATCTCTATTTAGCATGCAGAAGATCCTAGACTTCATCTCAAAAATAGTAATTAACACATAAAGGTATTCACAAGCAACAAATGAGTATTTCAGTTTGAGGGGTGATTCCTCTAACTCGAGACCACTCGAGACTGGTGGTGAGGGATGCAACTCTGCTTACCCCAAGAACTGATGAGACAGAACTGACAGAGTTGCAGAGAAGATGGAGGAAAACATCAGCTAACACATGATGAGAAGGATTCGAGAACTAGGTGATTGGCTTTGGAATGTGGAAGGGAGGCAAGCTTTAGGGTGACTCACAGGATTGGAGTAACAGACAGACCAGATCAAAATGCAATCACAGGGAGAGAAGTGTGTTTAGGGTTAAAGGTAAAAGACAGACTCTGTTAGAGATGGGTTCATAGGAAGATGGATGCAAGAAACCTATGTGAAGGTACCAGGCCTGGCTAAAGCATGGTTAACTGTATTTGATTTAAGACAGGTGTGAGATGTATATGTCCATGTGAGACACACCTATACAATAACAGTGGTTGAGTATACAGTGAAAAGGGAAGTGGAGCATGGGCAGAACTGGAGCAATCACTAATACCCATGGCATGGACAGAAAAATATCCTGCCCAAGGAAGCAAGAAATAATATGGAATAAGAAAAAACAGTCACAGAATTCAGGGGAGGAGACTTTGAAGAGGAATGGTCAAAGGTCTACCATCAAAGGAAGGTCAAACATGAAACTGGTGAACAAAAGCCATTGGGTGTGATGAAGAGGAGAACACTACTGACCTTAGCTACTATCTTTGAAGAAATGCAAATGAGACCTAAGTGTGGTGGGCTAAAGAATAAACAATGATATCAGTTCAGAAGGTGATTTCCATGGAAGCAGCTCTGAAGGAAAGACTTGGGAATAATTAAAATCTTAAGAGGTTTACTGTATTGCATTTTATGTAGCAGATGAAGATAGAAGGATTTCACATCTTCCTTCCCCATAAAATTCTTCACCACAGTTTCAAAAACAATTGACAGATCCTTTCTCAGAAGTCTCATGAAACGGTATATACTGCTGTGAATGTCTCAATAACAGAAAGGAAAAAAATCAAGTCTCCTGTGTAACCATGGGCTAATGAATGTTTTTTGTGTATGCAGACATGAATGAACAAAAAATGCTGGTTAATTGACCAAACTTTGGAACCATAAAATTCTCACATATGAGGGCTGAAATATGGATTTCCACTGTGTCCCCTCATCACTGGACACCAAGAAATATGACACGCAGGCAGTATTCAATATATTTCTTTATAACCAACAAACAAAAACTGGCAGAACATTTCTCCCCATAGGGATTTAATTTTCATTAGAACATTTTCTTTATTGCCCACACCACCCTTTCTAATAAGTAACCTAAAGTGAAAAAGTCCCCAAGAGGTGATTCTTTGGAGAGAGACTTAGTTTGCTGTGCAGTTCCTGCTGCCCCACCCCACCAGCACTGGGGGATCCCAGGCAATACTTCCTCCACATATCCAGCCTAGTGAGGGAAAGGAAAAGAAGATCCGTGCTTGGATTGCTTGGCACACTCCTTTCTAAAGTCTTGGATTCCTAGTTTTCATCTACTGCAGATGGAAGCTGAAAGAGACGCCTCCTTAGATCCTGAAGGAAGAGACACAGCTGTGCCAGCCGGTGTTACCTCCATCAGCAATCAGGGTGAGAGCAACTGCATTCTGGGTACAAGATGTGGGTCTTGTGGTCAAAAGCCACCATCCTAAATCAACTACACATCAAATCTTAGGAATGAATTCCTGGAGAAAAGCCCTCAACAGGAAAGATGTCATGAGGAGAGGTCCATAGAGGTAGGTTCAGGTCCTGAACAAAGAAGTTAAACATGTGACAAGCAGTGATCCAGAAGAAGGGTACTTTCCATCCCTATGGGAGAGGAGGAGGGGCTCCACCCAGGAGTGCAGATGGGAAATCTTGAGTGTGTGAAACAAGGCTGTGACAGTAGATCACAGAAGACACAGTGGGTTCAACGGAATTTCAAAAGCAGGACAAACAAGACCAGAAGTCAGAATCGGGGCAAAGGGTGATTCTCAGGAAGAAGGTGATAGTTTCCATGGACAGAGCATCCAGGTAAAGATGGCCTAGGAAGGGGTAATTAAAAGGTCATCCTTTTGTAGATATAATTTTGTCATCGATGTAGATTCAGTCGGGTGCTCTTAGTGATCTGATATGTTGCAGCCAGATCCATTATTAAAGTCTTAACATTTTTTGTACAAGAAACCAACTTGGCAGTACATACTTATTTAAGACAGGGTCTACCCTAACAGCCTGCTGCATTCTTTTGCCATTTGTTTTAAGTTATTATGAAAGCAAACCAGCCTCAAGGAGCCAGCATCCCACAATGCTCTCTCCACTTACTAAAGGAAAGAGGGTCTTATACCTTAAGGAGAAACTGAGTTAAGTCTGACAATCTTGGAGTCTAAGAGGTTTGAGTTTTTTCTTAGTAACTATTGATTTTTATTCCTGTTTGAATGTTCTATCTCTCCCTTCCAGTCCTAAGAGCTAAATTAAGAAAAATCTCAGTTATACAAAAAAAAAAAAAAAAAAAAGAGCAGTGGTGACTCATAAGTGACTCACAGTTCTTAATAAACCATAATTTTCTTTATTTCCTAGATTGTTTTTAAATTCAATATTCTAAAAAAATCACTTTCCTTTCTTCTATTAAAATATCACCTAAAATGTGGTTGTCAGAGATCTATACATATATGTATTTGTGCTAATTCAGATATACCAGGGTTATCCTCCTTTCATTTAATAATGGACCACAGCTTCTCCCGATGTTCATATGCACTCATTTACTATGTACATCTAAATAGAAGTGTGGGATCCCACCTTGTACATCTTTGTATTTAGTACAATGCCAAAATAATTGTATGGTTGGATGACCCATGTTTATGCCACATCCAACATAGTACTTGAAATATCAGACAATTTAATTAGTGGTATTCTGATTATGTGTTATAGAACATGATTTTAATTCACATTTCTATGATAAATGATAATGTAAATTTTTTTGTAATTTTTGGCCATTTAGATATCATGTTTGTTCTGTTTTTATGCAGAAATATCTGAATTTTAAAAGAGGAGAGATCGGGCTGATGGCATCAGAGGTTTCAACCCATGGTCTCTTGGCTCCATTTTATTTCCCTGAGCAGAAGGAGAACAATGCAGCAAGTAGCATGTGCCAAATTCAAGGTGCTCACTACAGACAGGAAATGGTCCAGAGTAAGACACATCTTTTCAATGCACAGTCTATCAGTATGGATTGATTGACACATTCCCCCAGCTGATTAGGTCAGAGCCCAAATGACCCATCACCTCCCAATAGTGTTGCTCAATGGGGACCAAGCCTTACACACATGAGCCCTTAACAGGATACTCATACCCAAGCAGCCTCTCTTATTTGGGAAATATTTCTCAAGTCTTTTGCACATTTTTTAATTTCTTAATATTGTCTGCATATGAGAATGTGGGCATTCCATGGCGCGCGTGTGTGTGTGTGTGTGTGTGTGTGTGTGTGTGTGTGTGTGTGTGTGTGTGTGTGTGTAGTGATAAGAGGACAACTTTCAGAGTAGCTTTCCCCTTCCACCTCAGTGAGGGAGGGCCCCTTTCGCTTCTGCAGCACTGTGCACACCTAGCTACCAGGCCCTTGAGCTTTGAGACAACTCTCCTGTTTCCACCTTTCTTATCACCACAAGAGTGCTGGGATTACAGATATGAACCACATCTGGCTCTCTTTATGTAAGTTTCTGGGGATCCAACTCAGATAATCAGGCTTGTGTGCCAAGTACTTTTACACACAGTCATCTTACTGGCCCTCTTTGGTCCAATTTTAAAGATAGCTTACCTTTTCCTTCTTGAAATTAGATTCATTTCAGTATGAAACTCTTATGTAGACACGTATGTTATACGTTACAGACACTGTCTCACAGTTCTTTCCCTGTTTCTCCATCGTTCTTTGCTATAATCTCTCATGCATGGAATTGGAAATGGATCCTACATGCCTTGGAGCTGCTGTTTTCCAGTAGACTTCTTTTCCTGTTCTTTCTCTAATTGATGCTCAGAGTTGTTCAGTGTGTAAACATTCTCTTTGAATCTAGAGTCTCCTTCCTGTTGAATTCCAGTAAATGTAACTGATATTTAACGTCTTAATTACATGACCTGAAATCGATTCTTTTTATATAAACAACACTAATGTGTTCTTTAATTTCCTCTTTTTCATTTCAGTGCTATATTTTCATTCATCTGCATATGTGACACATATTATTTATTTTAAAATGTTATCCAAGTTGTTCTATGAAATTTATTTCATCAGAGCTTTGAACTAACTGAGCATTTTATTTCTTCAAATGTCTTACTGTTTTTCTTTAAAATTTATTTTCTTGAAGTCTTAAGATATTTTCTTCTTGCTCTCTCAAAATCCCCTCTCTTGGGCTGAAAAGATGGCTCAGTGGTTCAGAGCACTGGCTGCTCTTCCAGAGGGCCTAGGTTTAATTCTCTGCACCTACATGGCAGCTCAGAACTCCAGCTCCAGGGGACCTGACACCCATGGCAAAGCACCAATGCACATAAAATAAAGTTAAATAATTTTTAATCTCCTCTCTCTGAGCTCCATCACTCTGTCACTCTTGCAGCTCCATCTCCCCCACAGCCTCAGGTCTCTGGCCCATCCTAAATGAATTGATCAGCTCAGGGCTTCTGTCTTCTGTTGTTTCATGGTGCATCCAGTAGTCAGCACAGAATATTGAAGTGATGAAGTACAAACATGGCCCTGTAGTCATGTGTTATCTGATGCCTTTCCAGACCTTTATCCTCTTCTTGATAATCCAAGATCTGAGCAACAAGATGACTATAATGACAAAGAGGAGGAAAAGGAGGATAATGATGCTGATTATGGGAAGAATGATGGCAATGATGGTGACAATTGGTTAGACTTTATTTTTTCTTTTTTAGTTGCCAGTAGGTGCTTTATTCTTTTCCCTACTTTCAATTAGTGAGCCTGGCTCTGTTTTTTCTTGAGTTACGGTGTGGGTTTTTAGCCTAGCAGGTATTTAGTCTATTTCTGTGTGTTTCGATGTTTATGTTATCCTTCCTTGGATAGTGCAATTATCATTGCTGTTCATGGAATGTGTCTATGAACCACAACAGTTACCTGCATAGAGAGATTCACCCAAAGACACAATAAATGACACTCACATTTTGGTGGAAATCAATAACTGTCTAATTGGGCTTAAGATCCACTCAACAGGAAGGAAATAATACCTGTAGCTGGAAACATAACCAGTTTCTGGGATAGCACTGCCATGAGGACTAGCTTCCAGCAGCGCAGAGCTTAATGGTGATCCAATGGAGTCAGTGAACTAAGACTTTTTATCTGAGGAGGAAGAGAAAAGACACAAACACTTCCTTGATTATTTCCTTCTGACTTTTTCTTTATTCATCTATTTCTATTTTTCCTCTACATCTCCCCTGTTGTTTTCCGCCACTTGCTCTTGATGTTTTCCCTCTAACTAACTTTATTTTTTCCCTTACAGATTGTACACCCCAGTAGAATCTTTTAAGTAATATAAAATTTACAATGTAGTTATATTCTAATTTTTCACGTGAATGATTACAATGAGTGTAAGTAAAAACTGGCATGTTTTCCATATCTCTTACATGATTACATATTACAGGTAAAAAACAAGTTGTCCAAAGAACCCACATACATTCCTATCCAAGCAACTTGTTATAGATTAGCAAAGTGTGAGTAAGCAGGGTATTTTTCTCAGCCAGTTCTTTTGTTGGCAGTCTGCATTTTGGGGTTACAAGGAAAAGACAATCATTTTATTACTTATTTTAATCTTATAAGAAATATGAGAAGAATCACAAATCTAAACTTTTATATATGAAAAAGAATCAGTCAGCTCTATTTTAAATTTTCAGGGTGCATACCCACTCATCAACAGTTTTTTATATCAGGAAGCTGAGGATAGAAATGGGCACAAAGAATTAATCATCATGTTTCATCATTAACCCATCCTGGTAAGAAAGGTATGTCAGCTACTATTAATTGGGCTGCTTTGTTTCTGATCTCCAACCTTAATGAATCTATCACTCAGCTATGTCTCCTTGTGGACTTTAAATTGTTTTCTAAGGGTTTTATTTTTTTTACCTCAAAGCTATTATTAAAACATCTTAACCTAACTTGAAATCATTTTAAGGCTTTGTTTCAGCTATGATGCACTCTGAAACCTGTGAACACATCTTCCAACATTAAGATTAAAAGAACTTAAGCCTGAGCTACTGGGACTCGATTGTTTTTCTTAATTATTAACCTAAGCCACAGTCTATTTGACTCATCAATATAAACTCATGTGTTCTTGCTGTGTGGCACTTCTTTGTACTTATTTTCAGTCACCAAAACTCTATTTTAACTAACATTACAGTCAACTTAAACAGTACAGCTTAAGATGAAATCATCTTCCTAATAATCCACAGGTAAAAATGCCCAGTACAACAAGATACACCGAGAGATGATCATACTGCATTAAGGGCAGTTGGGTTCTCCCCACACCCATCTGCACCCTGCCAGAGGAAAATGGCAGCAGCAAACACACAAAGATACAGCAGTAACAAGAAGCATTCTGAGACTGAAGCTCTCAGGGGCCCTGCCTATCCAAGATTCACCCCTCAGTGTTTTGTTTCCTGGTGGGCCAGTCCCCTGAAGTCAATCACCATCCTCTGACATGGCCATCAACCCTAAAGGCTAGTGATGTCATGGACCTTGGAAAATAATGTACTACAGTCACTTTGCTAGAGCAGCCCTTAGTACTTTCTAAACCTTAACCTTGTGCGCACAGGTTAGTGCAGCTCCCTCTCCTTATCAAAGAAACCTCTCTTGTCAAAGTTTATATGAGCACCTTGGCTTGATTGAAGCCTTTTACAATCAACCAAACTGTCACTAGACTAGGAGCCTAGGTTAGTTATTTCAGGGTTGCAAAGTAAAGAGTAATTTAAATCACAAAGAAGGGATGAGAACCTCAAATTCACAAATTTGAAGCTTACTCTGTGTAATCTCCTGAGAGTTCCTAAGTGATGTTGAAGGATACACAAGTAAAGGGATGCAGTATTGTTGGGAGTTCATCCTCCTTCAATCACAGCAAAGTCTAGGGGCAGAAGCTAGCTCAGCTCTTGCTGCACAAACATAAGGACCCAAGTTTGATCCCCAGCAAACACATAAATGGGTGTATGGTTGTATGCATGTAAATGGGTGTGCTCCCAGCTCTAAGAACACAGAGACAGGGGGATCTCTGAGGTTCCCTGGCCACCTGCCTACTAGAATCAGACATCCTCAAGCCCTAAATGAGTGATTCTGTCTGACAAGGCAGATGGCTGCTGAGGAAGGATATCCAAGGTTGACCTCTGACCTCCATACACACATAGTCATACTCATGCACATGCATATGCACATGTACAAACATAAATGTCCATACACATATACACATGCACACTTGTATAGCTTCATACACATGAACATACATACACATGCACATACACTAGTCCTGCCATTGTGGATTGCACAAGAACCAAGGCTAAGATATTGTACAGATGGAATTCAGATCTGATGGTCACAGGCTGATCCTGAGATTCTAAACAGTGTCAGCAAAAGGAGAAAAGAGTTCCAGGCTGGCTGCCACTTCTAAGTTCCCTAACATCCTCCCCTACCATCCTATTCTTTAGAGTCCTATTCATCAGAGTGTCTTAGCACTATTTTTTAAACTGAGTTATGCCCACGTTTATCTTGTTTGTATTTAAGAGGAAATATCAGCCTTGCAGCGTGGTGCTAATGCTGTCAAGCCTTTCCATAAAGGATGCTACAGAAAGACTGAGTCCCACAGCTTTGCCCTCCCAGCTCCCTTCCTTCCTCCCTGTCTCCCATTCAAGCTCCAGGAAAACTCTTCTCTTCCTGTCTCTCTCCAAAGGCAACAGCTGTGAGCTCATGACCTAATAGTTCTAATGGCACTCCCAAGGTCCCCTGCTCAAGGCCAGAGAAATCACAGCCCTTTGCACCTCCAGCCAGTAATTCATGGTACTTAGTCAAACTCCTTTCCGTAGGGCGGCCCTCCTCTGTACCCCTCCTCCTGTCCTCTTGCTCCCGCTCTCTGCTCTCTCCTCACACCAGTCTGAAGCAGCTTGATCACCTGCCAACTGGTATTGATTTTTGCTTCCCAATCTCCAGGCTGGATGGAAGGAAAAGATTAAAAACAGTTTGTCAGTTTGAAGTTGAATAAGAATTCGGCACAAGGGACGTCTCAGAAATGTGAGGAAGTGGTGGGGGAGGCTGGGGTGTGGGCAGTCAAGGCCAAGGAAAGTCCTCAGGGAGTTTAACCCTTCATCACAACAGACCCCAGTTTTTTTTTTTCCTTTAAAGAGAATTGTGCTATAATCCCACACACTCCCCCTTTCCTGTATCTCACAGACTCAGACCCTCTCATGATTTGCTCCCGGCCAGCAGCATCCAGTGAAGTTTAGCAGAGACTCTCCCAGGTCCTGGGACACTCCCCTCTTTCACTTACTGAAGCCCACAGCCATATTAAGTTCACAGGCAAAGTTCCAGCTACTTCCTGCGGGGTCCCCTGGTCCTTACAGGGAGGCAGGATCTCTCTAGGTGCCTTCTCTCTCTGTGCTCTGTGACTGTCGGCGTCCCTGGCCCTGCCCTGTGCCTCTGAGCTCTGCCAACGGCCTCTGTTAGTATTCATTGTGCGGGTCAGATGCTGTCCTTGTCAAGACAGAGTAGGGGGACTTCAAAAAAAAATGAGCTTCTCCAGCTCATGAAGGATCCTTTTCGGTTGTTTTGTCTGCTGTAGAGATGACAGATTGTTTACAAGCATCTATAGAAAACCTGAAGGAATGGAGCACGAAGAATCAGCATGTGCAGGAGTCAAATCCAGGGCACCAACGTTTTACTCACGGAGAGCCAAGTCACTGGTCTCCTAGAGTTTAGGGGCCACATTGACATGATTCTCTTTTTGCCTCAATCTTCCTGGTGAGCAGGACAACTACACACAAGGCAGGCATACTCACAGCCACTCACAGAGAATGAGGGACTTCTGTGTGAAAAATCAGTGTTTCAGCTGGGCACTCAAGATGTAGAGCCTGGTGGATCTCTGAGTTTGAGACCAGCCTCATCAACATAGAGAGTTCCAGGTCAGCTAGGGCTACATAGTAAAACTCTGTCTCAAAAATATTAAATAAATTAAAAATAAAATTGAGTCAGTATATAAAAGAAAATACTCCACTAAGAAGGATACAATCCCCTGTCCTTTCTCCAGTCATTTCTACATGGCTTTGTGCTTAATGGGCTGTGCGATGTACAGCAAAAGCAGAGAGTCAGCCTCGTGACAGCTCCTATCTACAGGGTGGACTGTTCTAATCGGCCTCCCCACTCCGCACAATACAATTTGCCACTAGGTAGTAACTGTATCTCACTGAGTTCAAGGAAGTCCCTTCTGCAGAACACACCTCGGCATGTGCAGTAAGGTGGAATTTCATCGGGACAGCAAAGGAAAGCGAGCACTCGTTGAAAGCGGCTAAGCATGAGGAGCACCAGTCCCTCTTGTGGCAGGACTGAAGCTGGACGAATAAGCCAGCATCTCTTGTTCTCCCCTCTAGTCTTGCTGATGGAAAGGGCTGACTAGTCCAGTTCTTACTTCCCCTTGGTCCTCCTACCCGTTCCTCATCTCAAAGGAGGTACCACAGCAGCTTCTCTTTCTCCGGAATCCTTGATATGAGGCCTCTAAATTTCTTTTTTTTTCCTTTTTTGGTTTTTCAAGACACGGTTGCTCTGTGTAGTTTCCTAGATCTCACTCTGTAGACCATGCTGGTCTTGAACTCACAGAGTTCCACCTGGCTCTGCCTCCTGAGTGCTGGGATTAAAGGTGTGCACCACCGCTGCCCAGCCCTAGTTTATCTTTTTAGCATATTCTAACCTTATTCTCAATCTTGACTTTTTCTGGGAGAGTACGTTCTTCAAATTGCTGTTGTGGTTGTATGATTACTCCATGCTTCTCTGAGCCTGGTCTTTACCCTGCTTCTCTTTGGATCATGTCTTTATTACTTCTATAATGAACTGCATATTCTTTGGCAAAGAAGATGGGATTAAAATCTCATTTGGAAAAAAAAAAAAAGGCATTTGGCCCTAAAAATAACTGCTACATAAAAAGGATCAGAAAACATTCCTCCCAGTAGGTAGATAAATGGACGCCAGGATACTCTATCTATTCCAACCTCAAGCAGCCATCCATCCTTCTCCTAAATGCATTCGTGTAGGACAGCAGTTTCCTGTTACATTGTGATAAATTACCACAAGTGTGGTACCTTAACAGCACAAATATATTCATTTACAGCTCTGGAACCCAGAAGCGAAAAATCTGTTTAGTGGATGAAACTCAGCCTGTCTGCCCATGGTGCTGGTTCCCACTGCAGGTGGCAGGGAAGCAGCTCTTAGCTTGCCTTGTTTAGTTGCTGGAAGTCTCTTTGATTCCTAGGCTTCTGCCAGTGTCACTGTTACCTGCTGTTTCTGTCATCACGTCTCCAGTACAACTTGACCTTCCTGTCTCCAACGACTATTCTGGGAACATTCAGATAATTCAGGGTAGTTTTCCCTCTTCCATATCCTTACTTAAATAACTTCTAGAACGTCTCTTCTGCTATGTCAAGTCACAAACCTCACATGTTTTAAGGACTAGGACAATAACATTTAACCTATCGCTCTGCCTATTTGTTTATGTAGTGTAAAAGCATATTCATTAAATATGAAACTATCCAGCTTGGCCTGTTACTCCAGCACTCAGAAGAGAGAGACAGAGGAGGGTAACAAGTACAAGCTGGCCTAGTCTACATAGTGAACTCCAATTCTACAATTACATACCAAAACATGTCTCAAAAAGATCTTAAGGGCATGGGGTGGCGGGGGGGGGGGGTGCGGTAAAATGCACTAGTATGAAGAAAAAATAAAAGGGAATTGTGGAGCAAGAAGGGATAAATTGAGGTGGGGGAGGAGAAACAGGGTAGAAGGGGGAAGCACAGAAGGAAGAACAAGACTAAGAACTATTCAAAAAGGAGTACTGAAACCTACTACGGTAGAAGTTTCCTGAAATATACATCTACACATGCATAAAAGTAGCTAAAATGGAATTTATCCTGCAACAGGGCAACAATGTCCCTATTAGACACTAAAGAATAACAAAAACATCCAGGGCCAAGAATGTGTGACTTTTGATGATTCATTGGCCAGTGAGATCCCAAACACATCCATGTCATTACAGATCATCGCCAGTGCTCTTGGTTATTCTCTATAACATGGCAGTAAGAGCCTGTTGCTGAAAATATCATATTCTTGAGTCATAGAACGTGAAGACATCAAGCCTGAACTGACTAGGAAGCTTCATTCCTGATGGCTAGCTTTCATTTCTGCTGGAAGGGGCTGTGCTCCCTGTCAGAGAACAAAGGAAGCATCAGTCTTACCCAGCTGTGAGCCCTGAAAGCGACAGCTCTTGGCCTGGGAAGACCTTGACTCCTGGTACAACAGTGGAATAAACATCACAGGAATAGTCGGTCACTGTCTGATTGGATTTAAGACTCTCTCCACAAAACGAAACCCATAGCTGGAACCATTATTGGGCCAAGAAACTATGACTAGACAGATAATAAACCTTAGAAAAGAACCTACTGGAGCTGGGCGGTGGTGGCGCACACCTTTAATCCCAGCACTCGGGAGGCAGAGGCAGGCAGATCTCTGTGAGTTAGAGGCCAGCCTGGTCTACAAAGTGAGATCCAGGAAAGGCGCAAAGCTACACAGAGAAAACCTGTCTCAAAAAGCAAAAAAAAAAAAAAAAAAAAAAAAGAACCTACTGCTACTGTTCTGCTAACTCAACATAGTATTAGACTGACTCCTAAAAACTTTTTATTATATTCGTAGTCTAAGAAGTCTCTCAACCCTCAATATAATTCAAGCTTCCGTTTGCAATAGGTGATAATCAGTACAGGAACCCACAATCAGCCAAGGTGTGTACAGTGAGAGACTACAAAACAGTCAACCCTTGGTGGAACATGTGTACCACACCACCCTCCAAAGACTCAGAAATCATTGTAGAAGATGGGTGTAAAGAGTGTAAAAGCCAGAGACTGTGGATAACTATAAGGAGTGTAGAAGTACCCATAACACACGTACACCAAGACACAGCAGGACAGCTGCGTATATAAACATGGTCACAGCAGCACAGATTAAACTTGTGCAAGCCCAAACCAGATCATATCCCAGCATGAGAGGGAACTCATACAAAGTTTACCCCTCAGTGAGTAGCAATCTTAGCTACTGGAAGTGAACAAGTTAGTTTCCTCTAGGAGTTTTATACTCCCCCACTCCCATAACTGACCACACTCCAGTGGAAGGCTGTACATCCAAGAATATTTGAGGAGCACAAATTGGCTTTGATGTGGGGGGAAAGGACATGAAGTTGGATATGTAGGGACATGAGGGTGAGTCTGAGAAGAGATGTAGAGGGATGAATATGATGAAAACACTTTGTAAGAAATTCTTAAATGCCAATAAAGACATGTATGAAAAAAATGAAAGATAAAATATTACAAAATAATTAACAACTATACATATTACACAAAACATGCATATAAAATAAAGGTAGTAGACATTTATAATGTAGATTTTGTTGTTACTGCTTTTCCTCTAGGGTTCACTTAGTTCAAACTTGAACTAGGGAAAGCCAGAATGCTGCTCTCACTTACTCTATTCTTGTCCCCATCCAGTCTGTTCTCTATAGTACAACTTTTAAAATGCAGCTCCACTCACAAAGCTACTGAACACATCTCTCTACTTCTACATTGCTCTGCAGTCTTTTTGATATATTTGTTCCCATACTGACCTCTTGTTCTTAGAGGTCTGCAAGGTTGGCAAACAGTTTCTTTGCACAATTTCCTCTTTTCTGAGCATTCTTCTTCTACTTTATCACCTGTAAAGTGTTTCTTACTTCTCTATCAGAGTCTCCAGCTTAGGCAACATCAAGCAATGAACTTTTCTTAACATTGTCTTCATCTCTCCTGTCCTTCCTCAAGCTGGTCCACACTCTGTGTGAGTGCTGAATGCTTTCCCCTCCCCCTCACATCTCCTGTCACACTGAGGATGTCTTAATTGTTTTCATAAACAGACTAGAGCTATAAGACAATTTTTATTTTAATCTGAATCTTTTTCATATCTCATATGAACAAGGGTGCCATATCATATCAATGGTTCTTCATGTCAACGCTTGGCACATAGTGGGTACTTTACACATTTTTTGGTAGAAAATACACACTAGTGGTGTAATCCCCAAAGAACAATCCAATATGTGACAATGCCTGGTGGTTCATGCAATGTGCCTTCCTTAGAATCAGAGTAGTGAAAATGGACCATTCCTACAAAACAAGCTTTTATAATCTTAATACGTCAGTTTTAGAGAGCAGCAAGTAATTTTCCTACCAAATTATCTCAGTGACCCATTATAATGCATTAATTTCAAAACATGTATGTGTATAATTGTATATATGCACACATGTGTGCATGGTTTTGGTATATGTGTGTTATGGGTACTTCTAGGTTTCCTGCATACCACCCCCTGCCTGTTTACACTTTTCCTAATGTGAAAAAAAAGATGAAAACATTTGTTATTTAAATAATTTCAATCCCATCTACTCCTTCAAGTCAATTATACACTAGACACATACAGAAGAAGAATACAACTCAGCAATTGGCCATGTACATAATATGACTCTGATGAGTTTTGCTTCTGTATCTTTTGTATGTTAATTGGACATACGGAGCTTGATTGTTCAAATCACACTTTGAAACTAGACTCTAGTCTTAATCATGGCTTTTGTTGAACACTCGTGCTAAGCACCAATCTGTGTCTGAGAAAAATGAATGAATGTTCTACTGGTGCTGTACTCCTTTGGACCCTTCAGCCAATTATCAACCATTCCATAACCCTCCACTGCACACTTATTCTTGCGGAAAGTTACTTGGCTCCGTATCTCTTATACAGTTCTGTCAAAAGAAGAAAAGCAGAATTATTTAGTCAGAATGTGAAAAATCTATAAATTCACATTGTATATCATACACAAGATATCTCAGGAAAGCTTCAGGTGGGTGGATGGGGAAATGGTTGTGTTGGTTTATTTTATGTCATCCTGACATAAGCTAGAGTCATTTTGGAAAAGGAGCTCTCAACTGAGAAAATGACACCAGAAAACTGGCCTATTGGCAAGTCTATAGAGCATTTTCTTGATTAATTACCAATGTGGGAGTGCCCAGCTCATTGGAGATGGTGTCACCCCCTAGGCGGGGTATGTAGGAAAACAGGCTGAGCAAGTCATGAGGAGCAAGCCAGAAGTAGCATTCCTCTGTGGCCTTCTGTTTCAGTTCCTGTCTCAAGAGTCTTACCCTGACTGCATTCAGTAACGGACTATAAGGTGAAATAAATCCCTTCTTCCCCAAGTTTCTTCTGGCCATGGTATTTTATCACAGCAATAGAAACCCTAACTAAGACAAGGGTGGTGTTTCATTACTGGAAATTACAACATATATTAAAGCTAATTTAAACATAATATTAGTATAAGTTACAATAGTACAGAATTAAAAAAGAAAATTAGAAATTATCTTTCTAACATATAGAAAAAATTAATTATTTGATGAATCATCTCTGAAAAAAACATCTGTTTGGAAAACAAATCAAAACTTTCTCTAAAATCATAGTAAAATTAAGATAAATTATTTACTATAATGATATATATGTACAAACATATATAATTTTAGATCGTTATCTAGCTATTCTAAGCATAAAGACAGAGAAGAGATAAATATCCAAAATTCGTGAAATTTCATATACAACAAGAAAGAGTGTTTCTACACAAACAAAACAAGATACTATAAACAAGATGAAAGAGCAAGAATGGAAGTAAATATTTTAATTCATATAGCATAGAAAAGAGGCAATATCCCTGCTGCTAAAAGATGGGAATCTCTATATAAAAACTTCTTAAATAAAAAGAAAGATGCCAAAACAATGCATATAACAGTCACACAGGTGTTTTTGTATTTTGTTTTTTGTTTTTTTTTACTTAATGATTTTTTATTATTATATTTGTGTTTTAATTTTACACATCAGCCATGGGCTCCCTTGTCCTCCCCCCTCCCGCACCCACCCCCACCTTCCTCATCCCCTCCCCTCTATTCCCATCTCCTCCAGGGCCAAGACTCCCCTGGGGATTCATTTAAACCTGGTGGATTCAGTCCTGGCAGGTCCAGTCACCTCCTCCCAGGCTGAGCAAAGTGTCCCTGTGTAAGCCCAAGGTTCCAAACAGCCAGCTCATACCCTAAGGACAGGTCCCAGTCCCACTGCCTGGGTGCCTCCCAAACAGATCAAGCTATTCAATTGTCTCACTTATCCAGAGGGCCTGATCCATCTGGGGGCTCCCCATCCTTTGGTTCATAATTCATGTGCTTCCATTCGTTTGGCTATTTGTCCCTGTGCTTTTTCCAATCTTGGTCTCAACAATTCACACTCTTACAGTCCCTCCTCTTTCTCGACAATTGGGCATCTGGAGCTCCACCTGGAGCCTGGCTGAGGATCTCTGCATCCACTTCCATCAGTTATTGGATGAGAGTTCCAGCTCAACTCTAAGATACCACCTTACACCTGTCAGAGTGGCTAAGATCAAAAACACAGAAGTCACACAGTTTTAAAGGACAAGTGGTTTGCATTTATTTAGAAGACACTCATGGTTACATTATTCAAATCATAAATCTGTTCAATGTTCAAAAGTAGCTTAAAATTAAATAACACTGCACTTTTGATGTGACAATTTTATATCTAACAATATATACTAACTATATGAGCACATGTGAGCAAACATACCTATAAAAATTTCCATTTCACGGAACAGAAACCTCACTTAGAATAAAACATCAAATAATTCAAGAGTTTTATCAGCAAGGTGGCTCTACAATAATACGATCCCTCATCGTCTATGATATTATGAATGGACTTAAGGAAATTTTCTCCACAGGACCTGGATGATGATAAATTTCTTTTAGTCAGCTATGAACAGGTGCTTATCTCTCATATATCTAGAGCTTGTTTACCAAGTACATGATCTTTGAAACACAGGGGCAACTGGAAATTCATTGGATGTGATCATTAATATAATTTCTATTATTCAATGTTTTCAAGTTTGATTTATTCAATAGAACAAATTGATGTCACCTTGAGTGGTAAAGGACCTAACACCTTCAGTGTTCCTTTCCCGTTCTTAAGTGTTGATAGGTCTTCTCCAAGAACTGGATGTGGCTAATCACTAGAAATAGTTCCTCTGTTTTGGAAAGAAATAGTAAGGAATATGTTATACTTTCAAAAGCACTCCAAGAGAAGAAATGGACAGCAATAAGCACCGTCCATGTTTCAGGTGATATTTGCTGACCTTTCTGCTGACATCAAATGCATTTATGAAAGCCAAGATACTTAGAAGTCTACTCTTGATTGGCCAGCAAACCCTCTACATTACATGACTTCCTTTCCTTTTTTTTGTTTTTTTTAAAAAAGCATCCACTTTCAGTATTTATTGGAAAATACGATTAGAAACAGCTACAATTTGACATAAAATCAGCAGCATACTTTCAGTGGTTTTTTTTAATCACATGACATTGTCAATTCCTCTATGAAACAGGGTAGGGCATTGACCATCTTGATATCTCAAAACAAAGTATCTTAACCTGTTCACAGCATAACAGCTCAGATGATTATAAACACTACTTGCAATTTACATCAGGTTGATAGAAGGTATCAAATAGAGTGGATGCCTGAGTAAGATATAATCATGAGCAATGTTACCAACATACTTAAGTTGAAATGTTTGCTTTTGCCTAATGACTTCTATCATTTCGTGAAGGTAGTCACTATGGGAAATTTTATCTTTAATATTGTTTTATTTAAATGCTTTTCTTCTTTGAAACATGATTTTTATATTTTATGCATGATTACTGCATTTACATGAATTTGACCCCAACCTTTTCCCCTCCCATTTCTTGCATGTCTCTTACCTCCTTTTAAAGTCATGACTTCTTTATTTTTTATGCTTATTTTTAATAATAAAATAAAAGATAAAACAAAAACTAAGAAATTGGAATTAGACAAAACAAACAAATAGAAAGAAAAGAGCCTAAAAGAAGGCATCAGAATGAGAGACATACTTACCTTCACACTCTGGAATCCCACAAAAACACTAAAATAGAAGCTACTCATATATATATATGCAGAGGACTTGGTACAGACCTGTACAGGCCATGCACAGGCTGCCACAGTCTCTGTGAGTTCATAGGAAGTCTGATCATATTAATTGAGGATCATATTTTATTGGTGTCTTCCATCTCCCCTGGTTCTTACACTCTTTCTGCCTTCCTTGATTGAGACATCCTGATTTTAATATCTGACAAAATAGACATCAAATCAAAACTGATAAGAATAGATAAGGAAGGGCACTACATACTCATTAAAGTGAAAATCCACCAAGAGGGCATTACAATTCTTTACATCTATGCACTAAATACAAGGGTACCAACATCAATAAAAGAAATACTACTAAAGCTTAAATCACATACTGATAGTGGGAGACATCAATACTCCACTCTTATCAATAGACAGGCCATCCAGACAAAACTAAACAGAGTTAACTGACATTATGAACCAAATGGATGTAACAGGTATTTATAGAACATTTTGCCCAAACATAAAAGAATATAACTTCTTCTCAACACCCAGTGGAACTTTCTGGAAAATTGAGCACATATTAGACACAAAGCAAGTCTCAACAGATACATAGCACCTTGCATCTTATCTAACCACCATGTATTAAAGCTGGGTATCAAAAAGAACAGAAACAATAGAAAGCTTACAAACTCATGGAAACTGAACAATTCATCACCAAATGAAAAATGGGTTAAGACAGAAAGAAAGAAATTAAAGGCTTTCTAGAATTGAATAAAAATTAGTACATAGCATACTCAAATTTATGGGACACAGTCAAAGTGGTTCTAAGAGGCATTAATTTCCTACATGAAAAAATTGGACAGATCTCACACTAGTGAGATTTAACAGCACATCTGAAAGTTCTAGAGCAAAGAGAAATCTTACTCCAAAGTAGGAGAAGGCAAGAAATAATAACTCTCAAAGCTAAAAGCAATAGAATAGAAAAAATAACAAAGAAATACAAAGAATCAATAAAGCAAAGAGTTGGTTCTTGGAGCAAATCATTAAGACAGACAAAACCTTATCCAAATTAACTAAAAGGAAGAGAGAGACTATTCAAATTAACAAAATTAGAAATGAAAAGGGAGACATAACAACAGACACCAAAGAAATCTAAAGAATTATAAGGGCATAATTTTAAAACCTGTACTCCACTAAACTGAAAAATCTAAAAGAAATAGATGATTTTCTCAATACATACTGCTTACCAATGTTAAACGAAGGCCAGATTTAAAAACTTAAACAGCACTGGACTGTTTGAGAAAAACATCCATTTCTTTTAGATTTCTCAGTTAAGTGGAGTACAGTTTTTAAAATTAAGTATTTATAATTCTCTAGATTTCTTTGGTATCTGATGTTATGTCTTCCTGATCACAGGAGCAAGTGAGGTCAAGATCATGGTGGGGAAAACCACAGAGACAGTTCACCCAAACTGGTGGGAGCTCATCAACTCTGGCCTGTCAGCTGGGGTACATGCATGGGACTGAACTAGGCCCTCTGAATGTAGGTGACAGTTATGTGTCTAGAGATGTTTTGATATCCCCCTACTCAAAAAGTCAGCTCATGCACCAGGGATAGATCTTGATCCCACTGCCAGGGGTCCCTCAAACAGACCAAGCTATACAACTGTCTCCTGTATGCAGAAGGCCAAGTCTGGTTTCACAGCTGTTGGTCTAAAGTTCAGGAGTTCTTATGAGCTTGGTTCAGTTGTCTCTGAATAAAATAAATAATTTTTAAAAGGAAAGAATCTCAAAAAAAGGAAATTTAAATAGCTCTACAACCCCTTATGAAATAGAAACACTAGTTAAAAATCACTCCAAAAAAAATAGCCCAGGGCCAGATAGTTCAGTGTGGGATTCTGTCATAATTTCAAAGAAGAGTTAATGTCAATATTCCTAAAATTATTTTACAAAAGAGAAACAGAAGCAACATTGACCAATTGGGTTTACAAGGCCACAGTTACCTTGATAACCGAACCACACAAATTCACAACAAAGAAAGAGAATTACAGAACAATTTCATATATGTACATAGATGCATAAATTCTCAATAAAATACTTGTGAACAGAATTCAAGAACACATCAAAATGATCATCCACAATGATCAAGTAGGCTTCATTCCAGAGATGTAGGGATGGTTCAACATACATAAATCAATAAATGTAATCCACCATATAAACAGGAGGTGTCCCTCAGCATAGTAAAGGCAATTAACAGCAGCCCATAGCCAAGAGCAATTTAAATAGAGAGAAGCTCAAAGCAATTCCACTAAAAACCAGGAACAAGACAAGGTTGTCCATCTCTCCATATCTATTAAATATAGTACTTCAAGTCTTAGCTAGAGCACTAAGACAACTAAAATAGATCAAGGGGATAAAAAATGGAAAGGAAGTGTATAAGTGACCCTAAAAGTTCCACCAGGAAATTCCTACAGCTGATGAACTCTTTCAGCAAAGTAGCTTGATACAAGATTAACTCACACACAAAAAAGCAGTATCCCTCCTATATACAAATGACAGACTGAGAAAGAAATTAGGAAAACAACACCTTTCACAGTAGCCTCAAGTAATATGAAATAATTAGAGGTAACTCTAACCAAACAAGTGAAAGACTTGTGTGATAAAAACTTCAAGAAACTAAAGAAGATGTCAGAAGATGGAAAATTGTCCCAGCTAGGAATAACAGTAAAAATGGTCATCCTACCAAAGCAAGCTACAGATTCAATGTGACCCTGATCAAAATTCCAACACAATTCTTAACAGACCTTGAAAGGATAATTTTAAGCTTCAGATGGAAACTCACATACAAGCACACACAAAATTAAAAAAAAAAAATTAAAAAGCAGGATAGTTTAAACTATCCTGAATAATTAAAGACCTGCTGGAGGTCTCACCATTCCCAATTTCAAGTTGTATGACAGAGCTATAGTAATAAATACAGTGGGCACTGTCACAAAAGCAGACTTAGATCAGTTGAATTAGACTGAAGACCCAGACATAAATCCACACACCCAAGAACATCTATTTTTGATGAAGAAGCTAGAAATACACATTTTTTTAAAAAAGCACCTTCAACAAATGGTGCTGGTCAAAATGGATGGCTGAATGTAGGAGAATCCAAACAGACCCATAGTTACCAGCCTGAAAAAAAAAAAAAAAAAACTCTACTCCAGGTGGATCAAAGATCTCAGCATAATACCGCATACACTGAACCAGGTGGAAAAGTGGGGAATAGCCTTGAACTCATTGATCAGGAAAAGATTTTCTGAACAGAACACCAATAGCACAGGCACTAAGGTCAACAACTAATAAGTGGGATCTTATGAAACTGAAAAGCTTCTACACAGCAAAGGATATGTTCAGTTGGATGAAGCAACAGCCCACAGAATGGAGAAATATTTTTTACCAGCTATATCTCCAATATAGGGATAATATCGAAAATATATAAAGAAGTAAAAAAACTAGGTATCGAGAAAACAAACAACTCCATTAAAAAATGGTGTACAGATTTAAACAGTGAATTCTCAGTAGAGGAAACTCAAATGGCAAAGAAGCACTTAAACAAATGTTCAACATCCTTCGCCATCCGGGAAATGTAAATCAAAACTACTTTGAGATTTCATCTTACACCTGACAGGATGGCTAGAATCAATAAAACAAGTGAAAGCTCATACTGGGAACAATGTGGAGTAAATGGAAAACTCACCCATGGCTGGTGGGATGGCAAACTTATACAGCCACTATAGAAATCAGTGTGGTAGTTCCTCAGGAGAAATATTTTCTACCAGCTACATGAAGGAGAAAACTTCTGGCTACAGTTATGAACTCATCTGTGCTTCCTGAATGTGACCCTAATCTCTTATAACTGGGCTGAGGACAGGCACAGGCTGAGATAGCTGAAATACAGAATCCTGCTGCTGGCCAAACCACAATGCGAACTGAATCCCAATCCTCACTTTGAAAGATCCTCCTCATCAGGTGAAGAGGTTTCCTGTCCCCAGGGAAGTGGCCTCCCCACTCCTGCTGCTAATGGCATTTTTCATCTACAGTGTTAGGCTCTCCGTGCTGTCCTGAGTACTAACCATGAATTTGCTGGGAACTGTAATGGTCTCAGAAAAGCAGCTGTCATGTAAGACAAGATGAATTATTCTCAGGATGAGCTTTGCTAGTGGTCCTACTGTGCTCCAGTCTCTAAAGGATGAAAGATGAGGCAGAATTATGATCTATGAGAAAATACAGAAGTGCCTGTATCTAATGATATCAAAATTGCATAAGATACCTATAAAGAAAACTAAAAAAAGAAAAAAGACATTGTGAAAAACCAAGCATCTAATGAATAGACAAAGGAAAAGTGTGTTTATAAATTGAAAGTCAATACAGTATTATAAAATATCAAGATTGTCTAAACTTATCTACAGAATTTATACAGCTGTGAATTCTAATTGAAATCTCAAAATGGGATGTGTGTCCTCCATTTCTCTGTGTGGTAGAATTTGCCAAAATAACTCTCAAATTGGTATGCATATTCCTTTACAATGAATCCTCAAAATCCTATAAAAAGATGACAACACTTGTATAAGATATGTATATTTTATCTATAATGATTAATGTTGCCTTAAGGTAAACTTCTAATTGATGAGAGAAACATGCTGCAGATCACTAGGGAATTACAGTCTATTGGTCAACTGAAATATCCATGCTACAAAACAAGGTCGAGAGATGGCTCAGAAGTTAAGAGCACTGCTTGCTCTTCCAAAGGTCCTGGTTCAATTCCCAGCAACCACATGGAGGCTCACAATCATCTGTAATGAGATCTGGCGCCCTCTTCTGGCCTGCAGGGACACATGCAGGCAGAATACTGTATACATAATTAATAAATAAATCTTAAAAAAAAAAAGACAAGGTCAACTATTTTCAAATAGTCCCCCCAAAATCAATCTACTACAGTTATACTATAGATTCAAATACATGGTATTAATATGTAGAGCTTCCATGAGCAGAACTTAGGGGTAGATCTTGAGTATGGCATGAGAAGACCAAGCAATAAATCAAAATTCATCTTCAACTAAAAGGACTAGGAGAGAATGAAAAGGATGATGCACTGTGGGGAAAGACATCTCCAACAAATTTAACCCAAATGATAATATAGGCAACAGAGAAAAGTCTCTGAGCAGGGCACTGGAAGAACAGAACTACAAACAAGCCATCTTTAAGAATGTACTTTCAAGAAGAAAATATTGGAATAGCTGATAAATACTTAAACAAAAATTAAGCCAGTCTCCAGTGTAATTAGCAATAAGGAAATTAAAAATTAAAGTCACAAGAAAAGTAGCCGCCCACACAGGAGCTTAGACACACTTTTTAAAAAAATCACAGAACTGAATGTTGGCAAAAAATGTGGGTAATTTGGCACTTTCCTGTCCTCCTGGCGAGACTGTAAATTGGCACAACTGCTTGAAACATAGTTTGGAACTACTAGCTAAAATTTAACATTCCCTTAATCTATGACTCGGAAATTACATTCTTGGGATGTAAGCCACAGAAGTATGTGTACATATGTGTATAGTCCTACACAAAAGTGTTCATAGAAGCACACTTCATAATGCTAACTGTTCATCAATGACAAATTTAAAAACCAATTGAGCTAAAGATAACCACTCAATAGAATAATATGTTGTAAGGGAAAAAAAGGAATTAGAACTGTATACAACAAAATGCACAAGTCAAAATCTATTGTAATGAGAAAAAAGATTAAATAAAAATGTAGAGAGTCTACTCTATATGAAATAAAAATGGCAGTCAATTTTAATTATGTTCTGTAGGATTGCAGTTTAGTGGTCAAATTTGAAGAGAAACAAGGAAATGGACACCATTGGACACCAGAATATAATTTCCCTTTCTGTAGATGAGTGGAGCTAGTTAGTAAGTGACAGCTGCAAGGGATACAGTGATGAATTTCCAGCCATGCTCATTTCTCAATATGGACAGCAGCTACACAGGCGTGATTCACAATAAATCCATTACTTGTTGCGCTGTCATACTTTAAAGGATTTGTTAAGGAGTAGTATGATGAAATGAATATTGGCAATCATTTTGGAATTGGAAAATGCTTGAAGATGTTTTCCTTTATATTTATACCTGAAATGTTTTCTTTTGGGTAATCAAATATACAGTATTAATGTATAAAGATTCTAGAACAGTGGTTCTCAACCTTCCTAATGCTACAACCCTTTAATATAGTTCCTCAGGTTATAGTCACCCCCAACCATAAAATCATTTTGTTGCCACTTCATAACTATAGTTTTTGACTATTATGAACCTTAATGTAAATATCTGATATGCTACCCCCCAAGGTTGTCATGACCTGTAGTTAAGAACTGCTATTTCAGAAGGTAAGCAGAAATTATGGCATTTGGTAGTTGTGGTGGTTTGAAAGAAAATGGCCCCCACAGGGAATGGCACTATTAGGAAGTATGGCCTTGTTGGAGTAGGTATGTTCTTGTTGGAGGAAGTGTATCACTGTGCAGGTGGGCTTTGAGGTCTCATATATGTTTGAGTCATACCCAGTGAGACAGATCACTTCCTGTTGCCTGCAGGATCAAAATGTAGAACTCTCAGCTACAGCGCCATGTCTGCCTGCATACCACGTCCCACTGTGATGATAATGGACCAAATCTCTGAAATTGTAAGCCATCCCAATAAATGTTTTCCTTTGTAAGAGTTGTCATGGTAATCGTGTCTCTTCACAGCATAGAAACCCTAACCAAGACAGAAGTTGGTACTAAGGACTTGGGTATTGCTGTAATAGGCCTGACCATGCTTTTGTTTGGAGGAATTTGGACTTTGGGAGTTTGGGTTATGAAAGCAGTGGAATGCTTTAAGTGCTGCTTAATGTGCCATACTAGTAGAAGCATGGAAGACAGTGGAGCTGAGTGATCTGAACTGGGGTTTGGGGAGGCTGGGTCAAGAGGTTTCAGAAGAGAAGAATTTTAATATATTGCCTAGAAATCGTTCTTGTGATATTTTGATGAAGAATGTGACTGATTTTTGCCTTTGTCCAAAGAGTCTGCCTGAGGCTAAAGTGAAGTGTTTTGGATTAATACTAATACTCTTGGCAGAGGAAATCTCAAATCAACCTAGTATAGACTCTGTTGTGTGGTTACTGGTGTTAACTCTAACAAAAATTTAAAATGAAAAGGAGCAAGCTGAGCAGAATATATTATAAAATGTAAAATTTCAGGAGAAAATGAGTGCCATGAAGGAGAATGGAGTTAAGTCCTTTGTTCAAGAAATTAACAAATTAATTAATGGAATAAATGGAGTAGTGACCTCAGGGCAAGATGCCACCCAGCTAAGTTTCCAATTTGTAATAAGGAATTAAGGAAAAGTGGTGGTGGTTCATGTCTTTTATCCCAGCACTCCAGAAACAGAGGCTGGTAGATCTCTAAGTTTGAGGTTAGCATGATCTACAGAGAAAGTTCCAGAACAGCCAAGCTTAAGCAGTGAAGGAAACTACCGAAACCAGAAAGCTGGTGAAAATGTAATTGAATGAGGGGACCATATTCCAGCTTTGGCCACATAGTTCTGGCTTTAGAGTTAAGAACAGAAGAAAGGGCTATGTAATTTGCCTGTGGGTCTAAGAAAAGCCACCGAGGCCAGGCATGGGTCCCTGAATGGAGGCCTAGAGTGGCCATTATGTGAAGCTGTAAAAGTGACGCCTGGATTACCCAGGAGACCCCAAAATGTTGGCGATGCCAGAGTCATGGGGTACCTGCCAAGGAGAGCTGCTAACAGGGAGTGGAACCAGCCCAAGAGAAAGAAGTGTATTTCAGTCAACAGAGCCGAAATGAGTTGGAGAACTAAAGAGTGTTGACATCAGATGAGATGGAGAGTTTGGAGTTTGGCCATCTGGTTTTTGTTTTTGCTTTGGTCCAGTATTTCCTCATTATGTTCTCTTCCCTACCTTTTGGGATAGTAATATATATCCTGTGCCATTATATGTTGGAAATAAGTGATCTGCTTTTTTATTTTGATTTTACAGGGGATTACAGTTAAGAGATTCCATGACTCTCAGAAGAGACTTTGAACTTTAGACTTTTAAATAAGTTTGAGACTGTCATAGATTATGGAGACTTTTGAAGTTGGACTGAATGAATTTTTGCAATTCAATATGGTTATAAGTCTTTGGGGGTCAGAGAGTAGCATGTGGTGGTTTGAAAGATAACAGCCCCCAAAGAGAGTGGCACTATTAGGAAGTGTGGCCTTGTTGGAGTTGATTTGGTCTTGTTGGAGGAAGTACGTCACTGAAACTGTAAACCACCCCACTAAATGTTTTCCTTTATAAGAGTTGCTATGGTCTCTCCACAGCAATAGAAACCCTCACTAGACAGTAATCAAGGAAGTTATCTCTGATAAGGTAAAATTAGAACAGAAATTAGAATAAGATTTAAAAAATGGCAATTCTTAGGTAGCTTTGGCAAAGTCCTGATAGGTTTAGAAAGCAAGTATGCAAAGGCCCTGAGGCCAGGCATGTGCTCAGCTTGGTGTTAGTATCATCCCAGTGTGTTTGCAGTATCAATGGGGGAAATAAAGGTAGAAGACAGGACCAGGTTTCCCTTCATCTGGTCATGTGCAGCCTTGGAAAAGATTAGAAAAAGATTTCATTTTATTTTGAGCCAGAATCCCTGGAAAGCTTTAAGTATAGGAATGACATGAACAAAATGCTCTTACTTTAAGTGAGTGCATCATTGTGGCCACCTTGTGACAAATAGACCAGAGACATCTTGAGAGAAAAGCAGCTGGGAAGCCATGGCTGCAAGGCAGGTGAGTAACAATGTTTACCTGAACTCAACAGTAGTAGTCGTAGTGAGAAGGGCCTGTACTCTAGAGATAATCCGAAGGCGGAGCTGATGGGCTGAGAGAGGAGGAAATCAAGAAAGAAAAAAAATCAAGATATTCAGCCTGAAAAATGAGATAAAAGCATTTACTGAGCAGTGAACATAGGATCATTCTGTGTAAGAAACCGATGTAACAAAGTAATCTAAAATAAGCCATTTTCCACAAGAAAACATAAGTTCCCCAATACAGTTTAAACTTTTAAAAGGGATATTAAGAGCAAAGGGGAAATAAATACAGGGTGTGAAGTTCAGACTGCCAATGAACTGGGGAGATTAGTACTTGAAAAGAGTAAATTCATCATAGTTCAACATGGTAAACATGTCTAAGCTGGAGTTGGCAACGTTATACTACTTACTAGCAATAGACCTTGAACAAGTGTTGTGCGATATTTTGTGTCCAGGGGTATAGCTATCCCTCTGAGGACTAAATACTTCGAAGTCACTTTCAACAGTTGCTATTCCCTGTACTAACTCCATCTGCTGCATAGAGAAGCCTCACGAGGGATAAGAGTTGCATTAGTCTATGGGTCCAAGGAGAGGTATTTAGATGGCAATTTGACACTGTGTCTCTTTGGCATGGTGATTCTCAACCTTCTAATTGCTGCAACCCTTTAATACAGTTCCTCATGTTGTGGTGAGCCCTAACCATAAAATGATTTTCATTGCTACTTTATAACTGTAATTATGCTAACATTATGAATTGTAATGCAAATATTTGTGATTTCCGATGGTCTTAGAGTCCCTGGTGAAAGCGTCATTCAACCCCAAAGGGGTTATGACCCACAGGTTGAGAATAGCTGCTTTAGCAACATGAAAGTAGTAGAGAATCCATGACTTCTTTTGAATTGGATTTAACTTAATGTCTTCCTTTCCTTTGCTAGACACAAATGAGGCACAGACTCCGTGGTTTTTTTTCTCATGAAGATGCTATTTTAGGTGATTAGAAGACAACAAAAGGATGATCTGGGTGAAAGACTATCGTCTGCAGCTTTGAAAATGCACAACTGCTGCTCTTGTTTCACTTAATGTTTTCCCTGACACTTTTTTTCTCTGTGCTGCACTATTTTATTTAGCCCACATTTCACTCTCCACTCTTACAACACCTGATCCCGGGACTGACTGAAGCCCTGTATAAGAAGCTGCATCTTAAACCTTTGCCTGCAACTTATGATGTCAGCACCGTGCTGGATGCCAGCTGGGTTGAAACATATGATTTCCTCAAGCACATGTGTTGACAGCTGCTTTCCTCGTTGGTCTCCCTTCTTGGTTCCAAGAATCCATAAAATCGTATAACCACACAAACCAAAATTATATAGGAGACATTCAGCTGGATTTGGCACAAAGTAGATTCTGTGAGTGAAACCTAGCTTCTTCTTTTCCAGAACTTTCTAAGTCTACCCCACCTCCCCCTGGGGCATGGTCTCACCTGTAGTCTGATTGGGCTACTAGGTGCCTTCTGTTTCCATTCTCTTCTCACAGACCTTGCTGGACCAGGCAGGACTGTTGGCCTCCTTTACTTGTTCTAGTGAACAGACAGGCTCCTGTTTTCACTTAACAGCGCATGTGACATCACTGAAGCAGACTTGAGCTCTGGATTAGAAAGCTCTCGGGCATTTCAGTGATTTTCAAGGCCACTCAAGGAGCTTTGCCAACATAAGGCGGTGTTTAACAGACAGCTCTCACTCAACTCAACATCTCCTGCTGTCCAGACCTCAGGCCCCGGAGACAATCTTGCTGTCTTGTCTAAGTCTAAATGTCATTTCCTTTCATTTTTCAGTATAAAACTGACTCCTCCTATAGCACGATCCATAAACATGACTCAATGTCTGTTGGATTAGGTTAAAATGGCAAATATTTAAGTATACCATAAAATCATTATCATGACCTCTCAGGCCACCCAGGCAGAAAGGGTGACTTACAGAATCCCTACAACCAAACTTCCAAGGACTTTTTATTTCCAGATCAAACAAAAGTGCCACAGTATGGACTACAAGCCCTCTCCTCCCCCTGTCTCTGTCAACTGCCTCAGCCAAGCAACATCAGCTCTCTATCCCAGCTCCACAGCTGTGTCCTCTTGGTTGGACCAGGTCTCTGCCTGGAGGACCCACTCCCTCGTGTGTCTATGAAACTTTTTTTTGTCCTTTAGACTTTCAGTGAATCTTCTTACCTTCTGGGAAACCATCTCTAGTGTTTCCATCCACCTTCAGGCTAGTGTGCTTTCTCACACAGAGATCTTCAGCATGGTCCCTATTGAAATTCTGAGCAGCATGGTTCTAAACAGTATCTCATTTTGATGGACTCCTCAGTGTACAAGATGTACAAGTGAGCAATATCAATTAAAAAACATAAATAAAAAAACAGGACTCTTAAAGCTCTCTAATATGTATTGATATGGACTATTATATGTGTACATTTATAACATATGTTCTATAAAATTCTGTATGTCACAAATATAGTATATATAATATGTATTATAGCACAAAAATATGTTGCTTATTACATGTAGTCATGGGCTACATAGCAGCATGCTACACAGTGCTACACAGCTCTCAAAACACATCTCAGCCATTAAGTGACATATAAGTGCATTGTTTTACGTGTATGCTGTCATATATGTATGTTGTCACATTTTTACTATCTTGATTAAGACACACTAAAAAACCAATTTAGTATATTCTACTCACTTACAATATGGCTTGACTTTCATGTTATTGACTTGCAAACCAGTGCAACTCCCCAGGTAATTTTTCCTAATGAGAATACGCTTATTACATAGTTATTTGTTTTAGTAAATGATAGCCCCTAGGTCAGTGGTTTTAAATTTCTGAATGCTATCACTTGTCAAAGACCCAGCCTTTAGAGACTTGATGTAAATGGTGACATGTTTGCAAAAATGACAGGTGAAGGTTTTAATCCCACTGTTTTCTGCTCTCTTCACACACAGTTGTTTATTAGACCTTTCGATTTCTGAGGGAGGCCAGATGCTGGGGAGCCACACCCTTTACATCAAAACAAGACACTTGATTGCTGAGGGGTACACACCTATAATCCCAACACCAAGGAGTCCAAAACAGGAGGGTCACAAGAAGTAACAGGTCAGCCAGGGCTAGATAGAGAGAGACCTTATATTAAAACAAAACTAAAAACATTGTTTTGGGGACCTCTTGGACTCCCCTGACCAACAACTTGAAATGAGGTTTCTAATGCCTGTCACTGGAAATGGGGAGACATTATCACTCCAGGTGTCATCAGTTCCTATGCCCATGTATGTATATATAGTGAAGTTTTAAGTAAGCATAAAGTATTGTATGTGATTTTAAGTAAACATATAATAATACGATTCTCTATGGCCTTTTCAGACATTCTTAGTGTTACTTATCCTTCCTCCTTCCTCTCATAACTTATTTCACATCAATAAAACAATGGTCTTGCAAATTAAACAAGAAATATGTCATCTCCATTATATCTAGTGGAGGCTTGGGGGTATTAATCGCTAATTACAAAAGGTACCAAGGTACTTGGAGAGATGTTTAGCTCAGCAGCTAAACTGCTCATTGCAAAAACATGAGGACCCATAGGCCTATGTAAATGACTCAGGGTAGGCAGCTTGGCTGTAATTCCAGTCTCCAAGGTGAAGACAGAGAAATCCCCAGTGCAAGCTGGCTAGCTAGATGAACTAGCTATTAATGAGCTATGAGTTTGACTGAGAGACCCTGCCTCAAAACAAAACAAAGACTCAAACAATAAATAAATAACATAAAGAATGATGAAGGAAATATTTCCAGCATCAAAC
Source organism: Onychomys torridus (assembly GCF_903995425.1). Taxonomy (NCBI): domain Eukaryota; kingdom Metazoa; phylum Chordata; class Mammalia; order Rodentia; family Cricetidae; genus Onychomys; species Onychomys torridus. The sequence goes on from NC_050453.1 coordinate 26,084,602, forward strand.
TTGTGCCTACACATACATGCATACACGCAAGCACATCTCATACATAAACATGAAAAGAAAAAAGAAAAAAAAAGTACCCTAAGGAAAAGGCAGCAAGAACCAAATCCAACTCTAGAACTGACCTAGATCTCTCTGGATTCTGATGGGCTTCAGTCCTGAAGAACCCGATGAACTAAATCAAGAACCAGCCAAGTGAAATGAGTTGTTTCCCCCGTGACCACCCAACATGTATACGCACCCCAATTATCCCACATCATCAGTTTAAAGGCTTCTCCCCTGATTGTCTAATTTATGTGATTTTTGTGGGGTCGTTCCTTCAACCCTTGCCACACCTGACAGAAGGGACAGCGAGCAGGTACATGTCTGCTTAAAGGCACTCCAACCCTTCCGCCTCCTCCAATAAATCACAGAGCCTTTGAGAAGGCAGCCACCTCTGGGCTCAACACAGCAAGTGTTGAACTGTGAGTAATAATTTATACCACAGAGTAATTTCCCACTGAAAGTGAAAAAGATTTCTCAACCCTCCCACTGCTGAAAGGAGACGTAAGTCATATAATTTTATGCCAGCAACACATGTATCATATGAAGGGGGAAATATTCTTTCGGTGACCTGAATGTTATGTGTTGTCATTAAAATATGTTTAGCCAAGGCTGTGGCTCAATTTGAAGCCCATTTGAGGGTATGTGTCATGCTTGGTCTCAGGCAGGACCTGAAGCCAATTTAGAGAGTGTGTGTTATGGGAAGTCTTCATGTTCAAGGTGTGAAATTTACAGTCAATAGAAAGTAATTTTCTGATTGGAACTGGGCCCAAACTTTGCAATGGATCCAGTGAGAAAGCCATGGGACCTGTAATATCCATCAGTGATAGATTCTGGGGTTTAAATTCTCTCCAAGTAGAGGAAGGGCAGGCAAGAGGCAGAACTGGACAAAAACCATAAAGATGTTGTGCCAATTAATGACTCTTCACAGCCTTATCTAAAACCTTTCCCCACAGTTACCCATAATCCTTTGCTCTCCATACCATTAGCAAGGTTTCCAAAAATGACCCATCTCCTTTAACCCCTGTCTGACTTATAGCCCTGCACTTTGAGACCCTTCAATTTCGTGTATTCCTGAGTCTCCATGCTAAATTTCTACCATGGAAGCTTGCTTGAGACCCAGGTGCCAATGAACAGTGTCATGACAATTTCTATAACTTTCAGATTTACTGGTTAGAAAGTTAAAACATTTTCTTGCAATCTTGGGATACTAACTCACTATATCCAGTTTAGGGAGCTTTCTTTTATTTTTTTTTTTTATCACTTTGTGTCCCAGAAGCATAAAATTCCAGAACAATTGAACACATGCCTGGAGCTAAACTATGTACTGACTGTCAGGTACTTAGGACAACTTAATGGGAAATTGTAAAATAGAAACTTGGGTTTTTGTTGTTGTTTGTTTGTTTGTTTTATTTTGTTTGGGATTTTGTTTTTTATTATTCTCTCATATATTACATCATCAGTTTGCTCTCTCTCCTCTTCTCCCAGTGCTCCCTCCCCTCTCCCCTCTCCCCTCTCCCCTAGATCCACTCCTCCTCTGTTTCCCTTCAGAAAAGAAGAGGCCTCCAAAGGATATCAATGAAATATGGCATATCAAGTTGTAATAAAACTAGGCACAAACCCTCATATTAAGGCTGGACAAGGCAACCCAGTAGGAGGGAAAGGGTTCCAAAAGCAGGCAAGAGTCAGAGAAAAACCCTGCTCCCACTGTTAGTAATCTCACAAGAACACTAAGATCCACAATCATAATTTATATGCAGAGAACCCATATGGGCTTCCTGATTGTTGGTTTAGTATCTGTGAGCCCCCATGAACTGTGGTTAGTTGATTCTGTGAGTCACAGTCTTGTGATGTCCTCAACTCCTCTGGCTCCTACAATCTTTCCTCCCCCTCTTCCTCTTCCATAGGATTCCCTGAGCTCTGCCTAATGTTTGGCTGTGGGTCTCTGCATCTGCTCCCCTTAATTGCTGGATGAGGCCTCTGAGAATGATTGTGCTAGACTCTGGTCTACAAGTATAGCAGAGTATCAGAAGGAATCATTTCATTACCTATTTATGCTTGTCATGTTTGATTCTATCCTAGGTCTCTGGGCTGTCCAGCCTCTGGTTCCAGGCCCTCCAGACAGTGTCAAGCATAGGCCCCTCTCCTGACACAGGTCTCAATTTGGACCAATCATTGGATGGCCACTCCAACAAGTTATGAGCCACCTTTACTCCAGTACATCTTGCAGACAGGATGAATTGTAGGTCGAAGGTTTTATGGTTGGGTTAGTGTCCCAATCCCTCCACTGGAAGCCTTGCCTGGTTACAGAAGATGACTAGCTCAGGCTCCATATCCCCCATTAGTAGGAGTTTTTTCTAGGGACACTTACAAATTACTGAGAGTTTCCATTGCATTAAGGCCCTACTTTTTTTCAAAACTCAGTTGGTTATAATGTTCAGGCACAGTAAGAGCCACCAACCTAACCATGATTGTAAGCCAGTCTTTAATGTATACACAGCTCACCTGAGAGTGTTTCAACTACAGATATCAATCCACTCATCTTTGTGGGCCCTGAGAGTATATCTAGATGAGACTGATGCTAATTACTAGCAAATGGGTCATGTTTTATGTATCAAGTTTCTCACCCATTTCTTCAAATCCAATGGGGTATCTTCTGTGAACACTTTCCTTATGTTCCCAGGCAGAATCAAGCACCCTGCTGCTTCTGTGTTCTCACACCTTGGTTACAGTCTTATCCAATCCTTTAATTATTCATTTTTCTGTCTGCCTTTCTCCACACACTGAGACACATGCCATACACTGTGAGTACTTTAAGGGCAGAGTCAATGGAACCTTCATTCATTAAAGAAAAAGAGGAGGATTTAAGAACTTGACAATTCTTCTCAACCAATTCTGTGTTCTCATCACCACAGTATATTGGTAATAGCTAAATTCCTCACTGTAGTTCTGTAGATTACACTGATTTTGTGTGTTTATCGCCTAAAGGAAAGCGAAAACATTTTTCAACTATAAAGAAATTGTTCAGTTAGCTATTAATGAATAAATTACAAACTTCTATAGATTAAAAATAAGTAAGTAAATGGTATTATTGCAAACAAGATAAGGGTCAGCAGTTGACAAGGGTCAATAAAGAGGTCACCAAGGACTCCTTTCCCTAGTGAGAGCACAGATTCCACTTTAGTGTCCATAAATGTCCTTCTGTACCTTCCCATTACACATTGACATAAGAAGACATGTGCTTTCTGCAGGTTTTCTAAAGTGATTTTATACTAATAAATGCCAATTAATGAAGTTTATCATGTTATTTATGTGAATAAAACAAAGCAGAAACTATTCACAATAGTACCAGAATTAAATTTCTCTGTCTCTTTCTTCCTCCTCCCATATCATCTACCTTTTAAGAAGTAGCAGATTCAAAATTATTATCTATCTTTATTTGTTTCTTTTTCTGAAGCAAGGGATCATGTCATTCTGGCTGGTCTTGGACTTGCTAAGCAGCAAAGCCTGGTCTTGAACTCCTCATCCTCCTGCCTCTTCCTCCCAGGTGATGGGCCACCACATCAAGCCATTCATTTATATAGTTTTATAAGATCATTTTTAAAAGTTGATCTTACAAAGGTTAAGATCATTATAAGTCTTTCCTGGGAAAGACTTTTCATGTTTAAAAAACATTTCTCTCAAATCCTGACAGAATTCTAGAACTCCAACAAGAACATCTAAAGTTACATTGTGTATTAAAGTATGAATCCTACCAGAGATGATTAATATGGAACTTAATGGATGCCCACAGTGGCTTCATTTGAGTTGTCACTTTCGCATGGGGGGCAATGGAATTTGGAAGGAAGGAAACCACAAGAGTTGCTATTGGATTCAAATGGAGTGTACTCAGCCTCTACCTATCCCTCGAAAAGAAAGGCAAGATAAGGAGAAAGCCTCCAAGAAAGCTGTGGTTCTGTCTTGAGGAAGCTCAGGGGCACTGGGAGGTTCCCTAACCAAGATGAGCAGCCCCTGGAGGAAGCAGAGAAGCAGCAGATCAGAGGGGCAGGGTGGGGCAGGTGAGATGGGGCTGCTTTACAGACCAGCATCAACAGAGAGTAACTTGGACTTGTGGTTCCTTGGACTGAGATCAATTCCTGGAAATCTGCTAGCCTCATAATGATCGGAGAATAAGTCAATACATCCTAGCATTATTTAGCCAAGAGACCTAGAGTTTACATTCATTATAGAGACAGCATCTCACCCTTTTCCTCCCTGGCCTGCTTCTCTTACAGCCTCCTATGCACCTCTTCTCTTATCTCTTGGCATTTCACTCTTCTATTCTTTCTTGGCCTCCTATTGGTCTCCCATACTTTACCATCAAGATAGTTTCCATGGGAAAAGAGAAGTGGCAGAGCAGCTGAAATACAAACAGCTCCCGGGAAGAGTCACAGGATTGTTTTAGGCAGAGAGGTCACAAAATCATCATCATCATCATCATCATCATCATCATCATCATCATTATCATCATCCTCTTCATCATCATAATCCTCTTCATCGTCATCATCGTGCTGAACCACCTGACCTAAAGAGGGAAAGGTGACACACTCTTTCAGAGGTTTCACTTTTAATCCACCTTTAATTTCGGTTTGGAACAAATCCTAATCTCTCTATTATTCCACACACACACACACACACACAGCTTCACAAACTCGGAGGGTCATTTGGTTTTGCTCTCACAGTGAGACTCTACCAGGAGGAAACAGTAGCAGGAGGTGTGCAGTGTTTTCCATCAACCCTCTCTGCTGACCGCTTACAGCTCTGATGGGGGATGGAGCCCCAGACAGACAGGGTTCTCCCTCTGCTCTGCCAGACTAGATTCCCCCCATCTCTCTCTCTCTCTCTCTCTCTCTCTCTCTCTCTCTCTCTCTCTCTCTCTCTCTTTCTCTCTCCCCTTGGAAAGAGCTGATTAATCACATCTAATGAGAGGAAGCATTTAAAAAAATTCTCTTTGGAGGTGTTAGGGACAGTAGTACCTTACTTTGTAGCCTCAGTATATTTCTTCCTTTCATGTGGGTTGAGAACAAATGGCAAAAAGAAAGAACGGTACTGATGGGCCCTCCTTCCACAAAGCAGGATTCTCCCCGACTTAGGAAGTGGCAAGAAAGAGATGGTCCACTCTGACCCAAATACTTACAAACAAAAACACTGTCGAAGGTAAGTCAGGTCTTATCTTCACGGTACTTCAAATTTAACTGCGCTGATCAAGCCGTGTCCCATTTTCTACACATGTCTCAGTTGAGGACCAAGACATCCAATTTCACAACACTGATACTTGTGTGTGTGTGAACCAGACAGTGACCCCTGCTTGCTTTAGTTTCAATATCTAAAAGGTAACTGCTGTCCTTCTGGTCAGTGTCACACGTGCCAGGTAGATAAAGCAACAACCAAGTCCATTAATGCTTTTCTCACTGAGTCTTAGATTAAAGTGCTATACTTGCTTTGTTGCAATCATTATTATGATAAAAGAAGGAATAATATTGCCATGAGAATTATGAAACTTATCTGTAATAGGAAAATTAGCAGCATATTGGTCTCTATTTCATTGAAATATTTGGCCACAAACTAATGAAAACAAATTAAAAAAAAAAGTATGACCAATTTTCCCCTTTAATAACAATAAGGAGAAAATATTTAATGTAAAAGATATTTTTCATATTAATTAAGTTCTTTCTCCTTTAAAAAAAAGGAAATTCATAACACTTGATGAAACTGAAGAATGTGTTGTTTTCTTTGGGTAAAAGAGAGGTTTCACTTAAATTCTATGGTCACCAAGAAGCTTACCGCTCATGGACATAGGTAAGTCACAGTGACAATTTAAAAAAAAAAAAGGTAGCTATTGCACACTTCCCTTTTGACAAGGCTGTATGTCTGAAAGGTTTAACATAACAAGGGTTTATTCCTGCTTATGTGACACTCTACATGGGTCAAACAATCTTTTACCACCTTATACCATTGCCCCTGAAACAGCTGAGTCGAAGACTGCCATAGTAAGGAAAATACAGGACAGAGGAAGTAAGGTATATCAGCAAGCTCTTGCCTACCTTGGCCTGGAATGTCTGTACTAGTCTATTTGTACAGATTTGGAGCTTTGCAAAAGAGAGAGCACTATTGGGTAAATCAAATGTCTCTTATATTATAGGAGCATACACTGCACTACTTCACATACAATAGTTCACATTGCTATTTTACTTCCAACCTCAGCTGTACAAAGTGTGAAATCCCCATCACACAAGGGACATCTCGGGGTTAGTTTAAAGCAGTTGGCATTCCTCTCGCTCCTTGGCCCTTCACCCTTACATCCAAATCAAGCACCTAGCTTAATACCCTGAGAAATATTCAGAAATTGTGTCTGAAAGTGCATGGGGTTATTTCTTGGTTGTTTCTGGGAACTTTCATTTTTCTGGCATTTCTGTGAGGTCACTTGTCATAGAAGCAGCTCAGCTCAGATGCAAAGGTCGGGCAAGGAGTGTAGACCCAGGATCTTTTCTCATTAGCTGGGGTGGCTGGCTGCACTCCTGTGAGCCTGCTCCCTGACCTATTAAATGAGGCATGAGGTCAGATGACCCCTTGCCACACTTAAACTTCAGCAAGTTTTACTAATGGAAGGCAGATGCGTGAACCATCCCCTGAGGAACCACAGATTCAGTTTGTATATCTACCTTTTAGGATATAAAATTTCATGATTCAAATAGACTTATTTTTTCCTGCCTTAGTTTGAGGGTTCTGAAGAGACTAGAGAAAAGTGGGGAAAGAGTCATTTAAGAGCAGTCACCCAGAGCTCTGATAGCCATGCACTGTTTAGTCCTAAATAGTTACTTTAGACTTTTTAAAAAGTATTAATTCTGGATTATGAACAACCCACAAGCTGGAAATGGACAGCCAATGATTACAAGTCAAGGCCACTACTGCTACCATTGAACAGGCAACAGGAGACTTATCGCAAACAGCTGTGCCTTGTATGCAAAACAGGCATGTTCCTGGGAAGCTGGTTTTAAAGAAAAACCTAAAGTAAATCCATGTAGGTACTAAAGCCAGGATGAATAAATATTTTTGCTTGCATAGTGTCCAGAAATAACTTCCTTTTCAACTCCTGTTCAGATGTCTCAATGACTACATTTTCCTAACATTTTCTTTAAGCTGCAGGAGTTTTTTTTTTTCATTGGCCCTTGATGGAAGACAAGGCCAGCAGTCCAGGCCTCAGACACTTTCTCTTCATTCCTTGTCAACACCTGTTTTGTTTGTAATGTTCTTGTGGTTTGCTTGATTGTATTGGGTTATTTGGGGTGGAGGGATTGAGTGATTGAGTGATTTTTTTGTTGTTGTTATTTTCTAATTTTTAATTTATTTTGTACACAAGCTCGTGTGTGTGTGTGTGTGTGTGTGTGTGTGTGTGTGTGTGTGTGTGTGTGTACCACAGTGCATGTATGAAAGACAGAGAATGACTAGGGGATGTTGATTCTATCCTACCATGTGAGTCCCAGGGATCAAATTCAGGTCCTCAGGTTTAGCAACAAGTGTAGTTACTTACTGAGACATTTCTCTGGCCCCTTTTCCTAATGATATATTACTGCTAAGAATTACTCACATGACATATATATGAATTACATATGCCCATATGTGTGTAATGGATATATGAATATGTATACAACATATACAAGTATCCACACACATACTTCATGTGTTTCTTACTTAGTAAACTCTGCTACAACCATCTTAACTGTCTTCAGGGTAACATGACCATGTGCAAAAACAATAGACATCCTCCAGACTTGTGTAGTCAACCCCTTGATCTGCCAATACAAGCCTTTGTAAACTCAACACTAAACTCCAGACACACAACTTGGAGGCGCTAACTCCTTTTGTTGCTGTTGCCTTTTCATACTGAGAATTGAACCCAGATCCCACTACCTTCCAACAGCCATAGACCAAGTACATAGACCTTGGGGAATACTTAAAATCTAAACTATAAAATAGAGGGCAAGGTCAATGTTCTGGTGTCACTGACAAAAAGATCACAGAGGCCTCCTGTCTAGTCCCTGGTGCCAATAGAAGGCCAGAAAGCATCCATTGGGTTTTCAGTGGTTTTGGCTTCTTCTCTTATTTCTCCCTCAGACCTTTCAATGTCTTTTTGTATGGGGAGAAGGTATGAGTGTGTTACATAGGGATGTATTTTTGCTTATCAAAAATTAAGTGGTATTTACGAGTTTATAGTTATCTAGAAAAGATACATTTATCTTATTTTCAGCTCCAGATCTATAGCAATTCCTTTGACTTCCCAGCCTTAATTGCTAAGTGATCTGAAGATTACAGTAGCATTGGCAAAGAATGCCGGAGTTGCATCCCTGCTCTCCATCAGAAACAAGCCATACTGTCTGGAGGATGCCTCTCATAACGTTATTTTTTACTCCATCTCATAAAGCCTGTTCTGTATAAATATATTTTAATTAATTAATAAACAAGATGTAATGAATTCTGGCAGGGTGACATTTGAGCACAAAGCAAAGGGCTTAAACAGATCCTGACATGTGTTTGCCAGGAAAGACATCCCACATGTGTACATTGAGCACACACACACACACTCATGCATTTGGTCCTTGGAGATATTATGCAATTTGAAATTGTAGAAAGTTTATTTGACATTTGAGGGGCACCAGTCAAGAAATACATAAAGACAACAGAAGTATGTTTTCTAAGCAGTTGGCTAGTAATCAACAAGAATGCACGAGTATTTGAGACGTCAGCAACACTAGACTCCACTAGTTGAACATGCAGTTCTGTTGTTTCTTACCTTAATACTTTTGGATAGATCACATCTTTATTTAGTGAAGTAGATACAGGGACTTACTTGATGGGTTGGGGTACTCAATACATGTCAATATTATCTTGACTGGATCTACCTTTCCTAAAGGATATCTACACAGGTTTTTTTAAACCTTGGATATGTCCCTACAATAGAAACATTTGTCCTCAGAATACACACACACACACACACACACACACACACACACACACACACACACACACACACTCATATATATGGGACCACCTAATGGGACTACCAGCTCAATATCGGTAAACAATTCTTATAAAATACAGAAAAGATCAATGCTTTGCTCTAAAGGATGGTCTTCACTACTTCTCTGTGTACCTTGAAAGTTCACTCTTTCCATGGGAAAATCTTCTGTATTTTAAAATATGGAAGATTTTTATATTTTGTATTTTGGCTGGTAACAATGTATAAGCTAATTGGGTTTCCTTCTTCCCACACCAAGTCTCCAAATTTCTTTAGGAAAGAGGTGATCTCACTAGCTTTATCCTTATTGTCCAGTAGAGAATGTTCCCAGTACATTTATCAAAAGAGTGGAAATGTACCAATTGCATTTGATCATGTGAGGGGTACTTGCTTGAACTTGTGCTATGATTTCCTCATTATTTAAGAAGGCTTTAGAGATAGCATGAACCTTGAGTAGAATTCATACATGAATACCTTGCATTCCTCCCATCTGTCTTTTTGTGTCTCATCATGGCCCTGGTCTTGTTGTATTCTACAACCCAATCAATATTGTGTCACTTCTTGACCACTGACACATAGGACCAAAGAGTAACTTAGGGAGGTGATCAAGGGCAAATCACCTCCTCTGAACCCCAGCTCTCTCATCTATAAAGGAAATGAAGGAGGGAAGACAGGGAGGGAGAAAGGAATGAAGGGAGGGAGGGAGGGAGGGAGGGAAGGAGGGAGGGAAGGAAGGTAAAAACAAATTTTGTTGTCAAGGGTTCCATCTTGGAGTTGTAACAAACAAGTACCAGAGAAGTATCAACTGTACAATCCTGGGTCACCAACCATACCATGATCTGGCTTCAGTTTTATGTATATTAAAAATTACCCTTACTGAGTAAAGCTTACAGATGCATATATAATTATGACAATACATAACCAAATACTTGTATGGAATATATACTACACACACATATATGAATGTGTAGTATGTGTGTGTTGGATCCTATCCTGCCAGCTTTGCCAAGTGACCACTTCAGAAAGATATGTGAAATGTATAAGAAAATTTCTATCACATATTAAAACACTATATACTATTCAAACACAATGAACATCATTCTTTAATGAAGAATACACTATTCTGATGACAATTAACATTTATAATAAATGTTACAGAGAATTTAAAAAAACAGAAAAAGGAAAATAAAAGTTACTTCTCACTACCAGTATTATTTTTATACTACCCTCCAATTCTTTCTTTAAATACTAGAGACAGAAAAATGTTACCATTAACACAGAAATTTCTTTTGCAGAGCACAGTAAATGCTTTGTGAGGATTATTTCATGCATCTTGTTAAGAAGTAGTCACCAGCATGGTGGCTCACATTCTTAACCCCTGCACTGAAGAGGCAAAGGCAGGTAGGCCTCTGTGAGTTCAAAGCCAGCCTGATCTGCATTGCTAATTCCAGCCCAGCCAGGGCTACATAATGAGACCCTGTCTGGAGCTAAACCAACCAACAAACCAACCAACCACAGAGATAATCCTGCTCTGTTCCTGTTGTGCTGAGATGAAACACCTCTTCCCACACAAGCTCCAGCCAGTGTACCTCTTCCTCTAAACACACATAGTGAAGAAACCATGAACTGAACCTCTGAGAACAGGAGCCAACAGAAGCATCTTCCTTCCTTAGAGCAGTATGTACAATTAAAATCACTGTCCTATCCCCATTGTCTGAGTCCAGATGAGTCCACAGCCAAAGGACCTGACCACTTTGACAGCTGTGGCAGGGCAGATGTGAACAGTTTTTCTAGGAAAAGCTTGTGTTCCCATTGAGACAATGTCATTGTTGCAAAACTACTTTGCAGCCAGCAAGGTCATTTTCTCCACTGCACTGGGCTTGGGCAGGACCACATGACTAGATTTTTGTTTGGTTTTAGTTTTGGTTTTGGTTTGAGTCAAGGTCTCTCTATTATGCCGTTCTGGCTGTCCTGAAACTCTTTATATAGACCAGGCTGTCCTCGAACTCACAGAGATATACCTGTCTCTGTTTCACAAGTGCTAGGATTAAAGGAATGTGCCACCACATCTGTCTTCATGACTAGTTCTTAACAAAATATCTTGATATGGTAAGTGGTCTGTACAAAAATAAGTAAGTAAGTAAGTAGATAGATAGATAGATAGATAGATAGATAGATAGATAACCAACCCTGGTTGACTTTGTGCCCACCTCCCCTTCTCTGTATTGACATTCTTTTCTGGTTTGAATATGGGCAGGTCATGTGCATGCTAGCAAGTCTCTCTGAGTCCATATGAGCATCTTCCCAAGTATATGAAAATGACTAATAATAAAAATGGAAGGGAGAACTCTAAGGTCCTGAAGAGGATTGCAGAGTCGTAGAGATGAAAGAATCTGAGTGCTTGGATCACCTACAAGCTTGTCTTCTAAATATCAGCACTTATTAAACACAGTCATGTATGTGAGATATCAGGACTTATGTTTGACTATAAGCCGCACACTATACAACATAGTCACCTAACTTGCTGGAGCGTATAGTTCTAACTGTGCTGATATCCAATTTTTAATTGCAGGGTTAATTTATATCACTTTATTTATCTCAAAATGTTGCATAATTTTTATTGCTATCAATGTCAATATTTAAATAATAGCATATTTATATTGTTGAATGCTAATTTATCATGGGTAGCTTCTATATCACCTTTTATCAATAACTATGAAGTAATGTGGTATTTAATATTATGCCTCATGCATGGGTTCTATGTAAGAATTAGGTATTTATAAAATGTCCCTACAGGTGAGATTATTGTTAAGAGTTGTGAATTTTCAACACAATTTTGTTTCTCCAAGAAGTTACCAATTTCCTTGAAACTAACAAATTAGAGATTATATCTCATAACCCTTCAAAAGTAAATAATTTTTGAAAAGAAATATGTTCAAGAATATCGATGAAAATGGTAAACTGGCTTTTTGACCAGATGAGCCTAACAGTGATGTTATTTTACAACTCCTGATGATGTGATATAATCAATGTATTTGAGATCTGTAGCTTTCCTGTATCCTTAACTAGACAAATTATATCAAGAAATTTAACTGCATGTTGAAGATTCAACAGCAAAAAGAAATCAATTATGTACTTATTAGTTTAGAGAATGCCTTAAAATATGTACACAGAAAATATAACCTGAGTTTATCATTAGGGGGTAAATTAAAGTGTGGCACATCAAAGTGAAGAGGCCATATTGCCATGACTGATTTCCACAGTGTGGGGCCAAAAGCTTCATCTCTCAGATTTGCACAGGAGATTACCAGCATCTCAACATTCTGGGATCTTCACATCGCTGTGGTCTAGGAGAGCTGACATTTCAATCAGCTCATCTCACTATCTTTCAAATTGTATAAAAGAACTGAACAGAAGACACAAAAGAAATGAGGAATTTAGATAATTTGAACCCAAAATATCAAATATACTTTCTATATTAGTTGCCTTTTGTGCTGCTGGGTCAGAATGCCTGACCCAACAACTTAAGGGATGAAGGGGTTACATGGTGAGGCCAGTGGATTCATGTGGATTTGGAGCAGGCCAGAATTACAGACTGAGTACTGGAACACCCAGGACCACAAAGCAAGACCTGCTTTCAAGACGTGCTTTCAAAAACAACAGGGACCAAAAAACAAAAAACAAAAACAAACAAACAAACAAACCAAAACAGAAACAAGCAGAGTAAGAAAGAGGACAAGAGGAGAAAAGGAAACATTCGTTCAGCTCATGCTTTCAGGGTACACAGTCCAGCACACCACAGAAGACCAGATAGCTGTGTGGCACTGTCCATTGTGATGGATATGAGGTGATGGCTTGCTCACATCCTGGCAGATCATCAACTATATAGAAACAGATCTCAAGCTGCAAACAGAAGCAAATATCGTCTTCAAGCCTTGCCCACAAACATCTACTTCTGTACTGCAGTTCTAAAGATGCTGCACAGTTCCAAAATGGTACCAGCCACTGGGACTAAATGTTCAAAAACAGGAGCCTGTGTGGGACATTTGACAAGTGAACTGTAACAGTGTCAATACCTGCACAATTTCAATGGTACCTGCAGCTTGACCTGATTTATTGGGATAGTGGCCATGGTTTTCCACTTCCTTTGGCTCTATACACACAATCATAGGAATATGGATGAATCAGTAAAGTAGGAGTGTCATACAGGAAGTTTCATTGCATTCTGTATATAACTGAAAATTTCCCATTAGGAAATACTATGATGAATGTCCTTTTAAACTAAACTCAGGCCACCTAGGTGCCTAGCAGAAAGAGCTAACCTCACCCTTTTTCCTGAATATAAATCTTAGTTGATAGTTAATTCAAACTTAAGCAAGTATGGTTTTCTGACTCATTTCAAGGGTTGTTAGTGGCCTTTGCTATAGTGTGTGGAAACTGTTCTGTATATGATCATCTGCATTTATACTTTCTTAAAATATTAAAATTAAAACTGCCAGTAATGCCAGCATGTCTTGTAGCTCGCAAGATTGTTAAAGCAAAGAAACTCTGATGGATTAATTATAACTATAATTAATTATGCAAAGATAGCAAGACCAGTTGTTGAACCACAGGGACTAAAACTGGTGACAATGGCGGAAGAGGACATTTGTGTCCTTTGGTTGCCCATGGTACAAGAATTTCCGTTGAATTTCCACACATGGGCTGCTTGTATTAGCACATGCCATTTTGAACTGTTTAGAAAAGTGAAAAGAGAGGAAGTAACTAGATGCTTCCATTTATAATGGACTTTACACTTGACTATAAATGACCAGTTGATGAGTCATTGATTTCCCAGCCTTGTTCAAGTCACCTTGCTTTGGTATATTTTAGAGCCTTCTAAAGTATTTATTAAAATGTTTATATTGCATGAGACCCATGGTTAGAAGCATTCTCTCCCATGCTATTAGGATAGAAGTACTTGTGTGATTCTTGGCTGGTGATATATGCAGTAATTTTTTAGTTAAATTTTTAAAAATTCGGTTATTTGACTTCACATTCTAGTTCCAAATGGAACCTCATAAACTCAGAGCTCAGAAATCTGTATCTTATACTACACTCTGAATTTAAAAAAAAACAACTTTTGAAACTAAATAATATGTCACCAGCTCTGACATGAAAGCCAGAGTCTGTTGACTGCTTTGTAGGAAGGCATTCAGATTGCAGAGCTTCAAAAGAGTTTTTGCAACCATGGAAACATAGTGTTGATTCATCTAAACTTTCAGTCCATGAAATTTGTTGTGCCAGCCCAAAATGACCAAGGTAGCCTTCCACTGAACACTGTGTCTATAAACACTCAGCTGTAGAACTGCATAAAAGTTGGGAACTACATGAAATTTGAAGAACCTGCAACTCTTAGACTTCAAGTTACCTGTCATAAAGTCCTGCTGAATTCCATAAGTGACTTGATCATCCTCCCAGTCATGTTTGGACCATCAGCTTTGAACTGACCCAGGATACTTTGGATTCAAACTTTTTTCTAAAATCTAGATCTAAAAGGAACCATCCTCTGTATGTTAGCTATTTGTTTTGAATAGGACTGAGTAATACTATAATGATTAAATAAAAATTATATGTAACATAAATGATCATAGAAACACGACATTATAACCTTTTTATAAAACAGCCAAGCATAGTGACTCACACCTTTAAGCCTGGCACTCAGAAGGCAGAATCAGGCAGATCTCTGAGCAAGACTAGCCTGGTCTATAGAGTGAGTTCTAAGACAGCCAAGGATACACAGAGAAACCTTGCCTTGAAAAACCAAATATATCTTTCCATTTGAATGCAACGACTCATTGGGAATCTTCACATTATTTTGATTTTTTTTTTGGTAGTACAAGCAAGAACCAGTATAACCAGAAACTCATGATTTGCTTATGGGGGGAACCCAGAATAGTATAACTAATTACCAGTGAGCTACATAATAGACCCTTAGAGTTCCACCAATATGGAGATTGAGAAGCTGTGTTACTAGTGTTCTGTGGGATAGTGTCAATCATTTTCACAGTTCACATAAAGAATACTCTTGCATTGAGGTATCTATATGCCAGACACAAAAGTGTTGGAAGCCAGACTCTTCCATTGTGGCATAAATCTGCAATCACTTTAGTTCGCTAAAGCACAAACCAAGATATCAGCCTCTGCACACTTCTTCATGCTTGTGTAACAGTCCAGAAAGATCATGACCTTGTAAAGTATCATTAGGCCCAGCTTTTCACGTCTGTTAAACTGCAAGCTACAGTTCTCTGCAGCCTCTCCAGGGTCAGGCTGCTGTGCTCTTTAAGGGACATTAAGCCAGGGCAGTTGGGAATGCCATCTTTGCTAGTCAAGCCAGAGGAAAGGTCAGAATGTAGCCACTTGTCTATTCCCATATCCCCTCGTCCATATCACAGACTGTGACACTCACAGCTGAAGCCAGTCTCGACTCACTGCTAAAGAATTCTCCTGTGTCTTCTGAGCTGGTGTGATTCTCAGTGGTTACAATCAAGCTCCAACAGCTACTATGGCTAGGACTGGTATTACAAGAGGACTATCAGATCCATGACCACTTCTGTTGACCTTTGGCATGGTGATTGGTGATGTGAAGATGTATGCTTTTGAAGGAGAAGTATGAAAAAGAAGTAAAACCTAGTTAATTCCAATCTTCGCTGCTTTGAGATTGCTGGTGTTTCTTGTCTATCTCTTGAGTGATTAATAATACAGAGACTAATTCTTTTTTACCCAGAGGGTTATTGTCATCCTTGGTACAGTTTGACATTTTACACTTTAAGTAAGCACAGCCCTAGGCAAGGAGACACCAAGAGACAGATTTCCTTATTAAAAGAAGATGTAACCAACAGAGCAAGTCAACAAATATGCCACTGCCAAGAAACCACCAATAGGCTAAAGAGAAGGAGAAAATGAGACAGAATAAAATGCAGGAGGAAAGAGTACTGAACACAAAGAAAGGATCATAGAGAGTAGAATGAGGAAGGAAGGTGTTTCTTGTAGGACAATGTGAACAGAGGATAGTAATGAACCCAACTCTGCCATAAGAGTGCACTCATCAACCTGCCACTGCTAAATATTAAAACAGGGTGTGGTATCTGTATCATGTAAGAGTGAGTGTGGATGGATGTCATCAATGTTTTGCTCCTGGAGTCATGTTTTCAAAAGAAAATGGTCAACAAGACAGATTCAGTTCCAGGGTGTAATTTATAATTTTGAGAAGATGAATAGGTAAACAAAGGCATGTGCTGTGTTCCCTCCATGGAATCAAGAGCAATCCAGGGCATTGAAAGAGAGTGGATAGGACAGCTGATATAGAAGAACTTGGCATCAGGGGAGGACATGGGAAGCAGTGGGAACTCTTCAGGAAGGACTCACAGCTATCTCCTGTTAGGAACTTTTTTCTGAATGAATCCTTCATGCAACTCTATTAGATCAGGAACTGAAATCTCAGAGACAAGTGAACTGAAATGTATACTTACACTATTTTGACCCTTGCAACATATTCACTCTTACATTTAATTTAATGTTTGTCAAGGATTCAAAACACATTCATTACCATTCTCAGAACCAGAGAGAGAGAGAGAGAGAGAGAGAGAGAGAGAGAGAGAGAGAAGAAAAAAAACAAAACATCAGCAAAAGTCCATTCTCTCTTCAAGCTTAAAATCTTATTCATCAAGTTTAAAATCTTACATGGAAGAATTTAAACCATAAGTAAATAAAATAAACGAGATAAGTGTAGATGGTGATTGGTACCTAAGAGATAAACTAAGAAATATCAGAAGGAAAAGAATAAAAGTAAACATTTAGCCAGGTGGTGGTTATGCATGCCTTTAATCTCAGCACTCAAGAGGCAGAGATCTCTGTGAGTTCAAGGCCAGCCTGGTCTACAAGTCTACAGAGCTAGTTCCAGGACATCCAGGACTACACAGAGAAGCTCTATCTCAAAAACAAACAAACAAAAGAATAAAAATAAACCATGAGAAGAAAACTGGCAGTGAGAATGGGAAATAATTGTGGAGACATGGTGATTCCCCCACAGAGATACCTAAGAAGGGAAAAGAGGATTGAAGTACTGTATGAAAAGAGAAGGAGGGCTCTCAGTTTGGGTTCAGGTTTATGGAAATTAGCAGCTTACTCTTGAATAAGCAAGGGGGAAGATGGTGAAGAGACTGAAAAATAACCTTAGGAGCACCAGTCGTTCAAGGAACTGAGGGTTCATGACTCAGGCTCTTGTAAAGATGGATGAAGATTAACATGAATTCATTACATAAGCTAAAATAAGAAGTCATCGAATAAAAGTGAGACAAGAAAGAAGGTACTAAGGATGTCAGGGGAGAGGAGGGTGTAGCAGGAATCTTAAAAGTTCTTATTAATAAAATCAAACCTGGAGCCAGGTATTGGGGTGAATGCTGGAAGATCAGAGAAACAGAACAAGCCACAGCTTCTTCACCTTGCCAGTTCCTCAGCTGATCCTGTTTCCTCAGCCTGGAAGCTTCTGAGTCCTCATCCAGAATGGATCTCAGCTGAACTGCTGCTAGAAGCCTAAAAGCTTAACCAGCCAAATGCTTAACCAGCCAAATGCTGCTAGTTTCTGATCTCCACGCCTTATATATCATTCTGCTTTCTGCCATCACTCCCTGGGATTAAAGGCTCACTTCTTGGGATTAAAGCCCTGTGTCACCATGCTGGCTGTTTCCAATGTGGCCTTGAACTCACAGAGATCCAGAGGGATTTCTGTCTCTGAAATGCTAGGATTAAAGGTGTGAGTGCCACCATTTTCTAGCCTTTGTATCTAGTGGCTGTCTGTTCTCTGACCCCAGATAAGTTTACACAATATTTTGGGGAGCACAATACCACCACAGGAGGGAGCATGGAGTGATGGTTGTGAGGCACGAAAGCAAGGAGATAAAAACATGAGATAATTTCCAGACAGTTCTAAGGCCCAGCTCAGGTGAGCAACACGGATTCTAACTTGAGACATTGGCACAGTTGCCTGTGTGCCTGCTTCGGTTGCAAATGAGCAGGCACAGGACAGATGGGCACAAAGCTGAGGTATCCAGAATGGTGTTTTAGCCAGAGCAATAAAATAAGGCAAGATAAGTGAAAGGCATCTGACAGGAGAATCAAGAGAATAGTTACACTAATTAACTAGGGGATTTAAGCTGGGCAGTAAGGTTATAAAAACTGGAACATGAATTATAAATTATAAAAAAACAG
Organism: Onychomys torridus; assembly: GCF_903995425.1. Lineage (NCBI taxonomy): Eukaryota > Metazoa > Chordata > Mammalia > Rodentia > Cricetidae > Onychomys > Onychomys torridus. The sequence goes on from NC_050453.1 coordinate 26,102,945, forward strand.
AACATGAATCATATATTCAAATGGGATTTAAGGTTTATAAGATTTGGGATTAGAGAGGTACGTAGAGATACAGAGAGAATGTACACAAGCTCTGCACATAGAAAGAATTAGTCAAAGAATGACCAAATAAAACTGAGATTGACTTGTTAAAATATTGATAACAAAAAATCCAGGGTATGGTCATAGGAGTGAATGGCTTACACAAGACAAAGGCTGACATCACTGAAAGAGGCCAGGGCTCAGAACTAAAAAAACTAGGTGTTTCAGATACCTTCTTGTTGCTGTCAAAAAAATACTCTGACAGAAGCAGTCTAAGAGAGCAAGAGTTTATTTTGGCTCACTCAAAGGACAGTTCATCGTAGTGGGGAAGTCGAGGCAGTGGGAATGTGAAGCAGTGGGTACCGTTGCATCAAGTCAGGAAGAAGTGAGAAATGGACGCTTGTGATCAGCTAGCTTTCTTCTCATGCCATCTAGAACCTAATCCTAAGGAATGGCCCCACTTATAGTGGGTGAGTGTACCCACCTCCATTAACCTAGTTGACATAATTCCTCATGAGCAAGCCCAGAGATGAAAGATGTACCTTTCTGGGGAATTCTAGATTCTGTCAACTCAGCAGCTAACACTAGTCATTATATGAAGCCTTAGGAAAATATCAATGTAGATACTGAAATCACCCTGGAAAGAAGGGGTGAGTTTTTAACAGCTGTAAGCCAAGAGAAAACAATCTTCACAGATCATCATTATGCAAGACAGGATACAATATCAAGTCCAAATCCAATTGCTTTCTCTTGAGGGAAGTTCTTGTTCACACATGCCACTGCTGTCCTTTTGTTCACACTAGAAACAACATGCAGGTTTTTGCTTCTGATTATCTTTGCTTCCCTTTAAATACAGTGTGAATCTTTCAGTATGCATAATGCAGAGCTTATCATACTTCCCTACTAGAGGTTCCAGGGGGAGGAGATAATAGGATTGTATCCAGAACCTTGTATTGCCCAGCCCAAAGCAGCAAGTCCTCAGTATAAGTGAAGCTACCTGCTTTCCTCTAAAAATGAATATGCAGTGTTATTCTAGTTGGGTACTAAAGAGCCAGCCACATCATAATAGCTTCTTTCTTCTTCATTTGATAGTGTGGTGTACTTTGTCCTTTTAATGGCTCCATCTTCTTGGAGGTATTTGTGATAATTCATTGGATCATAGACATGTGCTAGAGAATAAAGAAAGAAAACACTGAGAACTATACAGAAGTTATGATTCATGTATGGAATTGGTACTGTCACTTACACCTGTATCCAATTGTCCAGTATGTGTGGTGGTATTGTGTTCCCCAAAATATTGTGTGTTCCCCGAAATAAACTTATCTGGGGATGGCCACAATATTAAACATGAGGATAGGCATTGGTAGCACACGCCTTTAATCCCAGGGAGTGGAGGCAGAAAGAGAAAGATTATATAAGGCGTGAAGACCAGAAACCAGAAGCATTTGGCTGGTTCATCATTTTGGTTGGTTAAGCTTTTAGGCTTTGGAGCAACACAGTTCAGCTGAGATTCCTTTGGATGAGGACTCAGAAGCTTGCAGTCTGAGGAAACAAGACCAGCTGAGGAACTGGCGAGGTGAGGAAGCTGTGGCTTGTTCTGATTCTCTGATCTTCCAGCATTCACCCCAATAACTGGCCTCAGGTTTGTTCCTATTAATAAGACCTGTTAAGATTCCTGCTACAAGTATGGAGTCCTACCATCCTACCTCACTGCACAAGAATCAGGAAGTTTAGGAGTGCTTCAAAACAAAAGAAACTCAGGTTTCCTATACATCGTTGTATTTACAACATACACATATGCAGTACTCAGTATGCAACTGAAGTGAAGTCTTGACTTATTTTCCCTTGAACAAAACAGAAATTTGATACAGGTAAAATGTTCCAGTTTGGTTTTGTGGGCTCTTCCTTCTTTCTGTCAAAGTCCTCAGAAGGAGAGCAGTACCAGAATCCCAGTGCATCAACTAACAAGTTGGGAAGCTGTCTCTTCCATGCATCTTCTGGGACACCACTTTGGGCTCTATCATGATCCTGATTGCTTCTCTATAAAACAGGAGCAATAGCCAAGAAAAATATCATCCTATGTCTCTAAGAGGTAAAAGTTGGTTCAGTTGATAACACGTAAAATCTCCAGAGAAACTACCCATAAACCAACAACTTCTTTGGTGCAATGACAGTCCACAGGCTTATTCTTTTATCCTCATTTCCTGAAGTGACTTTTCAGTGACTATTTCTGAAATTAATAGTCTTCCTCTGCATATAATCTTCTCTTCTGTAGGTTGGTTAAGCACTGCTAGCAGTAGTCCATCTCAAAAAGAGATATCCATTTTAATTAACAATATCTCTCTCTGTCTCTCTCTGTCTCTGTCTCTGTCTCTGTCTCTCTCTCTCTCTGTCTCTCTCTCTGTCTCTCTCTCTGTCTCTCTCTCTCTCTCTCTCTCTCTCTCTCTCTCCCTCTCTCTCTCTCTGGCAAAGTCTCACTACATAGTCAAGGTTGGCCTCAAATTCTTGATTATCCTCCTTCAGCCTCTCACAGGGAGAGATCACGGATGTACAATCGCCACACCTGGCACTCACAAAGTCTTTACAATATGAATTCAATTGATGTTGAATTGAATTTGAGGTTCTGATGAGAATCCATGTTTTAAAGTATATACATAGACTGTTATGTGGAGCTATACTTTTGTATGTGTGCACACATATGTAATCTTTGCGTATGTAAACACCCACATTTTGTAGTGCCGCCTTTTTGGAATGCAAATGAGCAGTGACGTTCTAATGGCAATCACCACATTTGATACCAAGATCTTGGTTTCAAGAACCAAGAAGAAAGGAGGAGGGGGAAAAAGGAGGGGAGATAAATAAAAATAATATGAGCTCTTCCTTACAATTGAATGCCAACAGTGAATATATAATAATGAAGATTAAAATGGCAAACACAGAATACATCTGCAGGTTCTATTACTGGTAGGTGTGTGTTTCATGAGGAAAGGATGTTCACACAATGTCAGAGAACTTTCTCACAGTATACATGCCAATTGCAAATAGAGTATAATGACTTCCGGGTGGACAAACATAGCAGCCTCACGTGATCCAGCTTAGTATCACTAGTAGATAAAAAGTCCACAGTCATGTGTGTCCTGATGCTATGCTGAGAACACTCCATCAATTAATGATGTTCCTGTCGTGCCTTACTGTGTATGATCACATGACTGAAAGTGAAGGACATTTCATCCAATAAAATGCTTGCAACTTTTAAGACTTTCAAAGTTGTGAAATTTATAGAAAGAAGTGAAGAATCATTCTACATCGAAGGGTAAACAGGATGTGTGACTGCAAGACATTTCCCTGGATGACAGATAGAAAAAGAAACTTTAATGGGCCAGTATTATATGGTGATTGGTTTCTTCATTTGGAAGATTGTTCCATGGTTACATAAGAAAAGGTCCTTATTTGGGGAAAACATGTACTGCACCTCATTATTGGGCACAATGAGGCAATGTATCTGTAGCTTTCTCTCAATCAAGAAAAAAATAAAATCAATTCATTTATTCATCAATCTGTTATTATTAGCTCCGTGTCTGCCTTCTATTACCTGGTCTGTGGAAGTAGATCTGGGTTTTTATATATTTCTTTGCTAATTGTCAGGAAGCCTGATCATTAACAAAGATGGAGAGACCTCAGGAAGAGATCCTGCTGGAAGGTATCTATAGAGCAGATGGCTTTCTCCATGCCTAACTATTGCAGTACACATGGATTCTCCTTTATCTACTAAGCACCTGCCACATAGGCAACTTCCCCAGTGTTCAGCTCCTGCAGTGTGAATAACACCTCCACACTTGATTCCTGTAGTATAAGGTGGTCAAATGTACCTAGTAGCCAATGGCTTTACCCTATATCACCATCACATGCCTTTTTAGTAGAGTGCACCCAGGAGTATACTTTCTTGCTAACAATTTTCTACGGCAAAGCAGTCTGCAAATGTGTAGCAGGCTCCACTGATACAGACCACAGTGCTCTATCTACTATTTTGTAAGCCATGGTTGGAGGTTTGGATCTTGACTATAGAAAGATTGTCCCTCAGCACCTTAGTGTAGAAATAGGTCATAACTGTTCTTTTCATCTGCTATTGCTACTCTTTAGAATTTTCCTTACATTTACTATTGGATTCTTCATTCCTATAGCCATTTGTTTCAGAAATTCACTGTTTATATTGAAATTTCTGGTTCATATTATAATAAAGTTCTTCATTCCACATGGATCTCAGAAGGCAACATATAAATGTATGTATAAAGAGCTATGGATATAGAACATGGGTATTATAGAAGAGCAAATATCATAAAATATTAATAATAAATGGATCTACATAAAGAGAATGTGGATAGTCTCTATACCTTCTTTGTAACTGCTAACCTAAATTTAACCTCTGCTACTCTGAAATTCTGTGATTTTGTTGGGAGAGCTTTTTTGTATAAAATTAAACAAAATATCTGGTATGTCTATTCAATATAAAATTTCCAAAAATGATGGGTTTGTAAGATTCCATTTAAATCACATGAGTACCTTTTGAACATAAAACCAGGGCCTCAACATCATACTTTGTGTTAAGCAGTTTGTTGGTTAGTTTTCACTATCAAATATAGTCTGAATTTGTGTTCACTCAGATAGCATATACCTAAGCATGTCTGTGAAGATGTTTCTACAAAAGCAAGAGAGCAATTTCACAGGAAAGAACAGAAGGAAAAACTGCTGTCAATGTGGTCAAAATTAACTCATGGGCTATGGTTCTGAACTGAATAAAACCGGAAGAAAGAGAAAATGAACTGAGCAATAATATTCATCTTTGTCTGTTTTCTGACTGTGGACGTAGTATGACCATCTATTTCACCCTCTACCACCGTGCCTTCCTCACCATTGTGGACTGTATCCCCTGAAATTATAAGGCAAAGTAGATCTTAAGTTGCCTTTGTCAGGTATTTCATCAACTATGAGAGTAATATATACATAATTGGTAACAAGAGTGAGGTTATTGACAAGCATGTGGTTTGTAGTACTTTGCAACTGACTTGTAAAAAGAACATGAAATGGTTTGGATCTGTGGGTTAGCAGTAGAATATTATTCCCAGAGTTTAATGAACTATTTTGGTGGGTGTTTAGAAAGAAAAAAACAGAATGTCAAGAGAAATGTAGACTATGGAAGCCAGGTTCATGAGGTTTCAAAGAAGAAGAACCCTCTTGGAAACTTGGCTACTGACCACTCACATTGCATTCTGGCAAAGAACCTGGCGAAATTTTACCTTTGCCCTGAAAACATGACTGAGACTGAATTCAAGAGTTTTTGACTCAATTATTTGGCAGCTAAAATGTTTGAGGCAGTATAGTATCCAGGCTATAGAATATTGCTCACTGCATTACTGAGGTTTATAACGAGTATTCAAAGCAGGGAAGTATGAAAAATGCATGGTTTGGTAAGGAAAGGGGCAAGGCAAGTTTAAAGTTATTGACAAAGAAGATACAAATGAAATAACTTTATTTGTGGGAGAGGGCAGCATGTAGCTTGCACTTTGCATTGGAGAAATAGGAAGGACACCCTTGTAATAAGATGCCATGCATTTAAGGCTCCTGCTTGCATAATGCAAATGTAGTTGAAAAGAGAAATATTGAACTGAGAATGACACCCAAGAGACATTTTTAGTCAACAACAAAACAAACAAACAAAAATGCCTAGTGAAGTGAGTCCCCAGGTTCAGCTACCATGTACATGAGGCCACCACAGCCATGATCACTACATCTTAGGTTGGGAGAAGAACTTGGAAGCTGCATCTACATGATGCTTGTTTGACAGGTATGTATCATAGAAGAGTTATAAGGTTCTAGAGGATTGGATCAAAGTTCTAGAAAGTTTCTGAGGCCATGCAATGAGTGGAAAGATCAAATTCTCTGTACTGAGGGCTATTGCATGGAACTGTAAAGAATAAGTCTAAATGGTAATGGAGACCCCAGGACATGGATATGTCAAGACCTTGGGATGATTACTGAGTGGAACCAACCCCAAGAGAGAAACTAGATGCTGGACATATAAAATTTGATGTTTCTCCTGCTGGGTTTCGGTCTTGGTTTGGTCTATAATGTTCCTTTCCTGTTTTCGTTCATTCTTTGTGAGATAAGAATGTTTATTCTGTGATATTGTATATGAAAAGTAGGTAACAATTCTTAGTCTACAGGATCTCATAGCTAATAGAATGATAAAAATTGTGCTTTTATGTGGCTATGAAAATACAAAGATGAAGGCAGCAACCTCCTCATTTTCTGCCAGGAAACCTGCAAATCTCCCTGGCAATTATCCTAGGTTCTCTTAGGTTGCAAAAGAGAATGCCTTCCTGTCTAGGGTTACCCTGCTCTCTTCCAGTTCCTCTGTCTTTGCCTCCTCATGGTTCTCTTTTCCTCCTAGGTATTCAGTGTCTTTCTTTGTTGAATTGATCTTCTCCTGAAGCCACCAAGGAGCCTGGGCACAGGACAGCTCTCTAGTATAAACATGGAAGGCAATGGATACAGGGCTATAGGAAGTGACTCCTTGGCTTGATCCTCCAACAGTCCCAAGTATCCTTGCAAGTGCATGAGTCTAGGCAGATTAATCACTCAACTAGACCAGGTCTTGTCAAGGTCACCATGACCATCATTGTTACTAATGGTCAACTCTGAGAGTTCCTCTTACTCATTAATAACAATGGACACTGTTGACCAGTCATTGTTCTCCAAAATACTCTTTTCTAACTATATTACTATACATATATACCTAATGTAGCTAGAAAGTTTTATATATATACATACGTGTGTGTGTGTATATATATAAAATGTTATATTATATATGTTAATGTTCTTTCAAATTATCTGAGCCCTGTTTTTTATTTCAGCCACTACTATAGAAAAAGATTCACACGAAGGCTTGCCAACTTTGGGCTTTGTACAAGTTGACCATGACTTGCTTCTCTTGCTTCCTGTCCTGGGGCATGATGGAACTAGATAGTAGTAGAAACAATATCACAGCAACTAATACAGAATCCAGACATGCAAGGGAGTTCACACTGGAGCAATCTTTTGTTATCCTGGATAGGTTCCAATGACTGAATAATTTCCCATTTTTCTTGAGGTGGATTGTTGAAGACTTGTTTCATAAGGCATTTATGAAGGCCCTATAGGACGGACTCATCTGTATAGTTTTTTCTTTTGTGTTTTATTCTCCTTAGCCCTTTATGGAACTCATTCTGAAATTAACTGCCACATACATGGAAAAAATTATGCTTTTAACAATGTTATGTCTCTGAAGAATTTGAGGACTCCTACAGTTGAATTAAATGCTCTCATGTTATGAGTTGGCCATGGGTCTTTGAGTTACAGAAGTGGAAGGTTAAAAGTGATATGGACAAGGAATGTATTTATATTGGCTGATATATACTATCAACTTGATGGGACTTGAAACCAAATAGAAGAAAGACCTCTGGGCATATTTATAATGGTTGGTTCTACAGAATTTTAAGTGAAGATAGAAAACCCATCCCGAATGTGGGAACACTACCCCATGAACTAAGATACCGGTGTGAACAGAAACTGAAGAAAGGAGCAATCAAGCCAACCTCCATCCTTCATCCCTCTCTTCTTCCTAAGTGCAGATACAGTGTGAGCAGCAACCTCGAGCTCACACTGCTGTGTCTTCCCCAGTGTAGTAGACTGCAGGCATAGTGTGACCAGTAACCTCACACTCACACTTCTGTACCTTCCCTAGTATAATGTGCAGCATCCTCTCAAACTCTAAGCCGAAGCAAACCTATCTATGAGTTGTTTTTGTAAAATGTGTGTCATAGCAGTAAGAGAAGTAACTGATATATGAGCTTTCACACTGATTGTTTAAAAAACATAGCTACAGACATGGAGAACACATTATTACCAACCTCTCATACTTTTTGTATTAGTAAAGACTAAGCTCTTAGATATGAAACAGGCAATCCACTGGTTTGTTAGGACTAAAGCAGCCCATGTCAGTGGCATTGGCTATAACTTCAATTATGGTCTCCCAAGTCTCTCTGAGAAAAGTCAGATTTGCCATAGTACCTCCAAGTACCCTGGGTCTGTTATGGACCACTCACAGCCTGGATCCAAAACACCCCACTCAGGGTACCTATTGCTCTCTCTTCAAAACCTCTATGTACTGTCTGTCTGTTTGTATAAGCATGGGCATGCCTTAACAGAGCCTGTGAATTTCACCAAAGTCTCTCTCAGGTGACTTGGATAGCTCAGGAACAACAGGCAATAAATAAATGCTTGTTAACATTTATTCTATGCTGTTGAGAGTTATTTAAACTCCTGTCTGAATTCTTCCTGGGGGAATCTCCCTACCCACTGCTTTCTGTTTCATGACTTCTTTGCTAGAAACAAACCTTGCTTCTTTGGTGATATCATAGTGTTAATTATTTGACAATTTAAAATATGAAGCCATATCCAGAGATACAGATCAACTGTTTCTACTGCTTTTGTTGTTCCTTAAGCTGACATGTTTGGCTCATTCTACACCCCGCTGAAATTATAAGAGTGGATTGCATTTAACTACATAAACATAAAGTGGGCTTTATGTTTTGTGCTGAGGTTTTCAGCCATGAAGGTGCACAGAGATCAGCTTGGCAGACACAGTCCTGTAGATGGAAGCTCTTTTCCATGGGTTGAATGCCTCTGGCCATGTCTGTTTTCCCCACCGTGTTGCTGACCAAGGTATTTTTCTCCACTTTATGGAGTCGAAGCATCACACACTCAATAGCAGTTAGTGGTGTCAATGCTCTTTGCTATAGTAAATCTCTAGTGCAAGATAATCTTGTTAATGATCAGCATAAAGTAGGGAGAGGTCATTTTTTTAAAACGTTGTCATAAAGCCTGCATTTACTATGATAGAGTTGGAAGGAGGCAATCCCATTAACCTTTGTATTGTATTGATGAAATTATATACCCTCCTGAGTATAGAGGGTGGCAGTGATATCTGTGAGCACACTGACTGCCCCAGCGACACAGAGAATGGCCTAAAGAGATCTAGGCTCCATCCCAATCTTATTTATTTAGGAATTGGACCTTGAGCAAGTATTAGCCTCTAGAAGTCACAGATTTTTCTTGTTTGTTCCTTTTTTCTAAATGTACATGTGGGTTTATGTGGGTTTAACTCATTTTTTACAATTACCTATTATTACTTTTATATAAAGAAAGAAAAAGCATTTCTTGTGGCACTCAGAAGATGCTGTAAAAAGTGCCTTTAAAAGCATTCCTTTGTGTTCCTTTATATAAAGAAAACAGCATTTTTGTGTGGGGATGGGAGAAGTTGGTTCTAACAATACTCTAGTTTCACTTTTGAGTCACAAAACTGGAAAAGCTTGAATAAGAAAAGATAATTTGAAAATGTTTCCCAAATCTGAACTAATATTATTATCACCCTGTATGCAGCAAACTGAGAGACTGTTCCCTGAATTATTCAAGTCAGTGTGTGTCGATATGATAGGGAAAAGTGAGGGGTTGTGGGGGGGGGTCAGGAGGGGGCATATAGAAGGGCTTTTTCACAACTCATAGGCTAATTCAAGATGACACCAAATAACGACAAAGAAGCTTTTCCAGGGCATGTGAAGAGATATACAGGAAGTGGCAGCTTGTATCCCCTGCAAAATACACAGCACAACCATCGGGCAATGCCATTTGGCTGTCACCTAGGAAACAAGAGATGGCTGCCCTGTTGACTTAAGTAAAGATGCTGGGGTTCGTAGTTCATTCTGGATCATAAATTGTGGAAGAAATTGTGTGTGTGTGTGTGTGTGTGTGTGTGTGTGTGTGTGTGTACATGTGTGGGTGTGTGTTCACACATGTGTGGTGTATGTGTGTCACATGTGTGGGGTATGTGTGCAGATGTGGGGTGTGTGTATGCACATGTGTGGCATGTGTGTGCATATGTGTGGTTTGTGTGTATGTGTGGTGTGTGTTTGAGGTGTGTGTGTACATGTGTGGTGTGTGTGTACATGTGTGATGGGTATGTGTGTGTACATGTGTGGTGTGTGTGTGTGTGTGTGTGGTGGGTGTGTGTCATGGGGCAAACATGTTGAAGTGAGAGGACAACCTTTGTTGTCAGACCCGACCTTACACCTTGTATAAGACAGATTCTCTGTTATTAATGGCCATATAAGCAAGTCTAGCTGGTCCATGAGACATGAAAGTCTCTGGTCTCTACCTTCTATCTTGCTGTGAATGAATGTGCTGGTACGTCTGATCCTAGCCATCATGCCCAATTTTACAAGGGATCTTGCATGTCTTTCTCAGGTCGTCATGCACGCATGGCATGCACTTCATGCGGGAACCATCTCTCTAGCCCTAGACATTCTTACAGGAAGTTTTCAGGCCCATCGTTCTTCTATAGCAAGAGACGTTCCTCATGTTGCAAAACAGATTAATACAAAGTTAGAGTTCAAAAACTTTAAAAGGTTTTAATGTCTACAGGGGAGGGGGAAGTAGAAAGGAGAAATGAGGTCAATTAGCAGAAACCCCACGACTTAAGTGGCAGGCCTATAAATTGTCTCAAAGGTGACCATGTGTTTGAAATGGCTTTGTGGTATAGGTTAATTTTTTCTCTTTATAATTAAAGAGAATGGAGACCATAGTGCTAGATCCTAGGTCACATTCCCTATGATCAAAATTAATTAACACCCTGAATTAATTAATGTGAGGGCCATTGTAAGCATCTTGAACTCATCTTTCAAGGCTTGTTTCAGGCTCTCTCACTGCAAAAGTGGCTTCTCTGATTATCTGAGGACTCAGATGATAACATCTCCCTTTCTCACAGTTCCTATCCTCTGAAACATATGATTTAGCATTTATTCTAACCTGCCTCTTATTATTTCTTCTCTCTTCAATTAGAGCATAAATTCTTGGAGGGCATGAATTCTATTTTACACTTCTTTTATTATCCTACCAGAGCCCCAGGCACAATTCTGAAAATAGTGCTAAATAAATACTTGTTGATTAATGAATTCTTCTCCAAGTGCCTTTCAGGCACCATTCACACTAGCTTTCACCTTTGGGTGAGGACGATTTCCCACCTCAGGGAAATGTGCCAAGGTCCTCTAGCTCCTCACCCTTTCTTCTCTATTCTTTTTTATTTTGATCTATAAGAAACAAATCTAGCACAAAAGTGGGGGATGCTTCTGAGTATGGCAACATTTAAGCATGCCAGTTCCTTTTTCCCCAAGGAAAATGTTCTCTCTGGATTTATTGCATGTGCACATAATTTCACAGAATCATCTCAACTCTGGAAAACAAATAATTATGTACATAATTGTCACTTAGAAGTTCCCTGGGTTATCTACTCAAGCCCAGCTCCTTCTCCCATAGCAGAGATCCATAATTCTGCTTTGAGGCTGAAACTCAGAGATGCACGCATGTGTGGACTGGAACTCGCCAAATAGACCAGGTTAGCAGTCAGTTGCATGAAGCTTCCTGTCTCTGCTTCCCCAGCATTAGAATTGGAACTTCATACCACTACATCCAGTGTTTTTCTTATTGGAATTTAGGGGTAACAATCAGGTCCTCTTTCTTACCTTCCATGATTTTAGTAGAATCTGACAAATTCTACCTGGGTAATAACCTTCTCGTTCTACTCACCAATTACTGGCTGTGCTCCAGACAAGAAAGAAAGACATCCATGGTGAATATCAAGAAGTAGGGAACATGGAAAATTGTCCAAATGAAAAATGCAAGAGTTAGTTGATGAAAAGCAGAGGCAGCCCACGTGGCTTCCCATTGTTCTGGCACGAAGATCCTCCCATAGTGGAGTGCTCATCTGACATAGAGCTGCTGCTGTGACAGGGGACCTTCCTTTGCAATATAAGTTGAATTCACTTTATATAGACACTGACAAGCTGAACTCCAGACAAATACAAGCTCACAAGGCTCATAGGAGCTTATAGTTGATGAAGAAGAGACAGATATGATCAGTTCTGTTGTTGCTATGAGAGATGGCTTTAGGAACAAGGGTGGTTCTATGAGAATCTGTCTATGAAAATAAGGGGAAAAAACTAGTTGATAGTTTGGTGGACCTTATAGAAATTGATTTCAGATCAACTCTCCATAGAATACTTGAGGCATACCTTGCTCTTTAAGGAATTTTAAAAGGAAAATGAGAGTAAAAGGGTAGAGAATCAGAAAATCTCACACGAATTTTCAGAGCTTCCTGCACTGAAATTTCCCACAAGAGGTAACATCAAATGAATTAGCATCTGGGGCATCCTTAACTTCCTCCAAATAATTAAGCTACCAGTCACCTGAAAGGTGGGAAGACTAGAGTCAGATGTTGGCATGTACACAAAATCAAGTGTCCTTTTGTGCTATCTTCGAGACAGAGAAACTAGAAGTAAGCTCTGGTCTCCAGAGCTAGAAAGACAAAATTTATCCACATCCAACTATGCCATTTTCCCCAGCTAGTTAGCACAATAGTACTTTGTCTAAGAAGAAAGACCAGAGCTTTTCAACAATGTTCTTTGGAGCTGGTTTCCATCATGATATCCATCAAAAGGCTGTAGATATGCTACATCTTCTCACACCAGTATGATTAACCAAAACAGCCAAGGAAGTCTCTTGTGCCAGCACAGGAGTTTGAGGGTGGTTCATCTAAGCGCTGTCTAGAACACCCAAAGCAAGATTAGCAACTAGAAGGCAGTCATATCATACACAATCAGAGAATGGTGACACAAAGGCTCTGGTAACTACAGGGTTGTCACCACTAGGGGAACCCTGATCATACCCTGCTCTTATACATGTTCTAGGGGGCTCCCTTTTGGCAAGAGGAACATTAGTTCCATTTCAGATGAAGGTAAACACAGTGCTGACGAAGTTGGGTGAATGCAGGGTGGCATTGATTGATGACATCGCAGTATACAGCCAGACATGGGAAGACTACGCGGAGCATGTAAAACAAGGATTTGGGTAGCTTTTACAAACAAGCTTGACAGTGGGGCCATGACATGTCAGCCTGGCATGCCGAGGTGACATATTTAGGACACAGGGAGAAGCAGACAGCCAACACTCTGTTATGGTGGCCTGCTCTGTTTCTCAATGGACCATTTCATGAGGAAATGTTAGACAGAGATTCCTGGGCATTGCAAACCAATTGCTGCAGGTTAGTCATTATTCTGTTTACAGATCATTTTACTGAGCCATGAAGACCACCCAGGAAGGTGACAGAACAGAAACATTTTAGTTGCTTGACCCTAATTTTAAATTTTAAACTGTGGTTTCTGAGCGCTACGGAATTGAAAGGAAAATATTTTGTAAGTTCGCTATCCTCCCTCCAAATGTTCATCTTATTAAATCTTGTCCAGCTGGTAATTATCTACTGTCTATATCTCAGTCCCCAATAAGAACAGGTGGAGGTTACATTTAAAACAAGGGTTTGGTCAGCGTAATGTATGACAGAACAGATCCACTTTCTATGACTTTCTGATGAAAGGCTATTTTTTGTTTCATGAAAAGTCTAACTTAAGAGCCAGAATGGGGTCAGCAAGCCAGCAGCCCAGAAATCATCTCCAGTTCAAATGAAATTAGCCAATTTCATAAAGATTTCTCTGGCATAGTTTGAACTGCAAGTCTCTGCTCTCCTGGGGGAAGAAATAACCTCACATCTTATTATTCTTTCTTACCCTGAAGGTGTCTCTTGTCATCTATTATCATATAAAGCCAATGCTGCTAGTTACCCTTGATGTGAACATCTTATTGCCCCAACCACACTATGCTGTCCTTGAAGGCAAAGCTTGACTCATGCAGTTTTAGGAACCTGTGACAGTTTGCAGCCCAGTGTCCTGCACACATGTATCAATAAGGGTTTGCTCACTTGCTGAGCCAAGGGCAGATGCATTCAGTTCTTCTGCGAAGCATGGTTCTTTCTGTATATTTTGTCTCTGTGGTTCAAGTAGAATTATAAACTGCTGTGACTGCCAGCAACTCTGCCATACAAGAGGCATGAAAACAGACTGGTTAAACAAGTTCACAGGCTTTAAAGAAACGTATAAGTGAATTTATACTTAAGTTTTGCCTCATCCTAGACATATGTTCTGAGTGTTTTTGGATTTTACCCATCTATTAAATGAGCATACAAAATGTGATCTCATAGAACAGTGAGGACATTCAATAAAATAATGTCACTCAATGGGGGGCGGGGTGTGACTCAGGGAATAATTCATTTGCTGTACAAATGAAGACCAGAATCCAAATACCTAACACCCATGTAAATGCCAGGTATGTGTGATGGTCCACTTGTAATTCCAACTCAGTGGACAGAGACAAAGGATACACAGAATAAGCAAGCTAGCTAGGCTAAACAAATGAGCAAACTCTGGCTCAAGTGAGAGACCCTGCTTTAATATATAAGGTAGATAGTGATCAACCAACAAACTCTTGCCTTCACTGACACAAGTCCATTTACACACATGAAGTGTACCTCTACATACACATGCACTCACACATGTAAACATGCACACACACACTCCTACCCATACCACACACATGCACATGCAAATATATGCAAATATATGCAAATATATGTGTGTGTATTTGAGATATATATATATATATGATGTATACTTAGCACATGAACCAACAAGAGACCATTAGTATTGTGTGGTTTTGTGTTACTTTTACTCTTGCTCAATAGTTTTTCTGGTTAGTAGAGCCAACGATATCATTTTCTTGCACCAATGTAAACGTATGCATAGCTTTGCAGGAAAGGCTTGGCAGGACTCTGTTCTTCCTTTGTGTGAAAGGCAAATGTCATCAGTTACAGAGGCCAGTGTGAGGCAAAGGTAGTGTAAACAGGATATAAGTGGTGATTTGTGAATGGTTATGACACCTTGCCTCAGGCAAATTCTCCAAGCCAAATTTACAGGCTTTTTGCTCAATGGGAAAAATAGACCACAGGTGACAAGTTAATTAAAACTCAGCCATCCCAGAGAGAAGTATCTCATGGCATGTGCAATGTTAAGAAATGAAATTTGAATCATAAAGCCTAATTTTTACTTGGTTCGATGTGCTTAGCTTATAATCTAGAGGTTTACTTTCAATGGCCTTAGTTCATGGGCCACGATATTGCCTTAAAACAACTCTTTATCAAATTAATGAAACATTCACAATGACAAATATAACATACCTATATTTGCTGAGAGATAAACTGGTATCTAGACCCTGAAAGTTGGTGGGAACCAATTTCTAAGGTATATAAATTGCAAAGGCTCAAACCTAGGCAGAATGCATTATTATTTTCCATTTTTTGAGCATTCTCCATGGTTACTGGGCATCAAAGACATGAGCGTCTGATGCTCTGATGAATCCCAAGATCTAGACGGTCCAGGCGGTATATCCCTTGGTCTGTTAGTGAAGTGCTAGCCTAACTTCCCTACAGAGATGCTCAGCAAATGAGCTAGCATATAGATAAGGAAGGAGAGCTCTGCAGTTGGTTATCAGGAACTGAGCCCTAGTCCCCTGCACTAGAACTGATAATCAACCTTTGGAACATCAGCAAGCCTTCTCTGGTCTCTTAGCTTTTCCTGGGAAATAAGCTGATTGTAAGGATGATTTCTAAAGATCATGGGCTCTGAAATTCTATGGCCTGACTACAGTCTTCATGTCATATTCAAACAATCTTAAGAAGATAATGTATTTTATTCTTAACTTTCTTCTTCATTCTAGCTCCAACTACTTCTGCCAGCCTCCCTCCTGCTGCTGGAGGAATTATGAGGAAAGATCGTGAACAACAAACATTTCCCTGCCTAATTTTTATCATGACCCTCATCTAACACCTGACTACAAGAAACAGTCTGAACTGCATGGCCATACTGAGCAATATTCAGAATTCATAGACTACAAAGTTGTGTGTTTTGGCACAATCTGGGATCTGGAATACACTAGAACTATGTAGAGAGATCTTGTATCACAAGTAGCATTTTCTAGGTATTATAAGGTTTAGGGGGATCATACTTTTAGGGTTTCATTTTCAAGAAGGCAAAGGAGAATGAAGAGAGAAAGAGAAGAGAAGGAAAATCAGGAAGAAATTCATTCAATTTTTTTTTTCTCCAGACCTGGAGATGTCCTTTCCAGAGGTAAACATGTTGCTGGGTGATAGAGTAATTACCTGACATGACCAGGTGTAGCATGAATCTTAAATGGTCTTATTAATAAATTAAATTTATTAATATTAATAATATTATTAATAAAATATTAATAAATTATTAATAAATAAAAATTAATAAATAAACTGAGACCAGTTATTGGAGTGAATGCTGGAAGATCAGAGAAGTAGAACAAGCCACAGCTACCTCACCTTGCCAGTTCCTCAGCTGATTCTGTTTCCTCAGACTAGAAGCCTCTGTGTCCTCATCCAAATGGGTCTCAGCTGAACTGTGCTGCTCAAAACCCTAAAAGCTTAACCAGGCTTCCTGGTTTTCATGCCTTATATACCTTTCTGCTTTCTGCCATCACTTCCTGGGATTAAAGGCTCACATTGTGGGATTAAAAGCATTAGTCACCATGCCTGGCTGTTTCCAGTGTGGCTTTGAACTCACAGAGATCCAGATGGATCTCTGCCTCCTAAGTGATAGGATTAAAGGTGTGTGTGCCACCATTTTCTGACCTCTATATCTAGTGGTTGTTCTGTTCTCTGACCCCAGATAAGTTTATTAAGATGCACAACATAATGGGGAACACAATATAACCACAACCAGGGAGCTGGGTTTGATCCCCTATACATGCCCAACATTCTTAGCACCACAAGCTTCTTCCATGGGAGTGCTTCTATGTGCCCATCGACCCTGGCTTCACTGAGTTTCCTGAGTGTGCACTCCACCTCAACTTAAAAACCTATTTCAGGTTGTTTTAACTCCAATATGTGTCACATTTTCCCTCTTCGTGACAGTATTCATCATCTGGACCCACCAATACTTTTTTCTTTTTTCTTTTTTTATTGATAAGCGTGTAATAGAGAAGTTTTTACTGTCTGCTGCACTGTTAGCTCAGCCTCAAAAGAAATACGTGACTCAATAAACCCAAACTAGAGGAACCTCGAACGTAGTTCTGTCTGCTGGGCCAGTCAATATCAAGGACATTCTTACAATGATGTCTTATGGCCCTTGAGGAGGACAACTGAAGCCACAGGACATTGGTAAGAATTTCTCCAGGTAGCCCCCAGCCTTCATGACTACTCCTCACAGCCTTGTAGAATAGACTTTTAAAAAGATAGATCTGTGGATCCAGAGCTGAGAACCTGTCAACTGACATTTTCTTACATATATTATTCACTTACTATGATTACATTCTTGATATTTTGTGGTTCTGGGGACTGAACTCAATATTTTGAGCATACTAAGTAAGCATTCCACCAGTGACCTACATCCCCAGACCATATTATTGATATGCACGCTCGTGCACACACAAACACAAACACACACACACACACACACACACACACACACACACACACACACATACACTTACATACACATACACGTATGTAAACACAAAGACCTATCCTAATACAACCTTATAGATATTTCTTTCTTGGGTAACTTAAACATGTGGTCCTACCAGAACATAAACTATACTAAATTACTTCTGGACTTTTAAATCTTTATTTTACCATTTATTTTATGATCTAAAAATGTGATTTAAGAGTCCCTAAGGGTTATTTTGAAAGATATGTAATAAAATATTACAAAACTATCTAACAGGTGCTGTTACATATTAGTGTTGTGGCATTTTCTCATTAGTACTACAAATAAAAGTTATTTTAAACATCTTATGCCTTTTTTTTAATATCTGAGGGGGCAAGGTTGAGAAACTGACACCTTCTTTCTGAGAAATGTGATCTTTTTACACCACACCAGGGTTTTCATAAATCCTCAGCTACAACTCTGTAATTTGTTTTATGCCATCAACTCCCACATCATTCGTGTATTATTATGAAATCCAAGCAGCCACTCTATAAATTTTAAGACATGGACTTTGAAATCCACAGCTTTTTAGTCACTGTGCCATTGAGTATTTCAAGCAAACAGCCTGAGCTTGGAAGAAAAGGGGAGGAGACAAGTTCCTTTTCTGTCCCATAAAAAGGGGAAAGGATATAAAAGATTTATTTACAGAAACTCTATACAAGAAGAAGACAGATGTAAAGTCTGAAGGAAGGTTTGTGTCTTAACCTTATGAATCCCCTCCTAAATGTTAGATTTGAAAGTCCATATAATTTTACAAAATATTCTCATACTTGAGCTTGCCAAGAATTCAATAAAGATTTAAAGCATTTTCTTTTGAAATATTCTGGGTAGGAACACCTTTCAGAGACACCTGAGCTGGAGCACAAGTTCAAGATGCAGGGTCTTCTCTGGGGCCCTTATTCCTGGAAGCCTGGAGCAACCTACAGCAAGCCTGGCAACAAGCTGTCAAGGACAGTCCCAGCTTTAGCGAAGTTGTCCAGAGGACCAGTGTTCTAAACACTGCAGTCACATCAAGGGTCACCCTGATACTGCTGATTTTGATGTTGTTTTCTTTTGTCTTGTTTTAACCTGGAGCATTTATAACAAGCCCTGAAAAAAGAATTGAAGGGAAAAAATACAAAATATTTTATTATTCTTTTGAGACAGAAAAAAAAATCATGATAATAGCGATTGTTTTGTCTGTTCAAAATGCTAAAACTCTCATGCAGGCTTTGAAACATCTGCACAATTTTCCCAGTCTCTGAACCCACTCATCTGACAATTGCAGCCTGACTAATTGAAGCTCAGAATTATCTCCCTGAGAAATTTCCGTGTCCTCAGACATCTGAGACAGGTGTAATTATGCTTGCTGTATGCTCCATATTCAAATAGGAATATCCTTTATTTTCAGGTTACATACTTGGGATTTGTAAGCTCTCAAGAGTTGTAAGGTCTCCGTGTCTGACCAGCCAGCTGCCAACACAAGCTGAGTCATGACTAAATGGCTTAGTCAGCTTTTCAATGCAATTTCTCTTTTTGTAATGATTATGATCTCTGTCTCTCTCTGTCTCTCTCTGTCTCTCTCTGTCTCTCTCTCTCTCTCTCTCTCTCTCTCTAACTCTGAAATAACACTTTAAGAAGATAATAATACTTGAATCCACAACTATCAAATATTGTTACAGGAAAATAAAGCATAATAACTAGAAACCACATCTGTGCTTTAAGAAAGAAGTCATACCAAGACCAACATACCACTCACAGTAATTTAGAGACTCAACACAATCCATATTAAAATTCCACTAACTATGATCAGTTTATCCCAGATGAGGGGGCATCTGATATAAGAGTACCATAATTATAAGGCCACCCTGGGCTTCTGAGCAAAACCCTGTCTCAAAACTAACTAAATAAACAAACAAACCAATAAAGATCTGAGACAGCTCCTTGCTAGAGTGCATGCCTAGAGTTCATATTTTCAGTTTCAGAACTTAACACAAAGCAGCAGTATGTAATAGCAAATTGTGTTATCATCAGAATAGACCATTAGGGTCGATAGCAGAGAGTTACATGTGAGGTGTCAGCTGTCTAACACCTACATTTTAGACAAAGGTAAAAAGTACGACTAACTATAGGAGAAGAGTCTTTTTCTAAAACTCGTGGTGGACAACTGGATGGTCATATACAAAATTTAAGTCAAAATCAGTTAATGATTCAGTTGGAGGTTAACATCATAAGAGAACAGGTAAATTTGGTTAGTTTGGCTTTGTCAATGACCCATTAAAGGAGAGAATAAAGGCAAAAGTACCAGAAGGAAACGTGAGGACTTTAGACACCAAAACAAACCTGTCTGCACTAAAGGACATCAGCAATCCAAGTGAAAATGCAGCCTAATTTAAACACACACACACACACACACACACACACACACACACACACACACACACAATGGAAAAGGGTATTTGCAAATAACATATCTGAGAAGGGCTTAATATCCAGTCTATGTAAAGAACTCATGCAAATCAACAAAAACAAAGACCAAAAAAAAAAAAAAAAAAACCAATTTTAAAGTAATTGTGAAGATGAGTAGGTGTTTCTCCAAAGAAGAAATATAAATTGCCAATAATCACACCAAACGATGTTTGATGTCCTCAGACCTCTGAGACAGCTGTCCTCAGACTCTCTGTACCCTCCATAGTCAACATTTGCATAATCAACACGGTGAGTCATTAAGGAAATAAAACTCAAAGCTGTAATGGAATACCACTCTTCACTCAGAAGGATATAATAATAAAAAGGAAGAATAGAAAATGACAAATAAACAAGTGGAAACATCAGAACTCTTACATATTGCTTGTAGGGATATAAGTAGGTACAACCACTGAGGAAAATCATATAGCCAGTCTCCAAAATGTTACATACAATTTCTATGTGACTTCACAACAATTATGTCAAAAAGCTTCCCAACACTGCTCTGACATTCCAGTTTAAGTTGAGGTGAAGCAACCTTCTAGTAGCTTGCATTCAACTTTTGGATGACCTTGGGTCCTCAATTGTATGTATACATATCCCTATTCATTTAGTAGTGTTAAACGATCTTATGGACATATATTCATTCTTTTCTGCACCTGTCTGTCCCATTTTTATAGCCTACAAAAGAAGCAGAATAAGCAAACTATTCATGAAGTAAATGAGTGCCTTTAATATGCTAACAACTCAAGTACATGAATACTCACCACTTTCATGTACAAAATCCATGCTTTTAACTACATCCTAAATCAAGAAATGTAATCATCTTCTATCAATTTTGGTCTGTGTCTAGGCATAGCACAACATACATAGTATACAATACTTAAATAAACTAATTTTTCTTATGGTGTAATGTAATTTTGTAATATACAAAGTAAAAGTTATCAGAAAATATAAAGCCAGAAAGTATGAAAATCCTCAGCACGTACAAAGCATCAGAACTGTTAATAGATAATAGATGTATAATTAGGACCATGAAGGATTTTATCTCCTTTTGAAATCATATATGTTTTAAACATTTTGAAAATATAATAAAAATATTTCATCATCATTTAGATGCAGTAGTTATTATACTTTGTTGTGGGGTGTCCTTCTGTCTGTAAATGTATGTTGCTCTCAAATTTATATGGCCAAACATAGATAAGAATTATGGGTTAATTTAAGAGTAAGAACTAGTTAGTAATAAGCCTGAGCTACAGGTCAATCATTTATAATTAATATAAGCCTTTGAGTAATTGTCTGGAAATAGCTGCAGGATGGGTTGGGACAGACAAAAGCCTCTGATTATAATACTTTTCTATGAATGCTTCTGGATTTTTAAGTTTCTAAATAACTTTCTGATTTAAAGTATATAAGCATCAATAGTTTAAGTACAAAAAAAAATTGAGAAAATTATTTTTCAAAAACATACTTCTATGTAGTATGTAAACATAGTATACATCATTCCTGAAACAAAAACATAGCTTCCATGAAAGAGAAGTTACTTTGAGGAAATTCTCTGTAGGTCTCAAGTAAAATATGACTATTTTACCAAACTTCAAGTATTTTGCTCAATCAATACAAGGGTAGTTAAGCTGTGCTATCTTTTGTTAAATAACTTTTATCTTACCTAGGGTTTGGATTACAAAAATGTCAATTTTTATACTATCAACAAAAGCAATCATTATGTCTTTAAATCTTCATCAACTTTATAGTAAAACTGACTTCTTGTTCTAACTTGTAGTCTACACTGGTTCTGATTTAGGGTGTTAGCCTGCTTCTACATGTATAGTAGTCATTTGCTTCACTTCTGTGAATCGCTGTGGTTCACCTCCTACCCACTTTTTGCTTAGTTTCTATTCTTTTTAGTGCCTTTCAATTAAGTTGTGAATAGGCTTGCTTTTATCAAAATTTATACAAATTATACATGCTGAGTGCTTTTAATTTGTAGAGGTCTTAATGTTGAAAATTTTAGTTAAATCTGTCTGCCAGTTATAGAATTTTCAAAAGTGTTAAATTATTTTTATCACCATGGTAAAGTGATCACTATACCTTAGAAAATCTCCCCCAACATGAAACTTTAAGTTACTTTCATGACCACAGACAAGAGACCCAAAGCATAACTTTCCTTGTGATGAACATTCAGACATGTTTTTGAATGATTCAGTTCAGAAAAATACAAGGATGGATTTGACTATTGGATAGTAAGGAGGATAAGCACCAGCCAGAAAAAAATATTATGATAGATTATGAGCTTAGCGATTATGCACACAACAGCGATGTTCAACACTTTGGCCTCTACCTACATGTAAGACTGAATAAATCAAAACTTAGTAAGTCTTTTCTTTAAAAAAAAAAAAAAAAAAAAAAACTCAACTACAACTTTTAGGAGAGTAATGTTGTATTATGTCAGAGTCGTAACAGGAAAAGTGAGGTAGGGATGAGAGATGGAGATAAGGAAGAGGGGTGTGATGCATATACCTGACATCACATGTAAAAGTAGCACCATTACTAACAAACTTACTAATTGAAAGAGTTATAAACAAACATTGTAAACTTTTACAGACTAATAAATTTACGTAGATTATGTGTACAAATTTTTAGAAATAAATTATCAACATTGAAGAGGAATTAGGAGATCACAACAGACTTTTTAAAATAGAGATATTTAATGAACAATCAATAATCTTCCCCACTAAAGCACATTGTTGACCAGATGTCTTTACTAATGAATTCTATCAAAAGTTTTAGGAATCAAGCCTTGTTTGCTGACTTAGTTATTGTTCTATTGCTGTGCATAGACACCATAACCAAGGCAACTCTTATGAAAGAAAGTATTTAATTAGGGACTTGCTTACAGTTTGAAAGGTTTAGTCCAGTGTCATCATGGCTGGAAGCATGGTGGCATGTAGTCAGGCACTGGAGAAGTAGCTGAGAGATACACACACACACACACACACACACACACACAGAGAGAGAGAGAGAGAGAGAGAGAGAGAGAGAGAGAGAGAGAGAGAGAACAGTGTTGGGTCTGGCATGAGCTTTTGAAACCTCAAAGCCTACTCCCAGTGACACACTTCCTCCAACAAGGCCACATCTCCTAACCCTTGTAATCTTCAAACAATTCCATTCGTTGGTGACCAAGCACCCAAACATATGAGTCTGCGGGGGCCATTCTCATTCAGATTACCACAGCTGCTCTCCACAGCCTGGTGATAAAGCTTTATTTCTGAAGACATCACTTACTTGTGTCATATAATATGGAAAAATCAAGCTGGTGCCTAAGTTACAGCTTCACCCCTACTGGCTAGGTTTCATGGTAGTAGAAGGTACTCTGGATGTTACTGTAGGGGAAGAAATATAATCATTAATATCATCCAACTGCAATCCCTGTGACCTACAACAGTAACCTGCCTGTAAGTTATACTGGCACAACTGTGGCACTAATGTTATGGGAATAACCACCACATGTTTAAGTTAGATTTAAGGCCCCCTCAGTGAGATGGATCCTGTGCTGGCTAGTCTTTTTATGTTGACTTGGCACAAGCTAGAGTTACCTGAAAGGAGGATACTTCAATTAAAAAAAAAAAAATGCCTCATAAGATCCATCTTTGGGGCATTTTCTTAGTTAATGATTGATGTGGGAGGGCCCAACTCTTTATGGGTGGTACCATTCCTGGGCTGGTAGCCCTGGTTTCTATTGGAAAGCAGGCTAGACAAGCCATGGGAGAAAGCCAGTAAGCAGCATGCTCCATAGCTTCTTGCATCAGTTCCTGTCTCTAGATTCCTGTTTGAGTCCCCATCCTGACTACCTTCAGGAATGAACAGTGATGAGGAAGTGTAACCCTTTCTTCCCCAGGTTGCATTGGTAATGGTGTCTCATCACAACAATAGTAACATTAACCTGGACAAACACCATTCCTGACACTGCTAAAATGGCCAATAACTTGAGACTAGATAGGTCATGAACCTATGAAAATATTTTATTAGAGGAACATAGCATTAAAATGACTCATAATGACATACTGCTATAACCATGTACCAATGCCTTGCTCAACCCACATCAGAGAAATTTCTTCTTGCAATATATAGGAATTAACCTGGAGACCCACACTAGACAATGTGTATAGTGAGAGATTTTGGAGCACTCAGTCCTAAATAGGATGTCTTTACCAATCCCCTCCCCTCAAGGCTCAGGGATCTATGCAAAAGAGAAGACAGAAAGACAATAAGAGCCAAAATGATGGATGACTCTAAGGAAGAAGTGCCTTCTGTATACAACAGGACCAGTATACATATGAACTTGCAGAGACTGTGGCAGCATGCACAAGATATTCACAGATTTAAGATTGATGGGGCTCCCAGTACTAAGAAGGGGAAATGGCTACACCCCTAACCAAGAAGCTATCTGGAATTGATACCCTCCTGCCAAATTAAAATCAGTTTTCTCCAATGGAGTCTCACTAGGTATATGAACCACACTTAGAGTCTGGTTGATATATTGTGCATTCCAATAAACTTACCTAGGGGTCAAAGAACAGAACAGTCACTATATTAAACATGGAAGTTAGGAAATGGTGCACACACCTTTAATCCTAGCATTCCAGAGGCAGAAATCCATCCAGCTCTCTGTGAGTTCAAGGCCACACTGGAAACAGAGCCAGGCATGGTGGCACACACCTTTAATCCCAGGACTTGAGATCTCATGTCTTGCTTGGGAAAGACACATGCCTTTAAGACCAGGAAAGTGATGGCAAGAAGCAAAAAGGTATATAAGGCTTGAGGACCAGGAACTAGAGGCTTTTAGGCTTTTAAGCTTTTAGGCTCTTAGCAGCAGTTCAGCTGAGATCCATTCGGATGAGGACACAGAGGCTTTTAATCTGAGGAAACAGGATTGGCTCAGAAGTTAGCAAGGTGATGTTAGCTGTGGCTTGTTCTGCTTCTCTGGTCTTTCAGAGTTTACCCCAATATCTGACTTCAGGTTTGTTTCTATTACTAAGACCTTTTAAGATTAGTGTTATACCAAGGTAGGCCCCATTCCCAAGAGTAGTTGGCCAACATAAGACTAATTCAATGGTAGTTTGGTGTTCTTTTTTTTCATTTTGCTTTGTTTTGGCATTGTTTTGTTTTATTGATCTTTTGCTTGTTTGCCTTCGATTTTGTGAGGATTTTTGTTTCCTCTCTTTTTTTAGTTTTTATTTTTGTTTGTTTTTTTTTTTTAAAACAGAGAGAGAGAGAAATAAAATTGGGTAGAGAAGGAGGTGAAGATGTAGAAGGAGTTGAAGAAGGGAAAAAACATGATCAAAATAGATTATAAAAACATTTTTAATAAAAAATATATTTTAAAACCTTCCTAAAGTAACCAAAACAAAAATGGCATATGATATGAAATACGTGAAAAAAATAATCATTGAAACATGAGAAAACAGAGAAATTGGATAACTATTCACTTATTCCTAGAGGTGTATTATATTTCTTTTAGTGGTTGGTTTAAAAATAAAGCAAAACACTAGTAGAGAATTATAGGCTTTGAAAACACTACTAACAAATTGACCTATTGACATTCATCGAATCACACAGCCCACACCTGCATAAGGAATGCTGTTTTCAAGTGCAAACTAAAATGTTACCAGTATTGACCATATGCGGGGTCATAAAGCAAATCTCAAAAGAAAAACCAAAAACTTCAAGGTTGTGATCATACATCATGCCTTCTCTGATAGTAGTGTAATTAAAGTAGAATTGCGTGTTGACACAGATATAACTGGAAAGTCCCCAAATTTTTATAAATTAGATGGTATATTTGTCCTTAACCCAGGGGTCAAAACACAAGTCCTAAAAGGAAATTGAAGAATATTTTGAACTGAATGAAAATTAAAACATAACAAGTCAAGTTTTATGGCCTGAAGTTAGAGCTATATTTAAAAGGAAATTCAGGTTCTCAAATAAGTGTACATGTGAAAAATCTCCATCGCAAGACAAAGGAGAAGGAAAATAAAAAACTAAAATTCTGGAGAGAGAAAGAAAGAGTATAAAAATTAAAAAGGAAATGTGGGGGAAAGTATAAAGGTAAAATTTGTTTGTTTAGGGCAAACCCTTGGCAAGACAAAGGAAAAGTCTAAATTATTAGAATCATGATATAAAAGACTGATTCACTGCATGTCTTGTAAATCTCATAGAAATTTAGTGGTAAGGAGTTATTACAAAAAATAACATGCCAGTATACTTAAAAATTTGAAGGAAGTAGAAAAAAAAAATCCATGAGAAACACAACTTCACACTCACAGAGACAGCTCCAGATCCTAACAGCACCATCACTGAGGAATTTTTCTAAGTACTAAAATAAAAAAATAAAATAAATTTTAAAAAAATTTACACATTAAAATTAAGTTTTCTGATAAAAGCAAAAATAAAATAAAATAAATGGTTCCTAGGAACTGGAAGGCTCTGCAGTTATATAAGCGTTGCTGCTTCTGCTGAAGGCCAGGGTTCAGTTCCCAGCTGGCACTGGTGCCTTGCAACTGTCCTTAACCCCAGTTCCAGGGGATCTTATGCTCTTCTCTGGCCACCAGGGGTGCCGGGCACACATGGAGTGCACATACCTACAGGCAGGCAGAGCACTCATGTGCACTAAATAAAAATATTTAAACAAAGAATAAGTAAATAAATAAAAAACAAAGAGGAAATAGTTCTTAACTAATTTGATTATTTGTTGACATCAAAACTAGACAAAAATCATACTGAACAGGAAGTGTGCAGTTTTAAATTAGGTCATCCCAACTATGAAAATCGACAAAAAGTACCCTCTATAAAATATATGAAAGCCAAAAAAATATAAAAGCCAATGATTCCTGTTGGTTCTTTGTTTATTTAAGGAATGCTAAAACTGATGGAAACACTTAAAAATGACATCAATGTAACTCATTACACCATAAAAAATAAGCAGAAAATAAGGTTTTCTTAGTTGGGGAATAAGCATTCAGTAAAATATAAGGCATTGCCAATACTTGCCAAATTTAGGAAAAACTGAAATTACAGGCAGCTTTCATAAGCTAATGACGTGTATGTATCCAAAGAGCTGACAGAAAGTATCTGCAATGATGAAATGTGTAATGCATTTCAAGAGGAGGGTGCCCACCACTTCTATTGATCTTTGCACTAGTGTGTGTGTCAAGCCAAAGTAAACAAATAAAGTAAAACAAATAAAGATTAGATGGGGGAAATAATGAACACAGTTTGGAGACAGCACTCTTGTCTATGCAAAAACCATCAAGAACCAATGAGAAAATTACCAGAATCAATAAACAAATGCAGTATATTCTCTGACCATGAGATCAACACACTAATGCTGATTTCATTTTGTAGTCTGATTTTTAAAAAAGGAGTCTTTAAAAACTACCATGTGCACCATTAAAAATATGAAAATAAACTTGACAAAAGACAAGTTTAAATATCTTCATAGAAAACTATAAAGAACTACTAAAAGAAATTGGAGATCATCTAAATTAGTAGTAAAATCTACTATATAATCCTGGATTGAAAATATGCAATATTACAAATATGTCAGGCTTCCCCAATTTTATGTATAAAGACAAAAGAGTCCAAACTGAGCTCATCGCCTGTCAGTTAGTACAGACGAGTGAATGTGTTAATAAAGGTTTCAACAATGTGATCCTTAAATATCTATTAAAATGTACGGTCAACAATAGACATGGTAATTCATCCTGAAGGGAAAAAAAAAGTTGTAGAGTTTTATGCTATTAGATATCAAGACATGAGAAACCTATCATTGATGGGACTCTAAAAT
This sequence comes from Onychomys torridus, assembly GCF_903995425.1. Classification (NCBI taxonomy): domain Eukaryota; kingdom Metazoa; phylum Chordata; class Mammalia; order Rodentia; family Cricetidae; genus Onychomys; species Onychomys torridus. Next base: position 26,130,821 of record NC_050453.1, read on the forward strand.
TTTTACAAAGACAGACAAGCCAACCATTAAAATACAAATGAATAGCTAGAAAAGGACTCAGTTACATATGGTTTAACAAATATGTCAATAATGGGTGTGTATTGAGAATGAAATTTTAAGTGAATAGTGCTCACGCTCTATTATTTTCCCCAACTTCATACTCTAGACCACATTCACCAATGCTAGACATAATTGCGAAAAATCTAATTGTAAACATCTTCACAGTTGGAGAGGAAGCAAAGATTTCTTAACTGGAATAAAAATTTAATCCTTAAAGAATGAAAAACTGGCCGGGCAATGGTGGCGCACGCCTTTAATCCCAGAACTCAGGAAGTAAAAGCAGGTAATCTCTGTGAGTCTGAGGCCAGCCTAGTCTACAGAGTGAGTTCCTGGACAGGCTCCAAAGATACACAGAGAAACCGTGTCTTGTGGGGGGGGGGATGAAAAACTGAACTTTGTTCAAATTCATTTGTTCTGTTTTCCAAAAGACATATTTAAGGGATTAGAGAAGACACAAATTGGAAACACAATTTGAAACATATGGATCTGATAAAGATATGTGCCTAGGGTATATTTTTTAATCCTGTAATTGATAAGGAATAACTAACCCAATGAAACAGTGGTTAGCATTCTTGAATAGATACTTTGACAATGAGTGGCAAAGTTTTCACCATTGTTAGTAAAATGCAAATCAAATCCACAGTGTGGTACACGTGTGTGTGTGTGTGTGTGTGTGTGTGTGTGTGTGTGTATGTGTGTGTGTAAATCATTCTTTTGCATGTGCACAGGTAAAAAGGATCGAAATCACCAAACTGTAGTTATAGTGACTTTTTAGGGGTGCCAACACTTGATGTGATAAAATAATTATAAAAAGTCTCAGCCTTGAAATATTGCAAGCATTGGTAAACAATCTTACCACTTTTTTAATAGTCTTTTTAGCAGATAAAAATCTTAAATATGTGTTCCCAATCTTCCAATATCAGGAAGAGGATGAAATTTGTTGTCATCCCTGGGTAAAGCATGCAGTATGTACTCACAAGCAGAATTACAAAGTGTGTGGTGACATCATCTTGACAAGAGAGAAACCTGGACTTTGAGACTTCTCTGAGCCCCTGGTTCCTCCACAGGCAGTTAGGTACCATTCCATTCCCACAAGGCTGCACTTGTCTTATTAGCAATTTGCCAGGCGTGCCACACCTGACCTTTGCATAGAGCAGGGACACTCTTGATGTTTGTAGGTGTCTCTGTCAGAATGGCCTTCCAGTTAGCAACTTTTGAATAAGGGTATCAAGAAATAAAATCTGTTCTTTAAGAGACAATAAACAAGAAAACTGTTCCTTGCGGGACAAGGGAGACATTTGAGACTGCCCCCTCAAAATCTTACATTTGCGAGGATGTTTTCCTGACAATCTCTTTTAGTTGACATAGCACATACATTAATGACAGTTGTTTCCTGGAAATTCTTATTTGGTTACTAAGGTATCTTGAAGTGTTCATTTAATTCTGTTGTGATACATTGGAAATTCATACATCGCATGTATATACACAAAAAATAAACAAATATTTGCATGCTGTATTCAATATGTATTTGAGTTACACTGTGGAAAACAAGATTTTTCAATGGTTCATGCAAAGGCTCCTTGAAACATCTATTTTCTGCTACACTTCTACTTAAAACTAATCAACTACTTTGGTAATGGATTGCTTTTCCCATTCTCCCTTTTTCTTAATCCCATGACTCAGGAAAAACAGGGTTTATATTTTGAGAAATAAGCCACTGGGGTAAGCCAGGGAGGTTGCCATGTAGATTTTTATGACTTTGTGAAATATAAGACATGTGCATTTGGAATCTGAAGACTCCTAGCGCTGCCACAGAAATGGAAAGCCGAATTTTTGACTAAATACTCATGACAGTCCTGCGCCGATTACATAGTGACAACTTCAGGGTGAAGGAACAGGACTTGCAAAGTTATCAACACCTTAAACATTGGCTAGTACTCCAAAAGCATTTGTTAAAGTCATTTGAATGAAAAACATACACTAAGTTAATAACTCAGCTACTGGTGTAAGTATAATTTCCCAGGAATGCAGAAATGAGTCAATCAGGGTAATTGTTGTTCATACTCTTCCAAAAACAGCTGATCTTCCTCATACAGGGAAGAAGGCATCTCTTCCATCACATCCTAGCGGGTTCTTCCTCTCGGAAGAATCTGAGAGCTGTTATGACCGGGAGACGAATCCTCAAGGTTATGCATTGTCACTCACCTGGCTCTGCTTGAAAACACCCAAACAGGTATTGAAACATATGTATATACATCTTTAATAGCTCTCATAGCTCTGTAAGTGCTTGCTTAAGGTCAGAGGGACCTTGAGTGTTTGTGCTAAGATAACAAAAGACCTACAAGATGGTTGGTTAAAAAAAAAAAAAAATCGCATGAAATAGAGAAATTTCAGTGTCTGGTGCGCAGAGGTTCCAGCTTAGCGTTCTGTTGGAATTAATTCTTTTATCAGACCTGTTTTTACGAGCCCTTTCTTTTCTCAGCATAGTAATTCCAGACACGTGGCTACGTCAGAATGAACGGTATCAGAGCTCAGCCAACGCAGAACCATTTATTTATTGAAAACTTTATCTCCATATTAAATTCTCTCTGAAGAGGCTTTCATTAAGCCCACAAGACCGGCATCAGGAGCGAACTGCGCAGTTCTTTGGGAAACGAATCTGGAGCTCACCTCTCGGTCTGATTCTGTTGACCTTGCTTCTGAACCAAAGCTGCCAGCAGCACGGAGAGAGAAACGGGTATTCAAACTGGACTTTTTTTTCCCTGGCATTTGAGCAGGCCACAATTTATATCACTCAGGTCTCCTTAAATTAGTCCAAGAGGATTTCATTTTACAGGCCTGCTTGACTGGGATCCTTTTGGCACGACGGGTTCAGCTTTGTATACAACTGAGATTCATATTTTATGTGTGTGTAAAAGCCCCAGCGATGAATCTAGCAGCTCAAAGGTTCACCTTCACTCTCCACAGCTCAGTTCAGAGCCCCGCACATTTCCATAGGCCTCGTCTCTGGATAGCCTTGGCGGAGCTAAAAGAACAAAAGCTAAAAATAGACGAAGGAACTCAGAGTGTAGGACAAGAAATGAGGACTTTCCCAGTCTTTCCAGCATACTTTCCAAATTAATAGGATATACACATAATACCCCTCATTCACACGTTTAAATTGAAATAGCACTTCAGGCCAGACATTGCTTTCTGCTTTTTAAGTGAGAGAGGCCTTGAAAGAAAAATGTCTGAAGCGTCGGAAGTAATATCCCTCTGGTGGACTTATTTGGCTAGCCTGCAACACCCCAGATTCCTGTCACCGCTTTTCTTCCTGCAATTCCCAGTTATGTCCCGTCTGTGGTCTCGCTTTTACCCCTAAGTCCCTGTGCTACAAAACTAAATAGTTTGCACGACAGAACTGGAAGGACAGGTGAGAAACGGAGCTGGGAACTTCGCCACATAACAACTCCATAGGATTTCCTGGGCGCTTTCCAGAAAGCTCTCCCGGCTGTATCTACCCACCGTGGTAACTCTTAGAATGTAATATTCTTCCAAGTCCCATAAATGGCCCGGTAAAAATGCGTGGAGATCAGAGACCACCGAACATAAAGCAACAATCAGAGGACTGAACAGATCCCTGTAAAATGAGAGTACATTTAAAAGTCTACCCTGAGCATTAGCTTATTTGAACTAAAGTTGACCGCCTTCCCTGGCACGATTAATGTCTAATGAGCTGTGGAGCCCACAGGTCTATAAAGATGTTAATATTTAACAAAATGAGAGTTGCAGCTCCGGTATTACCTCATTCCTAAAATAATAGAAACCGTGCCTTAGGACCATGAGTCATGGGTTTCCTAATGAGTTGTTTCTTTATTATAGAACATTGCTTTCTATTCAGTTTTCAGTGACATGTAAATCATGATAGACTAGGATTCTACACTGTAATAATAATTATGGAAAACTATTGAGTATTCAGAACCTATATAATGCCAGGAAACCCTCTGAATAGATAAAGCACCATCTTAATTCTCAAAGAACTTTCATCTAGATGTGTGTGTGTGTGTGTGTGTGTGTGTGTGTGTGTGTGTGTGTGTGCATGCATGAATATATATATAGAAATAAGTAGAGTATCAAAGATAATAGTACAACAATGTTATTAATTAACCAAATAGTTAATAATTGGCAAAATGTTTTGCAATTACAGAAAATGAGTACATATTTAAAATCCAGGGCTGGACACATTGCATACTAGTTAAAAACCTTTGCTACTCTTACGGAGGAGCAGAGTTTGGTTCCCAGCAATCACTGGGCAGTTTACGACCGCTTATAACCCTAGCTCCAGGTGATCCAAAACCCTCTAATGGTCTCCATGGACACCAGCACACACACACACACACACACACACACACACACACACACACACTCACACACACACACTAAATCTTCAAAATGCTATAGCAAGGAGTCATAAAGCACAGAGGATAGTAACTGGGCAGTAAAGGGTGTTGAAGCTTTTGGTGACATTCATGAAAATGAAAAGAGGAAGGAAAAATACTTTCTCAAATGAAGAAAGGAAAAAAAAAAAAAACTAAAACTTGCAGAAATCAGGCTTCCAAAGCCAGAGAAACACAATTTGAGAATGGCAACAGCAATGTCAGTTTCCAGTTATCTTTATTCCTGGTTGTCTGTTCCATGGTTTCTGTCCTTTCTATGAGCCACAAGTCATTAGTGTGAGGGATCTGGCCCTCGTGTGCTGGCTGGCCTGCTGCAGTCACTGACCCGCTACCCGAAAGACCTCCGTTATAACGTGCCCCTTCCCACCTGTTACCGCCTTTCTGTTCTCTCCCCTCCCTTTCTCTTCTCTCTCTTTTTGTTGTTTCCATCGTGGTAAAATTTTAAAAAACTCTTATTAAAAGATGTGGAAATGAGGATCTGGAGAAATGGCTCACAGAATCCATGTGAAAAAACAAAGTCAGACATGTGGTTATGTGCTTGTATTCTCAGTACTGGGGAAACAGAAATGATGGGTCTCTGGGATTCATAGGCCATCCAACCTAGATGAATCACCAAGCTCCGGGTCAAGTGAGAGATCCTGTCTCAAAGAAAATAAGGTGGGTGGTGCCTCAGAACATGTGCTACATGTGTCTATATACATATGCACCCCTACAAACATGAACATACACACACACACACACACACACACACACACACACACACACACACACACACGCACACACACACAGAATACAAACACCCAATAATGATGTTTGTTTGGGTAAAAGTTGCCAGCCACCATGACAAAGAATCCTACACAATAAATATTTGCTTTACAGTAACCCTCAAGATGGTAGAAGAGATTGTATGGTGAGTGTAGAGATGGCACACATCACTTCTGTCTTCATTAGGCTGTCTGGAAACGAATTTAACTGCTGGAAATCTTACAATGGAGTCTAGCCATGAGCACAGAGAAAATGTGAACCCTGTTGATACACAACAAGATGATCTTTCTCATACCTTCCAGGAACTGGGGGATCACTTGTTTAAATCAAAATGTGATGCAATAGTTTCCCCAAAGAGAGATAACCCATGAACTGAGGAAGCATCATTTATTGTGAAACAGGATACCTGGAAAGAAACTCCAAATGGGTGACTCTGTCTTATAGCCAAGTGATGAATCAAAATGTTGTCATCATCTTGCTATGAACCAAAGACTGGTAGATGGAGAGATAATAGAATACATAGAATGACTACAAAGAATGAGTGGAACCTTTAAATAGGTTTGTAGCAAATTGACTAACACAGAAAGGTCCACATATGAGCTAGGTTGTCAAAGCACAATGGCCCTGCCCAAGTCTACTTACTACTGGCACATCTCAAGCATACTGCTCCATTCACCACTCTCCATCCCATAGGCATCACTTTGCCAAACTGTAGAATAAAGAGTCAGAACAATTTAGTGTGGTGGCATTGTGTTCCCCAAAATATTGTGCACCCTAATAAACTTATCTCGGGTCAGAGACAGAACAGCCACAATATTAAACATAGAAGTTAGGCAGTGGTAGCACATGCCTTTAATCCTAGCATTCCAAACGCAGAAATCCATCTGTTCAAGGACACAGCCAAGCATGGTGACTCACGCCTTCAATCCCAGAAAGTGAGCCTTTAATCCCAGGGAGTGATGGCAGAAAGGCGTGAAAACAAGAAACTAGAAGCATTTTGACTGGTTAAGCTTTTAGGCTTTGGAGCAGCAGTTGAGCTGAGATTCATTCTGGATGAGGACTGAGACGCTTCCAGTCTGAGGAAACAGGATCAGCTGAGGAACTGGCAAGGTGAGGTAGCTATGGCTTGTTCTGCTTCTCTGATCTTCCAGCATTCACCCCAATAACTGGCGTCAGGTTTGATTTTATTAATAAGACCTGTTAAGATTCATGCTACAATTTAGTGAATTAGATTTGAAGAGATTAGAGAGAGGAAGCAGCTACAACGGGAGCAGAATTGTATTTTAGCATAGAACTTGGTAGGTAAGTCACAGGAACTACTGATCTAGTAGAGAGTGTTTATAGACATACTTAGCCAGACCCAGCTGGAGCAGCCGACACAGCCTCAGAGCACCAGTAAACAGATCATGAATCTCAGCAGCACACTGTAACCAAAGAGGACTAGCAAGGACTTTGAGAGGATGAAAAGCATTGCACAGCTAACTCACAGTCCTTAGCTTCAAACACTGAAGCAGATCCCATCTGCTGAGCAAAACCTTCCACATCCAAGACTTCAGGACATGAAAAAAGATGGGACACTGAGGACTTGATGACTAAGGAGAACCAAGAACAGGTAGTTTCATTAGAGAAACCAAAAAGACATCAAATAACAAGGAAGCATGATATAATGGAAGATCAGACCAAAGGCTGAATCGATGAAGGTTTCTTGTTTGCATCTACCTCAGGGGGTTACTCTAAAATTTAAATTAGACAATGGATGAAAAGGACTTCAACATAGGACTTGTCATGGGGTACATGCTCAATAATTGTCAGTTAATAGTGTTGATTGTCATCATAGTGGAATCGATAACAATGAGAAGGATGAAATCGTGATAGGATGACATGGTAGTAATTATGCTAGTTTATGAGTTAAGAACTACTGAGATGAAAAACATGAGGACCTATTGAACATTTGGAGAACAACAGACATTTGTTTAGGAAAAGTGATCAGCTAGAACCTTTAAACTATGTCAATAAAAATTTATACATACACACATTTTTAGTTCTTGGAAGACTTCTGTTTGAAGGTTGCAATCAAGCATATTTTGTTGAATTTAATTCTTCCTTCAATATAAGGAGGATCAGAAAGCACCATCAGGGTTTGTCCATTTGGGGAATTTACTCAAAATAGCACAACATACTTGGAAACTAAAAAGATCATTAAGACATTGCTTGGGGGAAGGGAGAGGAGTTTTGTGTTGGATCTCTTCTATACCTGCACCTCAGTTACACAGATTGCTCCTTCATTTAGCTGGAGTGTGTTTCCCACAGTGGAGAACAATAGAGTGGCCTCCATTATTTCAAAGCACCCTAACTCTCAACTTCCCAGCTTTCTGCTGTAAGTATTTCTTTAGAGCAATCCAGAGCCATAAGATATAGTTTACTTTTGTCAGGCCAAGAGACCATCCTTCTAAAATATTACTCCCCCTAACAAAAGTGAAGCAAGCGAAGGGATACAACTTTTTATTTCTCTTTATATATACATAAATAAAACAAGTTCTTCCTCGAGATAAAGTAAGCCCCGCTTAACTAGCCTTTTTTCTTCTGTGTTTGAGGTGCTTTCAAAGCTTTCTTTAATGTCTGACTGGCTTTGAGCCCATCACTCAAAGCCTTCATAACCCCTCTGCTCCCATCCACAGCTCCCCCTGGCCTCTCTGCCATTGACTTTTATCTCTTCCCTCTGAACAGCTGCTCCCTCATCACTGTTTTAACTTTTACTGAGATTTTCTGCTCTTCCCTCCCTTTCATCTTATGAAGTAGGCGCACTTCCATTTCACGAGCCATCTATTGAATTGTTTTCACATCCTCTCACTTTCCCTTCCTTATTGTAATATGCTAGGAAGCGAGAAAGAAATGGAGAAATGCTGTTGCCTTTGGAGTTAATGGAATCCATGGTGCAGAGAACACTACCTTTATAACCTTAACTATTGTTCTGTGTCCACAGAAAATTATTCACTGAGTAAGGAGACATTGTTCTGTGCCCTGTCAATTAAATAACACATAAGTGAAATGGGAGGGCAGTTTTTAAATGATAGAAGAAATAATTATTTGGATGTCTGTGATTCTGTCAAACTGAGCATTTGAAAGTACTTTCAAAACACTATAGTGAAGCAAGGTTATCAAAAGACTATTTCAGCATGTAGGTGATCATTTTGATGTAGTCCTAAGCATAGTTAAGCATGCTAAGTTATGCTCAAACGAAATGACAATTATACATGTGTGCATTCATTAAAAAGTATATCTATAAATAGGGAGTCTAAATAACTGGCTTACTTTTTAGTTGACTAAAAAGCCAACTCAACAATGGACAATGCTGTAATGAACTATGGGCAGAAGTAGTTATTTAAAGGCTGCCTAATGCTCCTCTGTCTAGGTAACAGGTAAAATGTCCTTGAAGAGAAAACCTTATTATTCTGTGATTGGTATGAATTCCTTTGCTTTGAGTTAAACATCATGTTAATCTGACCATCAGTGGGGTACTGAAGAAGTGGGAGGAGTTATTTATGCTTTGGGAGCACTGTGGTTGGATGTACAGACTCTACACTAGGGGGAAGGAATGTCATTATATAGGGATTAGGGCAGCAAATAGAAAGGGGGAAGCTAAGAATCCAGGTAACTTCTGTGGTGAAGTTCAATATTAATAAAACCTCTCTGGTAAACTAATATGGTTTTGACCGACACCTACCTGAATTAGAGACCCCTAGTGATTAAGTCCATCATGAAGACAGGAACATCCAGCAGGTGTTGAAGAAACAGCAGTGCAGTGTAGAAGAGAGGACAGATTCCTGCTGTGGATATTGCTCTGTGTAAATAAAGTTCTGATTGGCCAGTGGCCAGGAAGTATAGGCGGGACAAGAGAAAAGAGAATTCTGGGAAGTAGACGGCTGGGGAGAGACACCGCCAGCCACTGCCATGAAAAGCAACATGTAAAGACACTGGTAAGCCACAAGCCATGTGGCAAAGTATAGACTAACAGAAATGGGTTAATTTAAGATAGAAGAAGCAGATAACAAGAAGCCTGCCACGGCCATACAGTTTCTAAACAATGTAAGTTTCTGTGTGCTTTCTTGGTTGGGTCTGAGCGACTGTGGGACTGGCAGGTAAGAGAGATTTTTCCTAACTGGGCCAGGCAGGAAAACTCTAACTACAAATGACGCCCAACGTGTTGGCAAGAGTTTCCATCTAAAACCTGAGAAAAAAGATTCTAAGACAGAGCTAAAAACAGCTTCCTAGTTGTCTCCCTCAAGTTAGCGGCAGCCTGCCGGTTTGAGCTACTATGGCAGGTTCCTGGCGTGTGCGTCTGACCTGCAGTGTGGCGGGAATGAGGAATCTACAAGCGACACTTTACTCTGCTGCATGGTGGATTTAGCATTTGCTAGTTAAAAAAAAAAAACAAAAACAAAAACAAAAAGGGGATTCTGGGCTATGCACTGCTTTGATAGAACCGCTTCTGATAGTTGATGGTACACATGGCTCCAGACCCAGAGCTGGCAGTAAACTGTACCACCACCATGTTGGGAAGCAGAGGTGGGAGGAGCCAGTAGCCACAGCAGCGTTTCAGTCTTACAAAGATGGATATTACACAGAGAATCTGGTTTATGTTGTCTTTGGGATTTTTAACTGCAGAAAAAGATTTGATCATAAAAGCTGTTGAGTTAAACAAATATGTAAATTTTAAAGGTACCTTGACTTCAAAATTTGGATATAAGGATATGTTGCTTTGGAAAGGAGTCTCTGCTTTTGTTTCCACAGAAAGCCAGAGGCTATGGATTTGTTCCAGATTAAGATACATCAGGTTTGATCAGCCAAGACCACCTGAAAGGTCTCCAGTGACACCATGGCCCAGATGATCCGACATCCAGAATGGTTTCAAGGCAACTGGCTCAGAGGTTCACCCTAATGGACTACTCCATAATCCTAAAATTTTCTTTGTGTCCCCATAAGATACAGCGCCCTCCTCCAGCAGGAAGTAGTAAGAGAAACTATGCCCACATTCCCAAAATTATCAAGCTGGCTTTGGAGACGGAATTGGCTCACTCCTTCTCTAAACCCAGACGTATTGTTAAAAGTAAAGGTTAAGAGATTCTTGTGTCCCAAATCAGAAGAGCCCTCTGGTGTGGGGCAGAGAAAAACCAATATTTTTATTTAAATCAGGTTGATTATGAATGAGATCTCTTTCTAAAGAAGAAAAGGGGATAGGATATAGATATAATAGGACAAAAGGGTAGATTAAGGAACTTACTTCTAAAGAGCAACAACTTGTTTAAAATGTTTTACATTGGTATAGATTTTAGTCTATTGACACAAACTTAAAGTTAATGTTGTTATACTGTGTGTATATTTCTAATCATGTTTAAGGTATTATGTTTGTATAGCTCATTTTAAATTGAAATGGATAATTAAAAATAGATTAATAATTAGTCATCTATGATAATCATACTTGTAGCCATGTTAGCTAAGTCTTCTAGATATTCATAGACATATTTCAGATAGATAGGTAATCTTCAAATACTTCAAAGACCTCCAGAATATGGCGTTTAAAATACTTTGAAAATTAGACTTTCTGGACAGTGAGACATGTCTGCTCCTGGCAGCACCAGATTTACTTCAGAGATGGGCATTGAAGACACTTCATATGGAGTTTATCTCCACCTTGGCAAAAATAGCCATTTGGGCAAGAAACTGTTCTTGCCTGGACTGCTTGATCAAATCGACATGCAGGACCCATAGAAAGGTGACCACTGAACTTTGCTTGACAAAATGGTCCTTCAGGTTCCTGCTTCGCAGAGGAAACTGCCAGACATTCTACAGGACACTGAGAGAAGTGACCAAGAGACTCTAGCCCTGTAGGCTGAAGACAAATGTCCCAATTTTACAAAGGAACATGAGGTGACTGTCCGGGCTGCCAGCTGTCTCTGTCTACCCTTGCAAGACTCCCGAAAAATGCTTGCATCCCTCTCCCGGTTCTCAGGTAATATTATATCCTTCTGAGGTCTTTGATGTGGTTGAAGACTAGATAGTTATAATTTCCTCAATTATGATAAAAGATAAGTTAGATATAAAATCTTAGACTCACAAATATAAGATAGATAGGATATCTTCTTTAATATTATAACTGTAATTCTTGCTTGATAATTGTTTTGTTATATGTAATTGTACTATGTAAAAGTTAAAACCTTCCTTAAAAAAAAAGAAAAGGGGAAGTGCTGTGGATATCTCTCTGTGTAAATAAAGTTCTGATTGGCCAGTGGCCAGGAAGTAAAGGCGGGACAAGAGAAAAGAGAATTCTGGGAAGTAGACGGCTGGGGAGAGACACCGCCAGCCACCGCCATGAAAAGCAACATGTAAAGACACTGGTAAGCCACAAGCCATGTGGCAAAGTATAGACTAACAGAAATGGGTTAATTTAAGATAGAAGAAGCAGATAACAAGAAGCCTGCCACGGCCATACAGTTTCTAAACAATGTAAGTTTTTGTGTGCTTTCTTGGTTAGGTCTAAGCGACTGTGGGACTGGCAGGTAAGAGAGATTTGTCCTAACCGGGCCAGGCAGGAAAACTCTAACTACAGATTCCCATTCCATGGACCTTTCCAATGAAGCTGCCCTGACACTGAAAGCCTATGCTTAGGGAAATACTTAATGTGACCTTATAACTGAAGATTACACTCAGCAGAGAAGATGGACTCACACTTCCTTCACTTACGGAAACCATGATGTCTGCAAAAACACAAGTTCATCAAGGATAGTGGTTTGAGTCTAAAACTGTTTTCTGAAGGCTCACGTATTAAAGATTTGATTACATAGCTTGAACTGTTTGGGAGGCATCCAGGCTGTGGGACACCAGGACCTGTCCTTAATGCATGAGCTGGCTGTTTGGAACCTGGGGCTTATACAGGGACACTTTGCTCAGCCTGGAAGGAGGGGACTGGACCTGCCTGTACTGAATCCACCAGGTTTAAATGAATCCCCAGGGGAGTCTTGGCGCTGGAGGAGATGGGAATGGAGGGGAGGGGATGGGGGGAAGGAGGGGGGGGCAGGAGAGGAGAGGACAGGGGAACCCATGGCTGATGTGTAAAATTAAAACACACACACACACACACACAAAAAAAAAAAAACATTTGATTACAAATTTATGATTTTTTAGTTTTGCTTGTGTGTTTGATTTTTTTCTTTTGTTGGATCATGAAGGTCTAATTACATCATCTAATTAATCTATTATTGATTTCACAGCTAAGATTATCAGGAGGTAGAACTTAGTTAGAAGAAGTAGGGCACTGGAAAGGGAAATCTAGTTCCTAGCTCCTCTTTCTGCTTCCCTGGATATCATGAAGTGACCAGCTCTACTCATCCAGAGTCACTGCCACAATGCTCTTTGCCTCACCATGACCCAACAACAGCAGTGTAAGAGAACTCTAAGCTGAAACTTCCTGCACCACAATTCAACTAAAATTCTTCCTCTCTGAAATAATTTCTCTCAAGTATTGATCACAGGGATAAAAAGTTAATTAACAGAAAATTGATACCAGAAGTAGAGGAATTTCTGTGACTAAAGAGGGTCATGGGGTTCAGAAACCTTTGAAACTGGTTTATGTGAGGGATTTGGAAAAGTCTGGAAAAGCACACCAAAGAAGCTGTTGTGAGTAAATTTAACGGATGATTCTATTGTGGACCCAGAAAACCACAATACTGATAGTAATGAGGATAGTATAGACTGTGCTCATAGAATTTTTTTTTTTAAATGAGGACTTTGTTAGTAATTTTATAAGAAGCCATTTGTGTTATATTCTAGCAAAGGACCTGTCTATGTTTTACCCAGGCCCTGAGACTTGATACTAGACTGAGTTTTAAAGTAAGAGACTAATCAATGTGATCAAGGATATTTTAAGGCACCATAGCTTCCAGGCTGCATTTTGGCTGTTTTGGCTGCCTCTATCCAGGTGTATAATGATCATTGGTGGCAAAAATCATAGAAAAATGATTTAGAAATACTTGCAGTTTAGCTATAAAGGGGACATGCTTAAAAGTAAGCCAAAAAGTTGTGGGTTGCTTAGAAGTTAGATTCATTGATAAGAATCCAACTACTTTGCACTGGAAAAATGAGAAAGATAGCTTATGGACATCTCAGGATATGTCTGGACCCTATTCATCCCATACTCCAAGATGTAAAGGCAAATATGTTTGAGGAGAAAGCTCCAGGGTGCCCTGTGGACAGTCAGTCATCTAGGTTCTCAGGAGCACTACAGCCATGATACCAATGGGATGAGACACTGGTCTACCTGGCAGCAGACCATGGCATAATAAATGTGGTGTTGTTTTATATGGGTATACAGAATGCAAGAGTTGTGCAGTTATTGGCATTTCCACTGAGATTTCAAAAGAGGGCCAAAAGTGTCAAGGCAACGTGTGATAGGTCAAAGTATGATCCCTAAGAGCTTGATGTGTTAAGCTGTAAGACTGAAGGGGACGCTATAGATGAGACTCTGGGCAGTTACCAATGTCTGTGACTTGGTATCTACCAAGGAAAGACATGGGCAGCATGCAGAATTAGCCCAAGAGAAAGGCCTTGTGGACTACAGTTCCCAAGAACATGGAATCAGAGCTGGACAGGTCTTTGGAAGTACACATTGCTCTACTATGTGCCCTGGATGCCAGCCATGTGCTAAAGGATTTATTGTTTGCCCTAGTGAGTCTTATAACTTTTTGTCTTATAAATAGTTCTTTCCCTTATCTACTTCTCCATTTTTGTCTTCTATAACAGGGATATTTGCCCTACACCATCATATATTAGAAGCACATAATTTTGCTGTTTAATTTTTTGTTTTGTTTGTCTTTGCTTTTGTTTTCATTTTTAGATCTATAGGAGCTCATAATTAGAAATTTGCTTTGTCTCAAAAAAAGCTTTGAACTTTAGCTTTGAGACATGTTGGAACTATTGGGATTGTTCCACACTTTATTACAAGATACAACCAATGACAATGTCTGTAATGTATTTTATATCAGTCAGAGAGTGCCAGAGAAATAAAACCAATAGGTGCATGCGCACACATGCGCACACGCACACACACACATACACAAACACATATGCATACACATACATTGACTCATGCAGGGTAAAGATAAAAGTTTCCATGTTGAAGTTGGAGAGCCAGAGATGCCAGTAGCATCCAAAACACAGAAGCCTTACAATAAGAGACATCAATGTTGTTGACACAGTTGAAGAATAAAAGCCAGAGAGATTCCTAGAAGGACAGTGGTGCAGGTCCTGGTGTCCAAAGTGTGGGTGATTCTGGATTCTGAAGAGTGATAGAGATGCAGCCCATTCAGACAGGAAAACTAGGAGACATCTTCCTTTCTTCCATTTTCTTCCTCTGTTCGACCCCCAAGTAGACTGGGTGGTACCTGCTCACATTAAGGCTCCCTCACATAGTTTGACTTCTCAAATGCCAGTCTTCTTTGGGAAAAGAAACCTCATGGACTTGCCCAGAGTTAATACTTGACCAATTGTATAATTGCCACTAAACCAAGAAAAGCCGATACACAGAATTAACCATCAAATATTCCAGTTCTTTCTAGCGGTCCCTTGTCAACACTTCACTTACTCATAAGAAAGAGCAACAAAGTTAGTCCTATATGTTTTTGCCAAAAGGCAGCTGAACTGAAAGTTAGACAGTTCCACACTGAGAAGGATTACTCCAAACCTGTCCTTGTCAAAAAGATAAAAGAGAAACGCTGACACACTGTTTTTAAGGGAATATAAATTAGTAAAACCATTATGGGCAAGAACATGAGGGTTCCTCAAGAAACTAAAAATAAATCCATCATATGATCTTGCTAGCTATCTCACTTCTGGATATGTGTGTGTGTGTGTGTGTGTGTGTGTGTGTGTGTGTGTGTGTGTATAATATGAAATATTAGTGTATCTGAGACACCTGCAAACCCATGCTTGTTGCTGCACTATTCACAAGACCTAAAATAGGAATCAACCTAGATGTCTACCAGTTGGTGAGAAAATCTGGCATATATGCACAACAGCGTATCATTCAAACAAGATAAATAATGATAACCTGTGATTTCCAATAATAAGGGATAAATCAGGAAAAGAAAGACAGCACTCTATGTGAATATTTTTTAAATCAATCTGAACTGTAACAATTATTGTTAGAGGCTAAAAAAAAGGTGAAGTGGGGAATGTTACAGGAGAGTTTCCAAAACACACACAAAATAAATCATTTCTTGTCATCCAGAGAAGAATGAGTGTGATTTTAGTCGAAAATAAACCAGTAAATACTTAACGCATCACTAATAAAAAGGGACTGAAAGTTTCCAAACACAGAGTAATAATAATAAAGTAGGTAAATTAATTACTCACATTTAGTCAGCACATGTTGTATACATGCATAGCCAGTACACACTGTTTATCATAAATACACAATTAGTATTGATCCAAAATTAATATGTAAAGAGTTACAAATGCTCACTACCTTTTTGATTAGCACATAACTCCATTGCGCATATGTTAACAAACCCATGCAATGAGTTAGAGGAGAGGTTCAGAAAACTTCACACTTTCCAGGGCACATGTTCATCAGGAATACAGCAGAAACCCCTGACCCAGAAAATGATACCAAGTGACACATACCTATTTAAATATATTTCTTTTTAAATTTTAATAAAAAATGTATGTATGCCTGGAAAAAAATTGAAGGTATGGAGGACAGGGTACAGCTTTGAGAATCAGTTCTCTCTTCCTACCATGTAGGTTCCAGGAACTAACTTGGGCCCTGGGGCTTGAAGACAAGTCCCTTTATCTACTGAGCTATATTGATGGCCCCTGTTTAAATATTCATAAATCCTAAGTTTATTATACATACAGTCTTCTTTGATTCAGTTTCTCTCTCTAATATCTACAACAGGGCCTTGTTGAAGGCCAAAAAGCACTGCTCTTCTGTTAAATATCTTTCACATGATTGATACATTGAAGAAGGGGAAAAGGGTAATGGGAAAGACCTATAGAAATAAAAGCGGCTAATTATTTGAAAATAATCAAATAACAAAACCTTTTTATCTTAAGATACATCCTATGAATTTACTTTTTAGTAATCTGCCCTAGTATATTGTGATTATTTAGGTACAAGCATGAAAACATAGCGAATAAGGTTCCATCGATAGAGTTTGGCTAACCATAGCTCATGAGCCAACCCAACAGGATGCATGTTTAGCTGGTACCTGTTTTATTGGAGGGGCTGGCAAAATGACTCAGTGGATAAAGGCACTTGCTGCCAAACCTGGAAACCTGAATTCAATCCCTGGGACCCATATAATGGGAGGATAGAGGCTGCTCCAGCAAACTGTCCTCCAACCTTCACATGTACAACATCCTACCACACAAAATACAGTTAGAAAATGTAATAAAAACAATTCTAAACACTGTTTTATTGGAACACAGTCCAGTCTATACATCACGCATTATCAATATACACAGTGCTATGATGGCCTTGAGTAGCTGTAATGGACTCCTATGACCAAGATCACAAAGCTAAATTTATTATTTGACCCTGTCGTAACAAAATCTTGCTAATCAAAAGTTGTCAAAGCTCATGACTTTTTTAGAGGTGTTACAGTAAAATGGCAAGTTTGACCATAAGGCTCATAGTTAAAACAAATCATTAGTCTATTAACTGTTCTTTTAACAGATCTTAAAATGATCATCCATTCAATTAGTCAATAAAGTGCCCCATATTAATCCCAATCCTAATAATAAACATCATCTTTGTGGCTAGTGTGTCACACTCTTTCTGGGAGCTGACTACTAAGTATATTCAAAGGTCAAGAGTCATTATAATTGATTTGCATATCTAAGTCATGTTTACCAGTAATCTGTTCACTGTATCTAAGACTTAGCTAACCCTTCAGGTAAATTTATTCATAATCAGATATCAGATCATCCAAAATACAGAATTTTTAAAAATAAAATAAAGTTAATGTAAGTGGCAGCATGCAAAAGATGCTGCCTAGGCACAGACCTAGCCCTTCTCCCATTCATTCTTACAATCTGAATGGTAGTATGAGACTGTAAATCTTCTCTTAGGTTTGAGCAAGAGATTTTTATTCTTCTTCTCCAAGAGGGGTTCCAGTCTGACATTAGTGACCACACACTACTTCCTAGCAGCAACTTAAGCCTGGCAAAATACTGCTGTGGGATGTCCTTCTGTATGCTGTGAATATGTGTTGCTCCCACTGATTGATAATAAAGCTGTTTGGCCAATGGCAAGGCAGAATAAGATTAGGAGGTGCAATCAAACAGAGATGAAGAAGGGTGGAGTCAAAGCAGATGCCAGCCACAGAGGAAGCAAGATGTGTAGAAAATGAGGTAACAAGCTACAAACCATATGGCAAAGCATAGATAAGAAATATGGGTTAATTTAAATGTGAGAGCTAGCTAGTAATAAGCCTGAACCATCAGCCAAGCATTTTTAATTAATATAAGCCTCTGAGTGATAATTTAAGAAGTGACTGCAGAACTGGCAATGGGTGAGGGGACAGAGAAAAGCCTCCATTTGCAGGACACAGCATTGAAGGATCAAAGACAGCCTGAGTTAGAGGAAGATTGAATGGGATTCAGAACAAGCCATTGGCCAAACAAGAGTCAAGGGTTCTCAATCAAAAGTAAACTGAATGACACTGTAGCAACTCCAGTGTGGTCCCAAGAAGGTGTTCATATCCAGGAAAGTATCCCACTTGTAAGAGTAGAAGCATGCCTACTCACATCTGCCCCTAAAGGTTTACAGAGCTCCCATATACTTAGACCATCCAGTTATAAAATGTGGGGTATCTCAGGGTTGTTTGTAGAGATTACCCACCCATCTACTGTCTCCCAAACAAGCATCATCAAACTACAAGTTCCTCATTATGTGTCACCCTGGGTCTTGCCTTTGCCTTCTGTACCTAGCTTTCATTTTCCATTTCTTTCCAAGCCCTCATATTGGTTGGCTCCCAGATTAGTACCTTTTCCCTACCGTTTCCTCCTGTCTTCACAGTATGTAATTTTACTATGCAAACCTCACTTTATACCATTCAACTACTGAGCAGAGAAGTAGGCAAACCAAGGTGAGAGCTCAAATCTTTAGAGGCAAAACATGGGTATTTGGAGAAAACTATCTAATATGCATTGGGGGCAATGCTCCCAGCTCCCCAATGTCCATGTGAGTTTGAGAAGAGCTTGTTTGCCATGAATGGAAATAGTAAAGTAGGAAATCTTGAGCTTTCTTGTCAACCTAACCCAGAGATGGACAGTCATACAAGTATCCCATAAGGATGAAATCCAGCAGTTCTTCTTTATCACTCATACTGCAATGCAAAGCAATGAGGTCATCATCTGAAGTGAATTGGAGATTCATTAGCACTGCAGAAGATGACACATTCATATTTTTCAACCAGAGGTAGCTCAGCAAATGAGGATGTTTACCTCAAGTCTAATGACCCAGGTACAATCCTTGGGACCCATGAGGTGGCAAGAAATAATCATCTCACAAGTTGTCCTTTGACCTCCATATGTACAACGTGGGTATAGCACCACTACCACCAACCACCACCCTACACACACACATATGAACACATACAAAATAAATAAATGCCGTCATTTTTAAAGTGTTTGTTTCTTGACCACTTACTAGAAGATGACAGTTTCTATGACATTTTTCAGATGAACAAACAAAAACTAAAGGGCTTATGTTTTGCCTGGAGTGCCTCATGCAGAACAGGCTTCTCCATTCATAGTGATGTAGACACGATAAGACAAAAACTGGGATAATACAAAGTGAACCAAGGATGTGATCACCTTATTTATAAAGTCAGTACCAGAGGATTCAGACTAGGACAAAATTCCTCACCTCCCTGCTACAGATCCAGAAGTGACATTAGCATTATGTCATGCTAGAGCTATGAACACTGGGAGAGAGTACTTACCTCTGTGTAGGAGATACATCAGCCTCTCCTATGACACCTGAAGTCAAAAGAGATTGGCTATATAAAGACAGTATATTGCAACAGATTATTTTAAGTTTCAGTTCCCCAATAACTATGCCTAGAGGTTTAATAAGAATATATTATTTATAATTACAGGAACTGAAACAAAAAAAAAAGACATAGCAGCATATTAGACAAATGTTTAACAGTTCCATGATTAGAGTAGTTCCGCATACATGAAGAAGTTGCAAAATTGTCACACCGTGACATCAAATCAGATATCTGCACACCTGACATATTTTTACCTCAAAACAGATAATTAAAATACATCTAGGTAATGTCTTTATTGTTGGATTGTGTTACGACCTAATTAATCCAGCAATAAAAATGATGATAATGCCTCAAATTTATATGACATTTCTTTTTCAAAGCGCATGCCGATCACCTGGTAATTATCTTATGTGTATATGTTGTCACAAGATAATCTGTGGAAGGCAAGAGTAGAAGGTAACATTCCCCAGTTCTTGGCTTGTTCCACATTGCAGAGAAGGGAATTTGCGTATAGCAAACATAAGTGGTTTCACTGTTTTTCTGGGGGTAAGAGAAATAAATCTCCTTAGCTGCAGCTGTTGATGGTACAGCCTTGTGTCGCTGGTCAATAAAGGAGCAATCAGCTTCATAGTGAAAACCAGTGACAGCCTGGGTCGGGGTAGCAGCAGTCTAATGCAAAGGGTTTAAACTGAGACAAAGAAATCCTTCACCCCTAGCCTGGTTCCACTACTACTTATACAAGCACACACATGCCACAAACACATTCATACTTACACACACACACACACACACACACACACACACACACACACTGTCTTAAGCCCTTTAGCCAAGGGTCTTCAGATGGCCCTAGGATTTTTCTTTTTCTTCAGGAAACCACAGGAGTTGGGAAGTGCTTTTAGAGTGTCCCTTAAGAACTGTCTGTGCCTCAGTCCTGCACAGGGCCTGAGGTTTCTTCCAGGAAGAACAGTTACCATTGTTCCTGGTCTCAGAATTTCTGTTTGCACACGTGGTGCTCCTGTTTTGTCCTTGCTGCCCAGACGAAGTCAACAAGAATGGCATTATGTAGGTGCATGAGGACAAGACTGGGACTCTTGAGACAAATGTCCACATGAAGGGATGGCTGGAACCCAGGCCTACATCACCTCATATTAGTGGTCCATATCCCAAATCTGTGCACATTTCTAAAATAAGGAGATACAGAAATAGTAGCAATTTCTAGAACACTCCTCTGAGCATCTGTTGTGGGATC
This sequence comes from Onychomys torridus, assembly GCF_903995425.1. Taxonomy (NCBI): domain Eukaryota; kingdom Metazoa; phylum Chordata; class Mammalia; order Rodentia; family Cricetidae; genus Onychomys; species Onychomys torridus. The sequence goes on from NC_050453.1 coordinate 26,151,388, forward strand.
TTTGTAGATTGTGTGAAGGTGCATTGCTGTGATTGGTGTAATAAAAAAAAAAAAAAAAAGCTGAATGGCCAATAGCTAAGGCATGAGTTATAGGCAGAATTTCCAGGAAGAGAAAGAAGTAGAAGGAAGAATCTGGTCACGAGAGAGAGACAGAAAGACAGAGAGACAGGGGAAGCAGGTTGGGCAGTCCATGACAGAACATAGATTAACAGAAATGGATTAATTTAAGTTATAAGAGCTAGTTAAACACAAGCCTAAGCTAAGGCCAAACTTTTATGATTCATAAGTCTCCATATCATTGTTTGTGAACTGACAGCCCAAAGAAAAAAACCAACTGCAAGCATATTTTGTGAAAATTTCACCCTCATCTCACATCTCAGACAGCCACTATGAAACAATAATGACAAGATGTCTTTGGTCCTGCCCAATATCTTCATAGTCTGAACAGATGACAAAGAGAAGGAAATTTTGTCAGCAGTCCTGACACCATTCTGAAAAATCTAAGAACACGCAATGCTAAGTGTCCCTAAAGATGCTTGACTACTCTGTACACAGAGTGGAATATTTGGATGGAAAGGGAGAAGTACTGTTTGGATACTGATACTGCGAATAATGGCCTCTTGGGCCTAAAGGCCGTACGATGATAAAAATGCAAATGTCCCAGAAAAGATGGAAAAGTTTACTAGAACTGCTTTTATTTTTTTTATAAACTTATTGACAAACAACTGAAACTCTAATTGATTTTGCCTTTTCCTAATGTTATCAATACTCAGAACAAAATGATAGTGTAAGGGTACAAAGTTCTAATCCAATTTGGGTGCCTTCTACTTTTTCTGAGCATCTGTCTGTAACACTGCATCTTCTGAGATGAGTTTTCCTTCTATTTACTTCTGCTGCACCTTGTTCTTCCCCTGTCTACACACCTTTCACATTTTACTAAAATTCCTTTGTTGCCCAGAAGCGCCAATTAATTTCGTTTAAGTGGATGGATTTTCGTGGTACTGCTTGTTCTGATGTTTTAGCACAGTGACAGCACACAATAAAGTATAATTTATTTCCTCAAAGTCATATTTATATGAGCCAAAAAATCCACCCTTGATTGTTCTTTAAAGGTGTTGTATGCTTTAGGACTGTTCTTTAGACAGGCAATTGTTTACTGTCTCTCTACATTTCAGAGTCTTGCCACTTTCTGAATTTCCTAAGTCTTGTAAGTTTCAGGAGCTTCCTTTGTAAGTTATTTGATCTACTTTCATGACCTTTCTAAGTTATTTGATCCACCTAAATCTGAGCCTCCTTGTTCCTTCCAGGGAGAGAAAGTTTTCATATGGAGGAAATTGTTTCCCAACAAGGGAGAAACTACAATAGTGTCTTCTGTTTCTGAGTCCAAAGGCCCTGCTGATGGGAGGTAAGCCATGTCCTCTTTATGCAACAGAATCAATTGAGCCTCACCCTGCTGACTGATCTTGTCCACCCAGACAGACTATACCACCCCTTTGCTACCCTGAAACCTGGATAAGAATCCTGGATAATACTTAATCATCTTGAACATGACAGACACTATGTTTTAAGATTTCATATGGTACCAAAGGTACCATGCCCCTCGTGTAAGAATCTGAGCCTTAGTTTGGAAGCAATACCTTAAGGCTATCCATAACCTTCCTTATAGTCAATGCAGGGAGCTAGAAAGTCTTTTGCTGAAGAGCTTCTGGGACAGAGGATATCCCAGTTTAATATAGGAGCATGCAAATTAGAAGCCTGGTTTTAACTTGACCATGCTCAGTAGCTAGAAAAATTAAATGTACAGATGAACGTAGAAGGTATATGAGACAAGTGAAACTTCTGTAAGTGCAGTCTCCAGGGTTCATCTGTGGAGGTGGGTCAGACAATTGTTTAATTCCATTAGATTAATATTCTGAACCTTGAGTAGCCACAAATGAGTTATTCCATAACTATCAAGCAAATCAAAACAGTTATTCATCTGTAGAATAAAAACAAAACCTACATAAATGCTTCAATTTAAGTCAAAGCCCAAATCTCCTATTTAAGGTCACAATATTTTGGTCCTAACCTATGAAATGTTTATGACTTAATAGTCACCATTACATTCTCTAAATGACTGATAGTCATCCCTAAACGGCAGAATAATATGAAAAGGCAAAGTGGAGTTTTGGGTTGTAAACGTGGGTGATGTTTCCTTACAACCAGCATGAAAAAGGTCATAAGAAAATACATTTATACTAAAATTGCATCAACCAATCTTAAGATATGACCTCAGCTACAAGTTCAAGAGTTTCTTGGTGATCAATTTCTGTCCCTTCAGGAACCAGGGATGCTGCTTAAAGGAATCAGGAGAGGAAAATTTTGTGGATTTTTATAATCCTACCACTAAACAGCTTTTAAGTTAAAGACAGATAGATTTCAGATATTTCTTGTGAAGACTATAAAAAAATGACCTGAGATATTTACCTATGAATAATTAGGAAGAATCATGAATCGTTACCCTTCTAGACAAGGAGCAGTCAGCAGTGGATGATTTGAGAGTCCAGTTTTTGTGACTTCAAATATTTTGGTTCCTATCACTGAATTAGCTGCATTGCATGAGTAATGAGTCTTAAATACCTTTAAGTCAAGGGATTAGTTTTTGCCTAGACAAAGTCAGATCAATTTTATTACTATGTGAACATTTCTGGTTATTTAAGACAAATAATCCAGGTCAACCAAGTTTTCAGAAATCCAGGTTTTTCAGCATCTTGAGTGATTGTCTTAGAATTTCATTGGCTTGATAAGCAGTCTTACCTTTTCTCCCTCCATTGCATATTTTCTCAGAGCTTGTGTGTCGCTGAGCTCATTGTATAAATAAATTAGCAAAACAGGTAGAGGAAGCTGGTAGACTATGAGGCTGATAGCGACAGAACCCAGGTCCAGGTGCAGAATCAACTCTCCTAATTCCTGTGATTCACACAATGAGAGACACTGGGATCCTCAACCCCATGTGAGTCTCCTCTAGTCTTCATTGTGGAGAATTCATCTTTAGGGGGAAAGAAGCTTGAAAACAGAAAGAAAGGATGGACAGAGGGAAGGGGAGGGTGTTGGGGATAAGAGGAGGAGGGAAGGAAGGGCAAGAGAAGTGAAGGGAAGGACAACTCTGATTTTGAGATCTTGGCTTTGAGAAAGGAGGCCTGGGTGTCCATGCGCAAAGGGACGTGAATGAACATAAGACAAAGTGTCCATGATATGAAAGACACAGACAGAAAACCATTCATCTTACTCATTTGATTTCTTAGCTTTATTTTGGGTGTTGGTTTTTGTAATATTTTGAAGCAAAAAGAAAATTATACAACTAATGTGTCCCAATGAAACTTTTTCCTTTTATGTCTCTGGTTAAATATTTATTATTAAAAAAACAACAACAAACAAAACAAGAGTATCCTAAGCTCATTTGAAAAATGGAAAAATGGCAAAGTAACTATGATTTACTATTGTTCAAAATTCATGTTAGTGAAGCATATTTTCAGTTTTCTTTCTTTCTGTAGCAATTAAACATTTTATATGGAATTATAAAAGTAAATGGGAAAAAAAATGAGTGCTGGAACCATGTGGTCCCACCACTTCTAAAAGCAGAGTGAGGAACTTGAGGGTGCCAAGCTTGGAGCTTTCCCTGTGGTGACATTTCTGTGTGGGAAATCTTCCTGCCCAGAAGGTGCAGAGTAAGGAGGATTCAGCTGATGCAGTCTGTGGTCCCATGGTATATTTTAGGAAACAAACCAAGCTCAAGGGTATGTTAAAAATCTAATGTATCTTCCCAATTGAAACATTGAAGCTAAGGCTTATTAAATGGACTGATTTGAAGTCCTCTCATTTCCTAATATACACTATTTCATATTATCATTTCTGCTTTTGCATCTTAGCTAGACCTCACCTTACACCCATCTTTTTTATAACAGCACAAATATCCTACCCACCCACCTCTATCTTGAAAAGAAACGTTTTTTACCCTCCTGTCAGATCTTGCCTTCTCTTTCTCTCACCCTCAAGCTATTTATGTAGTTAAAAAAATGTTGGAAGGCCTAGAAGAAACCAACATTCCCTGTGACATTCAAACTCTCTCCTGTTCTGATGGCCAGGAACTCCACAGTCAGCATCCATGTGCATTTCTTCTGAAGCAGAAAGGGGGGGGGGGGAGTGATCTGTGAGCTACAGAAAAAATTGAAATTAAAGAACAGATTAAATTCCACCCTGGAAATTGTGCACTTTTAGAGATCAAGAAGAGGGCCTTTGCCACCATACTGGTAGCCAGCAGTGAGCTGGATTTGCTGAGTGAATTGTCCAGCAGGCAAACATCAGTCAACAGTAGTTGGCAATTAGGCGGTCACCCTGCCAGGCATGTGGTGGTTGCTTCTCTTTGGAAACCTCCTCTTTCTCCTCCTGAGGCTTTGTGAAGCAATTGAAGCCTGCCTGCCCCACAGAAGTAGCACATACCAGGCATCTTGGTGACAGTACCTTGGATTTACATGTCTTCATTATACCAAGAAATAGTGTGTGCATTCTGCACTTCTCCCAGATCCTGGAGTTAAGGGCCAATACCATGAATGCTATTGCACAGGTGTGACAAGTCAGAAATGACCTCAGTCTTGTCCTTGGCTGCGTAGAGAACATACAATCTACCAAAAATGGTAGTTGGAAAAACAGAAGCCTCTAAGCATTTTATACTAAAAGCAATGACTTTTACTTACTATGGAGTTATCCATAGGGACCATTGATTTTAATTCATCACCATTGACCCCTTGAGGATTTTTATGTATTATTTTACAGGTGTTCCCTGACACTAACTCTAGACATGAAAATTGTGAACTCTACTTGAGTGTTGATGACTTTTCTTCGTTCACCCTCAAGCTGAAGAACAAGCTAAGAATCTCAACTAAAAATTACCATTTTTTTTTATCAACTGTGAATTATGCATGATATACTGGGTGGATGATAGATTGGAGAGCACATAGAATTTGGAAACAAAATAATTAGGTTCAAAATATGGACATAGCATCTATGGACTACTGGTCTAGCAATCTAATTTTTTGTCTCTTTAAAAGATACAAAGTCATTCCTATTGGGTTTTGTTATTGTTATTTTATATAGTTTTGGTGAAATGTTTGAAAAAGTGATAAAATAATGCAAATGTGAAATATTGGAATTCAGAAATATTGAAATTAATTTAAGAATTATACCATTAAAATTGCTGAACTGTCTTGTTTTAAATGTAGTAGAATACTTCTGAAGGCCACATTGTGAAGAGAATGTGGAGATTTACTGAGGAAGGCAGAGGAAATTTCATACTTAAAAAAACTGAGGGTTCAGGCAGGATGTCTCAAACACTTGAGAACTTGGTTGTATGGTAAGCTGAGCAGATGGCTCTCCACAATGGATCTTAACCAAAAGGTAGGAAAAAAAAAAAAAAAAAACAATAGTTCTCTTAGATGGCATCTCATAGCATCTCCAGGACATCCCCTGTTCCCTGGAAACAATGGAAGCAATCACCAGCAAGTCACAGTTTTGAAGTAGGGCCCAGCCTGAACACATAGCCTCACTCATCTGGACCCTCGGTGACTTTGCCCAGTATTTTCACATGAGCTGAAATGTGGTGGATGCTTCTGACTCACCACATACGTTCATACTAATAGTTCAGTTCTCCTCATTCATAAACTGACACCTTTATTGTTGTTTTCTTTTTAGTGTGTGGGTCTCTGTATGTGCCATGCATGGTGTGTGACCATGGAAGCCGTAGGTCAGGTGTCTTCCTGAAACATTCCCCAACCTTATACACTGAGATAGGATCTGTAATGTGAGCCCAGGGCTTGCCAACATGGTGGTCTAGATAGCAAGCTTGTTAGAGGGGTTCCCCTGTTCTGCCTTCTTGGCTCTGAAATTACAGGCAGGTGACCATGCTTATCTGACATTCACATGGGTTTGGGGGTTCAAATGCTGGTCTTCATGTTTACATGGTAAGTATTTATTCACTGAACCAGATGGTGGCTCTTCTCTTGAAAATGCTATCTCAGTTCTACTAATTTTTATCCCTAACCAGAAAATAAAGAAAAATAATTATGAACACTACATAAACTCTTAAATTTCAGTTCAGTAGTTCTTAACCAATCAGTTCTCCAGGCCAGACTAGCATCTTCCACCTTTGTACCCTATATTATAGGTATATTTACAAGAGCTTCTGATTTTACATTAGTGCATTTCTTACTACCTCATGGAACATAGCATATCTTAGTCTCCTATCACATTGCCTATGAGCCCTAGATTTTTCCAATAAATACTAGTTATGTTGTTTACCTGTAGAATTTATATTTAACATTTGTGAATTAAAACAGCCACCTATCTACAAATCTGATTTTCCATTTTAAAGATGGGAAGACTCAGCTTGAATGCTGTCCCATTGTGACTGGATAAATTTTCCTCTTGTCACATGTCATCTCCTAGTGAGGGAAGGCTGTGCAGGTACTTCTTGGTCAGTAGCTATGACCATGTCTGTTACCTTATAGAAATAAGATGGGGTGGAGAGGCACACTCCTGAAAAATATTTATAAAACTGAACTAGACCAAGTGGTGTGTGGCTGACAAATTAGGGGCTATGTGAAAGTTATTTTAAGCCAACACTGGGAGCTCATGTGGATGTTATCAGCTGACTCATTGGGTGATATTGAAATATCTCAAAGAATGTAAATAAATTCCATTTTCCTTGGCTTGACTTTGAGCATTGCGAATGGAGCATCCTAACTTACCTCTCCAGTGTCATCTTTATCTCTAACAAATCACCTCATAAAATATTCCAGTCCAACTAATGATTTATTCATTATCATCCAAACACATTTCTTGCTGTGTAGCACAGGCTGGTCTCAAACTCTGGATTCCCTGCCTCAGCCTCCCAAGTGCTGGAATTAGAAGTGTGCAACACCAGGTCTGCCTGGTTTATTTAAAACTTTCTTAATTATATTACTTCATATAAATCCCCTCTTCCTTTCTGTTTTGTGGTGATACTTTATTTGTGCTAAAATGTGGTGATATTTCATTTGTGCTTTAGTAAAGTTTGCCTGGAGATCAGAGGAAATAGCAAGTTATTTCAATTAAACACAGAAGTCAGGCAGTGGTAGCACATACCCTTAATCCTATCACTTAGCAGGCAGAGTCTTTGTCTGTTCAAGGCCACACTAGAGAACAGAGCCAAGTGTGGTGACACACGGCTTTAATCCCAGTACCAACCATAGAGACCTGGAGGTCTGTACAGACAGACAGAAAGTGACAGAGTTGTGTAGGAAGAGGAAGTGAGGTAGCTTGGCTAAGATAGCCAATGAGAAGGCAGAACAGCAAGGCAATAAAGGTGTGGGTAGACAGGAAGTAACATGCATTTGGAAGCTGCAGAGTTGGTGAGGTAAGGTTGGCTAATGGCTTTCTCTTATCTAAGGCTTTAACCCAAATTTCTGGCTCCATGTTTTTTATTTTATTTGAATAAGACCATTTAGAAATTTGTCTACACTGCTCTGTTTTACAAATTAATTTAATACTCCCTCTTGTAGATGTATCTAAAAGTCTGTCTTCCTTTATAGTTATTCATTTAGCAATTAATATGTCTTTTCTATTTGAGTGCAGACTTTATTGGCTTGTTTACCTTTGGCATTATTATTGGTTACACTTTTTTGACATTTTACACTAACTATGGATTCTCCTTGATGTGGGAAGATCACTGTATCTTTTGCATCCCAATGGAAAACCAATTTTGCTTTGTACTGTTCAATGTTCTTAGTTGGAGGAGGGAATGGCCTAGGGGTAAGGTGGGCAGAACTACTGGCTTCCATCCTTAATGTAAACATATCAACTTTAATTCTACCATATGTAGGTGCTCATTATCTATGGGTGTCATGATACTTGTTTTATATTCCCTTTTGCCATAGAGGACCTAGTACATTTTGAGCACAGTAGAGACTGTGGGGTAATGCTAGATATAGACTGGAAGTGAGCTGGGAGCAATGCATGCTGAGTGAAGCAATGTTGCTTTTAGCTTAAAGTTTCAGAAATTTCAGCCCATGGTCATTAAATCCAATGATCTCTGAGTCCTCAGTGAGACAATGAGTGCATGTCAGAGGCTGCTCACCCCATGGAGGTGCAGAAAGACGGGACTGGGGACAAGGGTTAGCCTTGAGGACATGTTCCCAGTGGCTTATTTCTTCCAGCGAGGTGCTACCCCTGATGTTGCCATCTTCCCCAAGCACTGGGATATAACAGTAGCAACTGGGATCCAAGTGTTCAACACATGGGCCTCTGAGGACATTCCATATTTAAATCACAGCATGAACATAGTAAGACCTAAGTCCTGACCCACACTGCATCACTGAACACTCAGAATATTCCACATGTAGAACTAGTTTAGCCTCTCAAAACCTCAAATTTCTTACTCGGGAAATACAAAATTTTGCATTAGATTATTTTCCCTCTTCCCTTACCACAGTCACTTTTAAAACCACTCCAGATCTAGGGTATATCAAATACCACCAAATGCCAGGAGAATTAATCCTTCAAATCTTTGCATAGTTGTTTGGTTTTGAAGTATATGTATGACTTTTTTTTTCTGCTTTGCCTTGGCACAGTAGCATAATGGTTCAAGTCACCTGCTTTAATAATTGAAGACACACCAGTTAGATCAGGAAATAAAGGGCAAGGAAACAAAGCACCCAAAGTACTCATCTCCAATTTTTCATAAATAATAGCTAGTTATCCAGGGAAGGCACAATGGCACCTCCTAAGTCTCTTCCTGTCTGAGTTCAGCCAGGAGGAATGCCAACCAGATCAGTAATAACAGCCTCGTGAGTGGGGAGAAATGAAGGCTGTTCAATTTTGTATTCTGCTCATTTCTATTTTAGAAGAAAACAGTTGACACTGTCTCATTGAAAAGAAAATGCACTCCGATTTCATCATCAAATAGTATTTATTATTAATCCCCAGAGGGAGCACGGGGCTGTGCTAAGCATGCCAATTTGCCTGCCACCTGCGAGTGGCATTTCTGTGTGTCAGAACCTGGTCTCCTTGATGTTGATGCTAGAGGTTAGAAGGGGCAGCGACAAAAAGATTAAAGGGATGAAAAATAGACTTTGGAGGAAAGGTCACAAGAATTGCAAAAGGTTAGTTTGTGAAGAGAAGGCAAAGGGTTGCCTGGTTACTGCCTCCCAGCCCAGGGAAGGCTTTCACAGGATGCATTATCTATGAGCAGGTAGCCTCCAATGCTGCAGAATAGCAAACAAGAGAGCGTGCATTTAGATGAAGGAGAGGAAATGTTGAACTGCCTACAGAATTGGGCTACTTAGACTGCAGAAATTCTATCCCAGGAGAGGTTTAAGGAGGACCAGAAGTTCAGATCTCCAGAGGGAGGGGCTGAGTACATCAGGTCTGTTTGCAAGACAGGAACCTGGCTCTCGGGGCATGATTGAACAGTCATCCTAAAATGGTCACCTTTTGATTTTCAAATCAAAGATGTGAGTGATGTGGATGGCATCACTGAAGCAGCTGAGACTAGGGAATGATTTCACTGTGAAATAGACATGTGAGCCAACCCTGGGCGAGACTTTAACAAGAAGTAGAGGAAAGGCTGGAAGACACTGTGTCAACAAGGTAAGTGACAGAGATGCCTCGTCATTAACTAACTGGGACTTACAGGTTGATAAGCTCACTGCTTGAATCTTCATTTTTCTAATTAATCACATGATCGGCAAATTTCTTAGCTTCTAAATTTCAATTTCCTCATTGATAAAATGAAAGAGTCTTAATCCCACAACAGTGTATTGGAGGTATAATACTACGTGTGACACATAGTAGGTGTTTAACAAAGTGATCATGGCAGTAATTATTACTGTTAAGGAAAAGCAATTCAACTATGGTTAGCATATAATAATTGCACAGATAAGGGTTTGTTGGGATATTCTCATGCATGTGTATGTTTTAGTTAGGTCATAGTCAGCCACTCTTCTCTTATAATTAATTACTTTTCTACATCTCTCATCATTCCTCTTCTAAATGGAATGCAGCTCCAGTATAAAATTCAACGTATGTAAATGAGTAACAGAAATACATGACTAAAACAAATCTTGACATGGCCCCCATTCACTATGTACTCCTTACAGTGAACTTTTCCCACTGTTCTACATTAAGCAGAAAGACAAACTCCTATAAACCCCCTACACAACTACCTGATCCATGGGCCTGCCCGCGTAAGGGTCTTAGCACAGACAACCCTGAGTCTTACTGTTGGCCATATGAGCACAGGTATATGTTTTTGTTGGGTTTTAAGGCCTCATTCTCCTTTTTTATTATTCTTTTATTTCTTTTTCCCTTTTTCTTTTTTTATTAACATTTTCCCTTTATTTTACATACCAACCACAGTTTCCCCTCCCTCTTCTCTGTTCCCTCCCGCTGACCCTCCATCTATCCCCTCCCTATCCATCCACTTCTCCTCCATCTCCATTCAGAAAGGGGCAGGCTTCCCACAGGCTTGAACATAGCATGTCACATCAATTTGCAATAGGACCGAGCTCCTCCCCCTGCATAAAGGCTGGGCAAGGTAATTCAACATGGGGAAAAGGTTCCCCAAAACCAACTAAGCACCAGGGACAGGTCTGATCTCACTGCTAGGAGCCTTACAAACAGGCCAAGCTACACAACTGTCACACACATGCAGAGGGCTTAGGTCAGTCACATGCAGGCTCCCTAACTGTTGATCCAGAGTCCATGTGTTCCCACAAGCTCAGGTCAGCTGTCTCTGTGGGCTCCCCCATCATGACCTTGATCCCCCTGGATCCTCCTCCCTTTCTCCAACTGGACTCCCAGAGCTCGGCCCAGTATTGAAGTCTCATTCTTAGGCAGTGTAGATGAACTGTCTTAATGACTGACTTTGCTCTCTGCTTTCTGCTGCCATTGATGCTCCCCTCATGCCTCGGGACAACAGAAGCTACAGTGGTTAGACATTATATAACACCATTCAGGAGATATGGCCAGAGGACAGCATGCTCTGCAATGGGATGGCTTCTGTTTGTCAGGAACCTATAGGTTTCCACTCTCCTGGGTATGCTAGTGGAGCCTTGGGCCCACACTATTACAACCGGGTAGTCAGACTGCAGACACATGTTTACTAAGTCCAAATTACATTTAATGAACTCCAAGTGATGAAATTGCCCCCTGGAATGATGTGACCTGTTCTATCCCTTCAATGCCCACATGAGTTAGTGCCAAATATTACTTAATGCTAATTTAGTGACCAGTCTATTAAGCCATATAAATTGTCTATTCTAGCAACGTAAGAGATCCAATCACACAGTGAAAGGTTTTCTAACTTTTCCAAAAGGGAATCTAAGGATGTCTATGTTTTAGTAGAAAAAAACTTCAGAATTAAACAACCTGGAACTGAATTGATGTGGTTCTACCTTGTATCCACTTTTTTTTTTATTCTAAGCACATCATCTCTTTGTCTTCCCATTTATCAGCTAAGTGGGACAACCATGCTTATTTTGCCTAGTTGTGAAAATAATGGAGTGTATTCACTTACACATTTATGCTTTTGTTCTCTACTTCTGTCTGGTCTGTGAAGGAAGGTAGTGATGTCTTATGATAGTTTGAATTTATTAAGATATAAATGTAAGGTATTATATTATCCTCAAGTGTCTTCAAAGTGTTCCTATAAAAATAATTATTATCCATTTTTATTAATATAGCTCTAGGAAGTGAGATTGTCAAAAAATCCAATACTCAATAACTAACCAGCTCAGTGAACCATGATGATAAAGCAGAATTCCCCATCTTAACATAATTTCAAGTGAACTACATCTTAAAAAATAGTACAGAAATCTTTTTATCCTTTATGAGCTTCATATCCTTTTACTATGAAGATCTCAAATTTCTGTGGGTTTTTCCCATTAGTAATCATTATCACCATTTGCTTAAGGCTGTAATAGTTTTAACACAACTATTTCCTAAACACTGAATAGAATGCAAAACTTTTTTAAAAGAGAGAGAATGTGAAAAAATAAAAAGATTGTGAGAGGCAGCTACAAATTATTCTGCAAGCTGGAAGCGAGATAAGAGCAGTAATTCCCAGCCATTGGAGAATTACTAATAATCCACTCTGCTACTGTATGATTTGCCCTAAAACTTCTCTACACATGGAGGGGGTATCAATTAGTGAAAATGGAATGCTAAGTAAGGAAATATGTTATGTCCCCTTTTCAATTTGGGAAGCAAATAATTATATCTAAGTCACTTAATCTTAACAGTTTCCTATAAACGCTTTACATGAGTGTTATAATATCCATCCTTCCTCTCAAGCCAGTTGTAAAACTCAAAATAATCAATGGATAGGGCAAAAATTCTTGGAAGAAACTATGCATGTGGTCGTGGTTAAGCCCAGTGGCTCATGTAGCTAAAAAAAAAAAAAAAAAAAAAAAAAAAAAAAAAAAAAAAAGACAAAAAGGTGGACTAGGGACTTAGTGGGAGAAAGTAGGAGGCAGGGGGGGGGGGGGGGGGAGAGATAAGTGTAACCAGAATGTATGTCCAGAATTCATAAAAGAATAAATTATTTCATTTCTATAGGTTCATAACAACCACTTAAATGATAACATCGAGCTAATACGAAATTGAGTTTGGGGCCTACCAGTAGGCAACGTTAGCAGAATGATATTTCTGCTTATATGGGAAACTGCAAGTGCAGAAATGTATGCTAAAGAACTGTTACAACTCACACAGGAATTTCAAGAGTCTTAATACTCACGGTGGAGCTTGGTACAATCTTACCAATGAAGTCTCGCTTTTATATGCTTCTGCTTTCAGTAGCTGGCTACTTTCTTGTAGTAATTGCCTTGGGAATTCAACAAAATTAAATGCAAGTTTCACTTATCCAAGAAATGTGAACATTACACTGTTTTACTATTTAGTGCAAGATGCCACACCTAAAATGATTATAAAGCATCCACTCTAAAACATGAAGTAGATAGATGGGCTTTCCCTCAGAGCTGCACAATCTCATCCTGTTGCTTGAAGACACCACATGCATATACCCAAACACACATGCCTGGTATTTTGTGACTGCATTCTCAGACTAGTGAGGGCACAGGAAGCTGACTTTCCACAATGTTCATTATATGCAAAACAATGGGAACTAAGTTTGTCCTAGAAAATTGGAAAGCAAATCCTGCAGAATCATAACTTTGAGGAGGAAGTTGGGGGACAACAGCTAAGAAGGATGGATAGAATACACAAATCAGAGCCATACACCAAACCCTTGAACCATGGACTTCAGAGGCTTGTGATGCCCATACCACTTTATTCCAGTGGCTCTTGAAGATACCCTTCCTTCCTTCCTCCCTCCCTCCCTCCCTCCTTCCCTCCCTCCTTCCCTCCCTCCTTCCCTCCCCCATCCTCTTTCCCTCCCTCCCTCCCTCCCTTCCTCCCTCCCTTTGTTCCTTTCTTCCTTCCTCCTTTTCCTCCTTCATCCTTCCTTCTTTTCGCTTTCCTTCCTGCTTCCCTCCTTCATTCATTCATTTCCTCCTTCCTTCCTCATTCTTTCCTTTGTCCTTCCTTCCTTCTTTCCTTGTTCAGGATGTAGGAGGGGCATCATTCTGTATTTAGCGTGGGGAATGCAGGAGTCATTTGAGTCCTATACTCAGACTGATCTCTGTCCAGCTCTGTGAATCTTCCACTGCAAACTGGGACATTGCAAGATGCCTGCTGTGACTAGATTTCCCTACTAAATGCAAAACCAAAGCCTCCTCTGTTACCGAGAAGTCACTTTTCTCAATGGTATTTCTCTAATGATCACATATTGTTTCCTGGGAAGTGCTCCTCAATTATTTAAGAGGAACAGCCTGTCACCCTGTGCACTAAGATTTGACTGCGCACAACCAATCCCTAAGATGCACTTGATCTCATTCTTTCAGCTTTAGGAAAGAAATCAACAACAAAAGGTTTTCTTTATGTTTTGTCTGTTGATTTGGAAGCATCGTTCACTTGCTTATTTATTTATTCACATATTTATTTTTATAAAGAGAAAATGATGAAGAGTGTCTCCTAAGGAGAAAACACAAATTACAGATGATTCACTCTCTCCTCTCCTGGACTTGTGCTGAAACCATAGTCCATGCAGGCACAGAAATAAAGAACACATTTCATAATAATTAGTTGCAGACTTTTTTTAAACAAAAATAATGACTTAGCCTTTTATTCAGGATGGTAGCTTTCAGGTGAAGAGAAAGGGAGAGAGAGAGAGAGAGAGAGAGAGAGAGAGAGAGAGAGAGAGAGAGAGAGATATTTCCTAGAGTGGAAATAGTAAAGGGGGATGGAAGGCAGGGAGGGGAGGCAGGAGTGTGCATAGGGAGTGAGGATGGAAGGGATGGGAGGGAGGGGAAAGGAAGACCCTGGGAGGTGAGGGAGGGGTAAGCAGAGAGGCAAACAGGATTGCAGGTAAAAATAAAACAGAAAAAGCCCAGGTGGGATTCATGCAAACTGTTCTCATCAACACTGCTACTCCTCCTGTCACTGCGACTGTCAAACAGGCTCCGCTCGTAATGAAAGGAAAAATATTTTATTCAGATTTATTAATTTGAAAATGAAGCCCGCCTGTCGAGAGGGGGACAGTTCTTCTCAATCTGTCATCGTTGAACCACACGCTCCTGACACCGGGATTCATTTGTCTTGTCGGCTCTGACAGTTGGATTCTCCCAGAGCTCTTCCTAGCGGATCGCCCTGGGATTTTAAACCGGATGAAACACATTCCGACAAGGAACAGCCTCTTTATTAATGCAAATTACATGAGGAGGAGAGAAAAAAAGAGAGAAAGAGAGAGGCGCCGGCAGCCGCTGTGGCGTTCTTAGCCCTGTATCAGTCATCCGTTATTTACATTTATACACATTTTTCAGTTTTAATAAAAGGAGACCCGGATTTTCAGTGACATTTATGGACAGTTTGTTTCAAAAAAAATGATGCCATCAATGTAATTGTATGCAAAAGAAAGCCGCGCCGCACTTCCCTCTGTTTGCGCCGTGTCCAGGGAGCCGGGCCGCGCCTCCTTCTTGATGCACACCCGGTGCAGCTTGGGGACCACCTGACCACCAGCATCCCAGTACCCGCAGGACAGTCAGCGCCTTGCCAGCGTCCTCCTTCCAGCATCCACCAGCGCCCAGGCCACCTGGGCTGCCTAGAGACTGTCACTAGTCCCAACTTAGGACCCCGGAGGCCTTTATCTTTTAGTGCCAGTCAGAAACTACATTGTCAACTACCCAGGGGCGCAGTTAACCCTCAGACCCATGAATCACGAGGTCCCACACGAAAACTAGAGCAGATCAGGAAGATGTTTGCATTTAAATCTTTTTTAATTGGAAGAAATAATAATGATGTATATTTAATTACCTAGCAAGACTATATTCCGTTTGCCTTTTTGTCAAAGCAGTGCAGAAAAGACGTTTATTAATTTTTCAGTGGAGAAAGGAGTCCATTGATATAAAAGGAAGGCCCACAAAGGTTACAGTAAAGTGTGATGTTCAGGTAAGAGATTTAGAAGTGGACATTCAACAGTGTTCCTGCTTGGATGAAATCTTCTTGAAAGAAAGCAAGCAGCGCCTATCAATTTTTTTAGTTGGTTCCAGTACCCTGCAGAGATGAGGCAAAGGTGGCATCATCTGATGAGCCTAAAACTACAAAAAAATAAATAAATAAATAAATAAATAAATAAATAAATAAATAAATAAAAGCTTGAGCCAGCCCTGGGGCTCAGAAGAGCAAGATTCTAATTCCATCTGTTGCTCTTGGTGATGCAGCTGTGGACATGTCAGATCAGGAGCTCCAAGACTGACTCTCTAGACATCAATAGGCCTGATAGGTCCCTTCCACCTCAACTCACTAGCTCTTACCCGAAATGGCACAGATTCCTCAAAGGACTGACAAACCGGTGTGGCTTGCAGTCTTCTCACAGAACCCACCAGTCTCCAGCCTGCACAGAAGGAGCTGTACCTCCATCCAGAAGTGTAGGTCCCTGCTGAGAATAGCTTTTAGGAAGAGGTGGTACCCCAGGAGTTCTATCTCTTCTCCCCATCTCCATTTCCTACTCTGTAAAATGTAAGCATTAATCCAGACCAATAATGCTAAAGGTGTGGCCAATAGGTCAGGGGACCAAATTCTTGGGCCTCCAATCTGCCCTACAAATCAAAAACTCTGAGAATGGGAACCAACCATCTCCACTTTCTGGAGAATCATCGGATGTCACTGACCTTTAAAAACACCTAGACAAGTCCTTCGCAGCTCCACAGCTCTGTGATAGTGTTTTCCTCTCTGGCACAGTTTAAAGGCTCCTTAGTAACTCATCCGCAGGTTCAATTAACTGCAGAAGAAAAAAGTCTTTGAAAAACAATTACATCTGTACTGAACAAGTACTGGCTTTTTTCTCATTATTATTCCCTCAACAATACAGTCTAACAACTATTTACATAGCATTTACATTGTATTAGGTATAATAAGTAATCTAGGGATGATTTATAGTCTGTGGGAGAATTGTGTAAGCTCTATGCAAATACTAAGCCACTTTATATAGGAGACCTGAGTACCTGAGCTTGTGGTTATCTGGGGGTAGGAGGTAATTCTGGCCTCAATCCACTGTGGATGCAGAGAGACCCTACCGTATGCACATTTTAGAAGTAAAAAACAGATGCATTTTACTAGCTTCTGTGGGTTTAGACTTTATCTTTCTGTACACTTGGGATCTTTATTTAAATACAGGAAGTTGGGAAAACAAGATTCATCTGGCCAGGGTCAGCCAGCGCTGTCCTTTCTCTAAAGCCCTGTGGGTAGGTGGCACTAGTTTTTAAATCTAGATGGCTCTCCAAACATGTAGCACTTTTCTTCCTGCAAGACAGCCTTAAAATGGGCAGCTCCCTTCATTCTCCCTAAAATTTTCTTCCAAATTAAATGAAAGGCAAAGACAAGACAAATAGCCAGAAAGGCAATGAGCGTTTCAGTGATGGGGAAGGATGCAATTAATGAAAGCTGGGAGGGGAAGGTTGTCTTCTGTCTGTAAAACAACACAAAAGGCTACACCCAGCCAACACCCACGTGTCAAACAAATGCCGGGACCAGTGCACATTCAGCATCGGGGTATATATGTTTGTTTAATGATGTCTCCACGGTCTATAGAATTAATATTTAATAGCACTTGTCAGCAAGATTCTATACAAGGGTTTGTTCTGGCTCCTCTTAATGCTTGTTAGTGGTTGTGTCTTCCTGGTTGGCTTTAATATTAGAATTATGTTTTGCATTTGCAGTGATGTCTGTCTACTTTCTACTTTCAATTTTGCAGTATTTGGCAGGGTGGAGGATGCAGAGAGACATGTAACAGAATTTAAGAGACTTTAATTAGTACCTCTTCTCTGCTCAGAGTCCTAAGATACTAAGAGAAGTGAATTTTGTTTCCTGTTGTTTTCACTAGTGCCGCAGGATAGCTCATATAGTGGGTACCAAAAGTTTTTCTTGTTTCATTACCATTATTATGTTATCAATATTAGCAAAGGGAATGGGCTTGTGGTAATTGACAAATGGTTGGTTTATTTATTACTGGGGTTTGGCTATATCCCCAAAGATGACATGTTGACAACTAAATCCCCATATGAACCAATGTGGAAAGAGTTCTTCAAGAGGTGTCTAGGTCACAAGAGCTCGGGGTTGTGAATGGATTAGTGCCATCAACACAGGAATGAGTGTCTGACGGAGGGAAGTTGGCTCCTTTTCTTGTGCACAATCATCCTCACTCACGTGATGTCTTCTGCCAGGATATGAGGCAGCAAAATGGCATTCCCCAAGGGCCAGGACCATGATACTGAATTTGGCAACCTTCAGAATTATGAAAAATAACAGTCTTTGAAAATGATCTGATCTTGGGTGTTGTTATAGCAGCAAAACAAAAAGGATTAAGAGACATAAAGCACAGAGAAATAACAGTGTTTTCACTTTCTAATTCTAAGTTATTTGTCTTGGCTCCAAAATGGAATATTTTACAGTGATGTGGGAGGAAGCACAATTGACAATTATGTATTTAAACTCCATTCTGAAAGCTTAGCATTAACAGAG
This sequence comes from Onychomys torridus, assembly GCF_903995425.1. NCBI lineage: Eukaryota > Metazoa > Chordata > Mammalia > Rodentia > Cricetidae > Onychomys > Onychomys torridus. Next base: position 26,169,532 of record NC_050453.1, read on the forward strand.
AAGCTTGAACTGGAAACTTCCCTGGACTGGAAGGCAGTAACTTTGCCTCTACATTAGGACGCAACAGAAGACTTGACGTCACTTTCTTCTCATTCTGCTTTGGTTTCTCCATCGTTGTGTATACACAAATTGTAGACAGACTGGATATCCCTAACCCCAGAACACACAATGCATAAAACCCTGAAATCACGAACTTGCTTATTTCCACACAGTGGGTCATAATCAAAATAAAGGTAGCGTGAAAATAGTGTGTAAAATTATTCTCATGAGGCAAGGAGATGGTTTAGTGGCTGAAAGTACTAGCTGTACAAGAGTGAGGATCTGAGTTCAAGCCCAGGAAGCCACATAAAAGCCATATGTGTTGCCATGCATCTGTAATTTCAACACTACTACAAGCAAGAAAGGAAGCAGAGACAGGAGAATTGACTATAAGGTTCCAGGTCAGTTGCTCTGAAGTAAAGAGAAAATGAACAAAAGAGACGCTGCCTCTGGAAAGTTGTCTTCACATCTCCACACACATACAACACACACACACACACACACACACACACACACACACACACTTTCTTATTTTATTTGTTTGAATTTTTTTTCAAGATAGGGTTTCTTTGTGTTGTTTTGTTGTTGTTTTGTTGTTGTTGTTGCCTGTTCTGGATCTTGCTCTGTAAACCAGGCTGGCCTTGAACTCACTCACAGTGATCCACCTGGCTCTGCCTCCCAAGTTCTGGGATTAAAGGTGTGTGCCACCACCACCTGGCACACACTTTTTCAAAGCATCAAATGATACTTTATCCTTCAGGATTCCTTTTTGAATCCTGTCATTATGCCTGAAACATAGTAGGAGTTCACTAAATAGTAACTATTATCTTCAATATGGTCTTGAATAAGGAGTATAAAAAGCCAATTAGATAACAACTTCAGAATATCAGGGTTTCAGGTACATTGAGAGACTATTTAAAGACCAGGAGCTTACTAGATACTTGACTGACTGAACAGTTGATAAATCCAAGTTTTGAGCAGAAAAGAATAAGATTGATATATTAACAACAGAAACTTGGAAATATTTGTCAGTAAGCACCATGCTCAAGGAGTCTTGGTTGTGTTATCTCAAGGGATATTGGTAAAGAATTAAAAGCAAAAAGAAAACACTGAAAAATGAGAACATGGCTTCCTGGTCCCATCCTTAGTACTAAAAATGGACTTCCAAGTTCACGGTTTTGATAGTTCAAGTTCAAGCTGATGTTCAGAAATTTGCCAAAACATTGGTAGTTCCAGCCTCTGTCTTCTCTTCTGATTTTATGCATAAGTTGCACATTCTGATTATTGACCTGACCAAGATCTCCCATGTTGTCTTTCCATCAGTATAGAACTAGGCTGCCTTCCACCTGACCCTAGGTATTTTCTATTTTTCACAGACGTAACTGTATTCTGTTTAAAGAAAAATAAACAAATTTGTTTCCCAGGAAATCTACAAGAAATCCACAGAAGGTGTCCCACTGAGAGCCTTGGCCATTGCTTTGTTAAATACTAAGGATAACTTAAAGCATGATGCCTAGCTGCAGGGCAAAATCTACTCTTGTCACTGTTGCTTGGCAACATATAGGTGCTAACTTGGAGATGGTGAAGGGATCCAGTGAATCTAATGAGGTCATTCCATCAGAATCAAGGGACCCACAAGAGCCCATAGAGTTCAAAAAGGGTCTCTACAGAGCTCATTTTGACTGTATCAAATGGATCCGTGAGATGAAGTTGGAGGAACTGTACGTGCACACATTTCTAAAAGTTTTCTTTCTTCTTCCATTTTTTTTTTTTTTTTTTTTTTTTTTTTTTTTTTTTTTTTTTTTTTTTTTTTTTAGTTTAGAGCTATAAATGCTTTAGGCTCAACAAGAACGATCAGTGGGTGAAAGTGCTTGGCACCAAACCTGACAACCTGAGGTCAATCCCTAGAACCCATATAGTAGAAGGAGAGAAAAGAATCCTTGAAAGCTGCCCTCTGACCCCCACAGGCATGAGGGTAGGGGAGAGAGGATGAATAAATGTAACAAAAATTAAGTATTCTGAAGTCCAAAGGAAGTAATCCAATCCTGAAGAACTTAAATTACAAAGCCAAAGAGTAAAACGGGAAAAAAATAATAATCACCCAAATACACAAATTCACTTAAATTCCATGACTCAGACTTTCAAAATAACAGGTTGCATTTCTCAGGAGATGGCTCAGTGAGTAAGATCACTTGCTGTACACAGTTGAAGACCTGAGTTGAATATTCAGTGCTGGTATAAAATCCTAGACCTGACCACTATGTCTCTGTAACAACCCTGTGCTGTGCTGGAGTGGGAGAGCAGAGACAGGAAGACTGCTCAGACCTGCTGCCCACCAGCCTATCTCTGACTTGATTGAGAGACCTTGTCTCAAAGGAACATGGCAGAGGGCGATGGAGCAGTACACCACATAGTGTCTTCCTCTAGCTACAGTGAGCATGCACATAGGCACACACACACATGTGAACACACACACACACACACACACACACACACACACACATATACATGCACATACAAAAATAAAGGGTTGCTGGTTAAAATTCAACTTGGCCTATATATTTTCAAATATGTATATTTTAAAACCTATATATGCACAACAGGAATCAATACTAAATATTTTCAATTTTCTAGAAGTTGCATTAAGCAATATAATTGCCATACACTGTATTGCCAGGTAGAACTGAATACAGGGGGCTGTCTCTGCTCTCAAAGGGTCTTTTTGGTTCTAGAAGAAATAAGAAATATATGTGTACCTATATGTCTTTGCTTTCCTGCCCCAAATGGAAGTCTATCATATGCTGACATCTTTGGTCATAGTTTAAAGATTAGAAAGAGTCCTTGTCCCTTCTCTTGTCACCCATCAACATAGGTTCTACCATGTGGACTGCTACCCATCACATCTGTCAACTTCATAGACTCTTGAGCATATTCTCTTGCTGAGACATCATCAAGGTCCCAACAGGTTTATTTCTCCTCTTATTGTGTCTTCAAAGCAATTGAGAAGGCACAATGTATGAATTTAAATCCAATATCTGACTTCACCAGTTGGGTAACCTAGGCAATCACCATCTCTCTACCTTCTTTTTATCCTCAGGAAGGATAATAACAATAGCTATTAGTGTGGTTTTGCAGACTGTACTATCTTTAACATAATACCTGGTAACTAAGCATGACATGAGAATTAGCTATTTTCCTTTCTTTGCTGTGGTCCTAGGAATGGAATCCAGGGCCTTGCACATGTCAGGCAGCTGCTCCTACCACTGAGACACACCTTATTTGTCTGTCTGTCCATTTGTTTGCTTGTTGTTAAGCCAGGGTCTAACCAATTAGCACACAGTAGCCTTGAACTCACTACATAGGTAAGACTGGAGTCCAATTAATATCCTCCTGCCTCAGCCTCCCCAAATCTTTGATTACAGGTACTTAACTTTTACTCTTAGAATTTTTTTATTTTTATCAAGATCTTCAAATAGTGGCTTTGTTCTTTGAATAAAATGAAATTCATTGAGTAATGCAAGGCCTTGTGACTCATCCTCATGATGAACCAGTAAGAACCCCATTTGCCTTACCCTAACATTTCAAATGCACTGGTTTAGTTTTTTCCGGCATCTTGAAAAACTGAACTTCCCACTGAGATCCCTTCTCCACAGTACCCTGTCCTCCATTAAAATCATTACCATCTTTTGTTCCCTAGGTTCTGTTTAAAACCACACTTTGGGGAAACCTTCTTGCCAAAGCATATTCCCATCCCTTTAGGCTACCCAGCCTTACGTTTGATTATGTAATTCATTCTTCTACTGGGATAGAGATTGTTCAACTTTTCAGTAAAGGGCCAGAAGTAGATATTTTAGACCATGTGTTCCTTCTCATCTGCATTACCACTGCTCCACTGTCACTGAAGCATGCAAGTAATAGTTCATCAAATGAGTTATCATATCCATGTTCTAGGAAAACCTCAGGGAAATTGGAATTTCAATCAAATATACTTGTCATATATCACAAAATATTGTTTTTTTATTTTCTGTTTTAACAAATAAAAATGCAAAAAATATACTTACCTCACATGTCATGGAAAACAAGTGGATTTGGGTTCTGTTGGAGAGTATGAGCTTCGTGGGGCATGATGCTTGTTGTATCCAAATAGACAATCCAGAACCTAATACATAATGCATTTGCAAATTCATTTTAATGAAAGGATAATCTGTCTGCAAGGGGTCACAGTTATAACAAGTTCTAAAAACATAAAGCCAAATAGAAATTATTAAAAACTCATTTTCATTCTTTGTTTTATAATTTACCAAGTATTTTAATATGCTCTGTTTCAGTTGATCTCCTAAACAATGTTTGAAATAACACATGCAATACAATGGAGTGGAGGAGGTGATAACAAAGTAGAGAAGGGACTATGGGAAAGAATAAATATAAAGCGTTAAGACGGAATTATACTATAATGGGGCAACAGAGACTAATAAATAAAAAGTCCAGTGCCAGGGAATGTGTTACTTCTTTTGGAGCTGTTGGTCAATGAAGTTGCTTAGACCCCCAAACATTGTAAGCTGCTGTCAGTATTCTTGGTTATCCTCCAGAATTTGATAGTAAAACCATCTTGCTGAAGACACCATAGGCTTAAGTCATACAGAAAAATCAAGTGGGTACTAATCTGGAAGTTTCTTCCATATTGTCTTGCTTTCATGGTGTTGGGAGATGATATGCATGATAGCAGAGAAGAAAAATAATCATGAATTTTGCCCAGCTGTGAACCCTGGGAGCTATAATAATGACTGGTGGCAAGACATGCTCATAGTGCAATAGTGGTAGAGACATCAAGGGAGTAAACAACCACTTTCTCATTGGATTTAATGCCTACTCCACAAGATGAAACCTGTACTTGGCACCATTATTAAGCCAAGCACATATGAATAAGTTGATTAAAGACTCTAAGGGAAAATGTACTACTATGATTTTGCTAAATAGATACAGTCCTAAACTGACTCCTGATAACTTACCATTATACCCATAGATTAATGCATTTCTCAACCCTTATCAGAGAAGTTTCAATATTCAGTAGATGGTGATCAACACAGAGACCCACAACTGGTCAGAGTACAGAAAAAAGAGGCTTCAGTGACTACACTGCAGAGGAGGAGGTGGAAACAGTGTAAGAGCCAGAGGCAATGATGACTACACAGAAACAGTGTCTTCTAGATAGCAGGGCAGTTACATTCATGAACAATACAGCAGTTATGAAAGCATGCACAAGACCAGTTCAGGCTAGGGCCAGACCAAATCCTCGAATGGAGAGGGAAGGTGTAAGCACATAACCCCACCCCTAGCCAGCTGTTAGCTCCTGCGAGAGGGGAAGGAAGTTATCTCTAAGAGTAGAACTCCTAGTAAGTTGACTATGCATTAGTGGAAGGCCACACAGCCAAGAATATTTGGAAAGCACAAACTAGTCTTGATGTGGGGGAAAGACAAAATTAGATGGGTAGAGAAGAGAGATGGATATGTAAAAACTTGGGGGAGGGGGATGAATTTTATTAAACATGAAATTATCAAAGTACTAATAAATTTTTTTTTCATTTGTTTGGCTTGGTGGTTTTGTTTTGTTTTGTTTTGAGACATGATTTCTCTGTGTAACAGCCCTTGCTGTCCTGGAACTTACTTTGTAGACTAGGCTGGCCTCGAACTAACAGAGATCTGGCTCCCAAGTGCTGGGATTAAAGACATAACCACACACCCAGCAATAGAATTCTCAAAATGTGATGATTATTATGAATGTGAGTGAAATACCTGGCCAACATACAGAAGTATTACAGTCAATGAATGATGGGATAAATTATGGGATAAAAATGAGAATCTAGTGCCATTTCCTAGAGCCAGGGGTTCTTTAAGCGTTCTTTAAGGTCTGGGGCCCAGCAATCCCAGCCTTCCCTGCCTTCCATAGCTGATTCTTAAGAATTCTAATATTTGAAAATGACCACTGTAGGCCTTGGCACTAACTTCATCTTAGGTTCAATCTAGCTTACAAAAACTTTCAATGTCTAGAACTCATGTGCAAGACAATTTGATCCACTTTACCTAGGCTTGAGTTTGGAACTTGTAGTGTAAGTTTGTGTGTGTGTGTGTGTGTGTGTGTGTGTGTGTGTGTGTGTGTGTGTGTGTGCGCGCGCACACACACACCATACATGCTTATATACATGTAGGGGGAGGCTAAAGGTTAGCGTCGGTGTCATCCTCAATCACGTCCCCGCTTTATTATTTGAAACAGTCTCTCACTGGACTTGGAGCTGACCAATTAGGACAGCGCAGCTACCCAGCAAGCCCCAGGAATCTGCCTGCCTCCACCATCCCCACGCCAGTTTGACAAGTGCACATTGTTATGCTGTGGGTAGTGGTTTTCTCTGGGTTGAAACCTTCTGTTTTGGAGGGAGACTGCTAAGACTCAAGGAAGAACAAACTTCACATGTCTGGGCAAGCTGAAACTCACATATTAACAAGCCCCTCTCCAAGCCTGTAGGAGCATAAACAAAGATGAGGGAGGAGACTGAGCTGCTGGGGTACCTAGAAAAGGTTTTTCAGTCTGAGGAACTGCCTACAAATGGTAGGCAACTCCAAAAGTGTTTCGTACTTTTGTAAGTCACCCTAAGAAGTTTGCTAGTTTATCAAGTTGGACTTTGGTGTTACCATTACTTCAGTCTGTCCTTAAGTTCCCTGCCTGAGATGGAAAAAAATATTGTGTTGCTCCTCCCCAGGAAAGGTATCATTCAACACTTTTTCTTTGGATGCTGAATATTTGAACACCAGACCTCGTGTTTGTACAGCAAACACCTTACAACTGAGCTATCCCCTCAGCTCAAGCACCTGTAGTTTTTAAAGCCCTCCAGGTGACATCACAGCACACTCAGAGTCAAGAACCAAAGTAGGAAAGGTCATGCTGCTCCTTGTCACAAGAAAGAAATGTTGCCCAAATCTGTTAGAATTTCTGGCTGTAGTTCAAAGCCAATATGAGGCCCTTAACTTATTCTCTTCATGGGACACCTAAAGATGGATTTCTGACAGCATCAGAGAACTTAATAGAGTGTCACAGGCACCATAGGCCTGCAGACTAGGACCTGCCCCAATGGCCTCTCCTGTTCCAATTTCTCTTCAGGCATTTATTTCCATTGCCACAATATCCTCTTGCCCCCCCCCTCCCCTGCTCCCATCAGCTGACTGCACAAACTCCATTAGAATTAAGGGCAGGTGCAGCTTGGAATGAAGCGAGAACTCATCTGTTCCCCCCTGTTCTCACTCCTGATGTTTGCTAGTTTGTATGATTAATTTTATCAATTTTCCTGACCTGCTTTGCCACTGAAATAAATATGACAGCTGCTGGGCTGCCTCAATTCTTCCTCTTGCCAAGTGAGATGCTGAGATGTGTTTTCTTGTTGATCGCAGACTTGGGTAAATAGCAAGTAAACAGACCAAACAGGAGTCATCCTGGTCACACTGACAAAGCAGGTGTGGAACCAAATCACATCTGAAAACTAGAAAGCTGGCTTCCGTCTTCCAGCTTTCCCAGGCACTCATTCAACACAAGCAGACACCAACTCCTACATTTCCCTGTCGGCTTTACTCACTGGTTCCTAGTCTTCACCTTTCACAGTCAACTGCTGGGTAGGTGACAATACCAAAATATTTAATCTCTCACGAGATCTTATATTGACTGCCCAGCAAGACTGTGGTAGCAAAGGAAAGATCATGTAAAATTATCTTACAAATTAAAAACTGTCCCAAAAATTCAGTGTATGCACGAAAACACTTGCCGGAGTAGGGGCCAGAGGTCAATGTCGGATGTCTTTCTTGATCCCTCTATCAATTTTTTTTTAAATAGAGTCTCTTTCAGAACCTGAGGCTCAGCAATTTGGTAGAGAACAGGCCACCAACCCCTGGTGATCTGCTTGTCCTCACCTCTCCCTGGTGCTAGGATGACAGGTCTACACAGCTGCTGTACCTCACGCTTGTCACTTTACTAACTGATGATCCATTTCCCCCTGCCCTGCTGGCCCAGAAATACTGTTATGAAAGCTACGCAAGTTTACTCTAATCCAAAAGAAGGGAACAACTTTCAATAAGCACCTATTTGACACAGGCATGTGTCCTCGTCGCCTGTTAACATTAATTTCAAGAGGTATACGTCTTCATTTTACCTGTCCTCAGTTGCGCTATCTGGGGCTTTAAGACCAAACTGTTTTCCCCCATCAATATCCAGTGTCTGTTGTGTTGGTGGCCAGACACTGGGGTGCTGCTGAAAGCTTGGGTTCAACACCAGATAACACCAAGGTGGGGGCAGTTGAGCCTTGGTGAAAAGCAAAAGCAGCCTGCCATTGGTGGGTTTCACTTGAAGACAATCCAATCTCTTGGCTGTGTGATTTTTCAGTAAGTTATGGCTAAGTGGCAGCCTTCTAATGTAAAAACATATAGCCACAGCTACAGGTACTGACTCTGGGGGTTAAATTGCCCTAAAAAAAAATGATGAACACCCATGAAAATACCTAGAAACATTCCTCATATGTGCTAAATGGTTCACTTGAATATAAACTGTATTCTTCTCATAGGAGCTAAGCTGAAACACTACCATTGGCTGTTTATTCCTCTGATTCAAATATTGTCGGAGTACTAGTGCATCTCAATTAAAATATGGGGGTGGGGAAAGAGAGATGGGAAGAGGGAGAGAAAGATCTATATATCAGTAACTCCTGCTCACTTCGCAGCCTTGATAGCTAACTGAGGGATAAACAGGAAAATAGGTAAGAGGCTATGTCCAAGTCTGAAAAAAAAAAAGGTGGGGGGTGGGAGTGAAGCCAGTTTTAGTAGGAAAAAAAAATACTAAAGAGAAAGTACCAGCGCTTATGTTCCTATGTCCTTCAACTAAAAAGAACCATCAGAGGCCAGGTTGCCTCCAGCCCTCAGATGGTTAATACTGTTATGACTTCCGTAGGACCAAAATCAGGCACAGGTACTGAATTATCTTTGCAGGCATGCAGCTCAGAGGAGCTGAGAACACAGAAATCTGGTTCTAGTAGAGTCATGCAGCCCATTACTGGTTTCTCCTACCTTCTGTCTGCAGAGCTTTGCCTCAGATCTGGTTCTGGGGAAATCCTCTCATGATGGCCTTGGAGACAGTGGTGAGAATGTGCCTGTTCTGCTGGGGTCTAAGACAGCCTCAATACCTCTGTTCTCTTTTTCTTTGCTCTTCCCCAACATCTCCTTCATTTGGATCAGTCCCTTGAAATAAATTAACCAAATCGTATAAAGACAAGGCCCTAAGAAGTTAGGGGCAGGTACCCTCAGGTATCAGCTGATTACAGAGAAGTACATGTTTAAAGCGGACAGTCGAAGCCACTCCGTGCAACCATGTGTCTAATACTCTCCCCCTGCAGCTGAGTGTCTGACACTCTCTGGAGGTTTTGTTCGCATCAGCAATGATAACAATAATAATGGATTGTACTCAGTATTAGCTTACATCGGACTTGGTGGTGGTTCATGAGGGACAACTGTCAGGCCACTCCTCCAGGCCAAGGCTCAATCCCTCACTATCCACAGGAACATCTGCTGAGACGCTATCCCGTGCCTCTCATCACTTGGCTCCCTGCTCAGGGCAGGGTGGAAGTGAGTGAGATGGAGACATTGTCTGTCTAGTGGTCTCCTGGGCCTGCTGAGTGCGGAGGTATGAGCAAGTGCTGGCTCTTTCTCCCCCATCTCATTTGTAAAAGGAAAATGAGATCAAAGGGGAGGGAGAGCTCCTGCGACTATCCTTTGCATTGATCACTGCACACATCATCACCTCAGTCTCCGCAGTGGAGAGCTGGAGGAGGCCCTGCCTCAGACACTGGCTTTCATGAGCAGAGGAATCCAGCGTGTGACATGATGTCTAATTTCCAGTCTCCCAATTGCTCAGGCAGACCTCATCCTCTGAATTCAGCTCTTCCTAAATGAAGGGAGCAGGGAGGGGGTCCTCCTGCTGGCAGAGTGTTGAAAGCACGATCCATGACATAGGCCTGAGAGGATGATTTTGCTTGGGAAATGCAAGGGTTTCCGTATTCTGCACACCAAGCCTGTCTTCTAATGACAGCCTTGGGAGTCAGACATTTCTAAGTGCTAATTAGAGGTGTTGATTATCGTGGTAACCCTGTGGGGGCTCAATCCAAGCCTGAGAGCAAAAGCCACAGATAAAATAAAGATTGTTACAGTGGCTCCCGGTGTCACATGAACATCAATACTGGATTGTCAATGCTCAGGCGCAATCCAATCTGGGACTCCAGCTATTGCACTGACGGAGTCCCAGGGTGATACACGGGGCTGTCACACCATTCACAATATGCAGTTCTGATGGAGGCACAGATACTCCATCCTAATCAATCAGAAGAAAAAAAAAAAAACTCACCGGGGTTCAGATACACAGAGATTGACTTATGACAGGATTTCACTACCACATGAGCAAAATCTGTGGTGATGGGACACACAAAACCAACTTAGAGCCTGAAATAAATGAGCTGCTTAAGACACAACCTGCTGTGTCTCCATTTGTGACCTTCTGCACACATGTTTTGACGTGCACACACGTGACTCGGTTTGTGGATAAAAGATTTGGGTTATTGATTTCCTCTCACTTTACATCTGTATATGTTGACAGTTCATGACTATATTGAAAACAGAATGGAAATCAGAGACAGAAGTCTTGAGAAGGAGTCTTAATTTGAGAGGTAGGTAGTGGAGTGAGAGCTAGGGCTCTAGGGTCTGAAGAGGGTGAGGACCAGCCCTCTTTAGTTAAGCATTATAAACTTTATCATTGTTCTCAATCAGTTAGGAAAATATATAGTGTCTAACCTCACAGGATCATCGGGGACTAAATGAAATAAAAGCTATCCAACTATGAGATTTGTATCTATGTTGACACTGATAAATCACTTAGCCATATTTGGCCTTACATTCCTCCTTTGGAGTAAACAGAAAATAATAAAAATAAAAAATTCTGCTTTTAGAATTAAAACAAACATTTAGTGGGAATGTACTACTTGTGCATTATTTTGAATTTATAAATTACTCTGAATTTATGATAATGATTATCATAAAAATAATCTCAGAAATCTCTGCTTTAAGACTAGATCAAGTCAAAATTTAGACAAACTCTTCCCTAGGTTCTTTGATTTGTTATGGGGCTTGAGACAAAATGTTCACACTTCCTTCTTTTCTTTCTTTTTTAATCTAAAATTACTTTTCCCAGATTTAGGTGAAATAATTCATGTGGGTCTCGTCTCCTGTCTATAATTTGCCTAGCAGCCCAATGAGCTCTGTAGTTAGGGAAATAGATATTCAAGTTCATTTCTATCATTTACTACTTCTGCATCCTAGGAAAGTTGTATGAGTTAACCTTGATTCTGCAATGAAGGAAATAATTCCAGCCCTAGATGTCAATATATAGAATGCCTGTGGTGCTGGAAACACTGACTCTAATAAACGACCACTCTCTCCCACATTTGTTTACTGAATAATACTGATTTAGCTACAGACCCCTCTTTCCTCTGCAAAAGGAGAAAGGGCCAGTTGAGGAAATATTGAAACGACTCATATACTGGATGTGGATATGTGCAGCAAAAGACATATGAAGGTGGAAGATGTGAGAAAATGCTCTGCACTGCACAAAGGCTCAGGATATGGTGCTCCATTCCCAAGCTAAGCAAATGCAGGAGAAAGGACAGGAGCTAGCGATGGAAGAGGGCAGAGCTGTGTGCTCATCTGTTTCTTCTGAGCTATTCCCCAGCTGCAGATCCCCTCCCCTTATCCCCAGAGCTTACATTTCTCAATACCAGCAATCTGTACATTGAAGTCACTTTACTCTGTTGGGAAGCATAAATCTGGCCTCCTCGGAGTCCACTGTAGCAAATTGCTAGCACCTTCTCAGACACAAAGGAGAAAATCAAGGTTGACTGCAAAATTCTTCTAGTTGTTTGAGAAGGCATCCCACTTGAACGCAGCGGAGAGCATTCTTCAAGTTATGCCCTAGAGAATGCTTCCAAGGTATGTACATTTGCAAAGGGGAAAAAAGGACTTTTTATGGCCAAAAGCTGGCAACATATTCCCTGTTATGTCCCACTCCTTGTCAGTTACCATACGATTATTATAGAGTCCAGTAAAATAACTGCATTTTGACGACTGTTTCCCAAAAGAATTTAACAGTTCAAACTGTTTTCCAAATAACAATTGTAAATTACTCTAAAACTGGTTTCTAAGGAGCCATTTTGTCCATGATGAAAACAATCCCTCTTCTCCCAAATACCCAGAATTCTTTATAAGTTTTAGTGGGTCTTGGAGTGATCGTGCTTAATAAATACTGGCTAAATGTGTGAATTTCACAACCAATTAGCAATTTCACAAATGATAGACAATTACTCTATGTTAGTGCTGGTTAGGGCTAGATTACATACAACCAACTAATCTATCAATCCACAAATGTTCATCCAGCACACACACCTTTGGCTCGGAGGTGAATGGTTTCACAGGAAAGAGCCCATAATGCAAAGCAGCCCGAGCCTCAGTTTTGACTTGGCCCAACTCTGGAGAAGCTACCGTTTGCTTGTTCCTGGGTCCCGTTTCTCTTAGCCACAGATGAAAATATTGTGTATTAAACTTTTATGAAATTGCTCTGATTTTCAATTTTCTCTCCTAGGTGTTCACATAAACCACTAAGATATATGCAAAACTCTAATTATGTCTTAATCCAAGGCGCTTTCTTAGATATCTCCTTTTACTTGGGATTCATGCATAGTATTTGGATGCAGTGTGGTGCTAGATGAGGTGATGGTCAATGAAAAAAATCTAATCTATGCACCCACTTGTGGTCACAGGAAAGACATCACTTCTGTCAGTGTTTTTGTTTTTTAAATTGTGTTTTACAGTAATATTAAGGTCTCTGCGTATGAGCTTACACATTCTAAAAAAAAAAAAATGGCCTTTGTCTGGAGGGAGATGCATAGCACAGGGCCCCTTATATCAATGCAAATGTCTTCTTTTTCCAAGGTCTTTGGAAGCCAGCAGTGGTGGTACCCACAATGATTTACATTCCACAGGAAGGGTTAACCTCATCTCATGGTCACTGTTGTCTCAGGACAACTTGTCAGCCCACAGGAACATCCCATAATGGATTTGAAGTGGATTGTGCACTCCTTGCAAGGTGCATGCTGTATTTATTGAATAGACATTAAAAAGAACATTTCTCAATTTCTCAGCACTGAACTCAGGTCAATGGATCTTCTTGGCACTGACACGCTGAGTCAACTCCTAGCTTGAAGCTTTAAAGGGACTGGGTTAGATTAAAGGGTTAGATTCTGTTTTCAATGTTTCCCTGGCAAAATCGTTTAGTCTTAAATCATTTATGTTGCCAGCTTAGAGCTTACTTGGCCATTCTTTGCTAGCTTTGAAACACACACACATACACACACAGGACACATGCATACATAAACACACCACACATACCAAATATACACCACACACACATACACATACAACATGTATGACACACACACACATGCACACACACCACACATACCATACACACACACAATATACACTCACATACATATACCATATTCATGCATACACACTCACATACCCACACCACACAGTCACATACATACACACACACTAAACACAAACTCACATCATACAGACATCACATACACTCTCACATAAACACACTGCATACATACACACATCATACACAAACCACATACACTCATACACACATATCACATACATACACAACACAACACACACACACATACACACACTCACATATAAAGCTATAACATATGAAAAGCATAGAAGCTTACCTTTTGCAGATTTGACAAGGGCTTTAGACTGTTCTAGACACCATACAGATCAACAGTTTCATTGTCAACAATAGAGTTTGAAGATCGTAGGCCATGCTTATGTCCTCTGAGTTTCTCATTCCCAGAGTGGTAACTCATCTGGAATGGTTGTGCCCTCATATCCTGACACACAGTAATCTATAAAGTAGACCCATTGACTAACTGAGTTTAAGGACAATTGTGTTCCCTCTTACATGCTTTTAGCATACACCAGCCCCACTCAGCATTCACCAGAATACTCACCCAGGTAGTCAATCACTGTCACCTGTCACTGAGGTAGAAGTTTGTGTACACATAATGACATTCACTCATTGATGGCTTCTTACAAAAGGAAACAAGGCTTTATACTCTTATACAATTAAATGCAGGTCAAACATAAACAGGTTTTTTTAATTAATTAAATTACTTCTTTGACAATTTCACACATATACATGATACTGACCCTCCTAGTCCCCATCCTCTGGAATCTCTCTGCCACTCCCACTCTACCTCCTTCTCTACAGATCTCTCCCTCACTTTTATGTCTACTGCTTTATTTTGTGACACACAAGGGCTTTCTATGTGACCATGGGTTTAGAGCTATCCACTGGATCCCGGTAGCTCACAAGTTGATATGCAACTGAAGACAATGACTCACTCTCTTTTGGTCCATCAGTAGCCAATAGTTTAGCATTAAGGCCCTGTGAGCCCATGCCTCTTGAATGAGTGATTGTTGACAGGACCAGTCTTGTGTGAGCCCAACGCAGATAACAGCCGTTGTCATGAATTCATGTCATGATGGCAATGAAACCCAAAAATGTAATGTTGCAGCCCTTCACTCCATCTTCTAGATCTGTCATACTGTCTATCCCTCTTTTCCGGTGTTTCCTGAACCTCAGAGCGGGTGGTGTAAACATTCCATTGATGTCTGAGCTTGGGCAGCCATGATCTCTGATTCACAGTCTTTTGCTGCAGAGGGTCTTCTCTAAGACTAAGAGTGGTTTTTGTCTGTGGGTGTAAACAGAGATCATAAGGTAATTTGGTTCTATGTCAACCTAGTTAAACAGTCGTCATCTCCCACAACCAGTGACCTTCCCAGACATTGACAATTAACTGGGCTTGCAGTACCAAGAATGAGTTCCCTCCCATGGAACAGGTTTCAGATCGAATCAGAGGACAGTTTCTTACACCCACAACAGTGTAACCTCTACTTCAAGCTGGAGTGCAGGCTTTTAGGGTTCACAGGTGATGCTTTCTCTTCTTTTGCTTTTTGTTCAGCACCTTCCAGAACTTTGAAAACAGTCACCAACATGGAAATTTCCAACTTGGTTCCAGCATGCTTGCTTTAGAGCTTACAACAGGGATGCATTGTGTCTTCTTTCGTAGGGTCTTAGCCTCCATGTCTGGTGAACAAGCAAGAAGACTAGCAAGAGTTTCCATTATTTTAGGGTTTCTTGGACACTCCTTGATCAACCTCTGTGGAACTGGAAATGTTTTGGTAACCTGCTGCTTCTAGAAACGGTGTAATTTAGCCATTCAATGTAACATCCTTCAGTTGCACTTCTGTATTCATTTGGGTTTTAAGACAGTAGGTTACTATATGGAGTTTTGGTACGCCCTTTATTTCTGTTAATGCCCACACCCAGGACCCTAGTGTCCTCAACATTCACACCCCCTCCTTGCTTAAACCTTTCTAATTCCAGCACCCCACCTCTCTACTTCCCTTTTGTCTATGATATACTATGCCACCTTCCTTAAGGCAGTCTCAATGTGTAGTTTCCTGACTTCAGAGGTATCCCAAGTTAAAGAAACACAACTGAAGAGTTGGAACCAGAACCGACACATGACAGAGAGCATGAAGCATTTTTCTTTCTTGCCCTGAGCTATCTCACTCAGTAAAATTTTCCCAGTTTCATCTCTTACCTACACATTTCACAATTTTATTATAGATTTATTTATGGAAAGAGGGAAAGGACTCTGAGAATAGCTGGTGCTCCAAGGGAGGAATTGGGAAGACCTAAGAATTTCCTGCCTGGATTTTCTTAAACAGTTCATACAAGAGTGGGCTGTCATGTTCCACTGAACCCTGAGTTCTTCAAACTTATCTCTGATATTAAAGTGTCTCCTGTTCAAAAATCAGGAATAGCAGAGAATTCTAGAAATAAATGGTGAAAAGCCATTCATTAACACTCAAGAGAATGTCCAAAATGTTATCAGTGGGTTTAACCCTCAAAACCAATGGGCAAAGAGAGACTAGAATAATATATTCAAGTTGCCTAGGGACAGATGGAAACTCTACCAACCAAGAATGCTGCCCTGTCATTCATACGGAAAGATAAATCTTTCACTGGCCAGACAAAGCCATAGGAGTTCAACACTGTTAGACTTGCCTTAAAATAAGTGCTAAAGTAGGTTCTTCATCTTGAAGCAAAATAACATCAACTACCAAAATTAAAACAGATAAAATATGCTGTAAGGATAAAAATAAAGACAAATTCAGAATATTCTATTATGATAGAGGTCATGTGAAAATAACTTTTAACTCTAGCATAAAGGTTAAAAACACAAAGGTATTAAAATACTTATAGGTACAGTGATTTATTAATGGATATACATTATAACAGATATGAAAGTAATATGAAATTTGAAGGAATGAAAAGTTTTAACCCCATCAGCACTCATCTGTCTATTGTCCTACATCTGCAAGCCTCAAGTAATGATACTCATCACCCCAGGAAGATGATGCTAAATCATCTGCACTTCACAAAAAGAGGCAGGTTCTAAAAATCATCCATCACTGTAGTTTCTAGGTACCAAGATTTACCTGCTTGTCTCTGTTTCTTTTTACAAATCTCAGCTAATGTATTGGTTATAGACCTAATATAGATCACTACAGATTAATATAAATTAAGAAAATATTAACACTAACCACAGAAAAGTTGTAAAGAGCATGCACATGTGTGCACACACTTTCTATTTAGCATCAAGGAAGGAATTGAAGCATACTATTATTTTTTAAAATCCATCAAATTACAAAGGAAGGCAGTAATGAGTAAGAAGTGAATAAAGGAAAGAATATAATCAAATTACAATAGCAAATTATTGTCAGTGCTTACTTTAAACATAAATGGATTAGTTTTCCAATCAAAAGACACAGGACAGAAGTAAAAAAACTGACAACATGTTGCCTGCAAGAGACACTTTAGTCTTCAGAATACCCCTAGGCTAAAACTAAAAGCTGGAGAAAAACAAATGTTAACCAGAAAGGAACAAGGCCAATTAAGACAAAAAAAAGATTTCAAATGAAAAACTATCACAAGAGGAAAAGGAGCTCACTGAACCAAGAAGGATATAATAATTGCTAATATTTATCTACCCAACTTGGAGCATCTAAATATATAAAACAAATACTCACATAACTGAAGGGAGAAACACAACAGTGTAATAATAACAGAAAACATGGGTGTCCAAGTTGAGCACTGGACAGATCATCAATACCAAAAGTCAATAACAGACAATGAACTAGAACTACATATTAGACCAAATAGAATAAACACACAGAACATTCTCTCAAATAGTAATAGGATTCACATTCTTTTCCAGTGCACATGAAATGTTTTTCAAGATAGAAAAAATATTAACTCATGAAAGAAGCTTAAACATTTTAAATGATTTAGATCATGTCAAATGGTTTTCCTTACCACAACAGAATAAACCAAATATAAATGATAAAAGGAAAACTAAGAAATTAACAAACACATGGAAATTAAACCCCACATTTATAAGCAATGGCTCAAAGAACAAAATGTAATTTTAATAAAAAAAAACATTTTAAAATATCCTAAGATAGGATAAAGAAATGACTCAAGTGTTAAGAATATATACTGCATTTTTTGAGGACCTGGCACCTACATCAGGTAATTCACAACTACCTGTAACTCCAGCTCCAGGGAATCTGACACCCTCTCCTAGGCTCTCTAGACACCACTTGTACTAACATGTAGACATGCACACACACACACACACACACACACACACACACACACACACACACTTAAAAGAATAAAAATCAATCTTTAAAAAAAAAAAAAAAGGTCAAGACACATAAAAATGGAAAATAATCAATCTACCAGAACTTATAAGATACAGCACAAGCATATTGAAGAGAAAATTATATGTTGGTATAAGTTTACATAAAGAAAAAGAAAATATTCCTGATAAATAACCTAGCCACATCTCAAAGAACTACCAAAAAAAAAAGGCAGAAATTGAGCTCACAGTTATCAAAAATAACGAAACAAACAAAAGACAGAAACAAATGGAATAGAGGCTAGAAAAATCTATAAATATAATGAAACACATAAACAAAACTGATAAATCAGTACTCATAGATTGGTGACTACCCCAGTTGTCATCAGAGAGGGAGCCTTCTTCATCCACTAAGTGATGAAAAAAGATGCAGAGACCCTCAGCCATGCTTTCAGCTGAGCTCGGGGAATCCTGACAAAGAGAGGGAAGAAGGATTTTAGGAACCAGGGGGTCAAGAACATCACAAGGGAACCCACAAAAGCAACTAACCTAGGCTCATTGGAGCTCACAGCATCTGGACCAACAGCCAGGGCCCCTGCATGGGACCAATTTAGGCTCTCTACATACGTGTGTCAGTAGTGTGGCTCCATCTACTTGTGGAACTCATAGCAGTGGAGTCAGGGACTGTCTCTAATGCTGCTGCTGGCTTTTGGGACCCTATTCCTCATACTGGGCTGCTGTGTTCAGCCTTAATACAAGGGGAGGAGCTTAGTCCTACTGCATCTTTTTATGCCATGCTTTGTTGATACCCATGGGAGGCCTGTCCCTTTCTGAACGGAAAAAGAGGAGGAATGGATTGGGGAGGCAAACAGAGGCGAGGTGGGAGAAGAAATGAGAGGAGAGGAGGGAGGGGGACCTGTGGTTAGGATGTAAAATAAATGGATACATTTAATTTCAAAAAAGAAAAAACATTGTGAAGAAAAAAGACATCTGTAACACGAATCTTAAAAGGCCTTAATTCATAAAAACAAACCCAGAGCCAGGTATTGGGGTGAACGCTGGAAGATCAGAGAAGCAGAACAAGCCACAGCTAACCTCACCTTGCCAATTCCTCAGCTGATCCTGTTTCCTCAAACTGGAAGCCTCTGTGTCCTCATCCAAATGGATCTCAGCTGAACTGCTGCTAAAAGCCTAAAAGCTTAACAAACTTAGTTCCTGGTCCTCACGCCTTATATACCTTTCTGCTTTCTGCCATCACTTCCTGAGATTGAAGGAGTGTGTCACCAGGCCTGGCAGTTTCCAGTGTGGCCTTGAACTCACAGAGATCCAGATGGATCTCTGCCTCCCAAGTGATAGGATTAAAGGTGTGTGTGCCTTTTTTTGGCCTCTGTGTTTGTCTAGTGGCTGTTCTGTTCTCTGACCCCAGATAAGTTTATTAAGGTGCACAATATATTGGGGGACACAATATCAAAACAGACATCAGAATCAAATAAATAAAATTATAAGTGCAAATGGTTATTAAAATTGCTACAATAAAAATGCACAAGATTAGCCAGGCAGTAGTGATACACCCTTTAATCCCAGCACTTAAGAGACAGAGGCAGGTGAATCTCTGTGAGTTTGAGGCCAGCCTGGTCTACAAGGAAAGCTGTAGAACAGCCAGGGCTCTTTCACACAGAGAAACCCTGTCTTGAAAAATAATGTGCAAGATCATGAAATCACTATGAAAATAAAATTATATGCCAATCATCAACAAAACTGCTTTTTGCATCAGACAAAAACCAATACAGAAGTTCACAACTGGCCAAAATGTAAAGAGCAACTGACTGACCGTGGAGTACCTAGCCCTACCTAATTGCTATGTCTACAACACGCACCCTACACTTCAAACCTAGGGAGCATTGTGGAAGAAGAGATGGAAGGATTCTAAAATATAGAAGACTGGGACATTGGCTGTGAGATAATATCTTCTGTATAGGACAGGGAAGCTGTGCCCATGAAATCTCAACAATACATATCCTAAATAAGATCTGAACAACGCCAACACCAGTTAACTTGTCAACATGGATAAGAACCATTTCCCAAGGTCACATCCCTAGGTCAAGAGCCCAGGTAATCAATGACTGCTAAGATAGGAAGAATCAGGCTTTGCCAGGGCCAAGTCCCCTGATTAGTTTTCTAATACCAAGTTGTCAGTCTTAAACACATATGAGTGATACTAAATGGTTTCAGCTGTCTGTATTTATATATTTATGGACAGAAGACAAAATTATGTGAATATATAATAAAGACTAAGAGGTGACGAATTTGAGAGGGCATGATGCATAGAAAATGTATGTACAGGAAGAGTTAGAAGGGAAGAGATAGGGAGAGAAATTAGGTAAATCCAGTGTTCATAAATGAAATTATCAAAAATGTTTTAATTATATGCTAAAAATAAATATTACAAATTATTATTTTAAAGAATACTACCAGGGCCAAGACTCCCCTGGGGATTCATTCAGTACAGGCAGGTCCAGTCCCCTCCTTCCAGGCTGAGCAAAGTGTCCCTGTGTAAGCCCAAGGTTCCAAACAGCCAGCTCATGCACTAAGGACATGTCCAGGTCCCACAGACTGGATGTCTCCCAAACAGTTCAAGCTATTATGTTGTCTCACTTATCCAGAGGGCCTGATCCAGCTGGGGGCTCCACAGCTTTAATTAAAAAACAAATATAATAAATAAATTTTAAAAATAAAGGAAACAAAAGACGATCAAAGAAAAATAAATAAATAAATAAATAAATAGTAATCTCCATTTAATAAATGCTATATTTCCATTGAAATCTAAAAAAAAAAAAGAATACTACCAACAAAGACTAAGTCATGAATATATTTTTTAAAACTAAATAGATTCATGAATAAAATTATTGGTTTAGTAATCAAAACCCTCCCAGTGCTAGCTTTAAAAAAAGCTTAGAAAGCAATCACTTCATAGTGTATTCTATGAAATATTGAAATAGCTAATGCCAATCCCTCTCAAACTATTCAAAAACTTTTAGGCAATGCTTCCTACATCATTTTGTAAGACTAGTATAGCAAAGCCAGAAATGGGCTCTGTAAGAAGTGAAAATTATAGGTTAATATCTCTGAGAAGCAGAGATGCAAAAGAATCCTCACACTATGATCAAACGAGATTCATCACTGACAGTCAAGGACTGCTCACCACACACAAATTGAAAATGTGACATACCACTTAACAAAATGCAGGATATAATGCCACATAGTCATCTTCAAGAGACTCAGAAAAGAAAAAGAAAGCATCCAACATACTCAACATCTTTTCACACTTGAAATTCTCAGCAAATTAATTACAGAAATTCTTCAACACAGAAAAAGTTCATATGTGATTTTATATAATGTCAGGTACAAAACAAGAGTTCCCTCTCTACTTCTATACATTATAATACTGGAAGTTCCAGTGAGAACAGTTAATCAAGAAAAAGAAATAAAAGGCATCCAACTGGGAAAGGAGGAAGTCATTTTAACTCCGTTCTCAAAGGACCTGAACATACACGGAGAAAACACTAAAAATCCCACCAATGAAAAAAGAAACAAATCTTTAAAGCTGATGGAACAAGTTTAATAAATTTTCATGACACAAAATCAACACACAAAGCTGGAAGTGTTTATGTAAACTCACAATGAACTTTCTGAAAAAGAAAGCACTCCATATATAGCATATATAGTATCATTAAAAATTAAAACATTCAGGAATAGATTTCATCCATGTTGTAAAACAACTGAACGCCAAAAGCTAAAAGTTGATCATCAATGGAGATAAAAAACACATACAAGAAAAGAACTTTGTTTTTAATAAATTGTATCAGAAAACCTGGATACTCACATGCAGGAGAGTAATGTTAGACACATTTCATACCACATACAAAAATAAAGTCAGAGTATAAGACTTCCATATAAGACCTTATACACACACACACACACACACACACACACACACACACACACACACACCCCAAAATCTTATTGAAGTTTATCTGGAAATGATTTTAAATATAACCCTGCATGAAGAGACAAAAACCAAACTACAAGAATGAGATAGCATCAAACTAAATAGCATCTGCACCACAGAAGACACAGTAGCCATCTGAAGAAAGCACCTGAGGATGGAAGTGCATATACAGCCATCTCATAAGAGGTTCCTGTCCACAGCAACATTTGAGAGACTCAAGCAACTCAATAGCAAGAAAGCAAAATCCTCAATAGAAGAGTAAGAGAGTATGAATGGTGTGAATGGTGTGAATGAGAATGGCCCGCATAGGCTCATATCTTTGAATACCAAACCACCAGGAACTCTGGGAAAGGATTAGAAGGATTAAGAAGTACGGCCTTGGAATGTGTGTCACAGGGAGTGAGCTTTGAGATTTCAAAAACGCGCCAAACCAATTCTCTCTCTCCCTCTCTCTCTCTCTCTCCCCTCCATCCTGTAGATCTGGATGAAGCTCTTAGCTACTGCTCCAGTACCATGAGTGGTGCCATGCTCCCTGGCATGATGATAATACACCAACCCAAACTGTAAGCAAGCCCCCTTTAGATGTCTCATTTTATTAGAGTTCCCTTGGTAATAGGGTCTCCTCACAACACAAGAACAATGACTACGACAGTGAGAGATTTGAAAAGCTATCCTCCAAAGAAGAACCAAAATGACCATTCATAGGTATCTGGGGGAAAAAAAGTTCAACTTACTAATATTTAGAACAGTTCAAGTCAAAAGAATAATTAGATAGCACCTGTCTTAGTTTGCTTTCTGTTGCTATGGTAAACATCATGACTAAAGGCAACTTGGGGAGGAAAGAATTTTTTTTCATCATATAATCCATCACTGAGGGAAATCAAGGCAGGAACTAGTAGCAGGAACTGAAGCAGAGGCCAAGAACAAATGCTGCTTTATTGGCTTGCTCTCTATGGCTTGTTCAGCTTGTTTATTTATGCAAACAAGAACCACCTGCCTAGGTGTTACACTACTCACAGTGGGTAGGGTCTTTCCACATCAATCATTAATCAAAAAGAAAAACAAAAAAATGCTTCACAAACTTGCCTCCAGGTCAATCTGTTTTTCAACAGAAATCCCCTCTTTCCTGGTGACTAGATTGTGTCAAATTTTAAAAAAAGAAACCAGCACAGCATCTCGTGCATGTTAGGATGGCTGTTATCAAAGGAAAAAACACATGATGAATGTGGAGAAAAGGCAGTCCTGTGTACAATTGATGAAATTCAACTGGTATGGGTATTATACAAAACAATAGGGGGATTTCTCAAAAAAAAAATACAAATAAAAAAACTTATGGTATAATCTCTCAGTCTTACTGCTTCACATGCATCCAGGGGAACTGAAATCAGTACCTCAAAGAGAAAACTGTACTTGTTTATTGCAATGTTATTTATAATAGGCAAGATATAGATTCAACATAAGCATCTGTTAGCAGATGAATGGGAAAAGACGATGGTGTAAATAGATATAAACAACATTATTCAACTTCAGGAATATCTACCATGTGTGACAGACAGTATGGATGAATATGGAGGATATATTAGCCAGGCAAAATAAATACTGCATGATCTCACTTATAGATAGGAACTAGAACTCAGTCAAACTCCAAGAAACAGGGACTACAACTGTAATTGCTGGAGTGGGGAGAGCACACCATGGGGAAAGGAGGAGATGTAGGTCAAACTGTACAAACATTCAGTTAGACAAGATGTGCTGTGCAGCTGATAGAGAGCACGTGACAATAATTTAACAACACTGTATTGTGTGGTTGAGTTTTGCTAAGAGAGTGGGTCTGAAATGTTCTTACCACAAAACACAAGTGGTTATGCATGCTGAGAGATGTGTAAATTAGTTTTATGGTAGCATCATTTCACAGTGTGTATGTAAGTAGTTGAAACACCACCTTGGAAACCTTAACTGTATATAGTGTTTTATCAACTGTACTTCAGTCAGCCTGGAAGAATGAGAAAATGCAGTGTTTAGCTTGAGGTTTCCTTCTCTACACTCTTAAGTTCAAGAAGATTCAGCCATTGCCTGCCACACTCCTCTATGCACCGTGAAGTCTCCTTAGCACAGCCAGCACTTTCTCCAGCCTCACTGTACACAGTTGACTGAAGCGGTTGAAGGTGACAGTTGAATGCAACAGTTGAAGCAACATTTACCCATTCCATGACTTAGAATACCATGATCTATTGCCACTTTCAGTAGACACTGGGCTCCTGATACCAGACAGATCCAAGAACTCATTTGAAATGTCCCCAGTTTTAATGTCATTTCCCTTGGAAACACTTTTGGTGCAAACACCTGTTTGATCTGACTTTCCTCAGAGAAATAGAAACTGTTTGATGTATTTGGAGAATATAAAATGTAATGTGGGAACTGAGGGTTGAATGATATTTAGAACAGCTAGAAGCATAGAGCAGCAGTCGAAGAAGCCCACACTGATAGTATTAGGACCAAGTCACCCAGAGGATGTTGCTAAGAAACCTGCCCGTGTCGTCCTGAGCAGCAGTGAGAATGGTTCCTGAAGACTCAATGGGAAAGCACAATCAATCTCACCTTTGCAGCCCATAGTCAGTAAAGGCATCTCCTCTTCCCCCTTTTGAATCATATACACATTCTTTTTTTAGTTAAGAAATTTTTATTCATTTTACATACCAATCACAGATCCCATTCTTCCCTCCTCCCACCTCCAGCCTTCCCCTGACCCAACCCACCCCCTATTCCCTCCTACAAGAAGGTAAGGCCTCGCATGGGGAGTCAGCAGAGCCTGGTACATTCAGTAGAGGCGGATCCAAGCCCCTCCTCCTGCCTCAAGGCTGTGCGAGGTGTCCCACCATAGATAATGGATTCCCAAAAGCCTACAGAAACAATCAAACCAAACTAGTGGGAACTCATGGAATTTAGTCCAACACCTGTGGAATCTCCACCAGACTGGACTAGGACCTCTGCATAAATGAAGACAGTTGTGTAGTTTGATCTGCTTAAGGAACCCCCTGGCACTAGGATCAGGATCCATCCCTGGTGCATATACACATTCTTATTTGAAGATTTTAAAACTACCTTAGCCAGGCAGTGGTGGCGCACACATTGAATCTCAGCACTCAGGAGGCAGAGCCAGGCAGATCTCTGTGTTTGAGGCCATTCTGATCTCCAGGACAGGCACACCAAAACTACACAGAGAAACCCTGTCTCAAAAAAAAAAAAAAACACTACCCTAGAACTCCAACAGCAGAGGGATTCTGCAGCCTGTAATTTCTGGCATCCATGTAATTCCTGACTTCCCCGATGCATGTAGAGTCTAACAGGAGTGATGATGATGTCTTGTTGACAAGAGACCACACAGGACAATTGCTCAAAGAAGTGAGTCATGGATGACAGAGCTCTGAGTGTGTGATCATGAGGATTTTATTTAGGGTTAGGATTTCTATGGGAATGTCTAATTCTTAACACAAAGACCAGTGATTATTCCGTTAAGCCCAAAGCTTATTCTTTTTTTGTTTTGTTTTCTAACTCTTATTCCTCTGCTCTATGAGACAGAAAAAAAAAGTCTGTGTTCAAAGCTCTGCAAACTCTCTAAGCTATTTCTCCATATTCACGGCCACTGGAGTGTTACAGGCAACTACCGTCTCTTGCCTAGAGAATTGTCTTCTTTCTGTCAATTCTCTGCATCCACCGCTACCTCTCCAAAGCCAAATCAGATGGCAATTCCTGCATTAAAATTATTCCGCCTGAACTTGGGTCCCACCTCTAACAAACTCTCTGGTTATTTCACTGTTGCGTGTTCTCTACTCAAACATTATCCCTTATCTTTCTCACTCAGCACCCAACTTCCCATCGTCCTTTATTTGAGCAAACAAGTCCAGAATTTATCCAAGTTGGTAGACACACACTCCCTCTTTAGGTGGCCTCTCTTACTTTTAACCTGCATCATAGTCTTCTTTCTCTTCCTTTGGTTCAAGTACCAAAGGCCACTCTTATTCCCAGCCCTTGCTCTCCTGGTCATACGTCACCATGGGAGCAGAAAATGATGGAGTTCTCCCTGAGCTTGGAAGCTGAGCTAACAATGATGACAAAAGCTACGTATCACTCCCAGGGTGACACCAGGTATGTCACCACATCCCGGTGAATAACTTCATGGGAGGCAAACATTTAGAATGGTCAAAAACAGAGAACTTGGGGGACAATACAAGCTTTAAAATTTTCCTCTTCCAGCTGATACTGTGCCTGCATGTGCATCAGTCACTCAGTCCAGGCTCTCACAGACTGAAAGTTCTCAGAACTACTTTTTGAATGAGTGGCTACGTGAAGAAACAGAATTGAACAAGGAAAGGATCTTGACAATGGTTATTAGTATCTGCTGGTGTCTCCAGAGGGCATGCTTTACATGTGTGTCCCTGTTCACATGTGGGACTTCTAGTAGTGTTCAACCATACCTCCTTATATGATGCTTTTCTTTAGTAACCAAATAAACATGTATCTCTACTCACAAAAGAATGGAATTATTGGCTACTTACTTTTTTATTTATCTATTCAAAAATGATGTTACACATCCTTATAATTCTCTTTTACTAATTCAGTGTAATGGAAGTTTATATCAAATTGCTATTTTGAAAGCTGGGCGTTGTGACATGCATTTGTAACCCTAGTGCTGGAAAGATTGAGGCTGGTGGATCCTTGGGGCTTGCTGGCCAGTCATCCTATACTACTCAGTGAGTTCTAAGCCAATTGGAAATCCTGTCTTAAAACACAATGTAAATGGCTCCTTAAGGATGACCTGCAAAGTTAACTACTAGAACACACACACACACACACACACACACACACACACACACACACACCTGCATTTATGTACAAAATTAATAAATAAAAAGTCAACTAAAATTGTTTTAATATACAAAGATATCTATAGTTCCTTTTGTTTCCACCAAGGGAGATGCCAAAAAATCTAGTTTCCCATTGGCCTGACAAGTCATGCTTATGGTGCAAGGGGAAAACATTCACAGTGAGGAGGAAACTGGTGTATCCCATGGTGTGACTTCTTCCTTGACACAAACCAGACACAACTGCCAGTTTTCACTCTTCAAAGTTCTGAAGAGTTAATTTTATGTCTTAAGTATGACTGCTTTCTTGCTGTTTGTTTGTTTCTTTGTTTGTTTGGTTGGTTGTTTGGTTGGTTGGTTGGTTGTTTTCTGGATTGAGAACAATAAAAAAGGACCTGGTAGTACCTCAATTAAATTCACTCTCTCTAAACTCCCTCGATGATACCCAGCAATCTTAATTGGATTTTTGAGCATCCCAAGTGCTGCTATCACATGCTTTGTTGATGATTTTTAGGTTTATTACCAGAGATGTCTAATCTCATCCTTCGTGTGTATTTTAGATATCACTTGTTGTGTGCATCAAATGCTAAACCTAAGTTCCTCATTCCCAGAATCTTGACGGGAGGCTGCTCAGAGGGTGCCACATGGAGTGCCAACAGCCTTGAGGAAAAACACTGGCAAAGCTAGAATGTGGGCAATCCTCCCTCCGGCAAGGCTTCCACAAGAGAATTCCCCCTAGAGTTAGAGTGGTGCGGTATGAAAGACAGAGCATGCGTGGGCATCTGGAATCTGAGCTTGCAAAACCAATGAGGTGGTATTCCATTAGCAAAGGTATTTTGATTCTCACTCTTTCCCAAATCAGCAGTATCGCACACAGCAGCAAAACACGAGTCGGTAGGACATTAGGCATTTATGTCACCCAAGATAAAAGAGACACAACAGACACAGCCTGTTTGGCCATCTAGTGGAAATGACTATAAGCAGAGTGTTTACCAGGGCTCTCTATTTGTCGCCTTTTCATGCTTTTTACAAAATAAAAAATAAATAAATAAATTAAAAAAAAAACAACTCTCAATGTCTATGAGTGAATCAACTGGGCATGGTCTATGGTCCCTCAAACAATTTTCAAATCTGTTGGAGCAGACCACACTGAAATGAAACTGTACAAGACTGATTCGAGCTCCAGAAGCAAGATTCACAGATGCTTGAGATGTGTTCCCCACAGGCTGACCTTCAGCAGGCTCACAGCTCATCACACCACCTTGGCATTGGAGCTCCAACATAGCTCATCAATGTAAGGTAGAGGCAGCATCCCCAGAAACATCCAAAAACAGAAGTAGCTAAAAATTACAGCTTTGCATTTTGTGGCAATATTGTCTCTTTTATGGTAAATGGAGAAATAAGCTTTGTAATTGGTAAATTGAACTCCAAAATGATTCTTCTATTAATTATTTTCTCAGCTTTAATGAGTATAAGTTTTTACGTAATCAATGAGCACTTAACAAGCACAGAGTCATTATTTTTAATAGGATCATTAGTGTATTTTTTTCACCAAATGGTGGTGGTTATTGAATCTATACTGCCTGTGAATAAAAGTGTCAGATTTCATTATTACCATCCTCTAGTAAAGTTTAACAGTATATTGTATTCTGTAGCACCACTGCTTTGTAAATCAGGTCCCTCTATCTCCCTCCCTGTCCCCCAACTTCCTCTTTTCCCTCAGCCTTCAGCTCCCTCTCTTCCCTTTTCTCATATATACGTATACACATCCATGTACGTATATATGTTTAATGCAGGCTTCAAATAGTCTGATCCAATGGCCATTAGCTTTTCTCAATTTATTTCTACCTTATTTATTGGCCTTAGAAACCATGTTACATTGTTACATTCAGCGTTGAGAATATCAGGCTCATAATACATCAGCTCTAACTTTATTCTTGCTTCTACTATCCAGCCATCACAACTGATTTTCTTGAAGACATATTTTTAAAAAAAAAAAAACAGGCATTTTTTTTCTATAAGCAACTAATTACCAGATTCTGAGAGTGTGATCCACCTCCAAAGTAGCACAAATAAATATGAGCTTCAGAACTTCCATGGTGATGCTGATGACTCCAAACACAAGAGAGTTCACTCTGTGAACTCTAACCAGGTAGCAAGTATCAGCAAAGGAAGACTCCCCTACAGCAACCTGGTGGCATAAAAAGACTGTAGCTGAGACTCCACTGGTCTTTTTCACAGATGTTGACACTCCCTCCATTAAGAGGATATTGTGTTGTCCTTATCCTGCAGACTAAAAGGCAAATCTTGAGAACAAAAGGTTTAATTAATAGGCAACCAACTGAAAGACTAAGGTAGGAGGTAGGCAGGGCCTTCCATTTGAATCTACACTGTGTTCACTCCAGAATCCAGGAAAGTTCATAGCATCAGAAGCCTACAGGATCTGAGTGTTTCAATCCCAAAAATGTCATCTGGAAAGGCCTTCGATAAATAAGGGAGTAGGGCACACGAGCATGCCACAGTTCTCCTCTCCAGCTGTCTTGAGGACCACTGGACTGTGCCCACCCCCTGAGTTAGAGGGGAGGAGAGCTCAGAGCCTTTTCCTTCCTGATTCTCCCAGCAGATGATACAACATCACGTTGCGCTCTTTTGTACAATAATCATTTTAAAAACACAGAGACAGGAAGTACTATGCCGATTTCAGTAACTATGGAAGATGACATCTCGCAGGTCTTATGGCACACATCTGTAATCCAATTACACTCCGGAGGATGAAGAGCGCAAGTCCTGCCTGGCCTACAAGTGAGTTCAAGGCCACCCTAGGCAAATTAGTGGGACTCTCTCAAAATAAAATGTGAAAGCAGGGCCTGGGACTACAGCTCAGTGACAGAGCGCTTGTCTAGCATGCATGGGAACACAGTTTAGTTCCCAGGATGGAGAACAATATATGCAAGGGTGTCATGCTATCATTATGGCACAGATCCTGGGCTAACACATAGGAATTTGAGCACACTAAAATTCAAAATGTCATGGACAGACGGGAACAGGAGTTTCCTCAGCTGTAAGATACCCTCACTGATTATCACGGGTGCTAAAGGAGCCAGAGAACAACAAAAAGTCACAGGAATAAAGAGGAGCAGTGACATTAATGATGCAACAGCTGAAGGTGTCATACCCCCTGCACACATGAAATCACAACACCATCTATCTTTGCAGTAGAGCTTCCCCCACCCCATTAACAAAGGGAAATGGTCTCTGAGAGTGCTCGTTGCTGTTAAGGTACTCTTACTGGACCCAACCTGTAATGGTAAGAGACGTATATTACAGAAAACATTACACAAATGGGAGACCGGGGCCATATGTACCCATCTCATGTAATGAGTTTGGCACGACCTCTAAAACACAGCTAGGCAAACTTCCATGAATCCAGAGCCCACGCCAAGTTTTCCAGTGTGAACCATATACCCAAAGATAAGCCTGATTAGAGCCGAGTAGCTCCACAAGGACACCATAGCCACTGAGCCAGAAATAAAGAATAAAACAGCACTTAGTGGCTTGGTACTTGTTTCCAAGATCACACTCAATCACCTACTAGAAAGAGAGGGTGGAATCTAGGCATGGCTGAGCCAAAATCAACAATGGACAGCAGTCAGGTTGAATAATGTGTACCAAGTATAGAGAAATTAAGTGAAGGGCATAATCAATTAAAAAAAGAGAGATGATGGAGGAGCAGAAAGTATTGATAATGGAAATAGCTGAAGCTAGATGAGCTGGAGACACCAAAATTAAAGTCAATTATCTAACCTCTATTGAGCTCTTTTGTATCAAGCCTTAATTTAGGAGCTACTGGTATGTGATTAATCCAAAAAACTAGGAGATTACAATGAGAGAGCTTCATAGTTTACTGTCATAATTTAGATAGTATTCAATTAATAGCTTTCTAGTGGGATAGAATTACCACATTAAATTGAACTGAAAGGGCTCAACTCTTCCCCTCACTAAGAAGCTCAATGCAATAAAGAAATACCAACATTCTGTTTAGAGTCTAGGGGTGGGTGCTTAGGGTACTGAAAAAAAAAAGCCTGGGGGAGGGGTATGAATGTAGCTCAGCTGACAGTGTTTGCCAGATATGCTCAAAGCCCTGGGTTTCATCCTCATTGCCATCTAAAACAGGGTAGGGATACATGTGTATAATCCTAGCTCTCAGAATGTGGAGGCAAGGGGGTCAGAAGTTCAATGTCATCTTCTGCTACATAATGAATTTGAGACAGCCTTGGCTACATGAGATACTGTCAGAGAGATGGGGGAGGAGTGATGGAGACACACGCTGAGGCATATACATGAAGAAGGAAACATAATCCCTCAACTCTGTTGCCTTTTTTCTTGAGGATACCTCATAATAAAGAAAGACTTTTTCAAGGTGGAGAGATGGCTTGGTGATTAAGAGCACTGGCTACTCTTCCAGAGGACCTGGGTTCAATTCCCAGCATCTACATGGTGGTGCACAACTTTCTATAACTCCAGTTCCAGGGAATCTGGCACCCTCATACGGATATACATGCAGGCAAAATACCAATGCACATAAAATAAAAGTAAATAAATCTGAATGAAAGAAAGGAAGAAAGGAAGGAAGGAAGGAAGGAAGGAAGGAAGGAAGGAAGGAAGGAAGGAAGAGACTATTTCTTGGGGCAAAAGTAAGCAAGAGACAGTTGGAAGCATCCATTGAGACCTAACACCTGAATGTTTTGTTGCTAGTGAATGAGAACATCCTCCTAGTCACCATCCAGAGCATAGGGATCTGTTTGTTGACCAAATGTTTGCACTATTCTGTAGAATGGTCTGAGGTCATGCCCTTAGAGACTCACACTATGGGCATAATGACCTCTTGGAACCAACATCTCAGAGCATCCTACCCTGAACGATAGTAGCCACCGTTTAGCATTGTCACTTAGGCTCCACGGTCACCACACTATGCTCATGCAGTGGCTGCAATGTCCCAGATGTGTCTGTAGAAGACTGTAAACCCTATGCCAAAGCCTAGTCACCTTTGTGGACTCAGAATACCATTTTGATGCTACTCTCATCAGAGATAAGCCCTGATACCACCTGCTGATGTCAGTTAGTTTCTGACCTGTTACAAGTGAGGACATGGGACTTGATTCATCAAAGCAGCCATGGTGGCACCTGCAGCCTATACCACTCATAGAAATCACCAACAGCGGCCACTACTCAAGAAACTATAGACTATATTTTTGTACCTACCTAGAACAAAGGCACCAATACAAATCTCCTAGTGAACATCCTAGGCCATTTGAATGGGTGAAAATATCTCCCATTTAAAAACCACTTCATAAAAATGGAACAACCACTTTATCATATGCCTAGACACCAGTGTAAAAAGCACAAAAACCATGAACTAACAAGTCAACATGACTGTGCCCAAGAACCCAATAATTCTCCAAAAATTGTTCTTAAGAAAAAAATCAAAAAAAAAAAAAAATGAGTTGCCTGAAAAGGAATTTGAAACAAATATCCCAAGGAAACAAAGTGAAACTTAAGAAAAAGCAGAGATGTAATTCAGAAAAGTCAGAGATACAATTCACATTTGAATGGGAAATACAACAGATCAATTATATATATATAATTGTATGTATGTATACATACATATATATATATATGTATACATATATATATATATATAATTAATATATGTATATAGTGGATCTTGGCAGCAACAGCATGAGCAACTGCAGCAAAGGTGTACAGGAGAACACCAACAGCAGAGCAGACACATAAAAGGAAGAGGTTCTGAACCGGAAAGGAAGAGGTTCTAAAGTGGAAAGCATGTCTGTTGAAATAATCTAGTCCTAGGAAAGAGGAGGAAGAGGAGGAGGAGGAGGAGGAGGAGGAGGAGGAGGAGGAGGAGGAGGAAGAAGAAGAAGAAGAAGAAGAAGAAGAAGAAGAAGAAGAAGAAGAAGAAGAAGAAGAAAAGTTGAAAAGGAGCAAAGGCTATCTACAGGACCTGAGAGAAATATTTGCATTATGGATGTTCAATAAAGAAGACATGGAGAATGCACAGAAGTTTTCGCTCTGTCAGTCCCAGGAGACAACTGAAGATCCAGACCTATGATCCCAAAGAGATCATCTCTGAAGTAACTGCAGACAAAATGTCAAAAGTCCGAGATAAATAAGCGATTCTGAAACCATCAGTATACACAATAGGAAATTTCCCATAGACTAACATTACATTTTCCCAACAAAACTCCATAGGCCTGGGGAGAATGAGATGATATACAAAAAGTTCTGAAATGAGAAAAATGCCACTCAAACACAGCATATCTAGCCTTAGAAATGAGGGAGATACAAAATCCTTTTCCCAATACGAAAAAGCTGAAGGAATTTAATCAGCACTCAGCAGCCATACAGGCAATTGTAGGAAAGTATTTCAATTAGAAGACCAAAGAGGTTAACAATCACCATGACAACATGTGAATGTACAACTTTCATGAGTAGAAGTAAATTCATAATCCAGAATGATTCATTAGTATAATGAAAATATCTAAATATTCAAATACCTAGTAAGAAAATTAAAAGGCTAAAAATTGTCAACAATAGCCCCAACTACAAGATAAGGAACTTGTAATGTAAAAAGAAAATCAAAGTAACAAAAACACCATACAGGGAAGGATAAAATTCTAAAATATTTGTACAGAACTAAATAAAGTTCCTTCAAATATAACAGTATTATTTTATATCCATAATATTTTATGTAAGCCACAGAGTACCCATAAAGTATAAGATTACAGCACATACACACGTGAGAAAGAGAAGAAAATCAAAAATGATCAATAAATGAAAGCACTGAACCATAAAGTTAAACAACAAAAGATAAAGCAACCAAAGAACCAAAAAGCAATCAGAAAACCACTAGCCAAATGGGAAGAGTATGTTTCTAGCTTTCAGTAATAACTCTGGAGGGCTGGAGAGGCGGCTCAGCCATTGAGATCACTGGCTGCTTTTGCAGAGATCCTGGGTTCTGTTCCCAGCACTCATGTGGCCACTAATAACTGTAACTCCAGCTCCAGGGAATCTGATGCCTTCTTCTGCCTGAGCACTGCACACATGTGAGGCACAAACAAAGCATTCATACAGATAAAATAAAAGTAAATAAATACTAAAATAATCAGAAGGCTCGTTTTAAAAATAGCTATAACCTTGGATTATCAGTGTATTGAAGTCCACATCTAAAAGATATGTAATGGCTAAATAACTTCATTTAAAGACTCAATGATACATTTGACTATAAAAACTCATTTCACTTAAAAGGATACATGAGAGCGGGAATAGCTATACTTTTATTAGATGAAAAAAGAGAAGTTAACTTTCTCCCTGTTTTTCAACCATAGCTTTCACACATTAAATATCAGAGCCATGTGCTGCCATAGTATCCATAAGCATTATATTATGCTTTCTTAGAAATTCTTCTAACCATAACCCTCCAGATTCAGGAGTTTCTCCCTATGCCAGGCACAAGCCTAATAACCACAGGCCATACTCATGAATGAAATAACTCTGGGTTTTCCCTTCATGAAGTTCCTAGGGTGAAGGAGATTGTAAAGACGATGCAGTGTGGACTGCAATTCACAGGAATTCTGAGACTTGATCATTTAGGCCTCTGGACATACAAAAGCTCTGTTGTCTCACCTTGCTCATTAGAGCCTTAACTCATATCTCATTCCTTATTGACTAGCTATTGAGCAGTGTTCTCCAATGGAAACATAATTTGTGACAGAATGTGTGTCATAGAAACAATTTTAAATTACCTGTTAGTTGCAACAAGTGTGCAGTAAAATAGTCCAAATGACGCTATATAACAAATTTAACTGGGAGGTTGCAGGGGGTAAGAGCACTCGCTCTGTAGGCACAAGGACCTGATTTCGAACCCTCAGACTCCGTGGAAAAGGCTCTGCATGGCCATGTGCCTGATGTCCAGCATGGGATGAGGCAGAAACAGGTGCACCCTAAAAGCTCATTTGCCCAACAGTCTAGCTCCAAGAAGAAGACACTCAATGCCCTGCTCTAACCTCAACACACATGCACACAGGTACATGAGCCCAAACACTTATGTACATGCAGTAAACATACATACACCAAGCACAATATATACCATACACACAGTCTCAACAATAATAAGGACTCACTTTGCCCAGTAGATTCAATATATTATCACTTCCATGTGCAATCAATATAAAATGCATTGAGATTTCATAGCATTTGTTTTTGTATGCAGTCTTTGTAATAATACATATTATTACAGTCAATGCTCAGCCCAGTTCTCAAAACACACACACAATGTATGTTATATTCAAAGTTCAGCCCAGTTCTCAAAATGTCAAATGCCTAGCCACCCTGGGTGCTGTATCTCCAGAGTCCACACTGTTTCAGGAGTAGTGATGTATGCCTCAGTTTTTCCAGTGAGGGAGCAGGCACCGTGGGGAAAGTACCGGAGGTAATGATAAGGACAGAGAGAATTCAAGCTCTATCTTATCAGCACTATTCCTGAAATGCATTCATGTGTTTATGTATGTATATACATATACATACATATGTGTGTGTGTGCGACCTTGATGGGAAGAAGGCAGGGGTCAGCTAGCTAAACCTAAGAACGTTTTCCTAAAGCGTGCTATGAAAGGCAGCAGAGCATCCTAACAGTCACATGCTTTCAGCATTTTTATCTCACGCTGTGACCTCTTCAGGGAAAGTCACGGGAATTTATTCTAATTCAGCAGCTAAAAGCCTAAAATGAAAACAAAATCCAATCCAAACAGGCTAAACTCTGCAGGCAAAGGAAGACCCTGGGAGAGTCCAGCTCCACTCGGGCCACAAGACATTTGGCTTGGGTGTTCTTATTCCTCCTCTGTCACCTTCCTGCTGTCTGGGCCAGAAAAAGTCACTTTTCCTGATTCTGCCTCAAATTTTTTCATTTGAAAATGAGAGTGTCAAGGAGCTCTGCGTTTCACATGAGCCTTAGGAAACTAACAAATATTTTACAGAATCAATTGATTAGAAACAATCCAGGTTAGCTCTGGTTCTCCTATGCCAGGACCTGTGACCTTTCTAACCCACTGGCTTGTCTCCTACACAGTGTTTTTTGGGGGTTAGTTTTTTGTTTGTTTGTTTGTTTGTTTGTTTGTTTGTTTCATTTTGTTTTTTCTAACTCCTGAAGAATCTGGTGCTTTGGGTCACTCTTTTCCTCAACCTATTTTTTTCTTAAAGTACATTTCTTTCTCTGTGCTGACAAGTAGGAGTGAGTCAGATAAAATACACTAAATTAGCTCGCAAAGCAGTATGAACCAAATTAATGGAGTGTTTTAAGCTCTGTATAAAATAAACATAACACCAAGAATACAGCTGCAGTCACCACAGGAACACGTTAGCTCTTTCTATTAAGGACTAATATGACCTAAAATGGGCACAACCCTGGTGGGTTGAAGTCAGGGGTCAGCTAGCTAAACATAAGTACATTTTCCTAAAGCATGCTATGAAAGGCAGCAAAGCATCCTAACAGTCACATGGTTTTGGCATTTTTATCTCAAGCTGTGACCTCTTCGGGGAAAGTCATTGGAATTTATTCTGATTTAGCAGTTAAAAGCCTAAGAAGAAACAGCCAAGAGCCCAAAATGAAAACCTTGTAAACTGTTCCAAGATCCTATCTTGGTTTTAATAAAAATGTAAGGAAGATCCATGCCACAAAAGTACCTTATCAGTGGTCACTAATGCCCAAAAACTCATACGAAGAGTCAATACTTAGAGCATAGTATTTTTTAAAAATCTGTTAAACAGCAAATATTCTGGGCAATGTAACATCAAAATGCTGTCAGGTACTTCCACCTTAGGCAGAAAAATATTTTAACTTTGTTTCTAGGTAGCCCATTTCCCCAAACAGAGAGGCTAAGAAAAAGGCTGACATCCAGGTAATTTATGTGGGGAGCAATGCTCTGGAAAGGAAATAAGTTACAGGGGGAAGAGAATTGCCAAAGAAAGAAGCGCACACCCAGCAACTTCAGCGGGCAACTAGCATCTGTTCCCCTGAGACTTGGTGAACGGTCTTATAAAAGTGAGTCTCAAAGCAGAACACTTCAGACATGGTAGGGAGACAAATTTACCCACTGCCAAGGGTGGCCTCGTGGGCACAAATGTCAAGTATATTTCCCATGTGTCCCAGATTGTGGCATCAGCAAAATCTTGGGAATACAAGTAAAAGGTCCCAGTTAGAAAGGTGAGCTTCTGTCTACATGGGGTGGGGGGTTGCTGCAGCAGAGACAGAAAGGGAAAACTGGGTTTCCTGGTTCTCGATGGTACACAGAATTGTACAGCACAATCTACCTTCACTATCACCTACAGGCCTATTAAGTCCAGAGCTTTACCTGAATGCTAAGAACAAGCCCAATATCTGCATGCGGTTAACCCCTGAGTCAATGGAACAAGTACAAGCTCTTAAGGAAGTTAATGACCGCCACTATCTCTCCTAGCATGACCAACCCCAGCAGCAACTCATCAGTAGCCTGCATTTCAGCTGATATAGGAAACCTTCATCTTTCGAGGGCTGTGATCTCAATTGCCCTGCCTCTGTCAGGTCTGGATGAGATTGTCACTTATTCCCCTGTCACTGGTCATGGAAACCACAAAAGAAGGCAAAAGTCTGCACAGGTCTTATCAAGCAAGGGTTTCCCTAAGAGCTGAGACATGAGCCAGGGCTTGGAAGAAGCTCAAGAACTGAAATGGGGACAAGGAGAGAAGGAGCCCTCAAAGGGTCCACCCAACAATGGGCAAAGAGGCTGGAGAGGTGTTCAGTAAATAAGACGGCTTGAGGTGCAAGCTTGAGAGTCTGGCTTTCAATCTGAAGCATCCACGTGAAAAGGCCAGGTATAGTTTTGTGCCTGTAACCCCAGCACCAGGGGGTAGAGACAGGCAAATCTGAGTCAGGCGAGCTCACTGTCCAGCCAGCCTGGCAAAAAGAGCAAGCTTCGGGTGCAGTGAGAGATTCTGTCTCAAGAAAGTAAGGTGGAGAGTGACAGGAAAAGACACCCAACCTCTCCTTGTTCAGCAGGAGCATAGTAGCAATACACACACACACACACACACACACACACACACACACACACACACACACAGAAAGAGAGGGAAGAAGGGAGGAGGGACAGAGAGGAATAAAAGGAACAGAAACAGACTCAAGGAAAGCAAGGAACAATTAACAGAAACAAATTCTGGAGCATGCATGAAAGTGATCCCTGTAGAGAGAATGGTGTAGATTTTCAAGTGCAACAAAAGAGCCAACTCACAGCTAATGTGATGAAAAGAATAACAAAGGGTGAGAGGAAGTGTATGTTCTGCTGAGAAATGTTTAGTCTGCTCACAGCGGTAGAAATGGTTAATCTTTCATGTGCTCAAATCCCTGATAATTATTAAAAACTTGTCATGATGGGAGAGGAATGCTCAAAAACAAAGTGTGACAGATTCTCAAAACTATGAGCAAAGTAAACAGAAGAGAATAAAATGTAAACAGAGGAGTTTGTATGGACATCTGAAAAACATATTTCTATGAAAGGAATTAAGTGTGGTCACGGGGGCTTTTCTTCCTGTTTTTTCGCTCTGATTTGCTGCTCTTGGTTCATTCCTCCAGTATATTCTCACTGCTCCTCCAAAATACGAAAATTCATCCTGAAAAACCATTATTAGAGATTGACTCATAGACGAGTTGATTTTAGTTAACCTGCTTCAGAGAATGTCTAACTCACAGAAATTCTGTGTGTATTGATTAATTGCTTTTTAGTGGAGGGTAATAAAATCCAATTCAAGTTAACTTAAGCAGGAAAGGTGAATTGACTAAATGAACCCAGCTCATTCATGCAATTTAAAGGCAGAGTGGGGGCAGGGACTCATGGAAGGTACTGGAACAAAGAAGCAAAAAGCAATCAAGGTTTCCCCCTTGCCTTGTCTCATCTTTTTTCTACACAAATGCTTCTTCCCTTTCTCTTTGTTTCTCATTGTGGGGGGGAGGGGGAGACAAGCAAATTATCTCTTGGCTTCCTGCTCTTACCTCAGCCCCTCAGTTATTAACCCTCCAACTCCTCAGGTATTAACCCTCCAATTCAGGAGAACATTCTGAATTGAAACACAGTCTGATTTTTCCTGTTCCAGAGTCCTAGGGGAGAAAATGTCTGTGCTGTGCTGACTGCAGGTCCAGTCCAGCCTGCCTCCTGGTCCCTGTACACATGGCTTTTATGTCTCTGTCTCTGCCTCATGTCCCCTCCCCCTCTTTTCCTGGCACACTTACCATTTGCAGTTTTTAGAAAACAGTCAAGTCCTTTCCCTACTTGAGGACTTGTGCACTCAATGTTCACATTGACAAAAGAAATTCTGCCTTACAATGTGGCGATAATTGGCTCCTTCTCTCAGATATAGTTCCCCTTCATGTTATGGCCTCCAGGAAGCTTTGCATATTCTACCTTAAATGAGAATTGCTAGCTCATCCACCACATTTATTCCCTATCATTGGAACTTTTTAAATTTCTTCTCTCTATATTTTTTTTCTTGAGTCAGGGTCTCACTATACATCATTGGCCTCCAATCCCCACCCTCTTACCTCAGCCTTTTTCAGTACTGGGGTTACAGACATGTCACCACACCCCACTTATTTAACTTCCATGTTAATAGTCCTCTCAATATGACTGTTCTTCTCCTGTTTGTTCATTACCTTGGGTAATGTCCATTTCCCTTAATTGAGCAGGAACATGTCAAGAACACAGGTAGGTTCACACCAAACAACTCTCTCCTCAGGCTGGCTTACTATCAGTGCCTTATGTGGTTCCATTGCCCCACTCTCCTTCAGACTATACTGTCAGGAGCTTCAGGTTTAGATCTAATAGAAGAGTCCTCTGTGGTTCGGATCTTAAATACCCACAAAGAGCACGCATTTGGTGACCCACCTATAGCACTTTTAAGAGGGGGCGGGACCTTTGGAAAGCAAAGCCTAGAAGAAGAAAGTCATATCACTGGGGACATGCCCCTAATGGAGATTTACGAACATCTGTCACTTTCTCCTTGCTTTCAACCTGCCATGAGGGGAAGAAACATTGCTCTAACACATGATTCCACCATGACTGTTTGCCTCAAAGAACCTCATATCCACAGTGTCAAGAAAACACAGGCAAAAAGCTCTGTGACCAGGGGCCAACACATGCATTTCCTCCTTTTATGTTGTTCAGCTTGGAAATTTTGTCACAAGAAAAGAGAACTGACTAGCTCAGAGCAGCCTTATGGTTCTCACCAGTCTTGAATGGGATAAGACTCCAACTTTCTCTACAGCACATGAATGAGAGTTCACCAATGAGAGTTTGAGGAAAGGATCCTCACCCCCAATAGTCGTGTGGGAGAAAGCAAGTTATCTTCTCTCTCTGGGTATATTCTGTCCTGTAACACTGGGAACTGCTACCTCCATCTTTCTGTCAGCCAGAGGATACCACCAGTGGGTGAGTAGGGAAGAGCTGAGAGATAAAGAACTCTGAAATCTTGATGATGTTATTGAAATGCAAACTTCTGAAATCTACTCTACTACAGAGTTCAAGTTCTCTCTCCTCTCTCTCTCTCCAAAATTTCATCTGCCATTTCCCAATATGTTGAGAGATACCTGATTGAGAATAGAACTTGGGTAGTCTTAGCACAATTTATAAATTTGCCCTATCAGTTGAGAGTGGCTGAAGCTTTAGAAACAGAATCTTATAAGCATGATTGCCAAAGGCACCAATTAAATTCAACAGCAAAAGAGAAGGTTTCTAATAAATGGCGATGGCGCTGAATAACTGTCAACCATCCAGGAAAAGATGGCAATCTCAACTCCTATCCATTGTATAAACACAAATTGACTTGAGATCGAAACAAATGTAAATATTAGAACATAAAGTAAAGATTTTAGAAGAAAATACACAAGGAATGTGAGCAGAGCCAAACAAAGGTTCAAAACCAGAAGAAAAAAGCATTGGTAGAAGAGACTTTGGGAAAACTGAAATTTTAGCTCGTGAACAAGTGCCGTTGTAAGAATGGATAGTCAAGCCACAGCCTTAGAGGGAACAACTGTAGTACCAAGTCTGTCAATTTTTTTTTCTTAGCATATAGAAAGGACACATAAATAATATTCAAAAACCAATCCAATAAAACTAAAGATGTGAACAGGCATTTCATAAAAGAAAACATAGGGGTAATAATGTAATACCGCTTCACATTTACTAAAATTTAAAAAGAAATGTCAATAAAAAATGTTTGGAAAATGGAAGATTCTTGCACACTGTGAGTGGGGCATAAAAGAGTAAAACTACTTGGCAGTCAGTGCCTTATAAGTCTAGATGTACAGATAGCTCTATGGTAAGGCAGTAATTCCACCCCCAGACAACAATCCATGAGAAATGGCTGACAAAAATATTTCTTTAATAAAAGCAACCTCAGTCCCACAAACCAAAAGTTGTCATCCACCTGAATGTTATTCATCAGGAAAATGTTTACAGAAAATGCTACTGAGCAGAGAAATGAACAAGTAACTGACGAGCAGAGTCACGTAGAACAACCCTGCAAATGAGTATCTAAAAACACAAAAGTTCCTGTCCCCAACACGTCCACATCTAGGAAAGACAAGGGCAAGTGGGACAGATGTATGGGGAGAGACATCAGGCATAAGTTGCCTCAGTGGTAATGTTGGAAAGGATTGATTGGAAAGAAATGGAGTGTCTTTCTGGGATGATAGAAATAGTCTATCCTTTGTTCCTAGTACACACACACACACACACACACACACACACCAGATCTTACTGACTCGAACTTCTGATATCTGTGCATTTGGTTTTACATGATGAGTGCATGTACACATATACGTGTGCACATTCGACTTGGGTGTGGCCTGAGGCTAACGCTCATAGAATTACAGCTCTTGTGAACGTTACATACAGCAATACTGATGACATTAGGACATATATTACTGTGTTTGCAAAGGCCTGTATTTGAGAGTGTTCTCAAACTAGACTGCCTTCGGTTATGGATTGAAGAGCACCTCTCTGTGACATTCTTAGGACACATGATGGCATCGGGTTGAAACACTTCTGCTAAAGTTCTCTCCTCTAAGATTCCAACCACAAACCTTGGTATGATTCCACCAAAATTCACTCCAGGACAGCAGAGTCTATTGGACTTCCTTACGAAGCGTAAGTGAGAAGTCATGGATGCTCCTGCCCAACAAGGCTGCACCAGAAAGTCTTTACCCAGCAGGGATGATTGCTTTTCCATACCCAGAAAGATGGAGACCCTTCCCTAGCCTTCCCTAGATTCATATACTAACCCTGTTCAAAGCCACATGTACAGGACAGAATTGAATAGAACCAAAGGGTATGGAGTCACTGGATACTCTGGTGAGGGTCCCATGACCCTCCTGCCTCTCTTCCTGTGGGGAAATGTAAACTGTAGTGGATAGCCATTCCAGCTTTGACCTGGAAGTTCCAACCTCCATTGAGGCTTTGGTAACTGTCATGCCTACAAGGCCGGGCTGAGAGAGAGAGACCCGAGTTTCGGATGTCGGGGCTCTCTTGATTCCTGGACCCTGGATGCTGGAGGTAGACTGAGTAGAGTTCTCCAGAGAGCACCGCTGGACTCCAACACACCTTTGCCAAACCCTGCAACCTACCTATCCATTCATTTGTAAGTTACGCCACTAAATAAACCTCCCGTTCAACTATGTGGCGTGGCCTTAATAATTTCACCAATAGCAAACTGTCAACAAGCACGGCTAGAATGAATTTTTCAAACTTGCACACCTGAACTCCTGCATATGACAGTTGCTTGGCTCCTGTACAGGTACTGGTAAGCGTGCTGAAGAAAGACACAAAGCACACAGTAGGGATGAACAGTAGATGTCCAGGAAGTGGCAAATGACAGACAATTTTCCCAGTCATAATCCACATAGACTAAATTTTCTTCAGGTATTAGTACACACTAAGTGAAAACAGGATTGCCTTATCAAATTAATATGGGAAAGTTGCCTGTTGTATCCTTTCCTCAATACTCACACTATAGAGCAGCATTTGAAAATTCTGGGGAAAAAAATTGTAATATGGGAAACTATTGATTTTATGTAACTCAGATTTCCCCAAAAGTATCCAATTATAATTTTCAGTAAACAGTAGAGTTAACCATTTTAGCTCACATTTATCTAAGTCTTGTTTTTCAAATAATTTTAATAATAAAATGAGAAAATGTTCAAAATTTAGTTGTACATAAGTCTGTTAGATAATTAGTCTGTGGCAACAAAGCTCTCATTTTATAACTCTCACATATAGAACTCAAAAATGCAAGGTAATATTCAACACTGTTGTCTGCCTTCTAGACTTTGTGCCCACCTATCTCTGATCGAAGTGGCAACTTCTACTTGCTTTCTCAAAACTGCCTCCTAATATTTGCTGTGTTCCCTACAACTTTTGTAGCTGAATCTTTAGAATACGGTCCACAATACTCTTTTCAATGTTTCATTTAGTCTGGCCATAAAACAGATATTTCTTTACAAGTATATTGGGTTGCAAATATTTTAGCATTTTTGTGAAATATTTGAGCTACTTATGGGAAATTATATTGCATTTTTCATACATTGTGTTTTAAGAATTTTTTTTCTAATTTCATTAATATTAGTTGAGCACCTACTATGTGGGTTAATTTGGAACACAGCGCTTCCTGTGTATTTGTTGTTGTTGTATTGTGGGACAAGGCTTCACAGACTGACCCAGAACTCATTCCATAGCTAAGGATGACTTCGAGCTCCAGAGATGTGCCCTGTCAACACACCCAGCTTCACTGCCTACTCTGAAAAGCTCCTTCAGAAAAACAGACAAGATTAAAATCAGGCCTAGATCTGTCTGCCATCCTTCCATCCACTCATTTTTTTTCTTTAAATGTGTCAGATTCGAGATCTATCTCATCCACAGATTTGGCCAGGTTTGTTTTGGCACATACTGCTTTTCCAGAGGAACCAAGTCCCGCTCCCAGCACCCACTTCAGGTAGCTCACAACCATGTGTAACTCTGGCTCAAGGAATTTTGACGCCTTCTTCTGGCCTCTGAATGCATCTGTAAGCATGTACACACACCCACATACAGCCTCATACACATACCCACATATAGCCACATACACATAATTGAAAAAAACAAAATAAACCTCTCAAATTACTTTTTGAATAGTAAGTTTAAAATGCCATTTAGACACTCAATTGAGAACTAGGCTGTACAGATCCAAATCCCTCCAATAGAGACATAAGTGTGAAAACCATTACAATAGACATTCGATTTTTAAGTCATGGAAATAGAGAATAAGAAATAGGAAAAAATATCCCAATACAAGCCCGTGGTTCCCACAGCATGTAGAAGAGAAAAAAGGAGT
Organism: Onychomys torridus; assembly: GCF_903995425.1. Classification (NCBI taxonomy): domain Eukaryota; kingdom Metazoa; phylum Chordata; class Mammalia; order Rodentia; family Cricetidae; genus Onychomys; species Onychomys torridus. The sequence goes on from NC_050453.1 coordinate 26,213,832, forward strand.
TAACAATGAAAGCTTATTTGAAGTAGATAACAATGTGCACCCTAAGCCTAGAAATGTACTTATCTTTACACCCATTGGTTAGTGCAGCTCTCAGCCCTCATTGGAGAAGCTCTTCTTGTAGCAAATGGTGGTTAATCCAGAGACCAATAATCAGTCAACAGAGAGAGAGAGAGAGAGAGAGAGAGAGAGAGAGAGAGAGAGAGAGAGAGAGACTGACTGCTGAGTGCTCGCCTTTAAGTGGAACATGTATATCATGCCCTGCTCCAAGGCTCAGGGATAATCACGAAAGTGGGAGCAAGAAAATGGTGGGAAGCAGAAATAATGGAAGACTGCTATAAACAGTTCTATCTGGACATGACAGGGCTGTTGCATGCACAAGGCCACAGAGACTGAACCTTTGTGCACAAGAATAGCCAAACAAAACTCCATCATGAATGAGGGAATGGGACCATGGGGTCCCACCCACAGTGGTATGGCTATTGGCAGCTGACAGTTGCTGGAGGAGGACTCAGGAGATGGAGGAAGGAAAATTAGAAATCCAATGTCATCCTTGGCTACATAACAACTTACAGTCTAACCTGCAATGTGACATCCTATCTCAAAATATTTAAACATAAAAAATAAAAGGACAATGAATAACAGGAAAAGCAGAATTCATCTACCAAATATAATAGTTTGTAGAGAGACTGAGGCCAAACAAAGCTCATGTCAAAGCCTCTCAGAGAATTAGGAAAAGGGGGTACATGTTAGCGCTGTGAGAAGGGGAGGCAGTATGGGGTGCATGTGTGTCTGGGACCTGAAGATGAGCAGAAGAGAATGGGCTGGGGCAGCTGGCAGCCCAGCTTTGCTGAGCCACTGAGTCTAAAGTCAAGCAGCAGGGCTTAGGCTGTTCCCAGAGTTTCAGTTACATGGGATCAGCACAGTAGGAGGGAGTTGGTTTGAGCGCGGGATGTGTTTTTACCCCAGTAAATAACTGTCGTAATTCAAGTTTCAGATCCCAGTGATGCAGAGGGATGTGACAGCTATGGACAAGGAGAAGATGACGTGGAAAAGGAAAATAGCATTCGCTGGAGTCCTGCCCGTGTTTGAGGAACTTCTGATCCCCCGGGACACCCACAACCACAGTCAGTGTAGAGTAGATGTTTTGCATGTATTTCATATTAGGAAGCTGAGCCTATGAGACAGTAAGTATTCTGCTCCACCCCACTCATACCCCCAAAGATAAAAGACACTGCAGCTAGGAAGAAACGGAACAAGAAGAAGAGAATGGGTCATCCTCAGACCCTCACAGATTGGCCTGCATGAAATATTTGGTGTGGCCTTCTGGGGCATATCATTGCTTCAGGGACCACACTGTGCCTGAGTCAGCTGGCCAGATACCAAGACACAGCTTCCTGCCATCAAACCCCAGGTGGCAGACACAGTCACCAGTTTGGCTAGGAATGCACGGCGCCACCACTCAGAAAACCACTCATTTGCTCCTATAAAACAGTCGTCACCTAGCAGGATGCCAAGAAAATCAATCATGACTAAACTCCCAATTTGGTTTGATTCACTGACCACGTGTAGACATGATCATAACGTTTAGTTATCATTCTTCATAATAGTCATCTGCAAGTTGGCTGTGGCTGTGGCCTGAGCAGAGCAGAGATTTTTCAGGTGAATCTGCTTTGAAACAAATATGAGTCTGAAGAGTCAGCCATTCCAGGTCATAAGAGACCCCTAAGCAACAAACAAATAGCCGATCTCCAAGAGCTGAAGGAGATTTTTCAAGGTCACTGTTCCCAGTCTCCCCTTTTGAGGAATCCTAATGTCCAATAAATATGGGCATGGTATCCTATCTTGGCTACTAAATTCTTTTTTTCCCCATGTATGAGTGTGTGTGTGTGTGTGTGTGTGTGTGTGTGTGTGTGTGTGTGTGTGTGTGTGCTGCATGTATATGCCTCGTTTGTGTGTGTGCAAGCACACCTATATGGAAGTACATGTAGAAGCGAGTGTTAATGCAGGGAATTATCCTGGATGGCGTTTCCACCAAAGGCAGGGTCTCCCAATCAAACCCAGAGCTTGCCAATACAGCTACTCTTGCTATCCAGCATGCTCTGGGGGTCCCCTGTCTCTGCCTATGAAGGCTGGAATTACAGACAGGCTGGCACACCCAACAGGCATTTGCTTTGGTCCTGAGAATCCAATCTCTAAACTATAACCACTGAACTACTTCCCCAGCCTCCAGTTACTAATTTCTTTAAGGTGTGTTTGTTTATGCACTTTATGTTTTGTCTGTGTGTACGTCTGCACACCAGGAGAATACATTAGATCTCATGGGACTACAGTTACAGATGGTTATGAGTAACCATGTGGGCACTGGGAACTGAACTCAGGAACTCTGGAAGAATAGTCAGTACCCTTAAGCACTGAGCTGTTTCTCCAGACCCTGGTGACTAAATTCTTAAGGAGACACACAGGGAAAAAATACCATGCATTCTAAGCATACTTTTTATGTGCACACTTCCCCTTTTATAAACACTATGATTTAGAAATAGCATGGTTATTAATTGTTACCAACTGCTGCACAGAGCTGGCTAAGTGAAATGGAGCCATGGAACCAAAAAGAGCTATTAGAAAGTCTCTCAACTTCAATAGTCTTCCTGCCATGGTTTCTTGAACTCAGATAAGAGAAATGGAGACAGGTGGTAGATTTCAGATAAAAATAAATAAGTAAAAGGCCTGCAAAATTCCCTGTGTCTATGAGACGGACTTACAAATTCTCAACACCAAGTCAGCTGAGCCTGCAGCCCCAGCCCTGACAGCTGAGAGGCTGTGATTGCATGGCTAAGTCACAGGTGAGAGAAGATCCAGTTGTAACTACCAGAACAAGATCCAGAAGATCTGCCATAATCCAACATGACGTTTTCACTAGAAAGAATGAGGCAGGATGATTTGAGGACACACACACACACACACACACACACGGGGGGGGGGGGGATGAAAAAAGTGTTTTTTCATGAGAAAACTTCCTAAACTTTTATTCATTTCTCTCCTTTACTCATTGATCTCATTGCTTTTAAGTTGGTGAGAAATATTAATTGGGTGTACACCTTCCCAAGGCTGTAGTCTAAAGAGAGACAAAAACGATGTATGCTAGCTAGCTTGCTGAAAGTGGCATGTGGTACACGTCACACAGAGGAGGACAAAGCAAGTGGCTAAAGGTCTGAAAAGCGCTTTCTCAGTTTATCCAAGTCGACAGTAGTTCCTGGAGACAGTGTTATCATCCCTAATCCACAGACAAAGCCACGGGGGGGGGGGGGGGGCAAATGGTGTGAGTGCCTTCCTTCAAATCCTCTAACTAGAGTAGCTGGTGAGTGAAGGGCTGGCTCAGGAGAGGCCAGTGGAACCTAAGTGGGGGGCGGGGAATGAAGTGTCAACCACACAGGCCAGAGCAGTGAGGAACGAAGTGATGAGGGGGTCTGCAGATAACCCTTTAAAGTGTGTGGGGGATACCATTCACAGAGATAAGAGGTTCCAGCAGTGTGAGATGAGGTTCACAGTGGGTCTGGGACAAGGGTGGTAACGCTAGCTAAAGTGGTAGATGGTCCCTTCTGTCCTTAGGAAAACTTACGAAATGCACTCTGGAGATCAGTAGAGAATCAGCTCAGGGACGTAAATGACTAACGCAACAGGATCCCAGACGACTTCCTGAGTCACTCACCAAACCCACCTCAGTGGACGTGAGTGGAGTTCAGTACAATCTCCCCAGCTGATTTTTCTGGTTTTCCAACACGATAGATACAGTGGCTCCATGGCTCCAATAATGAGTCAGATTGACCATGGTGTCCGACTGGCCGCGGATGTCTCTGTGCTCCTGCCCTCCCACAGCGTAGAGCTGAAGTCATGGGAGAGGCACAAGCAAGCACTGTGGTGTCAGACTTAGTTTTCCTTTCCTTTGTCATTCATCACACTGCTATTGATCTGTCTTCCCCCTACAGACACAGACTACTGCATTTTGTGACCAAAACTCTATCTTCACGCTCCTCCTGGATATTACCATACTCCCTAGATTAAAGTCAGTGGTCAGTAAAAGGTATTTAATAAGTGAGACAATGTCAGGGAAGGAAATGGAACTAGAAATTTATCAAGTGGTTTTGGGGGAAAGAGATACAAGGTGGTTAAAATCATTTCACACACAGGAGGCTTTATAGATTAAAAACATTGAGGACCGAGTAATCATCACTGAGGCAAGCTGTATAGCACACAAGGTACAAGGGGGCACACAGGCTCTGGGCTTGGAGGACTGGTCCAAATTATAGTTGTTTCTTAACAGCTATGTGATCTCAGACAGCTGACTCCCATCCTAGACTGCGATGTAGGTGGTGATAAGGAACCAGGGCTACTACTCTATGTGAATCGTTTTCTGCGCACAATCATGAGACAATTAAGGTTGAGACTTTTTAACTACTAATAGACATTTCATTTTTTAAAACACATTTGTTGGCATTCATTTGGGGAGTGCGTTTTATCTGGTAAAGGGAAAAACTTCCCAAGCATCAGTAAAGGAGAGACCTGTTCCCACCTGGAAGTCTAGGTGGAAGCTTTGAGTCTCCCACAAAACATTTGATTTATTGAGAAGCCCCACTTTAGATTATAAAAAAAAGTAGGGGGATGTAGCCCTGATGTTGAAATCTTCCTTGCATGAACATGGATGGCCCTGAGTTCAATGCCCAGCATCACACACACACACACACACACACACACACACACACACACACACACACAAAGAGAGAGAAACAAAATACAAAGGTTTTTTCAATTTCTTCACCTTGTGGCAGAAATGCTTCAAATGTATGTAGATTGAATTCTTTTCTTTTATATATAATACCAAACCAAAAAAAACTCACAAGATTTTAATAATGCAAAGGTGACATCACTCAATATTTTCAGAATGTAACAATCAAGTCATAAATTTCTTGAGCAATCTCAAAGCCAATGTTTAACTCTATAAACTGTTCAAGATTTGATTCACATACTTGAGATCACTGTGCAGAAGGTGCTAAATAAGTAGGCACTATCATATTGTCAGTCTTAATGACTGGTACTCAGTGTTGAACATTGAACAATACTCATAGAAAAAGCAATTTAATAAACTAACAATTGCTCATGCAAGGGCAATTACCCCCATTTTAGTTTAATTATTAATGTGAGCTTTTTTTTTTAATGTTCCCAACTTTAGCAAGCAATCTTTTTGTAATAAAAAAGAAAGTAGGAAGTGGTACATGATATGGTGATATATAATGATAATTTTGTTACTATTATGAGCACCTAGTAATTTCAGTTAATACTGTGCCTGGAGATCTTGCAATCTCTGTATCCATCCATGGGGAAGACCAACGGTAAAGAAGTCAAATCTATCCTGGAAGCATCAATGGGTACCAGTGGCTCTATGAGTGCATATGTTTTCAGAGACTAATATTGTTTTTGTAGTACCAATGTCAAGGGGAATTTATACAAGGAAGAAATTCTCATAAGCTACTCCATGTTCTCTGCAAAGAAGAAATCTAAAGATCTTCAGCTACAGGAAACCAAGGGCATTTACAAACTGTGAGCTGGAAAATGAGGTGAGAGAAATCAAAATGCAGAGAACCCTTACAACCTAAGAGAAGGCTGTGAGGTATTCTCGGATGACTAAGATATGAAGCAGCATCTTCCTCCAGCAAACCTCCCCCGGCACCATCCATTTATGGAGACATCAATTAAAGCCAGAAATCTGTGCCTCCTGCACTACTCTTCACCCTAACTCCAAATAACATTTTCCGCATATCTGCTGCTCTGACCCATTCTTCACTCTCGCTCTTCTCCTGCTCTTCCTCACCATCTCCCAGGAACCCTAGTCTGCACTCCACTTTCTAACAGCCCTGGGTGCTGCTGCACATTCTCCCCTGGAAACTGACTGGATCTGAACGTCCCTAATTCTCCTACACTTTCTTCTGGGGTATGCTTGACATCCTGTGCTAGAAGTAGCAGGAAGTAGGATGAGTTCCTCTTCCTTTTAACTAACTGTATTTCTGATCCTCATGTAAACCACATTCCCACCCACCCACCTGCCCCCAAGAGATCACCAGAAATGAGAGGTAAGCATTAATCCTGACTTTGTAGAGATAAAATTATTAGAAAGGAATGTGGTGAGCAATATCATGCCTATAACTGTAGAAGGTGAAGATAACAGAAATTTTTCTAGAATGAAACACAATATAAAACTGACTTAAGGAGAAATTAGCCATCTGAATAAATATTTAAGAAATAAATTTAATTAGTAATCATGAATTCATCATAAAAGCCCTAGATAATTTTTATGGTACATTCCACCAAACATTCAAACAATACCAATTCTTCACAGGCTTCCAAAAATGAGAAGAGAAAATATTTCCCAGTTTTTTTAAGGAGCCATTATCCTGATACAAAATAAAAGATACAAGAAAACTATGCATAATATCTCTCTTATCTTAGGGTGGGGCAGGAGTTCTGGACAGTTTATGTAGTTCTGGCAGTCCTGGAACATGCTCTGTAAGACCAGGCTGGGCTTGAACTCAGAGATCCTCAGAGATCTTCCTGCCTCTGCCTCCTGGGTGCTAGGATTAAAGACATGTGTCACAACTGCCCAACTTAGGACAGTATCTTTTATAAATAAGATGCCAAAAACTTCAAATAGTAATATCAAGCTGAATCTAGATACATTAGTTTAAAAATGTGTCCTGATGGAATTTACTGTAGTGATGCAAGTGAGCATAAAATCCAAAATCAATAAATACACCATATGAATAGAATAAAAGACAAAACAGCATATATTATTTGAATGCTGAATGCCCTCTTAAAATCTGTCTGTAAGGGTTTGTTCCCCAGTGACCCCGTTTGACACTGGCGGAAGCTTTGAGAAATGAAGCCTCATAGAAGGACCTGAGGTCATCAGGTCATGCCCTCAAAGAGAATTGTGGGTTAGCAGCTGCTTCCATTTTTCTCTTTGTTCTCTGCTCGCAGAATAAAGAATTTTTCTCTGCCATGTGTCCCTGAACATAGTAAAGCCCTGCCACAAGCCAACACAAGGGGCCTGGTCCACTACAGAATAGAACCTCAAAACAATGAAACAAAATAGTTAATTTCTCTTTACAAATTAATTATCTCAGATAGTATATTATAGTGATGAAAAAGTATTCAACAGATCACATGATCATCCAAAAATCATTTGAAAAAGCTATTTCATGATTTTTTAAAAAGTCAACAAACTAGAAGTTTCCTCAGTCGTATTAAAAGCATTAAGAAAAATGTTGAAGCTAATATCATACTTAATTAGGAAAGACTAGATACTTCTCCCAGCAGAATCACAGACATGACAACAATTCCCACTGGAAATGTTTCTGTTTAACACTGTACTAGCAGTTCTAGCCAGGGCAATAAAGGGTCCTGAAGAATCCACTAAAATACTGTTACACCTAATCAAGAAACCAGAAGGAAGACAATACAAAATCAATACACAAAAACTATGTTTCTTTATACTTGCAATAAGCAATCCAAAAATTAAGAAAATAATGCCATTTAAAATAGCAACAAAAGAATTACATACTTGGAATAACATTTCATAAATTATGAAACTTACATACTGACATTACAAAGTATTTCTGAAATCTTAATAAACAGGTAAATAAAATAAAAATAAAAGCATATTTCTAAATAATCTGGCCCACTTCTTCATAGAGACGGACAGGCTAGTTCTAAAAGGCATATGAAATTGCAAGGGCCAGAAAAAGCTGAAAACATCCTTCAAAAGCAAAGAGGGAATATCTACATTCCTCAGTATCACAGCTTCCCACAAAGCAACAGCAATCAGAACATGGTGCTAGTGAAGTTGGATGTATAAATCAGTGGAATTGAGCTGAGAAATCAGAAACGAAACCATGTGTCTATGCTCTTGCTTTCAGCCTGAACGTGAAGACAATTCATGATGAAATGACACTCTTCAAAAACTGATACAGGGACAACTAACTGATCAGCCACAGGTGAAAAAGAAGATGTTGGACTACCACTCACAACACACACAAAATGGACAAAATAGAAAAAGACATGCATGTGGCTGTTTTGAAAAATGTACAGTTCTTTAGGGGAAGTTATAAGTGCAAATCTTTATGGCCTTAGACTAAAATGGCTTTAAGATGTAATGCTAAAAGCATAATCCATGAAAGAAAGAAAACAATGGTAATTTTTATTTGGATTTCTCAGAGTGAAAAAAAAAAAAAAAAAAACACTTGTGTCCTGACAGGTATGAAGACAGCAAAAGAGAAGAGCCATCTTAAAGAAAGAATATAACTGATGACTATATATGAAGGGGTTGCTACCAGGAATTTACAAAGAATGCTTAAAAGTTGTTAATAAAAAGACATAACTTAACTCTAATAGGGTAGAAGATCCAAATAGATGTTTCTACAAAGAAAATAAGCACATAGAACTTCCTTACATCCTATATCGTAGTGAAATCAAATCGAAGGTACAATGATATATGACACACAATGAAGACTAAATTGAGAAAATCATAATGATACGTATCTAGTGACACAGAGAGTATTTTGTAATGCATGCGTGAACAGTAGTAGAATAAATGGTGCGTCCACTTGACAGTTTGTCATCTTTTCAAAATACTAAACATAGAGTTACCATATAACCCAGCAATTATACCCTCATATGTAGATAATAACTATATGTTAGATAAATGCCCAAGAGAAATGAAAATATAGGTCCACATAAAGTTTTATATATAACATTTAAAGCTATTTATGATAGACAAGAGTGAAAATAATACATACACACAACAAATGATGAGTAGATGAATAAAATGTCCTATAATAGAGCTAAGAAATGGAATATGATTCATCCGTGAAAGGTACTAACAACATGCCGGAACATAAACAAACTTTGGAGACCCAATACTACATCACAGACTCTGGGACAAAACACCACTGATTATTTTTTTTCTATTAAATGTCCATATTGAGTAAATCTATAGAAGGAGAGAGTAGCTCCATGTTTGTCTAGTGCCAACAGTGTTTGGGAATATGACTGATAGCTAAAACATGGAAGAACCTACTTCTATAGCAATAAGCATACTCTATCATATGGTGATGCTGCTTGCCCAGAGTGGTGATGATGTTGAAAACCTTCTAATTACACAATCTAAAGAGGGTTGATTCATATGGGGGTGACATTTCAAAAAAAGTTATTACTCTAAAAGTAGTTACTGTAAGAAATTTAGTACAACCAGAGTAATTCTATGCACAGTAGACTTCAGAAAAAATAAATACTAACACGTAAAAATAAACCAAGGGCTTTCCCCTGGATATTTCACAATGATAAATAATAACTCATCAAGGAGTCATAACAATCCTAAGTATGTTTGTTCCAAATAATTTCTTCAAGATATACTTCAATGGCTGGTCAAACAGAACAGGATAACAGGAAAAGCAATAATTTAAAAATGGCTTCTGGGGCTGAAGAGATGGTCCAGTGGTGAAGAGAACTTTCTCCTCTTGCAGAGGACACAGGTTCAATTTCCAGAATCCACATGATTATTTACAGTTATCTATAACTATTTATGATCCAGCACTCTTTAATTATTTCTATGGACACCAGGCAAGCATACAATACACATACACACATACATACATACATACATACATACATACATACATACATACATTCAAGCAAACAGTTATACACACACAATAAATTAGATAAATATTTAAAAGTGAAAAGTAGCTTCCACTTCCTCCTTTTGGCTGGGTTTCATAATGCTAGATGATATCATGAAAGCTGCTGGGAGAAATTATACTAATAGTCATATCCAGTTTTGAACCCCACATACTGTAATATGCAGCAGTCAAGCAGGATGTGCCCCCTGCTGTGACCTCAGTAACACAACTAGGGAGTCACTAACCACTTTCAGGTTGGACTTGAGGCCAGCTCCACAGCATGGAAGTTCTTTTTTTTTTTTTTTTTTTTTTTTTTTTTTTTTTTTTTTTGGTTTTTCGAGACAGGGTTTCTCAGTGTAGTTTTGCGCCTTTCCTGGAACTCACTCTGTAGCCCAGGCTGGCCTTGAACTCACAGAAATCCACCTGCCTCTGCCTCCCAAGTGCTGGGATTAAAGGTGAAGTTCATTCTAGATACTGTAATCCTGGCCAAAACTTCACAGATATGAAGGCCATAGGTCCTGCTATTGTTATTTTGCTAAATGGCCACATTACCAGATTTTCATCTAAATATTCATATATAAATACATAGATTTGACATGCTTTCTACCTTGGTCAAAGACGCATCATTTTGCTGTGAACGGTCAATGCAGAAATGCATGACTGGTTAAAATACTGAGAAAAAGAGATTGAGTGCACAGCCCAAAATGAGACATCTTCATCACCTTCCCATCTTACCCACTACCAAGGCTCAGGGAACATTGTAGAAGAGGTTGCAGAAAAAATATAAGAGCTGGAGGATGGTGAGGAGTCATGAGAACTGCTGTCTTCTCCACATGGCATGGCTGTTGCATTCAAGGACTCACAGCATCAGGTGTTACCTGCACAAGACCTATACAAGACCAAGCCACCCAAAGCTTCCACATAGATGGGGCAGACTATCTCCAGTTCCTTTAGTGAGGAGCTATTGGCAGTTGGAAGATGTTGGGAAGGTAGGGAACCATTCTACTTTGAGAGTAAGCCCTAGTAGGTTGCCCATGCTCCAGCCCCCACATCCATGCACAGGTAGGCAGCACTCATTGAATTTAGTGGGTTATCAAAACAACAGGGCATGGAGTGATAAGAGAAGTGGTACTGGGGGCAGATAGAAGAGTTAATAGTTCATTGTATACATGCATGAAGTTCTAAAAGAGTCAAAATGTAAGTACATGAAAAATAAAATTGGTTTTAAAGGCTAGTGAGATGGTTCAGCAGGTTACATACATACATACGTACACATATCATGGCCACACATCTAGCCCTCACAAAGAGATATCATATACACACATATACACACCATTCCCTCATACACAGACATCATGTACATATATTCATATTGTACACACACACATGCCATGGCCCCTATATCATGCCCACACACATAATACTAATAAATAAGTTTAGACTCTTTAAGTGATTACCAATGCTTCTGGTTCAACAATGAATAGAACAAGTAGACAAAAATCTGTAATGAAATGAAATATTTATTCCTATTAAGTAACTTAAACTGATAATAATTCTGGAACAGTTTGCCGAAAAATAGTAGAATAAATACTGTTTTCAAACACGTGTAAAATATCTATCAAGATTAGCCTGATGGTGGGAAGAAAACTTTAGAATCACAAAGGGTTCAAATCATAGAGAATTCGTTCTCAAGGAAAGATGGAATTAAATTATAAATAACTAACAGAATTTTACTTGGAAAGTTTATAAATACTTGGAAATAAAATGGAACATGTGGAAATAACCAATGCTTTTAAAGCTAAATCATGGGGATTTTAAAACAACATTTGGTCATGAATAAGTGAAAACAACATATCTCAACTTTGTGAGAAAGATCAAAAAACTTGGCTACAGAGAAAATTTTGGTTTTCAAAGATCATATGATCATCTGTCTCCTGAGTTTTCAGATTAAGAAACTAGATAGAAAAAAAAGTAACCAGAAAGAAAGAAATAATACAGAGAATTATCCTCAACCTAGATTCATATGTTAAAATCCTAACACTCCTCCATATACACTAGTAAGAATTCATGTAGGTGGAGCCCTCTAGAACGTGATTAGTGTCCTTATGAAGGAGGCCCACAAAGACAGCTCATCCTTTCCACCATGTAAAAACTTCCCCAAAAGACAGTCACCTGCAAGCCAGGAAGATAGCCTTCTTGTCCTTACCTTGGTATTCCAAGCATTCAGAATGTGTAGTTAAGTTTCTGTTTACAGGTCACCCAGGCTTTGTCTGTCATGCTTCATTATAGGAGTCTAAATAGTCTGAGAAAATGACGATAAAGCCCTGTGAGGTACCACAAGCCTCTACTGTAATCCTAACACTCAGGAGGCTGAGGTAGGAAAGCCCAGAGCCAAAGACTAGTCTGGACTAAAAGCTAGAATTTGTCCAAAAAGAAATTCAAAAGAAAGGAAGGAAGGAAGGGAGGGAGGGAGAGAGGGAGGGAGGGAGGGAGGGAGGGAGGGAGGGAGGGAGGGAGGGAGGGAGGAAGGAAGGAAGAAATTATTATGTATAGCAAAATAATGAACTGGATGATAGAAAAGCAGTAATAGAAAAAAAGCCAATAAAATTGGCAAATCTCTAGCTAATGATTTTCTCTCATAAACGAATGCTCAGATTTGAAAAGCATTTTCATACTTAAGACAAGCATGTAGATTTTCTACTTTATTACACTCTTCATACAACTACATTAATAAAATGAATAAAGTGAGCCAATGGACAAAAGAGAATATTCAGCAAAACATAAACCTGAGAAAAGAATTGGACATGAAATACACAAAAAAAAATTCTTATATCTCAATAACTAGAAGACAACTGGTCCAATTAAAAATAAATTGACAGTAAGTACATGAAAAATAGTTGACATCATAAGTTTGGGGGTTTGGTTTGTTTGGGGTTTTTTTTCCTTTGTTTGTTTGTTTGTACCATGGTCTCATTATGTAACCTTTACTGTCCTGGAATTCACTATGTAAACCAGGATGGCCAAAAATTCTCAGAAATCCACCAACCAGCTGGATCCAGCTTCCTGGGTGCTGAGATTAAAGACATGCACCACTGCACCCAGCACACCATAAATTTTTGAAGAAAATGGAAATTAAAACCCTGAAGGAATCTCATTATATCCCCTACAGATCCTGGTCATCCTTGGTTTGATGAGGGCCTGGGGCCACTGCAAACATCCTGCACTGTGGAGGAGAATAGTTGCATTCAGACACTTTAGAAAACAGATTGGCAGTGTCACACTAAAGTGTAACATCTTTCTGCCCTGTGATTCAGCAATCACACTCATTGGCACTTACTAAATAAGTTAAAGGAAAACACAGACAGTGAGAGATTACAAGATTGTGTATAGACTCTACATTTATAATGGTCAAAATGGGGGGTGGGGCCAAAGAGCCAACATTTGGTGGAATGAAGACTTTACTGAGTGAAGACTACCTGTGGGACAGCTTTATCTGCCTAGTAATTTAAAGGAATAAATAACTGAAAAGTGAACTAACATATATGAACTACAAAAACATTTCCTGGGCCAAAAGCCAGATACAGAGAAGCACCCATGCCTTCGTTTCTTATCCTATGACTGTGATAAAATACTCAAACACAAACAATTTAAGAGAGAAAGGGTTTATTCCTGTTCCCAGTTCAAGGTTACAGTCCATCATGGCAGCAAAATCAAGGCAGCAGAAACTTGAAGAATCTGGTTACATCACATTTGCAATCAAGAATACAGAGTGATGAACGATTGTTGCTGCTCAGTGCCTTTCTCCACCCATACAGTCCAGGGTCCCAGGCAGGGGTCAGTGCTACTCACAGTGGGCAGTCTTCCCATCGTATTTAATAAATTCAAGATCATCCCCCACAGGAATGCTAAGAGACCCACCATCGCCCAAGTGAGGCTATATCATGACAAGTTGGCAAATAACACTAAATTACTTTGGGGGATAAATATGTATTAATGTGATGGCTTTATACAATCATTTAAAACACGAGAAATTATATATACATTTGAAGTTGGTTCATTTTATGCAAATTATATTTCAATACAGTTAACTTACCAATCTACATTATGTGTATGTGGGTGTTGTCTCATAGATCCATGGAAGATCCTTACATAATGTTGCTGGTCATGGTTCCCACAGCTACATCTTTCTGCCTTTGAAGTCAAGGTTTCTTTGATACCCTTAGAAAATAATGTCTACACTGTAGACTAATGGAATCGAATTGAAGACCCTGACATTAACCCACACACCTATGAACATATAATTTTTGACAAAGAAGCCAAAAATGTACAATGGAAAAGAGAAAGCATCTTCAACAAATGATGCTGGCATAACTGGATGTCAACGTGTAGAAGGCTGCAAATAGATCCATATCTGTCACTGTGCACAAAACTTAAGTCCAAGTGGATCAAAGACCTCAACATAAATCCAGTTACTCTGAACCTGATGGAAGAGAAAGTAGGAAGTACTCTTGAACGCATTGGCACCGGAGATCACTTTCTAAATATAACACCAGTAGCACAGACACTGAGAGAAACAATCAATCAATGGGACCTGTTGAAACTGAGAAGCTTTTGTAAAGCAAAGGACACGGTCAACAAGACAAAGTGACAGCCTACAGAATGGGAAAAGGCCTTCATCAACCCCACATCTGACAGAGGGCTGATATCCAGAATATATAAAGAACTCAAGAAATTAGACATCAAAATGCCCAACAGTCCAATTAAGAAATGGGCTATAGAACTAAACAGAGAATTCTCAACAGAGGAAGTTCAAATGGCTGAAAGACATTTAAAGAATTGCTCAACATCCCTAATTATCCAGGAAATGCAAATCAAAATGAATCTGAGATACCACTTTACACCTGTCAGAGTGGCTAAGATCAAAAACACAGAATGCAGCTTATGCTGGAGAGGATGTGGAGCAAGGGGAACTCTCCTCCACTGCTGGTGGGAATGCAAGCTTATACAGCCACTTTGGAAATCAATATGGCACTTCCTTAGAAAATTGGGAATCCATCTCCCCCAAGACCCAGCTATAGCACTCTTGAGCATATACCCAAGGAATGCTCAATCATACCACAAGGGCATTTGCTCAGCTATGTTCATACTAGCACTGTTTGTAATAGCCAGAACCTGGAAATAACCTAGATGCCCTTCAACTGAAGAATGGATGAAGAAAATATGGTACATATACACAATGGAGTACTACTCAGCAGAGAAAAACAATGACATCATGGGGTGTGCAGGCAAATGGATGGATCTAGAAAAAATCATCCTGAGTGAGGTAACCCAGACTCAGAAGGACAAACGTGGTATGTACTCACTCATAGGAGGATATTAGATGTAAAACAAAGATGACTAGATGACTAGACTGCTACACAACTCCAGGGAGGCTACCTAGAAAAGGGACCCTAGGAAAGACACAGGGATCACCCAATGACAGAGAAATGGATGAGATCTACATGAACAACCTGGACGAGAGTGGGAGAAATGAAGGGCAAGGTTTGAGGGAAGGGAGGCTTGGGGGAGCAGGAGATCCCAGCTGGATCAGGAACAGAAAGGGAGAACAAGGAATGGTAGACCATGATGAATGAGGACCACATGAGAACAGGAGTGGGCAGAGTGATAGAGAGGTCCCCTGTATGCATCCTCTGTAGCCTGCTGGCAGTGGTCGAGAGAAAGCCTGATCTGACCTAGTCTTGATCAGATGGCCAAACACCCTGACGGTCGGGCTGGAACTCTCATCCAGTGACTGATGGAAGTGGATGCAGAGATCCTCAGCCAGGCCCCAGGTGGAGCTCCGTGTGTCCAGTTGTCGAGAAGGAGGAGGGACTGTGGGAGCGTGAATTGTTGAGCCCAGGATTGGAAAAAGCATGGGGACAAAAGACCGGATGAATGGAAGCACATGAATTGTGAACCAAAGGCTGTGGAGCCTCCAGCTGGATCAGGCCCTCTGGATAAGTGAGACAATTGAGTGGCTTGGACTGTTTGGGAGGCATCCAGGCTGTGGGACCGGGACCTGTCCTTAGTGCATGAACTGGCTGTTTGGAACCTTGGGCTTACACAGGGACATTTTGCTCAGCCTGGAAGGAGGGGACTGGACCTGCCTGTATTGAATCCACCAAGTTTAAATGAATCCCCAGGGGAGTCTTGGCCCTGGAGGAGATGGGAATGGAGGGAAGGGGATTGGGGGAAGGTGGAGGTGGAGACAGGAGGGGGAAGGACAGGGGAACCCATGGCTGATGTGTAAAGTTAAAACACAAATATAATTTTAAAAGGGGGGCGGGGGAAATAATGTCTACACTGACAGAAGTTGCCATTGGGTACAAGTGCTTCTTCATGGAGAGAGCATGATTATTTTCTTCAAATCTAGAACTACTCTCTGGTCATTTCACTTTGAATGTCTCTAATCTCCCAGCATCTTGTCTGTGATAAGTGAAGAATTTGAGATAGATTTGGGCTTAATACAGATTTGTGTAGTTCTCTGCATCTTGTCCCTCTCTGGTCTTTGATATTAGCTTACCTTCTGGAATTTTAGCATGGGCCTCATATTGTATCTGGACCCCAATTCTGGCCATTGAAGGAGTGCCCGTCTATGTGAGATAGAATCAGATTCCTTTAGACTTTAGAATACCTGACTAAGCAACGTTTTGATTTAAAATTGAACTCTCATGCTCTGTGTATGAGTCAGATTGATGTATGCACACACATCTGTGTGAGTGTACACATTGATATACACTTACAGAGGCTAGAGGGGGCAATGGGTGTCTATCACTTTCCTTCATATTCTTTTGAGACATTATCACTCACTGAAGACAGGATCATAGCCAGAAACCCACAGAGATACTCCTGGCTCTGCATCCACCAACACAAGGGTTTTTACAACAACTTAGGGCTATGTCCAGCTTTTTACATATGTGCTGGGATCTGAACTCAGGTTATTATGTTTGTTCAAGTGCTCTTACCCTTTGACCTACCTCCCCAGCCACCTAGAAGTGTAAATTTATAAAGATTCTTTGACTCTAACAGCTTCAAAATATTCAATTGCTACTGAGTTGAGGTCTATATTGTCGTAAGACAATTGTTCTTTGGTGTGACCCGAATCATCACATTTCTCTTATCCTGTTAGAGAACTAAACTCTAGTCTCATAACAAATTTCACACAAGCCTCATAAAGCATTTCACATAAGCCCACAGACTGCATCTCAGCCTTCTAGTTGAGTAAACCACACAGAGCTGAAGGCTTTCATCTACCGAGAAAGGGATCAAAAGATAGGGGCCTAGGAAAGGCACAAGTTACTAAGGAAAAGTAGGTAAATTGTACATCAAAATTAAGGGCTGTCATGCTTCAAAGGATCCCATCAAGAAAATGAAAAGACAAACCAAGAGTTGGGGTAGAACTTGAAAGTAACATAACAAATAGGGGGTTTGTATCATGACTATGAATAATGCACACAACCCACAGAATAAAGACAAAGAGCCTTATTAAAAATGAGTGAAGAGTTCAAGGAAACATTTTTCAAAAGAACATAAACAAATGTCCAATAAGTACATAGGAGAAGGGTTAACCATATTAGCCATTAGGAAAATCAAATCAAAACTACAGTTCACACCCATTATAACTAAGTTTAAGAAGACAATAACAAGTGTTTTCTAGAATCCAGAGAAATTTTTTAGAGCTCTGATAAACTATTAGTAGAATGTTAAAAAGCCGGTGGGAAGGGCTCAGTGTGGGAAGCACTTGCTACTAAAGAATGAGAGCTTGAATTTGTATCATCAGAACTCACTTAAAGCCAAACAGAGTAGCCTATACCTTCAATCCCAACACTCCTACAGTGGGCTGGTAGACGGAGGCAGAGGAACCTCCAAGAGTGTGCAGACCGCTTACCCTGGCCTAACAGGGAGCACACAACAAGAGACTCTATCTGAAACAAGTTGGAAGATGAGGACCAACATCTTGGGTTATCTTCTGACTTCTACACAGGTACCATGGCACATGTGCACCCACATTCACACACACACACACACACACACACACACATTGTACACATGCATACACACAAACTTTTCAAGAAATGGGATGGTAGCAAATGTAGCCAGTTTGGACAACAGTTTGGCAGTTACTCAAAATATTAAATGAGTTGCCATCAATCACACCATGGATACACAGATAATAGGCAATGTCTATTTATGAGTCATAAACCCAAGAATAATAAAAACACATGGGTCTACACAAAACTGTGTATGTGAATATTTATAGCAGTATTATTCATGATAACCAAAACCCGAAATCAATGCAAATATATCAAAACTGAGGAATAGATTTAAAATTTTTTTTAATTTTTTTACACAACAGAATCACATTTGGCACAAAGTGAAAAAAATGTTCATGCACAGCAAAGCACAAACAAATCTTGAAAGCAGTGTGCTAAAGGAGATTATCATAAAAGTACTACATAAAGTGTGCTCTCCCATTCCATCTCTACAAAATGGCAAGATTACACAAGTCCATAGATTTCTGGTTGCCTTGTTTGCAGTGGCAATGAGAGGAGGGTGAATGGCTTGTGGGTTCTAGTAGTTATGAGAGCTCCACTCTAGACTGATGGAAGTCTTCTACGTTTAAACAGTAGTGTTTCACAACTCTATGAATATAACCACAATACACTGAACTATATACTTTACAAGGGTGAATTTGTTGTATATGAACTACATAGCAGTAAACCTGTTGTAAAATGTATTAGGAGGTGGGCTGCTAGCCAGGGAGTGCTGAGAACACTGATGTAAATGGCTGAATAAGAAAACAGGAGTCCTCCTTGTTACCTAGTCTCTCTGGGTCTCTGGATTGTAGCATAGTTATCTTTTATTTTACAGCTAATATCCACTTATGAGTAAGTACATACCATGTTTGTCTCTCTTGGTCTGCGTTACCTCACTCAGGATGATTGTTTTTCTGGTTCCATCCATTTGCCTTCAAATTTCCTGCTGTCCTTGTTTTAAATGGCTGAGTAATACCCCATTGTGTGAATGTATCACATTTCCCTTATCCATTCCTTCATTAAAGCACATCTAGGTTGTTTCTAGGTTCTGGCTATTACAAACAAGGAGGGTTCATAGGAGAACACCAGGATCTTCTTGGAAAGGGGAAATAGATGAGATTTCGTGAGTAGACTGAGGGCGGGCAGGAATGTGAACATGAGCCATCATCAGGTTGTGTGTTGAGGGGGCAAGTACTGAAAGAGACTACTTGAAAGTGGGGTGCATTTCAGGGTCAGGTAAAAACCTGGCATGAGTAAATCTCCCAGGAATCTACAAAGAGGACCTCAGTTAAGACTCCAAGTAATAGCAGATATGTAGCATGAACTGGCCATCTCCTAGGACCAGATTGGTGCCTAACCCAATTGTCATCAGAGAGAATTCATACATCAACTGATGGAAACAGAGCATACCCACAGCCAAACATTAGGTAGAGTTCAGAAAATCCTGCAGAAGAGGGGAGAAAGGATTCTTAGAGCCAGAGGGGTCAAAGACACCACAAGAATCCTCACAGAATCAACTAATCTGGACTCATAGAGTCTTGCAGACACTGAACCCACAACTATGGAGCCTGCATAGGACTGACCTAGGCATTCTGCTTATATGTTATAGTTGTATAGCTTGATCCTCTTGTGAGACTCCTAACAGTGGGAACAGGGGCTCTCAAACTCTTGTACAGGCTTTGGGACCCTACTGCTCATACTGGGTCACTTTGCACGGCCTTAATACATGGGGAGATACTTAGTCTTACTGTAACTTGATATGCCATGTTCTGTTGATACTCATGGGAGACCTGCCCCTTCCCTAAACAGAAACGGAAGGGGAGTGGATTGAGGGATAGAAACTGAGAGGGTATGGGTGGAAAAGAGTGGGAGGAAAGAAGGGAGGGGAAACTGTGGCATGGATGTAAAATAAGTAAATAAATTTATTCTAACAAAAGAAAGAGAAGAAGGAGGAGAAAACGAAAAGGGAGAGACAGAGAAGGAAGGAAGGAACAAAGGAAGGAAAGAGAGAGAAAAAAAGGAAGGAAGGAAGGAACGAACGAACGAACGAACGAAGAAGAAAGAAAAGAGGAAGCTTGGATGACAGCAGTGGCTGGTTCTGAACTGAATCCTAAGCTGTGCTTTCTTCTAACCCATGTGTTGCTTGTGTTCTCTGTGTATGTGTCCAATTGTTTGATATAGGTTGTTGGGGAAAATAGCTCTGAGAAGTGGAGGGCACTTTATCTTAATAAAATCTTCACTGATTTCTAAGTGGAAGGGAGATTACCTTTCCTCTGCTAGGAAAAATCAGACGTACAAGTAAAATGAAGGAGGAAATTGTCCTCAAGAGAACCGCAGTGGTGAGTCTCCATCCCTGCCATGGCGTATAGACCTCTCCCTCTTTACATCCTTCTGCTCCTCCACTGGAGCAAAGTGGATTCAAAATGGTGGACTGAAGACAAGATAGAAGAGAGACCCTTATCCTAGACCAAGAAGAGACATATCATGCAGAATGTCTCTCCTTAAGACTTTGTCAAGTGGGGCTGTAGAGACCCAGTGGTCAAGAGCACTGGCTATTCTTGCAGAGGAGCAGATTCAGTTCCCAGCACCCACATAACAGTTCACAACCATTTGTAACCCCAGTTCCAGAGGGGCTGATCCCTCTTCCTGTTTCCACAGGCACTGCACACATGTGGTATACACAAAAATGCAGGCAAAACACTGAAACATGAAACAAAATTAACTATTTTTTTTTTTAATAAAAGAATCTGTCATGGTCTGCCATGGTAATTCTTTCATGGTCAATACCATGAGAAAAACAGTACAGAGATGCCTATGTACAGCAATAAAAACAAGACTATCTTATTCATTTGGGCCCCAAATGCTTCCTCACTACCACCTAGAGATGGACTGTTCTCATCTCACAGGTGAAGCAGTTGGGGAACAGAGTGACTCCATTTAATGGACTCCTGAGCATTTTGTTCATGTAATATCACCTCACCTATAAACAAAATATTTTGTTTCTTTTCAGCCTCACTGGCTCTAAGTTCTTTTTGGTGGCTAACTTTTCTAACTAAACCTTCCAGGACTCTTAGTCCAAGGAACAAAGGCAAGCATTCCTCCCTTGTTCTTCATTAAACACACACACACACACACACACACACACACACACACACACACACACACACACTTTGTTTTTTCCATTGACAATGGCAATCTCTGAAGTTTTCCACATACAGCTTTCAGGTGGGTTAGTTAGTTTCTTCTCCGAGTTGTGAAACGGTGTTCTAAGAAGTTAGTGCCTCCATGGCTATAATGAAACACCTTGACCAAAAGCAACTGTAAGAGGAAAGGGTTTGTTTCATTTTACAGCTCTCAGATTACACTCCATTTCTAAGGGTAATCAGGACAGGAACTCCAGGCAGGAACTGAAGGAGAAGGTATGGAAGGAGGCTACTTACTGGTTTGTTCCTCCTGGCCTGCTCAGTCTGCTTTCTTATACATCTCACCTGCCCAGGGATGGCACTACCCACAGTGAGATGAGCCCACCCACACCAATCATCAATACCTTACAGCCTTGCCTACAGGCCAATCTTATGGAGGTATTTTCTCAATGAATATTCCATTTTCTCAGGAGTCTAGGTTTGTGTCAAGTTGGCAATAACCAACACCTGTTGAATTTTGTGAAGTGCATTTTTCTGGGTTGATACAGATGATCATTTACTTTCTTTCCTTTGTTCTGTTAGGGTAGTGGATTGCAATGGTTGAGTTTTATATATTAGCTCATCTGTGCCATCCAAGGATAAATTTTGCTTGCTTATTATGCAAAAGCTTTTTAATCTGCTCTGAATTCGATTTAGTTGAGAATGTTTTATTAATATCATGAATTATTTGTATACAGTTATCCTGGTTTGGATACCAGGGTGATGTGAACCTTACATAAAAAGTTGGACATAAAATAGTAGTTACAATAGCATTAGCCTTTATAAC
Organism: Onychomys torridus; assembly: GCF_903995425.1. Classification (NCBI taxonomy): domain Eukaryota; kingdom Metazoa; phylum Chordata; class Mammalia; order Rodentia; family Cricetidae; genus Onychomys; species Onychomys torridus. Next base: position 26,235,601 of record NC_050453.1, read on the forward strand.
CACCCATTTATTTATTTCACTGTAATTTCACACAGTTTCATGTTATTGTCCATTGTCTTTGCATTTTACCCTGAAAATAAATCCCCTAAGAATTTTTTTAACTAACAGTAATGTTAGTACCAAACTCCTTCAGATTTTGGTTATCTGGAAATGTCTATTTCTTTCAAAATTTCAAAAACAGATGAAGGATCCTTGGTGGATGATTTTTGTTCCTACTTATTTTTGTTTTGTTTTGTTTTTCTCTTCCTTGGGATGGAACATAGGACCTGGTACATGTGTAGCAGGTATTGTACCACTGAGCTCCTAACCCAGTCTCATGCTGTTTCTGCTGCTGTTGTTCTTGTTTTAAATATTAGTGCATTGACTACACCAACCTATTACCTTTTGTTATTGAACTTACTAAGGAATGCTATTATATGACAAGTTGCTTCTCTCCCACTACTTTCAGGATTTCCTGTATTTTTTTTTCGAGACAGGGTTTCCTTATGTAGACTTGGTTGTCCTGGAACGTACTATGTACACCAGGCTGCCCTTGGACTCAGAGATCTGCCTGCATTTAACTCCCAAGTGCTGGAATTAAAGGCATATGCCACCACCCACCTCAAAATTTTCTTTGTCTTCATAGAATTTTATTATAATTGTCTCTCATGAATCTGTAGACGAATTTCTAAACAGTCTTATTAAATGAGAAACACAGAGCCAAATACAGAGTTGAAAGCCCAAGAAATCAGAGCAAGAGCCACAACTCCCTTTAGCTTACCACTCGGTGTTGTCCTTCCCTGAGAGAGAGAGACCTTCTTCCTGTGTGTCTTGTGTTTTATTGCTTCCCTGTTCTGCCTTCTCATTGGCTCTAAGCCCAGCCACATGACTTCCTTGTCACTGCCTGTCTATACAGACCTCCTGGTCTCTATGGTTGGTACTGGGATTAAAGACTCAAGGGTCACCATGCTTGGCTGCGTCCTTGACCACCCAGAGACTCTGCCTGCCATGTGATCAGGATTAAGGGCGTGGGCTACCACCACCTGACTTCTATTCCTGGCTCTCCACTAATGACCTCTGATCTCCAGGCAAACTATTTATTAACATACAAATAAAATCACACTTCAGCACAATTAAAATATCACCACATGAATCTTTTCACGTTCATCTTTCTTGAAGTTTGTTGAGCTTCGTGGGTGTTTTCTCAAATTTTGGAAGTTCTAAGCAATTATTTCCTTAAATTTCTTTCTGTGTTCCTTTCTCTTTTGCTCTTTCTCTTCTACTTCTGGAATTTCTACAATGCATATGTTGGTCTGTTGTGGTAGCAATAAGAAAGGTACCCCCACAAGCTCTTGTTTTCAATCTCTGCTCCCCAAATTATGGCACTGGGATTTGAAGGCTGGGAATCTTTGGAATCTCTGGAAGTTGGTGCCTGGCTGGTAGAAGCAGGTCCACCATCTTACATTCCTACCACCAATAGCAAAGACGCCCCACCATGTTTTCCCTGCTAGGATGGGATGAAAGCCTTCTGAACCTGGGAGAATTAAGATAAATCTTCATTCCTTCAAGTTATTCCTGTGATGTGCTTTGGTCATAGTGGCATAACAGCTCCTAGCACACTGTGGTAACTTGATATTTTTCTTGTTTATTTTTCTTTACTTTTTGCCTTCTGTTTCTCAAACTCAATAATTTCCACTAAATTATTTTCAAGATCACTAGTTTTTCCATATGCTCAGAACTGGTTTTTAACCCTTTTTGAGATATTTGTGTTAGTTACTATACTTCTCAGCTATATAATTTCTTTTCAGCTTCTTTTGAAATTTGTATGTTATATTTATATTTTGTTCACGTATCATTATTCTTCACTTTCTCTACAGGTTCTATCAGTTCTGTGGACATTTAAGACAGACATTTTAAAATCCAGGTCAAAAGTATCTATCAAGGCATTTTCACATGTAATTTATTGAAATTTGTGGTGGTTTGAATAAGAATGGTCCCCATAAGCTTATATTTGAATGCTTTGTCATCAAGAATGGCACTACTTGGGAAAGATTAGGAGGTGTGGCCTTGTTGGGGTGGGGTGTGGCTTTATTGGAGAAACTGTGTCACTGGGAGTGGGCTTTAAGCTTTCAAAAGCCCAAGTCAGGCCCAGTGTTTCTTCCTGCTGACTGTGGATCAGGGTGTAAACTCTCAAGTACTTCCCTAGCACCATGTCTGCCTACATGCCACCATGCTCTCCATGATGACAAGAATGGACTAAACCTCTGTAACTGTAAGCAAGCTCCAATCAACTGCTTTCTTTTTTGTAAGTTTCTACAGTCGTGGTGTCTCTTCTCAGCAATAGAACACTGACTAAGCCAATTTTTCCTTTGAATGGAACATACCTTCTGCTGAGACAAGCAAGCACTGGGAATAGTTTACTAACACAAGATTTTACTTGGTTTGACCAGTGCACACAACACCCTTCTGATAACACATTTGGCATCCTGAAAGCCTTACCTATGTGTACTATGCATGTATAACCCTCTCTGAACAATGAACTTAGAAGTCTGTTTGCAATCTAGTACCTTCATCTGCACGGAGCTTTTAGCACACCTCACTCTGAACAATGTTTTTCCACCCCTTACTTACTAACCATCAATCTTAGACAATTCTTATCCAAACATATTCCCAATACATCCTGGTCCAAGGGTAAGAGGACCAGTGCAGCCTGAATTAGTTTTGTGTGAATGGACAATTAGGTAGAACTGTGTCTCTAAGTAAAGATTTAGAGATGATTCTGTTTGTCATCTTTTTGCCTATACCTAATTGGGAATTCCCATAGTTAAAATCAGGGATTTTAAAGACATAAAAGTTTGAAAAGGGATATGTGCAGTGAACAAAGGTCAATATAATCCAAGGCTGTCAACCAAAGCAAAGAACCACTGAGATTATATCCCTAGTAACCAAATCCCTCCTTTCCCTGAATCGCATAATGGAAACCCCAAACAACTGAAGCCCTTGAGTGTCCTCACTCATGTGCCCGCTGTCAGACCGAACAGTGTATTCCTTTTTAACATCCACTGTTGCTTTGCTTTTGAATAAAGTTTCCTATGACTCTGAAACCCATGTGGGCTTTTATTTATTCTTGATTAGGACACCAAGAATCTGAAAACACCCATCCAGACCCACCACTGGTGACACACTTGTCTCTTTCTTTTAAAATCTTGTGGTTTGATTAGGCAATGGTGGTGGACGCCTTTAATCCCAGCACTCAAGAGGCAGAGGCAAGCAGATCTCCTTGAGTTTGAGGCCAGACCGCTCTACAAATTGAGTTCCAGCACAGCCAGAGCGGTTACACAGAGAAACTGTCTCAAGAAAAAAAAAAAAAAAAAAGCTTGTTATTTGTTTAAAGCTGTACATATACATCTGAACCCCACTCCTATCACCTAGGACTTTTGAGGTGGAAGCAGGAGGATTGCCATGACTTTGAGGCAAGCCTAGGATACAGAGTGAAGTTTGGATCAGCCTGAGTTAAAAAGTGAAACTGTTTAAGACAACAAAACCTCCTGTACATTTGGACCTAATAATTACACATAGATAAATACTGAATTCTTCCCCAATGCTATTCACTGTTGTTGTATGGTTTTGTTTTATGTTGTAGTTTAATGTTGTGGTAAAGATCAGCCTGAAGTACAAATTTCAAATCCCCTTAGGTCATTTCCCAAACTTTCTCTTGCCTACACACATAGACTCCCTCCCTGCTTTTCTCTGTTTATGCTTCTGAATATTCTGCTCTTTAATGTCTAGCTATTAAAGTGAAGAAGACAAAAGTAAATAAAGGCCACTCAGCCAGAGAATGTAGAGCTTAAAACACTATGGGGAATTATAATAATCATGGATCTTCACCTTTTCATCTGCACCTCTCTGGGCACAAGCCACAGTCAACAACTGTAGCACTAGACGCTATCCCCCTTACCCCCACCCCCTCCCATATTTGGAAGAGAGCATGCTTCTATACTCTGGTTCCAATATATGCAAGCAAACATCTCTTCATAGAGATGCATACCTTCCTGCCGCCAGGCTTGGGAGAGAGGAATGAGTTACTACTACCAGACTACGATTTGAAATTGACCAACATTAACCATAGAACAGACAGGTCTAAGCAAAAGCCTGCGGGAACTACAAGCACCAGTAAACTGGAGAATTCCTGGGCTTTAGCTCAGACATATCTGCCCTGGAAGTTGTGCAGGTCTGGTCAAAGTTCAGTGCTTTCTGCTCTGTCATCTCCCCAGCCTCCTCCAATGTGTTTTCCTCAAGGACAAGTTTTTCTCCACTGATGCTCAACTATAATTAGTCATTTGCTGCATTGTTTCAGTGTGTTCTTGATGACTTCTTTCCTTTTTATTAAAAACAAATAAACAAGAATAGATTAAAATATCGAAATGTTAAATTTGAGCAGATGAGTGAGTGCTGTGGTTAGAATGTTAGTATTCCCCACCCCCAATTCCTTGGTTAGAACTTATTATCAATATAATAGGACTAGGAGATAGACACTGACTTTAGGAGGCTATTAAGTCTTGAATGTGCACTCTCCTTAGGGGATTGGAACTCTTACAATGAGGTTGCAGGACTGGAGAGATAGATGGCTCAGCAGTTAAGAGTGCATATACTGTTTTTCTTTTTTTATTAAGAAAGTTTTTTTGTTCATTTTACCTACCGGTCATAGATCCCCATATACAGTTTTTATAGAGGACCAGAGTTCTGTGCCCAGCACCCAGATCTGGCAGCTCAAAACTGCCTATAACTTCAGCTCCAAGGGACCTTAAGTTCTTTTCTATACTCATGGGTGCCTAGACTTATGTGCATATACCCATGCACTGATATATATTATGCTGGTGGGTTTGTGTCAACTTGACATAATACTAGACAGATCTGGGAAAATAAAATCTTAATTGAGAAAATGCCTACACAAGGTGGTCCTGTAGGCAACCTGTGGCCATTTTCTTGATTCATGGTTGACATGAGAAGGCTCAGCCAACTGTGTGTGGTACACCTCTGATAAGATGGCCCTGGGACATATAAGAAAATGGGCTGAGCAAACCATGAAGAACAAGCTAGCCAGTTAGCAATAGTAGCAAGCATAGCCTCTGCTCCAGTTCCTACCTTGGGTTCCTGTCCTGACTTCCATACATAACAGACTACAGCTGTAAACTTAAATGAACCTGTGACCTCCCGAGTCAGCAATGAAAACCATAAGGATACACACACATATTGGGAATGGAGGAGAGGGGCTGGGGGGAAGGTGGGGGCAGGGGCGGGAGGGAAGAGGACAGGGAAATGCATGGCTGATGTGTAAAATTAAAACACAAATATAATAAATAAATAAATAGATAGATAGATAGATAAATAAATAAATAAATAAGGGAGAAAAAAGAATAATAAATACTTTTTTTATAAAAAAAAGTGTTTGCTTTGTGAGAATAAAGAAAAAGGTACCATCTAAGCAGAGACTGCAAACTCTCACCAGACACTGACCCTGTGGCAATTTGACCTTGGACTCTGCTGCTTCAGAATTGACAGAGTAAAATTCTATTGTTTATGAATTATCCAGTCTAAAGAGCATCACAGAATCCAGAACAAGGAAAGATGATGTTGAGACAGAAAATTAGGTGTTGCTATAACAAATAGTTAAAACTGTAGAAGCATCTTTGAAACTGGATAGAAGGTAGAGGCTTGAAATCATTGAGGAAAGAAGAGCCAAGAAAAAGCCTATGCCAGTAAGGGTAAGCCCGATGAGGGCTCAGAAGAAAAGCTCACTTGTGAAGAAGACCTCCATTTTTCCAAAGTCACCTAAGAAATCAGATGATAATCATGGGAAGAATCTGGGTGGTAGAGGAGTTCTGTTGAGGAACCTGTTGTGGGAACCTAGATGAAAGGTATCTTTACCAGAAAGCAAAATAGAACTTCTCTAAGTCATATTTGGGTCTTGGTGTTTTATAGAAGTAGATATGTAAGAGTAGTAAAATAGAATATGTGATAGAAGCCATCTCTAAAGAATGAGTTGAGGGTACAACACAGCTTCTCTTGATTTCCTTTATGGGAAAAATATAATATAAGAAGAGAAATATAAAACAGATTTCTCACCAAAAGGAATCAGAACTTAAAGATTTTGGAATTCTCAGGATGGTTGTGTTGTGTAGAATGATACTCCATTTGGAAAAGAAAATCAAGGCTGTTGACAAGTGCCCATCTCATGCAGCAGGTTAGCATAGACAGGAGGAAGGCAAATGTTAGCCACCAGGTCAACAAAGGAATTGCCATGAAGACATCTCAGCTATTGGGGTCCCTACTCATCATGTACCCAAGACATCAAGATCCTGAAAGCAGAAGAGCTTCAGAGAAAGAGTCAAGAGGCCTGTCAACCCTGCACCTCTTCACATGGAACTCCAATGGACTCAAGGCAATGAAGGTCACAACAGCTGTCCTGGAGGACTCATGTGGTCAGCTTTGGTGGCATTTGCATGGTGCTAGTTTTTCGTCTGTTTGGATCTTACAATCTGTGGGGATATAGCTGCTTCTACCTAAATTTCAAAGGATTCTGGAAAGAATCTTGAGTTTCAGTCAAACAGCTCCTTCAAGGGTGTAACTTCCTTAGATAATGTCTCCCAATACAATGCTTACAGGGTTGTAGGACTGAAACCATTGCAGATAATCTCCACTGACACAAAGCCCAGACAAGACATAAAAGTAGGAGTGACTCCAAGAAACCAAGCCAATAGAACCAGCAGATTAAAAATCTAGTCCAAAAAGAACCATAGGCCTAAGACTTCAAACCATGAGAATTGTGGCTTATGTTGTGCTTAGCAAAACCATGGGGATGGGGCTGCCTGAACTCTCAGGAGCCCAACCTTTATCCATGAGACTCTGGAAGATGAGCTTTGAAATCAGAGCAGAATCTATAGCCTTAAATTCTAGTTTTACTGGCCCTGCTGGGTTTTTCATTTACTTGTTACTGTTGCCCCTTCCTGAAACCCTAGTTCCCTTTTTGAAATGGAAATGTCTAGGTTGTGTGCATCCCACCCTTGCGTTTTGAAATCGTACAATTTCTTTGGTTTTGCAAGTTAGTGGCTAGACAAAAATTAACATCAGAATGGAATTTGATTTTAGTAACTGGTTAGAAAATATATAGATGGCACTCTATACTTGAGTCAATGTTGGAATGACTTAGGATTTAGAGGAATAATAGTGTATAACTAACATATTTTACATGATAGAAGGACATGAAATCCTAGGGCCCAAGAACATAATAAAATACTGACAATCCCCCATCAAATTGTACATTACAACTCAATCCCCAAAGTGCTAGAATGAAGAAGTTGGAATTCTAGGAGGTGATTAGTCCTTGAGTATTCTATGAAAGGAAATAAGTATCATTTTAAGTAAGTTGAAGGGAATGGTCCTTCCCTTCTGTGACATAAGGAGACAAAGAGATAGTATCTAAAAAGAGAGTCAAGGATCTCACCATATAAATAAATCTACTGAGCCTTTGTCCCACTATTTCTCAGACTTTGCAACTATGAGAAACCAATTGTGATGCTTATGAATTAAGTTGGTCTAAGGCATTTTGTTACAGCAGTGGGAATAAACTAAGACAATACATCAGTTGTTGTTCCTATTAAATACATCTGTATTTCCTTTTGGCTTATTTTTTAAGACTTATTTTATTTTTGGCTCTGTAAGTGTGTGTATGTGTCTGTGTCTATGTTTGAATACATGTGAGCACAGGCGCCTGAGGAGTCCAGAGGAGGGCATCAAATCCCCTGGAGCTAGTTACAGTTGGCTGTGCGTTGCCCAAAGTGGGTCATGGAAACTGAATTCAGGTCTTCTGCAAAAACAGTCTACACTCTTGACCACTTAGCCATTGCTCCAGCTCTCCTTCAATGTCTCAACAAAGCTATAGATGGCCTTCACTACTGTGGTTGGTCTAGTAAAACTTCAGTTCATGTTTTGTAAACGATCACTATCTAGTAGAGTATAAACTATAGATTCCCTAACTTTTTTGCCCCTTTGCCCCTTAGCTAGAGGTTAGTTAGCCTCAGTTTCTTTGAAGATGTGTCCTCAAACCTTCTCCTTTGCAACTCTCCCTACATGCTTCTACATCGTTCAACTGTTCAGACTTTTCCATGATGGAAAGAAAAGATGCTTTTCCCCCAGATTCTTTATAACCATTTCTGCTCACTCATGTTTCTTTCTTGTTTTCTCTGTTTGTCTTCTCTTAAGATGCTGACACTTCTCCAGAATGGAGACATCCTGCATGAAGTTCCATCCTTCCTTCACCAATGACCTCCACCCCATCAGAGAACTGGTTATTACATTATTGAGTTTTAGAATCATCTAAAATCTTTCATTAATAGTAATTATAAGATAATAATAATAATAATAATAAAATTCTAAAACAAGCTGTACCCTATCCTACTCTGTGTCCTTCAAAACCAACCACGCCATTTGTGAGTGAGCTACCTCTACTTCAAAGCCCTGCATGACAATCTCTATGACTGGATGGACTTTGTCATCACCGTGATAAAATACCTGACAGCATGGAGAAGAAAGGAGTTGCTTTGGCTCCTGGTTCCAGGGAATCCAGTCCATAGTGTCAGGGAAGGTATGGAGGAGCAGCTTGGGCCTGGACACTGAGCAAATGCCGTTGTCTCTTCTCACTTTGTGATGGATCGAGGAGCAGAAGATAGAGACTGGACCCTGGGACAGTCTATCTCAAAAAGCCTAGTACTGTGTCTGCCAGCTAAATTGCATGTCCCAAAAGTTCCTTAACCTCTGAAAACAGTGCCTCTAGCTAAGACCCAAGAGATAGGACATTTGAAGCTGTATGATACGCTGTATTCAAACCACAGCACTGGACTAATCTGTTAGTTCAACAGTACACTCTGAGATCCAGGCAGGCATTGGAGTGTGTACTCATTTGAAGCAAGACACAGAATTTCTGTCGTGCTCACCAATCCAGCCAAACCAATTAAAAAGCTAATATTGCAATTGCTATTTGGCTCCTTGTCTGTTCTTAATTGCTTAGAAGCCAAAACAGAGACTGGTGAGTGATTAGCATCCCCTGAACACCAACATTTCCTCTTCTACTGTTTCTCTGTCTTTGCCTCTTCCTCTTAATTAATTCTGTGCAGCATAATATGCCCTGACCTTCTTTGAATGAAAGAAGCTAGTTGGAGCTAAATCTTGGTTATAAAGAATAATTCAAGAATAATTCCTGAATAGGAGTACTCTGACTTTTTTTTTTCCCCTCTTTAATACATGAAATAAATAGAGAACATATTGTGGGTCTAGCATGATGCTTGGCACATAGGAAGTATAAAATAATTATTTCTTGAAATAATACCAACTGCAGCAATACTTTCTTAACAATACAGTCAAGGAACGACACAGAGTGGCATGTGGGATTATTTATGGATTTTCCATCCAAAAGTACAATGTTTCCTGAATTTTAAGGAACCAATCTTAAGCTATTTTAAGTGTTGGCCATGTGAATGTCACAGATGAATAGGGAAGAAAGTCTGCCTTGTTTGTCTGGCTGGGTATCTTCTGGCTAGTCAGCTCCCCTTCAAAACCCAGCATGTTCTACCAAACTGACACTACTTACAAATGGCAGGGAGAAGGTTCACAAGTCGCCCACTCCCTTCCTGACAGAAACGACTTCATTTCTGACGTGAACATCCCTTGCAGAAGACATGGTTCTGTCTGTGAGACTTTCAGTCTAACAGCAAAGAATGTATGCAGTAGATGGTTCTAGTGTAAGGAAACACTTGGTGGGGGACTTCAGGAAGATATTTGGAGAGTAGGAAGATGGAAAGTTGTGAGGAGTGGGTAAGCTTGTTTCTGAGAGGACAGATCTATACTAAGAATTAAGGAGTCTTAGGACAGAGCAGAGAAGTAAGGAAGATCCCAAAGAGAAAATACCATAAATAATATCTCAGTTGCAACTGTTCTTATCGGGACAATTTTGTTTTACAGTCCCAGACTCTGAAAAATTCATGTCTATCAGCAGAATACTTGATATGCTGTGGATATATTCATCATGGAGCAAATTACCACCATGGGTAATTTTGAACTAAAGAAAGCAGACACAAAAGAGGATATCATAACATAGACACACACACAGGGGGTGGGGAGAGGGAGAGAGAGAGAGAGAAAAGGAGAGAGAGGTAGAGAAGTATCTGGTGTTTTATTCAGGCATCTGTCTTGGTGTTCACGGGGGTATATTTGCTTCTTAATTCATTAACCTGGATGTTTAGGGCTATCTGCTTCTGTATATGAATGTTGTGCTGCAATTAGAGCTAAGCAAAAAGCTTAGTCTACAAGAAGAGACTGTGTGTGGATTGGAAAGCAGTTAATACAGGGGATGTAATTTCTTAGGATGCCAAGCCTCTCGGTAGTAAACTAGAAAAATGAAAGAAAATGCCACATGGTTATAAGTGAATTCAGTCTCACTTCCCCACCTGCAGCCTACCCTAATTCCCAACTAATTTGAGTCAATTTTTTTCTAGAGGTTATGAGGTTCAGAAAACTCACAAACAGTTTTAGACAAGGTATTGGAGAGGGCTTGGTAAAGTTTAAGGCTGCTTTGTCCTATGTGGAAGTAATTGAAATACAGCTTAGCCGTGATACAATTTACCTTGTTTGAACAGTTCTCTCTCAGTCTCAATCTACAGAGAAAATTACATAGGCTCCATGCAGAGGGACCGAAAGACTTGCTGGGAGGGATGAACGGGAGGGTTTTGTTCCATTTTGCTGAGCTTCATCAGCTGTAAAACAAGCAGAGAAAATGAGCTTGTTCTCAGTTCTAGTGTTTTCTTCCTTTAACAACCATTTCTGGAGCACCTACTATGTGACAGGCCCTATGGAGAGTTCTGGCAATATAAAACCAAGGAAAACATCCTTTAACCAAATACATTAAATTCAGCTGGTGTTGCCTCGAACTGTGATTATTGGAAAGACAGAAAATATCCCAGGTGTTGTGGGAGTTGGGTAGGGTCTGGGTCAGTCCAGTTAATGGAATTGCAAACGCTGATGCTCTGGACTACAGTCAGAGAGGCAGTAGACTGTTTCTTAGAACCTCCCTAATAGGATTTGCCTGTAACAGCACAGAAAGGATTTGGCAAGCAAATTACTGATGGAAACAAGGGAAATGTTAGCCTAGTTAAGACTGAGGAGCTTTAGAAAGAGCATTTGCATTCAGACAAAGAATATGCTAATTATAACTTAATCTTAGCCACTTGTTAAAGCAGTTACAAGATTTTCCAACATAGATACCGCTGTTCTCCCCTTCCCTATTAGTAGGCAGCGTGACTGTGGGCACCTTGGTTTAATAAAACTGTGCATACATTTTAAGTCCTCATATGGAGGCTTAACATCTTTCCTAAAATGTTAATATTCTAAACCAAGCAGACATTCCTTGGGAATCTCACCACTTCCATCTGTCCCCACCCCCACACTGCCAGACTCGGTTTCTGACCACTCAGTTCCTCAAATCAGAAATTGAAAATCTCTCGAGATTCTTCATTCTGCCTCATGCCACGGTGGTCACCCATTCCAGCCATTTTGTTCTACACCCTCGCTGTCTCCTCTGCATCCCAAGGCAGTGGTTTCTAGCCCACATCATGTCTCCTTGAACTCTTCATAAGAGTTCTGTTCTCCTCTCCTTCCTGTCCTTATCCCCTGGCTTCAGTCTACTACCAAGACCTCTGAAAAAGAACTTCTGAAGATACACATCTGATCACATCACTCCAATAATTCTATGGTACCAGGAAGAACAAAATAAAGGTCACGTCAAAAAAAAAACAAAAACAAAAACAAAAAACTGAGCAAAGAATATGACCAGATGTTTCCTTTGGAGGGGGGGGGGACAATAAATCCGCCTTGCATATCTCTGAGAACAGAAATTTGTGTAAAAACTACATAGGTTTCCTATCAGATTGGAAGACAACAATAAAGACTCATAATAATCTTTGCAGGGCAAGCTATGAGGGACAGACACTTTCACAGATCCCCAGTGGGAGAGTGATTTAGAAAAATCTAGTGGAGAGCCATGTGACACCATGTCTCAAAATCGTAAACAGAGAGACCCAAAATTCTATTTCTAATACATTATCTTCTACATATAGAAAAGCAAATTTAAGCTTTCTCCTTAAACTGGAGAATGACAGAACATACTATTCCATACCCACATAATGGAATTCTATGTAGCTGTCTAAAAAATGGAGGAAAAATGAAGAGGAGAGAAAGAGAGGGTGAGAGGAAATATTAGCTCTCTGCTTCCCGACCCACCAAGATGAAAGGCGCTAGAGTCTTCCATCCCCACTGTGATGGCTCTAGCTTCCATTTCCTCCACAATTATGGACAAGAATTTGAAACCAGGAGCCAACATAAGCTTCTCTTCCTTTGGAGTATTTTGCTGAAACAAAGAGAAAAATAATTAACATGGAAAATGTGTGACACAGAGTAGCGCTGTTGCTGTGGTAACACTGTCCATGTGATGCCGAGACCTTCAGAATGGGTTTTACAGAGGGCTGTGGGAGAGTTTAGGGCTCTGAGTTATGGAAGCCCAAGAATGCTCTAAGTAGAGATTAATGGACCACTCTGGTGGGAGTGGGAAAGACCAGACTGCTGGTAGAAATGACATCTGTGAAGATCATGCCTCGGAGGCCCTTAGGAAGAGAACTGTACAGAAAGATGAGCTGTAGGCTGTTAGGGACCAAGATTTCAGGAACCAAAAATGAACCATGGAAAGTACTAGCTAAGCCAGAGAACAAGTCATAAGCCCACCGCCTTCCCCCAGAGCAATAATACCTGTTTGCTAACCGGCTCCCAAAGATAAGAGCATTCCATGGTCAGGTAGCCTAGCAACAGAACAAATGGCCCCTGACCAGTTACCTTAGCAGACTTCTTGCAGTTGCATGACCTGAATGTCTCCTGTTCTGCACACCTTCCACGTCCCTTCCCCTTCCCTCCTTCCTGCCCCTTCTCCTCTTACACTATATTAGCCATGTGGAGGAAAATAAAGATTGGCGGCTTGATCAGAATACTGTCTTGTTGTCAGTCTCTTGTGTCCCCTGTTCTTTCATTCGCTCCCACAGGTGGGTCACCCCCATTGAAACCCCGCTGGCCGGGGCAGTAGGCCATTTGCGATATACTCTAGGAAGCAATGATCTGGCTATATTCTGCCCATGTCCTGACCATTGAGTAAGGCTGAACTGAGACATGATGGAATAGTCCAGACATTGTGGTGCACACCTTTAATCCTAGAACTCGGGAGGCAGAGGCAAGAAGATTACAACAAGTTTAAGGCCAATCTGATCTCCACATTGAGTTCTAGGTTAGCCAAAGATACATAGTTGTGGTGGTTTGAAAGAAAATGGGCCCCATAGGCTCACAGGGAGTTGCACTACTATGAGGTGTGGCCTTGCTGGAGTAGGTGTGGCTTTGTTAGAGGAAATGTGTCCTGGGGGTGGGCTTTGAGGTCTCCTATGTTCAAGCCAGGTTAGTGGTTCACTGTCTCTTCCTGCTGCCTGTAGATCAATATGTAGGAATCTCAGCTAGTGTTCCAGCACTATGTCTGCCTACACACCACCTTGCTTGTTTTTTTTTTTTTTAATTTTTCTTTAAAGTTTAATCAAAACATTACAATCTTCAAGTTCACTGAGGTGGCTGTCCATGTCCACGACCAAAGTCTCCTCTAAACTGGAATTTGGTGGCTGAGCTATTCGTAAGGTACCAATAGAAATGTCTCTAGGCAAACTGCTCCTTCACATAGCCTAGAAAATTCAGAGACTGCCTTCATGAAGGTTGAGCCCGTTCTTGTCGGCCAGCTCAGGGTGTTTGGGCACATGGACGCCCTTCTTGGCAACCATCACTCCTTCCTTAACACTCCTATCTTCTTGACATGAAGATAATGGACTAAACCCCTGAACATTAACCCAAACCCAGTTAAATGTTTTCTTTGGTAAGAGTTACCATGGTCATGGTGTCTCCTCACAGCAATAGCAATCCTAACTAAGAAAATACTGAAAATTTTATCTCAAGAAAGCTAATTCAAAGGCCTGGCATGGTAACACATGCTTGCCTTTCATTCCAGCACTTGGAAGGCAGAGACATGCAGATAGATCACTGAGTTCAAGGCCAGTTCTGCTCTACAGAGCAAGTTTCTGGGCAGCCAAGACTACATAGAGAAAGCATTTCTTGAAAAACCAAAAAGATAGATTTTTAAAATAAGTAGTGATATATTTATTTAAGTGTATTGGACACAGGCAATTTAAGACAGCATATAAGTCAGGCTCTATATGGCTACTATGCACTATGTTTTGCTGGATTTATAGTGATAATTCCAAGCAACATGTGAACATTGCATTTCAAATTGCAGAAATGTGGCCATAGACAGAGATGTAATCTTTGTTAAAAAGAGATGATCACACTTTACACTGGAATGATGGGAAAAGTACCTCAAGGGCAAGACCCATCCGGCCAAGGAGCTACAGGGGTGCCTGAGCAGGGAACCTAGGGAAATGTTTCATCATGCAGGATCTCAGAGGTGATGACTGCTGTACTTCAAGCTACATATAAGTCTGGCAACAGAAACTGGCATCATCCACAGAGTGATGTTTACAAATACACAGAATGTAAGATTTACAGGGTCATAAAATCTTTGCCAACTTTCCAGAACAAAAAAAATATTGAAGCCAGGCAACATGTACCAAGGTTTGAATCTCTGTGGGGGAAATGGGAGACAGTAAGTCCTCAAGTGGTGGTAGACGGCAATGCAGAGAACTGGACCAGAAGCAAGTTTAGACTATACCCTCAAAGGTCTGCACCTACTGGCTTATATCTTCCAGGTTAAAAAAAAAAAATCAGTGTTCATATTTTCTCTAACACACCAAGAACTAGAGACCAAATATTCAAAACCATGAACTTAAGGGGGGCTCCATAAACTCAAACCACAGCTTTCTGACTCTGGTTTCCCCAGACTCATGGCCACTTACACAGCGCAATAGATTCTGCCAAACGTCTAGAGTTCCTACAGTTTTACCAGTCATAACACTACTTGGAAGTCTAATCACTCTTCTGAGACTGAAGGCAAACTCCTAGCCTGGAGTCCCTGCAAAATCAGAAAACAGGTTACATTCTTCCCTTATACAATGGCACAGGGTCAATGTGTCCATTCTAAAATGAAAAAAAAAAAAAAATGGAGGTTAACAATAGAAGATTGGTTCAAAGAAAAATAGATAAAAACTCAGCAAGGCAAGTCCTGCCGCTCATGACAGGCATTTGTGACTTGTGATAGCAGCACCTGTGGTCTTGTAGGCTTAGGTGGCACCACCCCATGGTCCTCCTGACTACAGTCTCTCCTGAGTCAGCTGTACTCAGTGCCCACATCTTTCCATGGCAGGCATTCCATGAGCTTTTCTGGAATTTCCAACATCCTGGCATCAACACTGAGACTTCAGCCCTTTTTACTCTTTAGTCTTATTCCACTGGATGTATTTATCACAATTTGGTTACCTACTCTCCTATTAACAGACACTGGCCATGCGTGATTTTGGAGAAACTGCAAGTAGAGCCACTACAATCATTGACTTTTTAAAGTATGTGATTTCTCTTGCTAATGAGCTCAGAGTGTAATCTCTGAGACACAAAGTAGGTACACACCTCACATCATACAAAACCTTCTGTCAGGTTTACAAAGCCTGATATTTTACACTCTACCAATGAATCAAAATTCTGGCTGCCCCACATTCTTCTTTGATTTTTGTTACTATTTTTGTTTTTAGTGACTATGTAACATCACCTCATGTGGTTTTACTTCCATTTCCTTAATGACCAAAAATGTTGGGTCCTTTCTGTGTGTTTATAATTCACTTACATATTTTCCTTTTTGGAAAGATTTTTTGTTTTGTTTTGTTTTGCTTTGTTTTTTGCCTGTTGCCTGTTTCCCATTGATTTATTTATCTTTTTTTCCAGGAGTGCTGTGTAGGATCTGGGAAAAGTGCTTTGTCACAGATGAATCAAGAACATTTCCCAGTCTAATGCTGTCCTATTGATTTGTTCATTTGTATTAAATTGCATTTATTTATTCATTTGACAATGTTTTCTGGTGATGAATTAAAATTTTAATCATTGATAATTTTTCAGTTTCCCTTATGGTTGAGGTGGATTATTCTCTGACCTATCATTGAAATACTTTGCAAAAATATTCTATTTCTTTTCTAGATGTCTTAAAGTTTTAGTAGTTTACTCTGAGCAGAAGGTTTATCGCTCAGTCATATAAAATTGATGAAGCATTGAAACATAGGAGTGTGCAGAGTACCTGTAGCGAATGTGTTTGTATTAGGAATAGCCTTTCTGGGTTCCCCCTTCGCTGATGGCTGTAGGGTAGAGTTAGCCCAAAGTGAAGTCTCATGCATGGCAATATGAGAGTGAAGCAGCAATTTCGGGGTGGGGGGGGCACTAGCAAAATCTTTGGAAGTGAGAGAGGGATGCAAAGATGTAGACAGGTCCCAACATCCCTTCTGCCCTCCCCTCTCCAGGTTCAGGCTTTTGAACAGCTTGCCCTTGTGGCCAGTACTCACCACAATCCCACAAGATTCTTATCAGCTCACGGATGCAATGGCCAGTAAGAGCAAACAGCTCCCTTTGCCAGCCTGTGTGGCTTTGGATCCCTAGCCAGGGATTTCCCTGCAAGCTCCTGCTTTTCCAACGCTGACTGGCCGTTTCTGTTCTCTGTCATCCTCACTGAACTTTCATTTCCCACCTCCCTCCCACATGCTAGCTGCATTGACACATTCCCTGTTTGGCTATCCTCACTGAGGCTCAGCTTCCCGGACTAAGTCCTTACCAACACAGAGACAAAGTGGCATCCCCAGCCAGAGGATGTGGGGTCCAGAGTACAATGGTGCAGATTCTGATGCCAACATGGCTGATTGCTTCTCAGAAGTCTTGTAGGGTTAAGCTGTGTGGAGAACAGAGCAATGCATTTCATTCCCACTACTTGTTGGACCACATGAGAAAACTCATTTTCACCTTCATTGGTTGACTTCACCTGTTTGTTTGTTTGTTTGTTTGTTTACTTGCTTCTTTCTCCATTGAGTTGTGGGGTTTTCTTTCCCACTTTTTATTTACTCTTCTCTCATATATTACATCCCTACTACAGTTCCCCCATCCTTCTACTCCCCTAGTCTCCCCCCCCCCACTCCCCTTCCTCCACATTCACCCCCTCCACTTACCCTTAGAAAAGAGCAGGCCTCCCAGGACATCAGCTAAATACTGCATAACAAGCTACATTAAGACCAGACAAACATTCTCACATCAAGCCTGAAAGAAGCAACCCAGTAGGAGGAAAAGGGACCCAAAGACAGGCAAAGGAATCAGAGACAGCCTCTACTCCCACTGTTAAGCGTCCCACAGAACACAAAGCTACACAACTGTGACATACATGCAGAGGTCCTAGGTCAGACCCATGCAGGCTCCCTGATCTCTAGGAGCCGGCTTGAGTCAGGGTCAGCTGATGCTTCCACATTGTTGTTTTAAGGCTCCTGTGGAACGCAGCCTTTCAGTGCTCTCTGGAAACTTAAGTATATTCCTCACCGTGGAAGCATCACTAGCATCACCATCCAACATCATCTCTTTCACCATTTCCTTGAAGTAAAATAGGACCACAGCTTTACAGATGCAGATAAAATTAGTTTTAAAGTAACGAAGGAAAGCAGAGTTCAAGCTGCCCTGAGGTTTTGAATTCCTTATAGATTTCTATTGTTTTTCTTATACCGATTCCCCTTGACCACACAGTCAAGAGCTGGCTGAACCACCCCTTCCCCTGAGAGAATTAATGCATATTCGGGTTAGGAAATCTTGTCTGGGTCTTGCTAAGCATCCTGTCTTGGACACACCACATGGTATCCCATTTGGGATGATGGTCTGTAAGAGCAAAACCAAGAGAGTTCTTCTGAAGGCAGGAGTTCAGTCACGTGTGTCTGCCCCTGTTAAACGAATTGATGCTGCTCTCTGCTGTCTTTCACTGTCTTGTTGATGGGAAAGGAGAGGAAGGGGGTGGCTCTCTGAAACAACTGCAGAATGAGGCTAAAACATGATCAAATTGCAAAGCACTGTTCATTCAGGGAGCCTGCCTGGTTGGGGAAGAACCTCAAAGTTTCCAAGAGGCTTGCAGATTTCCTCTGTAAAACATGAGATTGCTCTGCAATGTTGCGTTTCAACTGCTCTCCAAATGAACAACTACTTTGCATCCATGAGGTTCTATGTTGGGAGCATGGCTCTGGACCTGCCACTGAAAAGCCAAAGGGATGAGCTGCATGCTGGGCTGGTCTGTTTTTTATTGCTCTACCTATATTTGATGAAGTTCAGAGTCGTATATTTATTAAACTCAGAATTATTTTGCTTTTTAAAAGGTAGTAAAGCAGCCAGGCTGTGGTGGTGCACACCTGTAATTCCAGCACTCAGGAGGCAGAGGCAGGCAAAGCTCTGTGAGTTCGATGCCAGACTGGTCTACGAAGCAAGTTCCAAGACAACCAAAGATGTTACACAGCAAAAGCCTCTTTCAAAAAAAAACAAACAAAAGAGTAATAAAGCTTTAAAAGAGACTACTCTGTGTTTATCAGGATTATTTATAGCTTTAAATGCTATAAAATATGTTATTTACAGTTGATTCTTCACAGCCTAGAAGAAGCAATATATGTAAAACCTTATTTATGCATTTATATATTAATTAATCTTTTACTGTAGCTAGCATTATTGAAAACATGGCATAGAATCTCAATCTAAGGGGGAAATGAATTTTTAAATTCTTTTACCATGTCTGTTATGGGCCTAAGGGTCAGACAAGCGAGTGAAAAACTATAAAAATGAGATAAATGTCACAATAGAATTTGGTAAAAATTGCTATAGGAATATAAAAGAATCTATTCATTCTGCTAAAGGGCTTTGGAAATAAATGTATCACATGATAGTTTTCTCCCCCTGAAATGGATTGGCTTATTGACTTGCATTTTTTTTTATTTTGGATCCCTATGCAAACAATCTCAATCTCTCTCTCTCTCTCTCTCTCTCTCTCTCTCTCTCTCTCTTTCTCTCCCCCCCCCCCCCGCATAACAGTGGTATGTCATGTATCATCCTCTGTCTCTCTCTACCTTTATTTTGAAACAGGGTCTCTCTCAATGAACAGAATTCATCCATTGAGATAGGATGGCTGACTTGTGAGCTCCAGGGATCCACCTGTCTCTGCCTCCCAGCATTCAGGTTACAGATGTACAACTGCCATGCCTGACTTTTACAGGATCCTGGGGGGTCAAACTCGGGTCCTCATGCTTGCTCAGCAAGAACTTGACCCTCTGAACCATATTTTTAGCCAATTTCTTTATTTTCCAAGCAGGATGGACAATGTTGGGAATGTGTTGTGTAACAGGGGCTAGCCATCTGAGTTTGGAACTATGCAACAGAGAATCCACTAAAGGGAACCTACATATGGGCCTTTCAGAGATGGTCATATATCGTTTTCCTGCCAAGTTGAAGAAAATCTTATGAAGACTGTCCGTCCAAATGTGTCCTTTCAAGTACACAATCAGTACATTACTTTAATATAGAAAGGAAGTATAAAGCTGAAAGAGCTATGTTTTCCAGGTGCTTAAATCATTGCATCGTGTTCCTCCTGAGCTATGAAAAGGTTCTCAGTGACTCTCGACACATATTTCATTTGGCTTGTTGACAGTTTATGAAGGGCGAGAGGAATTTCTCCCTCTCATGTCTGATCAAGTACACAAAGTGAATGCCAGCAATTAACTTAAAACTTGGCACCAGTCAAGTCCCATGCCT
Source organism: Onychomys torridus (assembly GCF_903995425.1). NCBI lineage: Eukaryota > Metazoa > Chordata > Mammalia > Rodentia > Cricetidae > Onychomys > Onychomys torridus. The sequence goes on from NC_050453.1 coordinate 26,255,458, forward strand.
CATTTAACAATAGGTCTGCAATTTCTGACCCCGTGATGGTGCTTTTCCTTGGCGCCTTATTCCCTCAGTGTGTCAGGAGTTTGCAGTCTCCAACTCGTTCTCGAGTCCATACATTTCCCAAAGTGCAAACCTTCCAGCAATTTAGGAAATGGTAAAATGTTTTAATACAAAGCGTATATGTTTCTAGAAAGTTCACTTCTTTATCTTATGTTGAAATGTACAAAATGTAGAGAGCTTCAGGGGAGCATGGGATTTCTTCTAAATAAGCTCTCCATAAAGAGCAGTTTGTAAACATCATTTGTGTTTTAAATAGTACAGGTGATAATACTAACAGATTCACTGAATGTAAATTTGATGTGGCTCCAGTGTTTATTTTGTTTTATTTTTTTATTTTCATTTATGAAAATGTTATAATAAAACACATGATTTTATATGCTAAGTAAATAGTAAGTAGTTTATTTATGTCTAGTTTGTTTTCATTAGCAAAATTTCATAATTTTCCATCTAGAGTTATAATTTTAGTGAAACTAAAAATTAAACAATTCAAACTTTTATAATCCATTTCATTTTGTGCCAATTGTCAGATTTTTATGAATATATTAAACTAATTCCTTTAGAAACACCTAAAATTCTCTCTCTTATATGAAGCTGGTTACCATCCTAATCCACATAGACTTTACACATTGAGTGATTTCAGCTTATTTACCTCTAATTTACACTTTAAATACATGATAACAAGCCAGGGATAAAGTTGACTGATGAAGATCTAGGGTAACACGCACAGAGCCCTGGGTTTGGTCTCAAACCTGAAAGAGAAAGAGGAGGAGGAGAAGGAGGAGGAGGAGGAGGAGGAGGAGAGGTGGGGGAATGGAGGAGGAAGGGGGCATGAGAAGGGAAGAAGATATCTTAAGGGAGATGGAAATAGAGAGGCTGGTATAGCAAAAGAGAAGTCGAGGTTGAGTAACTGGGGGAAGAGGAACCACCTAGAGAGAAAAGAGGTGCAAGGCAGAACAGCGTTGAGTTGAATATTTTGGAACAAAGTGTTATATATATGAAAAGGACATAGCAAAACTCTTATTTGGTATGCTATCCTAAAAAAAAAATTTAATTTTAAAACCTAACCCTGGTTTTGAGAAATAAATGAAAATGTACCGTGTCTTGGCATAACACACTGCCAATATTCTTAGGTGGTTTTTTCATAGCAAACTCAGCCCCAGCCACCTATTCACTCACTCAGCTGTGCACTCATCTCACAGGTAATCAATGAGCAGCTATGACTTGTCATGTGTAAGATGATAAGCCAGTGGCCAGCCTCAGTAACACAGATTAATGGACAAATACATATGTGTATTTCTTACAAGGCAGTGATGGTCATGATTTCAAGAGGATATGGAAGTACTTGGGCAAGTCTTCTTAATTGGAAATGAAACATTGTGAAAGAATTATGAGATAAGCAATATATGGATTGTATTGTGACAAAATGAAAAATCACAAACAATAATCTTAAAAAAGGAAAGTTCAACACTGTCAATACAGAATATCCAAAATTTTCTTATCAGTTGAACAAAAAAAAAAGGAAAGAAAGGAGTTAAGTAAATTTCATACTCTCTCCATTTTTAATACATTCAAAACATGTGCAACTTCAAGTTGTTAGTTAAAAATCTTCAGGAACTATAAGTACAAATAAATGAATTGCTAAATGATGGATTCACTGCTTCGGAGTGCAAATAAAACTCTCATTGGAAAAAAAATATTGACCTACCTGAGGCAGCTCACCTAATATAAAGAGCTAAACATCTTTATTTTCAAGGATGAGTGCATTTTACTCAGAAGAGAGACTTGATTATACCTTTCTTTTCTGGAATCCCTGAGGGCTGGGTAATTCCATAAGGGTGGTATTCTCATTGATTCTAGCAACTGTGCATATTTTTAGAGGGCAGGAAGATTCAAGTAAGATGCTGAGAACCATACTTGACTAAATAATTTTATTTGTTATAGAGGTCAGAAATTCTCAGTAATAGGATTTGGATTTTCTAAAATAAACCAGCCAAATAAATATGAATCACCACTCCCCTGCCTTAGCTCAAATATGTCAGAAAACAATATCAAATGATAGTGATTGCTTCATTGGGGCTAGGGAGACAGTTCAGTAGATAAGGGCTTTTGTTGAACAAAAGTAAGGAAATGAGTTTAAATCCCCAGAACCCATATAAAAATCTGTGGAACTGGAGAGATGCACTGCCTGCTTTTCAAGAAGAGCTGAACTTGATTCCCAGCACTCACACAATGGCCAACAAGCATCTGTAACGCTAGTTCCACAGGATCTAATGCCCTCTTTTGGCTTCTGTAGACACTACACACACAGTACATAGACATACATGAAGGTGAAACACCCATACACATAAAAAATAAATAAATAAATATTTTTTAAATTCCTGTACGCCTTCACGAACCTACAAGCCCAGTGATGATTGTCAGGAAAGGAATGAAGGAGACAGGAGAACTTCTGGGTCTGCTGCTTGCCTGCCATGCCAAGAAAAGGTAAGTTCCAGGTTCAGTGAGACCCGGACTCAAGGGAAGGAGTCAGGGAGCAATAGAGAAGGACAGTCAGTGTCCTCCACTGACCTTCTCACATGTGAACATATGTGTGCATATTTGCACATACACATACACACATGTACACATGAAAATAAATATTTTTTGGAAATAGAAAAATAATAAGAGTTTATTTCACATCAGAAATCATGCTATATTTTTTCTTCTTCATGACAGCCCTAAAATTTAGGTATAGAAAGTATTCAATAAATAACATTTTAAATAAGTAAATAAATATTTCATTTGTCAAATTACTCTTAAAACTATTTGGTTCACTCATCTAAGAACAAAAGTTAGCAAATACCATGTGTACTGCAGCTAAAAAAAAATCTTATAACCTCCAAGTTTTGAATTACAGAGTCCTTACAATACAAGCCACCCATAGAACATGGTGTGTATAATAGCTACTGGATGAGAAACGCATGCATGGATGAGCAAATGAATAGATAGATGTGTGCATAAAAGACAAAGGCATTCTAAAAACAGTAGACTGGGGACTCTAAGAAAAGACCAAATAGGGACTTCACATGAGGTAACTCTGAAACAAAGGACTAAAATATGCATCTTTCCATCAAGGTGTGGTGGGGGTGACTTCCATTCTCTAATTCTGGTCTTTCCCACACTGAAGCCAAATGGAAGAAAGAATGTACCAAGGAGAGAGAAACTGAGCTTGCAGGTCCTAGCCTTCACAATAAAAGAGTTGGGACAAATTCGATGGGTTTGATCAATGGATTTAACAAAATAATTTGAGACTTTATGGCTTATTGATCAAGGAACTATGCCTGAGAGGTGCCCATCCATCACCTCTGAGGCCAGAGAACTCCCAGAGAAAACACTGTTCCTGCCGCAAATCAGTCACCCTTCGGAATTCAAAAGTTCAATGGCTTCATCTACCAGCAAAGCCTCAGCAAGGCCTAACAAGGCATTATTCTTTCTGTGCGAGAAAAGAAAAGAAGGGACAGCCAGCAGAAACTGCATTAGGAAGCAAATACATACCATGGGCGTAACCCTTACCATGACCTTGTCAGTAAGTGATGGAAGCCTTATTCAAGAGATAAGGAGAGTGTCCCGGAACATTTAAGTCACCAGACTCAGAGCTCAGCTCCAGTCCAGTCTGCTCCACAACTTTCCCATCTCTGCCTCCATTTTCCTTGCCAGCCAACTAGCTGGGCTCCATAAACAGATGTCACCTTTTAGATAAGTCAAAAGCGCTCTGTCCCAAAGAATTGAAAGATGGCTAAACAAAACCCAAAGTGTCAGCATTCTTCTTAGTGGTAGATCACAGCCCTGAACAAACAAAAACGAAGACCACGATTTCATGATGGACATCTTCCGGTACAAGAGACAGAAATACCTGATAACCTGAGGGGCAGGTAAGTTCATTTACTAATCTAGACTCAATGGGGTATAAAGCAAAATCTTGTTTTTAAATCATGACAAGCCTGTTTTCATCTACTATGCTGAGGTTTTCTTCCTGACCGCTGCATGGAACCTAGGATGCTTGGCATAGCTTTGCTTCTTCATTTCCATCCAGATATATTGAACAATCTTCTTTTAAGGGATATTAAATTCAAATTCCATCTAATAACAAAGAACTGTTTTTCTATTCAGTCACATTTAAGAGATAAGTGCACACACAACCTACACAGACAGAGGTCAGAGGAGGGGTGAAGGGGTAGTGATGATACAGGAGAGGTAGGTGGGGATTAAATTGGGTAGGCTTCCAAGACCAGAGGAAGGCATGGGTTTGACTGGAAGGGCAGAAGACATTGGAGCACTTGGAATTGAGTAGTATTTAAATGTGGTTTGATGTTTTGTGGATCACTTTGGTGCTGTGTGAGTAATAGATGATGGAGTTATAATCATACCTATGAAGTAATATGGGTGCAATGAAGACCAGTTAAGGACATCATGCTTGACGTGTATATCCAGTGTAGTTATGAAACTCTTGCACTCAGACAACTGAGAGCACACCATGCAGTTCTACACAATACCCTTCTCATTCTTCTTCAGATATTATATACTCAAGGTATAGATTCTGGGGCTAAAAGTAGAGGGGATGCATTGGAGATACACACAGTTCCATAGACTTCAGTGAAGTTAGTAACAAGAAAGGCCTTAAATAAAGATGGTGTTTGGCTAATCAACTATGGATTCCCATATCCTCCCTCCTCCCACACCCCAGCCTTACCCCCAATCCACCTTCCATTCCCACCTCCTCCAAGGCAAGGTCTCCCCTGGGGATTCAGCCCAGCCTAGTAGATTCAATTGAGGCAGGTCCAGTCCCCTGGACCAAGGTTGAGCAAAGTGTCTCAGCATAGGCCCTAGGTTCCAAAAAGCCAGCTCATGCACCAAGGACAGGTCCCAGTCCCACTGCCTGGGGACCTCCTAAACAGCTCAAGCTCATCAACTATCTCACTTATCCAAAGGGCCTGGTCCAGTGCCATGGGGCTCCTCAGCTACAGTTCATGTGTTTCCACTACTTTGGCTATTTGTCCCTGTGCTTTTTCTAATCATGGTCTCAATATCTCTTGCTCATATAATCCCTCCTCTCACCCACCAGTTGGATTCCTGGAGCTCCATCTGGGGTTTGGCCATGGATCTATGCATCTGCTTCCACCAGTCACTGGATGAGAGTTCTGTCAAGACAGGGTGTTTGGCCATCCAATCACCAGAGTAGGTCAGCTCAGGCACTCTCTTGACCATTGCCAGTAGTCTATAGTGGAGGTATCTTTGTGGATTTCTGGGGACCTCTCTAACACTCTGCTTCTTCCTATTCCCATGGGGTCTTCATTTATCATGGTGTCTATTTCCTTGTTCTCGAGAGTGGAACATTTTTATTCAAATCACTACAACACTCTACCCCCAAACTGTAATTCCATCTACCCTGACCAGCGTTCTACCCATAACTACTGAAACAAGCAGCGATGATGTACCACTACTTCTCTCCACATCCATGTGTCCTTTAAGAACTTCCTCAGAGATACTAGGAAAGATTTGTTGGTGGCAGTCCTCTCAAGCCCGAGAAGAATGATTTCTTCAGAATCCTGCTGTCATCTATCCTCCTCCCATGAGCAGCCTGGAGATTCACAGTCGCAAAGTACAGGGTCTGAACACAAGGCTTTGATCCTGGGGGTTGGCCAAGCTCCAGCTTCTTCTCTTTGCAACCTCGCTCTGCCATTTGATGTTAAATATAGAATGCACACAGGGCAGAGTGAAAACTCCAGAGTCATGGACGAATTCTAGTTCTTCCTGTCTCCCCATCTATCACCATCTGCTTATTGTCTATTTTATGGTATTATCAACACAGTGCCTGATTATTTCTAGTTCCTTTCTTCTGCTGAAAAGACACCCACCCTCTCAGTGTGGTACATTATGCTTTGAAATATCACAGCTACTAATGATATGAGAAAATGTCAGAATTCACCTTGCTAGAACCCCCAGGAAGCCGGGAAATTAAGTCAAAAACATCAAATTGCAGAAAGCATCATACAATGTTGTAGAAGATGGAGAGGAAAGAGTAAGAGCTAGAAGGCAGGGAGAAAGGCTGCAAAACACTCTCTTCAGGATATGACAGCAACCCTTGCAACCATGATCTCACAGAAGCTGTGGTTACCTGCACTAGGCCTGCACAGGACTAGGCCTGTCAACAGCCAATCTTCAGTCAGGGAGGAGCTCATGAGGCCTTCACCTTACCTGTTAACTATTAGCAAATGATGAATTCTAGGGGAGAGGCAGTCGTCTACTTCAGTTGTGTGCTAAATAGTGAGCTCACTGGGCTCCAGAGGATGCTTCCAAAATCAGTAGGTCACAAAACAGAACAAAAATGGCATGAATGAAAGAAGGAGATCTGTGGGGAGGAAGCGATGATAGGGTGGAAGAGATTGGAAAAAAAAGGGGGGTAGAAGGTGAGAGTAAACATAACGCACTAAATAGGTATATGAAATTGTCAAAGAGCAAACTTAATCAATAAAAGGGGGTTGTCCCAAAGAAGATGCTCCTGGGACTTGGAAAGAACATGTACACTCTGCCCAACCTCCTGTGTCCTTCATGTCTTTAGCTGCTTGACAACAATATAATTCTCAAAAGATTTGACAAGTAAGCACTATACCAAGAACTGTATGAAACCTGGGAGATTCTCCATGGAAATGTGTCTCTTCCATCATTCTGTTGACAGCAAGGCCACTGAAGCTAGCTCTGTAATCTGGCAATCACCATAGGCCTCAGTTCCTTGGTTTGCTAACAGAGAGAGTGAAGTCGGTATTCTCTGTTTCTTTGTCGTTTTATTATTTAAAAATCCCAAATTCCATGAGTGCTATAGCTAAGTTAAATGGACTAATTGGTCAACTAGAATAAAGTAGTCATTCTTTTACAGTAGATTTAATTAAAACCTACTGTAACCATAATAGATGTTCTTCTGAAATGCCTTGGATTTTTGATCTGGGTATTACCATACTTCACATGCATTTTCATATCTATGCTCATATTGTAACTTGAAATTTTTATCCAAAACAAATTGACTACACACGTTTCTACGCTATATTTAGTACCTAATACTGAAGAGATCAATGTTTGACTGACAGGCAAAGAGGTTCTAGTTGGTACAGTTTATTTCAGATTTTTTTCTTGAATATGAAAAATACTTTGACATCATTGAGTAATGAAAAACCACAAACATAAGTTATTCTGTATGTTCTTTCATCAAGTCATCATAAACATTACTCAAGTGACTGTGGGAAAAAGTGTCTAAACTCAACCACAGACTACATCAAGACTGAGTTGAAGTGAGGAATCTAAAACCAATGCCTCAAACCATTAGGAAACTTTCAGACCCAGAAAATGCTTGGCCCATTATTTCCTCCATTCTCACCATGTCCCCAGGTCATTGTTATGTGATGTAGAATTGTTAACTTCCATTTGTAGATGATTCAATGGAGGATTAGAGAACATTCCAGAAGCATGATTCTCGAGTTGGATTGCCACCTCCATAGGAAACCTTGCTGGAGTCTTTTCAGTTGGTTGCTGTGACATGCATTTTCCCCCTAGATATACAAATAGAATCTACTCAGTCTGTCTGATGTTACCTGGATGTGGATACTGGTAAAAATCAGGCTGGACCATTTCCAAAGGAGGTGGCAGTTCGACTCCAAGACCAAGTGCATATGCTTGAGTTCCTAGAACAGAAGGCTGCCTCAGACAGAAAGCAAGATGTTGTGAAGGCAGCAGGGGCAGCTGCCTCAACTATATGCCCTCTGAGCACAGATATGAATAAAGGAGATTATCATCAAATTGGCTGCGATTTCTAATTACCTTCAAGGGAATGGGCTTGCCCATGTAGTTCCTTAGTTTCTTCAGCTGCCTGTTCTCCTTGAAACGATAGGAAGGATGTGTGATCAAATCCTTTAGATTGGAGGAAAGGAAAGTTTGGCCTCCGAGAGTTTAGTTAGCATGCCTAAAGTCAAGTGGTCATTAGACTAATCTCTGGGCCAAGACTTGAAATAGAAATCCTTCCCCTTCATCCTTGATAAAGTGAATTTTGGTGATTTATTTTAGAAATGTCTTAAAGATGTAAAACGCTGGAGGCCACTGTTCTAGCCTTCACATGAGCTTAATCCTCTACCTTCTCTTTCAGCTACCTTCTAGAACCACACTAGACAGAGTTTCTGTGATTCTCTGAATCATACTGTCATGAGACCTGGAACAAACAGTTCCCTTTAGTTGATCAAATTCTCAGAGTGGAGAATTAGGACTCCCATGCTGACTGGAAGGCGGGCAAAGAGAAAAGAGTTAGCACTCTCCCACAAGCAGCCGTGATTTTGACCCAGATATTTAACTCCTTTGTGTTTTGTTTTCTTGCACATAAAATACAGGGATTAAATACATGTTAGCTCTTTGAGTTGATGTCGACAGTACAGGTTAGCTTCATTACAGGCAAGAAAGAGAAAAGGCAATATGATTAGAGAGGCTTTATCCAAACCTTGGCCATAGATAAGGCTGTGAATTCTCAGTGTGGTCTGAATTGGATTCTAGAATTTATTGTCGACTTCTGAGAACATCAGCCCAATGTGTTGTGGCTTCAAAGGTCAATAAAATGATAAGTATTATCCAAAGGGGTATTGTAAAACACAAAGCAGGACACATTTACCATTTACTAGGAAGCAGGCCAGCGAATTCCCTTCTGAAATGCCTTGTTCTCCTGGCTGCTGCCCCTCTCAAAACAGACTACAGGGTCTGAACGCATCCAAAAGGGGAAAATCGAAATTGCTTTCAGCATGGGAAGTGGTAATCACTGAAGGACAGAGTAAAATGGTTTAAATTACACTACAATTACGAAAAAGCAATTCTCTGCCATTAGTCCCCCATATAATATTTAATAACATCTCTTAATTTAGTTATGCATACATATTTAAAGTCTCAGATTAAATAAATTAAAGTGTTATATTAGGAAGAATGCTTCTCCTAGTGCTCACATTTCATGAAACAATTATACTCCAACTCTGCAGGCACACCTTGAGGATGGAGAGGTTTCCATCATTAAAGTAGCAGCCTGAGTCATCAGACATGGTTTGCATTGCACATCCTACAGCCAGGAAAGCCTTTTGAGCTGCAGCGGTTTGCAACCATGGATCATGCTTCAACACAAATTACCTTCCAACCTACAAGTGCCCATTCAACAGCACTTGGAAAATGGGTCATTTCATTCATCTTATAATTATGCTTAAGATAATTAGGACACTATTTGATACACTTTCCACAGCCTATCTACTTACCCGAGCTGCTCTTTAAATGTGTCAATAATAACACTAAATACTTGAAATTGTGTTATAATACCCCCAGAAAAAATAAGGACTGCACCCAATGGCTTTGACTTCTCTTATTTTAATTATTTCACTAAATGCTTTCTCTCAGCAACAAAACCCAGCACTGATTGAAATGAATTAAGGATACTTTATCTAGATTTTAAAAGATATTCTTTTTTTAATTTCAGAGAGTTTGCCATTCATATGAAGAATTGCAGGTTCTAAAATAAAACTTCCGCTCCTTCTCCAGGAGACAGAAAATAGCTAAATTTACAGCTAGTTTTATAAGTTTATAGTTCTATATTGATTATGAATGGTGACATGATTGTTAAGGCTAACCTTTGGTTATATCTTTTAAATATTGTTACAAGGCTAACCTTTGGTTATATCTTTTAAATATTGTTACACACTACACTAACTGTGAAAGAGATTGGAAAGTACTCCACATACAGTGGTGTGACAAGTAACAACACTTTAGTCAATGCCAGAACACAAATGTGGCCATGGTACTATATGACCATGAGCCTGAAATTTTCTCATAGCCTGGTGGCTTGCTAGCTGCTATAACACCACAAACAACACTTATTCCTATACTCCTATATCACCAACTGTACACAAATGTAGCACCTACGATTAGGATTATGTATCTCAGATACTATTTGACAATGATAAATTATGTCATTGGTTTATTCTATATAACACTGTGATGGTTAATCTCAGTTGCCAACTGTGGTGGTATTGTATTCCCAAATTCAAAAATATTGTGCACCCTAATAAACTTATCTGGGGTCAGAGAACAGAACAGCCACTAGATACAGAGGCTAGAAAATGATGGCACTCAGGCCTTTAATCCTAACATTCCAGAGGCAGAAATCCCTGTGGATCTCTGTGAATTCAAGGCCACATTGGAAACAGCCAGGCATGGTGACTCATGCCTTCAATCCCAGGAAGTGAGGGCAGAAAACAGAAAGGTATATAAGGCATGAAAACCAGAACTAGGTTGGTTAAGCTTTTAGGGTTTTTGAGCAGCACAGTTCAGCTGAGATCCATTCTGGATGAGGACTCAGAAGCTTCCAATCTGAGGAAACAGGATCAGCTGAGGAATTGGCAAGGTGAGGCAGCTGTGGCTAGTTCTGCTTCTCTGGTCTTCCAGCATTCACCCCAATACCTGTCTCCAGGTTTGTTCTTATTAATAAGACTTTTTAAGATTCATGCTATATCCAACTTGATGAAATATAGAATCACCTGTAAGATGTCCCTATGAGCATTCTTGTGGGAACTATCTTAATTAAATTAATCAAGGTGGGAAGAAAGACCCACTGTAAGTGACACCTTCCCCTAGATGGGGATTCTTGAACTATACAAAACCGATCACCATTTATCACATCCATCATTCACTGCTTCCTGCTTGTGGATGTCATATAAACAGCTGCTTCCAATTCTTTCCGCCTTGATCTTCCTACCACGATAGACTGTACCCCAAAACAGCAAGCCAAACTAAACCCTTCCTTACATTGCTTTTGTTGGCTATTTCATCAAAGCAGCATGAAAAAATACTAAGACAGTTCTCATTTTTATCATCACTGTTGAGGGTACACTTACTTATTTTTCAAAACACAATTTGATATATAAAATATTTGCCATGTTGTTCTGATAGCTGCTGGATTTTCTGTTCATTATCTGACTTACATGTATTACTTCTTTGTTCTTTACTTAATTGTATTTTGCTTTGCTTTTCAAAAGCCTAGAAATTCTAATACACAGGGAGACAAACACATACAAAACACACACACACACATACACACACATGCATACACTAATACATATGCTCTATACACCCTATGTTTAGTAAGCATTATCATACTCTATGATGTTCTTACAGTGATGAAGTAACCTAACAAATTTCTCAAAATGAATCCCCATTACTGAGCATCCCAAGAAAGCCAGCCATGCAGTTCCGGTCTGAACTGAGGGTCTGACAACCAGAGAGTTAATTGTTTAAGTCCCCAGCTGAGAGAGCAAATTCTTCCTCCATCTTTTGATTCTATTAACAATCTCAGCAGACTGCATAACGTTCACCCATAGTAGTCAACCCAACCTGCTTACTTGCTCTAGAGATTCCAGTGTCAAATTCATCCAAAAGAACCCTCACAGACTCTTCTGAAATAATCTTGGACCACTCTCTGCCTCAGTCAAGTTGACACATAAAAGGAGTCATTGTGACTGGTGTATAATCCCTAATTTGGAAATCAGTGCCTTGTAAAGTTGAGTGTTTTAGCCTCAGTTGTCATCTGACACCAAATGTTGAGAGTGTGCCATTGAAATTCCTGCTTTATATAATGTCTTAGCTGCTTTTTCTATCACTGGGATAAAATAACATGACCAAAAAAACTTATAGAAGAAACATGTGCCTGAAATTACAGTTCTGGATGAATAAAAGTTCATCACCAACACAGCAGTGCAAAATGTCAGCAAGCTAGCATGGCGACTGGAGCTGGAAGCTGAGAGCTGAGGACTTACATCTCAAACTGCAAACAGGAGACAGACAGAGCACCTGGCATGACACAAGTCTTTTGAAACCTCAAAGCTCACCTTCAGTGGCATACTTACTTCAGCCAGACCACACCTCTTAATCCTCTGCAAACAGCCACCAACTGAGGACCAAGTATTCAAATGCCCAAGAATTATGGGGACATCTTCTTCCAACATATCACCTGTTCTCTCTCCATCTCTCCTCTTCTATCCTTTTCCCTCGTCTTCTTTCTGACCCTCTTCTTCCCTCTCCCCTTTTCTCTCTCCCTCCTTTCCTCTCCCTTCTCCTCTCTCCTCTTTTGAAGTTCATGTCTGAAACTGGTTTTACATTGATGTGAAACTTTCCATTTAGAAACACAAGTTTTCCATTTTGAGAGATGCATCTGCATTATTTCATTGATAACATCAACTATTGTGGGGATGTATTAAGGCAACTCCATGTGGTTAAAAAAGAGCTTTATTTTGGGGGATAACTTACAGCTAGTAAAGGGGTTGGTTACATGATCCAGGAGAGGTGAGGTGCAGTCCAGCTGGGTTTTCTGGAGAACTCCGCTCAGTCTACCATCCAGCATCCAGGATCACCAGGAACCAAGAGAGCCTGCTCATCCGGATCTCAGGTCTTAAGGGGGTAGGTCATAGGTAGGTGTGAGAGTTGCCAGAAGTCTCACTTGGGTTGTACTTCCAGGTCAAAGCTGAAACAGCTACCCATTACAATCAACCTTTTACTTTCTCTTTTTTCTAGAAATACTATCCCTCACTTGTTGGGACAGACCTCCAATTTTTTTTTACCTTTTTCTCTCTGGTCTTTCTGTATTTTGACTTGCTCTGGTTTCTAGAAAATGTTGTCCAACTATAGTATTAAGTCATTTCTTTCTTTCTTTTCTTTTTTTTTTTTTTTTGAAACTTTATAAATGGGATGCTTTCTGTCATTGTTCCTAGGAATCCCTATTTATTTTGTTGGCAATATTAATTATATTTTGAAGGGGTTTTTTCCTCCCCTTTATCTACAAATTTCTGTTCCCTCTGGATCTCCTTTTTTTCTTTTTGTTTTAGCTTCTTTCCTTCATATTGGACTATTTCCCCAACTGTCTGACAATATTTGGCTTTCACGTGTAAGAATGATCATAGGCTTGTGTGCAAAGGTTGAACTTGCCCTCAGAGGTTTCTTGGTAAAATGATAGGAAAGTAAGGTTGACATTCAAGGAAGAAATAAATTTCAATGTCTGAAGAGCCTTTCTCCAGAGGCAAATGTTCCATTTACTATAAGGTTAACCCAGACAGAATAAAAGAAAAGGGTGGCTGTTTCTGGCCCTTGTCTCCTAGAAGTTTACTATCAGAAAGGAATGTGGATATGTTATAGCTTACTATATATTTGTTTGATTCCTTTGTTTCAGCCCATGCCTATTCCAGTCCTTAATATATATTCTTGTGCCAGAGATTAATATGGCTGCTATATATAGAATTTCTCCACAGTATCAACCTTTCTTCTACCAGGGAAGAAAAGGGGATATCGTCTAGCACCTAATGAATGGGCAAGAAGTGAGCTTGTGAAGCCAGTTCCTCCATCTGTAGACTCTCAACTCTGTGTTCAATGGGATGTCTCATCCCCATCATCCAAGTATCTTCCAGATGCTGAATGTTGCAGGGTGTGGCACAGAAAACTGTTCACTCTGTATTGGTGTCCACAATGACACTGGTTTCGATTCACATGGTTCACTAAAAATTAACACTTGCCTTTCTATTTCCTTCTCCCAAAATGTGCCATCTAGTGTTTATTATTTTCTCTTCTATTTTTGTTGAGGGTTAATAACTTATATTACTTTTTACTTTTTAAAAAAGATTTCTTTTAGGAGCTGGAGAGATGGCTCTGTGGTTAAGAGCCCTGATTGTTCTTCCAGAGGACCTGGGTTTGATTTCTAGCACCTGTGTAGCCGCTAAGCTGACACAGCCATCTGTAACTCCAGTTTCCGAGGATCAGATGCCCTCTTCTGGCCTCACTGGCCAACTGCATATACATATGTATATGCATGTGCATTACATATGGTGCACAGACATATGTGTAGGTAAAACACCCATATACGTAAAATAAAAATAAATAAGTCTTTAAGATCTGAGGGCTGAAGAAATGGCTCGGCTGTTAAAGAATAGGCTCACAACCAAAAGTGTAAGAGTTCAGCTCCCAACATGCACAGCTGCCTCTCCAGTCACATAATAATAATAATAATAATAATAATAATAATAATAACAATAATTTTATGTGTATATGCATGTGTTAGAGATGGGAGTTATGTGCATATGTGTGCACGTGCCAGTAGAGACCAGAGATGCCAGATCTTTCTGGAACTGGAGATGTGAGATGCCCCAGAAGGGTGATGGGAATCTAACTTAGGTCTTCAGAAGAACAATATGAACTCTTGACGGCTAAGGCATCTCTCTTAATCTCACCTTTTCCTTTTCTGTTTGTTTGTTTGTCTGTTTGTCTGTTTGTTTGTTTTTCAAGACAGGGTTTCTCTGTGTAGCTTTGCACCTGTCCTGGAACTCACTTGGTAGCCCAGGCTGGCCTCGAACTCACAGAGCTCCGCCTGGCTCTGCCTCCCGAGTGCTGGGATTCAAGGCATGCACCACCACCGCCCAGCAACCTTTTCCATTTTTAGTGGAGCTTAATTTTGAGGTGTGTGTGTGTGTGTGTGTGTGTGTGTGTGTGTGTGTGTGTAAGCATGTACACGTCCACTTGATATTTGACTTGGCAGGTTGCTTAATTCTAGCCTACTTCACAACTTTTCTGCCAAGAAAGTTGTGTCTAAAGTCAATGTTCACGTGCTTTTAAAAATGTTATTTTATCAGCTACAGATTAATGGGCATATAGAGGAAGAAAAGAAAAAGAATAATAGGGAATTCTTGGTTTAGATTTCAGAAAACACATGATTTGAGGACTTTACAACTTAATGTAAGTAAACTCTTGCTAATTTGTCTTGATTTCTGGCAATTACACATGAGAGAGAGAGATAGACATGCACAGAGCATGTACACACACACACACACACACACACACACACACACACACACACACACACACCACTGTTAAGCTATTAATTACTGAGACAGACCACCTGACAATTTATCTTGCCTCATTGCTTCATAACTTTCAGTTAATGTTTCTGTGCCTGTGGTGGGATAAAACACCATAATGGAAGAGTATAACCAAATACAGTTCTTGGCTCACGGTAGACAGGAAATACAGGGGGATGGGACGGAACACTACCTCCCCAGGACACACCTTCAAGTGAGCCACTTCCTCTAAGGAGACCCTGTCTTCTAATATTTCACCATCTCCCAAACTATAAGCATCATCTGGAGACCACACATCAAATACAGAACCTCAGATGAACATGCTATACTGAAACTTTAACAATCACCATGCTTTGCCCAGACACCACACCTGAGTCATAGAATGCACCCCTTTTAGTATGAATTTTCCTGGATGATGGCATTTTGAGAATAACAAGGCAGAAGAGAGGTGGTGTGGAAATATCCAGAACCCTGTATGTTTTTTCAGGCAATAATTATATTCTCTGAGCAGCCCAGGGAAACTTGTACTCATAGGACAGCCCAAATGTTGCCCTGGATGCAGAAATGGAAATAGTCCCTAACATGGTGACCCTAAGAAAGAGACGTGCTCCTTGCCAGCCAGCAGCACCACCAGGCTGGTTGAAAGGAAGTGCTTCTGGGTTCTCTAGTTTCTGCCCACAAATGTGGCAGATGCTGAGTTGTTAATACATTTGAATCTGGCTGCAGACTATTTCTCTACCTTAGGGTAGTAGATGAATAAGCTCCATTCAAAAGCAGACACTCTACATTTTCTCAGTGGCCTTTCGCTTTCTGAGCCGCTGTCCTGGAAATGCTTAAAGAAGCCTTTCTCCCCCATCTGAAAATGTGCCATCTTGTAAACACAGCCTGTCTGGTACTCAGAAAGTGTTCCGTGCCTTTGGTATGCCATTCACTTTTAAATTAAAGTGTCAGGTGATGGCAGATAAAGCTTCTTTCCTCTTCAGTGTCCTTGTCACTGGGGCTAGTTCAAGCTCTCACTCCTGCCAGTTTACGGCAGCCGCCTTCTGCCTGCCCTCCGCGGTAACCTTCTCCAGGATGTGAATCTTGTCTAGCTGACTAGAAGCTTATGCTCTTTTCACTCCACGACATGGTCTTCCCCGGCCTTTCTCATCTGCCCCTCTGATGTCATAGCGGAGAGAGCACACCTCAGAGTGAAGCTCTTTGCCACCAATCCACGCTCTCCAAGAATCGCCGCCCCCCCCCGCCGCCCTGTTTCCTTCCCTTCGTAAACCATGCTGAACACAGACTTAGAAGTCCATTTTGCTTACGTTTGTATGCCTCCTATAGTTTCCAGCACACAGCAAATGCTCGATCCATGGGTGCTTGGAAAAAAGCAGAATACTACTCTATAGATGCCATAATTTACAAATGGTAATTCTTTTAAATAGCCATATCACGTACTGTGAAGAGAAAGCAAATTATGGGACTGACTGGGAGAACTGGAGTGGGTGCTGGCAGGCTGGTGCATGCTAGCAAGATAAATAAGCAAGAGTGTGGTAAAGGACAGCGGGTCAACTAATGCACTACACAGTCACCTGCAGAGTCGAAAGAAAGAAGGGCTGAAAGCTGCTATGGCTTGGTGGAAATGGAACACTCACTAAGCATGGTCTGCAGCCGCGTGGTGCACACGGTAAGCTACAGACTGCGAAGGGATGCAAATAATTTGCTGTTTCTGCTCACTTCTCATCACCTGCTCACTCAGACTGCCCGTGTACTTCGGATTCTAAAGAACAACCTTGCATGTATCCACAGATTTTTAATTTGTGCCACAGGGGTGTTATTGGAAAGGCCTCTTTGAGGCTCATCTGCGGACATCCTAGGTCTGTTAATGCAGTCTCTGGAAAGAATCACAAGCTGCCTTCCCCCTCCCCCCCCCCACCCCCAAAGCTATACCATGGGTAATGAAGACAGTGTGCTGGGGAAGGAAAGCCGCATTACAAGGTGTTGTGTGGCAAATGAAGATTCAGAGAAGTCACTCTTTGCTCCATGTCACGAAGGCATAGGCTGCTTACTCTTGTCCTCAGTGATGTGTGCACCAAGCTTGCTGGCTTAGCTTTCCCACTGCAAACAGAAATCTGTGTGTTTCCTCTGCTCTGATGACTACACCCACTGAAGTCACAACAATGCCAAAATAAACAAAAACCAGAGTGAAAAGCGAGCTAACGTTACACAAGATACTTCCAACCCAGCTTGAAATACTGCTCAGTGTCAAAACTCGGCGTTATAATGTTGATTGTAATTTTGATATTGTCCACCCTAATTCTGTGCTGCACTTATCTTAGCCAAGAGGCTGAGAAACAGTAACTCTTTGCTGGAAAATACAGTAACTAAAAGGTCACCTCTTCCCACCCTCATCCTTCCTGCTATCCCCACTCCTCTGTCTTTCACTGATTCACCTTCCTCATCTTTTTCTACCTGTCTCTTTCTCTTTATCATTCTGGGTCTCTCATACTTGGATTTAAGATAAAGTTTATTTAGGCACAATGTATACAAAATAGACCCACTTTAAGTATGGATTTTGACAAGTCTTGACAAATGTGTGTGCCAGTTAACAATACAATCAGATAAATTACATTCTGATCACCCTCAAAAGTTGCCCTGTTCCCTCTTCCCAGGTAATCCCTGTATCTCTGACACAGGTAACTGTGGATAGCTTTCTGTCACTACAGATTATAGTTCTAGCTCCTTGAACAACTGGGATCAGAAGGGATGAACTGATTTGTTTCTGCTACCTTCCACTCAACATAATGCAACTTTAGACTCATAAATGAATCTCCATGTATTAGGTTCAGTCATTTTTACTAATAATATGCTGTGGTGTGAATTTCTGGATTACATGTTTATATATGATATGATTATATGATTAAAGTTCATGTTTATAAGAAATATCCCACCTGTTTCAAAATGGAAATACACTTTCTATTCCCTCCGGCAATGTGTAGATACTCCATTTACCTCCTAACTTTCCAAGTTCCCTACATTGTAATTTTAACCCACTCTAACAGACACATGCTGGTATCTTTGTGACCTCAGTTTTTATTGCCATAATAAGTAAGCATGTTGAATATCTTCTGATGTGCTTGTTGAATTGATCATTGATTAATCTTTGTGTAGTAGCCAATGCATTATGAATATGAATGTATTATATTCATTGAATACAGGCTCATGTATTCAATGTATTATCTGCAGCTGAAGGCAATATTTTAGAAGGTGGTGGAAACTGTTAAGAGGTGGACATAGCTGGAGGAAGTAGGTGATGGGGTTGTACTTTTACAGAGTGTACCTGTCCCCAATGGCTTCCTCTCAGTCTGCTCTCTGACTGCCATGAGGTAAGCAGCTTTTTCCTTGAATGTTCTCCAGCATGGTACACTGTAGCCAAGTGACTATGGAACAATATCTCTGGAGCCATGAGCCAAAATGAAGTTCTTCACCCTTTTTTCCTCTTGGTTATTAAAAAAAGACTACTGGACTACTGGAGAAGTGGTGTCACTGCTTGAGTACACCTAACTATGTGGAACACTGGCTTACAGAAAGAATTGGGGAAAGTCTGAGACAGGGGCACAGAAGGCCAGGAATGCTGAAAGTATAACTTAATGGGTGATTCTGGTAGAAGCTGAAAAGACTAGTGTTGACAGAAGAGATGGCAGTGACTCTAATGGGAAACAGAATTATGACCATTCACATGCTATTCCAGCAAAGATTCCTTTACATTTTTTATACATCCTGAAACTCTGGGAAGGGGAGCACTGAATTGAAAGGGAACCAACTAGTTGATCTGCTTGGGGAAGTTTTCAAGGAAGCACAGTGTTCAGAGTACAGCATGCTTATTGCTGACTGCACTTAGCCAGGTTTATAATAAACACTGGGATAAAAGCAGATAAGATTTGAAACCCTTACAGCTTGGGAATAAAAGCCTGTAAAGTGATGGCTAAAGAAATATAGTAGAGCTGGGCACTGGTGGCTCACGCCTTTAATCCCAGGACTAAGGAGGCAGAGACAGGTGGATCTCTGTGGGTTCGAGGCCAGCCTCCTCTACAAAGCAAGTTCCAGGACAGCCAGAGCTGTCACACAGAGAAAACCTGTCTCAAAAAAAAAAAAAAGAAAAGAAAGAAAAAGGAGGAGGATCAGGAGGAGAAGAAGCTCAGATTTCAGAGAAAAGTCTGCAAAACCAGGCAATGGATGACAGTGTTAGAGTCTATAATGGTCCTTTCCTTGAGTGGGTGATTCATGAATCCATGATGGCAAAATCTAACCAGAAATGGAGATGCCTACAATGTGGAAAATAACATGATTAGGGGATGCCTGCCAAGAAAAAACTGAAGGCACTGAGCAAAGCCAGCCCAAGAAAGATGCCACATAGGCTGTGTCTAGCAAGGCTATAAAGATGAGATGGCCCAAGCCTACTCCATCTCATATCACAACATCTCGTACTGCAGATGCAGAAGTTCTGCAAGATTCAATGTTTGAACTGTCAGTTACTTTTGCATAACTGGGACCAAAGTTTCTGGCATAAACAATCTAGGGGAGGAAGGACTGAATTTGACTTGTGCTGTAAGAGGAGTCAATCCATCATGCTCAACTCTATTGTTTCTGGGTCTATAGTGAGATAGAGTATCATGGTAGAGGGGGTGTGTCCTGGATTCCATTCACCTCCTGATAGACAGGAAGAAGAAAGAGAGACAAGGAAAAGCCAAAGATATCCTCCAGGCCCCACCCACAGGAAGCCTTTCTGGTGGCTACTTCCTAGCCGGATCATAACTTGATAGGTTTCAGTCTTGCTTTGGTCACGTTCTGCCTATCTGATGCCATCCCTCATGTTTGAAATGAGTTTACTTTCTCCCGTTGTGTGCTGGAAGTGTATATTGTTCTCTGCAACTTTACAGGTGTTTGTAGATAAGAGGTGGCGTGAGTCTCAGAAGAGACTTTGTAATGGGACATCTGGATAGCACCGGGACCATTAAACTAAGGGAACTTGTGAAGATGAACTAACTGTGTTTTGCACTACAGCATCCATGAGCTTTGGTGACCAAGAAAAGAATGTTAGGGCTGAATTTGCAATGTCCCCACAAACATATATGTTGAATATAACTTACAGGTGGTAGAGCCTCACTGGAGGAAGGAGGTAATTGCAAGCCCTGGAAAGTCACATCTGATTCCCTGTGTCATTCCCTCCCCCATTTCTGACCCTTGACTTCCAAAGAAGTGACGCTTTCCCCCACTACTTTCTTCCACCATGATTATCTACCTCACTGTAAGCACAGAAACAGAGAGCCAAGTGATCATGAATGAGAAACTCAGAAGCCATGAGCCAAAATAAGCTTTTCTTCTTTAAACAGTTTCTCTCAGGTATTTGTCACAATAACAAAGAACAAATAATAATTAACACAGAACTTTGTCATTCATCCATTCCATAGTAGACTATTTTTCTTTTATCTTTCCTTTATTTTTTCTGGAGAAAGGGTTTCTCTGTGTAGCCTTGGCTGTCCTGTAACTCGCTCTATAAGCCAGGCTTGTCTCAAATTCATAGAGATCTACCTGCCTTTGCCTCCTAAGTACTGGGAATAAAGGCATGTGCCCAGGTAGACTGTTTTCTTGTGGAGCTATTTATACTTTATTACTACAAATCTTGATCAGGTATTTATTTTTATAAGATTTAATTTCAGTTAAACTAGCAAACTTTAAAAATAGTATCATTACTATAAACCCTGAAATTTTAAAATTAATGTTTTAATGAACATTGCCTTTAAGGAACCTCTGACTTAAAAAAAAAAAAAACTTGAAGATAATATCCACTTTCTTAGCATCAATTTTTGTTTCATTCTTTGTGCTTAATACTTTTGTAGAAAAAAATATTTTTAAACACTTTGTAGTACTGGATAATAAAATTCTGCTTCAAGTTATAGTTTATTCTATAAGAAAATCATCTTCAAGGTAATTTTTTTGTTTTAATTTTCTGTAGTATATTTTTTCTTCTGTGAAGGGTTTGATATATCAGCAAACATATTTTGGCATTGAGTATCCTAAGGTCCCTATTGCAACTACTCAAGTACACCATTCCATGATAAATTGTACCGTCATGAACAATACGTAGGCAATATATAAGTGAATAGGTTGGATGAGTTAAAAAACAAAACTTATTTATAGGGAAAAGTAGTAGACTGGATTCATAATCCTGGCCCATACTGTAGTACACACACACACACACACACACACACACACACACACACTATAACAGAAATAACATTAATAGCATTTTTTACAACTTACATTCCCAACGCTTTTCTCTAGGTACAAAAATGGTAGAATTCTGTTGTTCCTGAGGTCAATATTTATGTGTAACTCCAGTGCCATTCAGTTAAATTTACAGAGAGAAAAAAAATCTGTTGTAAGATTCTAATTGTGGTTAACTCTCATCAGAAAGGACAAACATCCTCGTTGCTCATAAGTGAAATTAGGTGGATCAATTCAACCTCACCAGTCGTCATGAAAATAGTCATTTTAAATGCCTGTAAGTCGAGGAGCAAAAATAAGGTGTCTGTGTTTAAAGAGCAACCCAACATCTAAAAAAACGTTACCTTGAAAAAGTAGGTTATTGAAAAAGTGCCTATAAACTTGCAAACAAATTACTCCAATAAGCCAATTCTTTTAAATAGTCTCTTTTGTACTATCCTTTATATGACATAACACCAGAGATATTTCATGGATGTTCAGTAGTCACTCTATGAATTTAAATTTCTCTAACATCGTTTACACCCAAAACTCACTGAACATATGACACAGTATTTTACTAATTCCATGTTACCACCTCAAATGGGTTCCTAAGCTCAAACCCTTGACTTCCTTCATTCTACCATGATTCATTCAATCTCTTCACAGAAAGCCCCCCTACTTCTAGAGGCCACAGGATAAATTCACCACACATGGTGGGGCATGCCTGTAGATATTGGACTTGAGAATCAGAGGTAGGGTGATTGCAAGTTAGAGACTAGCCTGGGCTACACAGACCAAACTGGGGTACATGTTGAAATCTTGCTTCAAACACCAAAACAATTTTTAAAAATTAAATAAATAAAAGAATACACTAGGTGTGGTGGTGCACGTCTTTAATCCCAGAAGAAGCAGAGGGATCTGTGTGAGTTCAAAGCCATCCTGGTCCATATAGTGAGTCTAGACTAACCATAGTTATATAGTAAGACCCTGTTTTTAAAAAAAAGTTGAGAAAATTGAGATTAAGACTTATTTGGGGCAACTCATTAACTTTCTGTTCTGGAAACATCAGTATAACTAGGGGTGTCTTTCTACTCTTAGGGTGTTTTTGTTTTTGTTTTGTTTTATCTTACCACCTGTGACTTAAATTCAATGTTTACTTTTCCTTGTCATAATAAAGATCAGTGATATTTCTGAAAGCAAATCACTAGTTTTATAAAATTTAACTTCTTTGCAACATAAAGACCTTAGAACATAAAATATCTACCTTGTATTCCAAATTTCACATAAGGAAAGTGAAATTCAGGGAGGTCAAATGCTGTGCTCATGTTTACACAGGTTTTGGATTTTTGTTGTTGTTGTTTTTGTTTTTTGAGCCATACTTTTGAGTGTGGAAGACAGAACACCACAAAATGAAGAATTTGTAGTTTTGTATAAAGACAGAGGCATGTCAATCTCAACAGTAACAGAATCCACACCATCCACTATGCTTCTGAAGAACAGTGGACACCGAGGAAGACTGGAGCCTGCAGGACTAAGGTCTGATTTCCCTCTTTATGTCAACAGAATTTCCAGGACAACAATCCACTTAGCTTTTGTCCTGATAGACATGTTGAACACTCAAGCACTCCAAGTGCGTATCAGGAAAAGCCGATCAAAGGGAGGATGATGGAAAGTCCAGTCACAGCACAGTAAAGAGGAGGGGACAGTTGAGAACTGCAGGAGTGAGTTGAGGCTGCCCTTTGCAGTGTCAACCTGTCTCTGCCATAGTCATCATGTTATTTCCTTCTTTCCAACAAACATATAAAGATACATGCTATATAGGGAGAAAAAAGTCAGAATTATGTCAAGAAAATAGCCTTTCAATTCAATGGTCCTCAGTTTGGTGTTTTAACTTACATATTTTAAACAGGCATAAGAAAATGTTTGAACTATTCAAAACAAAAGAGCTGTGAGAGTCCCAAACACCAGAACGGTGGGGGTTATTTCACTCTGAAATAACTGACCATCTAATTGCAGCCTGTTTCTTCCGGATTTTCCATGAGCCCCCTGGTGCAGCCTCTTCACCCTCCAGTGGCACATTCTGTCAAATGCTTCCCACGTTTGTCATCAAAATGTTTTGGCAGAAGCATCATCTTTAGGTTTTGACATAATTCCGAAGAGAGACTTTTTCAATTACTACTAATGGAACATTATGCTCCTCTTTGGGAACTTCTGCATGAATAAAAAGGGTCATTAATGACAGCTACTCTCAGGCGGAAATATGAGTCAGTGCTTGGTGCAAGGTGCTTTTTTTAAAGCACCCGGTAATTTCCCACTCCTTCACCACCTCTGCGACTCAAACAGCCAGTTATTGAGGTGACTATTATAAAGTCGGTGGTATTGACTCTCTGCAGGTGGGTGATATTTATTCTTCAGTGCTTTGTTTCTCAGATTACATAATAATGTCTCACCCTCTCATAATCCTTTTCATTCTCAAGTGTTTTACCAGTTTGGATACTCTCTGGCATGTGGTGGAAGGAACAGCTTTTTGTAGTACCTCTGTGACTCACTTTCATATGTGGACGGCAGACTGGAGGTTTTGCAGCAGCAGGTGAAGAAGGTCCACCTGCTCACTGTCCTAAGGGATGACCTTTGAACAATGTTTTTGCCTCTGGAGTTGTCAAGTAAATGTCTGAGCCCAGGTAAGAGAAAAAAAAAAAAAAACAAGCATTTTAAAGACTTACTTAGTGAATCTACATGATATTCCCACCTCCAAGCCAACACTGTCAGGCCCATGAAATTACAAAGTATTCAACTGACTCTCATGTTCCTGAGACAAATGAACTGTAGCTTACTGCTTACACCACTGACTCATAACCTCTTTTCCTTAATGTGCTTAAGTGTGCCAAAAAAGGAAAAACCATTTCAGCTAAGTACAAATCTTAGTAGGTAAAACCCCTTACATTATAAACTGATAACACCTAAAAGAAGTACAGATGAATAGTGTGATTAAATAGAATAATACTGCATCAACTATAATCTATAGAAAAAGTAGGCCAACTACAAACTCTGGGACTTACCAACAGTAGCCATTTGTGTTTGACATGACTCCTAACGCACCAATAAAAAATAGCACTTTGCCAAAACTGGCAGTGGTCTTGAAAATGATGGGCATGTTAGTTCACTGCAAAGAAAGGTCTTGAGTCTCCTCTCCCTATTGTCTTGAATAAGAATTTTATAAAATGCATGCCTTTAATCCCAGCACCCATAAGGCAGGCGGAGGTGGATCTCTGTGACTTCAAGGCCAGCCTGGTCCACAGAGCAAGTTCTAGGACAGCCAAGAGTACACAGAGAGACCCTATCTCAGAAAAAAAAAAAAAAATTAGATAGGAGAGCAAAGAGATAATTTGTCATGTCTACAACTCAGCTGCAATATAAGCAGATAAAAGCATTCTAGGTAATTGTGATTTTCTTCATGAGTATTAAAAAGACACAAGAAATATCATTCTGGTCAGAACTGCAAAGGCTGAAAGACAAGTCATGTCTAGAGTTATATACAGTACGATCGATAACAACACAATGGAACAATCATTATGGAGATAGGTCACCTTATAGGTACTATCTACTAAACATTTATAGGAAAAGTCACAGAAATTCCTCACTGGTTTTTCCAAAATACATGAGACAAGTCACTAAGTATTTTGTCCAATAATCAAGTATTACAAAGACCAAAACTAGACAAAACACTAAAAAACTGCAGGACAGTATCTCATCAAAATGTACTTGAGGATCTTCAGTAAAATATTAACAAACCAAATGCAGGAACATACAAAGAGAATCATACACCAAGACCAAGTGGGAATTACCCAAGAAATCCATTTTGGCAAGTTTCACATTCAGAAATAAATTAACATAACATAGTAGAATTGTTTCAGGCTGCCCAAACTACAGGATATGATCCTATATCCATGCACATGCACACAGCAGTGAGTAGACTCAGTAGGTTTTACAAAAGAGAACAGGAAATTGGGAGGGAAAAGTCATGAGGGAGTGTGGGAAGAATTAGAGGGGAGGGAATGGAGGGAAGATTTGATCAAAACACATATGTGCACATATGACATTCTCAAATTATAAAAAATATTTACAGTTCATCTTTAAATGTAAAAACAAGATCTCAACAGGCATAGAAAAAAATATTTTGATGAAATCCCAACATCCTTTCAGGATAAAAAAAAAAATATTCAAAACCCAAGAAGTAGAACTTGTTCAACCTGACAAAGGAAATCTGAAACCCACAGTTAACAACACACTTGATGGTGAGAGAGACAATAGCTGACTTCTGCCAGAAGACAGACAGAGATCTCTGCCCTTGCTAAGATAATCTACGTTTTCCTGGAGGTTCCAGTCAGGGAAACTGAGCAAAGAGGAGAAACAAAAGAATTCATGTTGAAAATTAAGAAAGGAAAGTTATTGCTATTTTCAGATGATATGATATTACTTAAAGAAAATCCTAAAACATGCATACACATTATTACCACTAATTCATGAGGCAAGATGGCAATATGCAATACTGATGTGAAAAAAATCAATTGTATTCCAATATATCTGGAGGCAAAAATCTCAAACTGAAACTTGGAAACTAATTCTTTTCATCACAGAATTGAGACGAAATAAAATGTTTTAAAAATCTGTTTAACAAAGTTTAAACAAAAGTTTAACAAAGACTTTTGTGCTGTGAAAAGCACAGGTCATTGTTGAAAGAAATTAAGGAATAAATAAATGAAGAGTCACCCCGTGTTTATGGAGCTGAAGAATTAATACTGTTTAAATGAAAGGACTCTCTCAACTGACGGATAGCCTCTATGTAATGTCTACCCAGATGGTTTCTTTGTAAACACAGGAGAGCCAATTCTACAACTCACAGAGAACTGCTAAGGACTTAGATATTCAAGTCAATCTTAGCAAAGAACACAGCTGGAGAAATCATGTTTCAGCACAAATTTACTACAGTTTTATAGCACTATTGAGGTGTAACAACCCTTCAAGAGATGTTTCAAATAAACACACAAACAAACAAATAAATATTAAAATTCTCCAATGAGTATGACTAAGGCATGCTCCAGAACCCCCACACCATGACCCTTCCCACCAGGATTGGCTATAAACTTTATACTGCACCTGTTCCTACCATAGACCCTGCTAGCATCATTGACTGGATCTTTTGCAGAGCCCTTTCCTAATCCAAGCTGCTGCCATTGGTCAGTCTTCTATATCAGAATCTATAGGCCAGAACAGTCTTTCTAGATATGGAATATGATATAATCCAAAAGCCTGTAAGATACTGTATTTATTACTTGGCAGTAAACATGCAACATGAGGCAACTTGTCCTTTGCTTTTTGAAGGTGCGTGCATGTGCGTGTGAGTGTGCATGTGCGTGTGCGTGTGCGTGTGTGTGTGTGTGTGTGTGTGTGTGTGTGTGTGTGTGTGTGTGTGTGTGTATGTGGGTGTGTGTGTAATATAGGCAGGTTCCTTCAGAGGACAGAAGAGGGCATGCTTATTATTTCAGTTTTGAACATGAGAGAAAAGCTGTGTCTGAGCTCCTACTTAGTCTGTGCCTTGATGACAATTTTAATTCCACAGGCCTAAGACCCAATGTAAGTATTATCTCTATTGCCAAGTAAGTCACTCTCAATCACAAATAGGGATATGTAAAGATGACCACTGGTTGAAGCTGAAGTCATGGCAGTTTACTGTGTAAAGGACTTTTTCTAGGACTCCATCTGTTACCTGCTCTTTACAAATTCATGCTCTAATAGAAGGTCATTGTAACTCTTTGGGTACATTGATACCAACAAACACATCCTATATTCAATATGTGCTTTCCATGGGTTCCTTCATCTTAGTAAATGACTGTGGGTCCATTTTTGGAGAACGGATTCAAAATCAAGAAAGCATTTCTTTGCCATAGAGTTGCAAGGTTTTGCACTAGGAAGCCAGACTCCCCTGCTCACAGATCTGAAAACTCTCTTTGACACAGAAACTAAATAGAAAATAGGCAGTTTCAAAAATTATATTTATTTTAGTATTTTATTCACATTTGTGTGCACATATTTACACACACACACACACACACACACACACACACACACACACACACGGATACCTGTAGAAAAGAAGGCTTCAGATGCCCTGCAGCTGGAGTTACAGGCAGTTGTTGGTACTAGTAACCAAACAGGTCATTTTGGCACACAGCCCAAGCGAATGTTCTGGAGTTCAAGAGGAGATAGGTTTAGCTCTTACGAGGATGACCTATCTCTTCAATGGGAAGGTCTCAGCACTCACATGGGAGAAATATTACTTCTTGTTCCTAAGGGTTGAGATATTGTTTTGAGAACCAAAGTTGTGGTGGTTTGCATAGGAATGGCCCCCACAGACTCATGTGTTTGAATACATAGAGAGTGGCACTATTAGGAGGTGTGGCCTTATTGGAGTGGGTGTGGCTTTGTTGAAGGAAGTGTGTCACTAGTGGATGGGCTTTGAGGTCTCAGAAGCTCAAGCCAGAAAGCTGCCTGCCTTCTTCTCCAGCACCATGTTTACTTGCATGCCACCATGCTTCCTCCTGTGGCAATAATGGGCTAAACCTCTGAAACTGTAAGGCACCTCCAGTTAAATCTTTTCCTTTATGAATGTTGCCATGGTCATGGTGTGTCTTCACAGCAATAAAACCCTAACTAAGATGAAAGTCCTCAGAAATGTCCACCAAAATGTTCCTATCTTAGTGCCCTAAGTCTTCCAAAAGGTAGGTTGTACCTTCTATAGAGCAGACCTATTTAGTTCATTTTGTCAGGTCCCTCCAAATATCACCAGATCCTGAATCTACCATCTTGCTGTATAAGGTTAAAGAATCTTCATAAATCACTCTTGGCCTTTGACAGTGCACACTGTCGACTTAATGTCCATTTTCAACAATTAAGTACAACTTAGCCACAGCCAGTTAGCATGACTCTCCTCGAAGGCTTTACTCTATCCACCCTTTCAGATGAGTATGCCAACAAGGACACTCTAGCCACCCAGTACTTTTCTTCAGATATACAGATGAAATGTGTATTAGTTGGGCTGCCACACTAACCTAATGCGGTCCTCTTCTCACCTACTCAGGATGGGATTCTCCTTGTTACCTGAGCAGAGAGTAAATCTGTCCTTAATGCTGTAGAACAGTGATTCTCAACCTTTCCAATGCCGTGACCCTTTAATACAGTCCCTTGTGTTGTGCTGACCCCCAACCATAACATTATTTCCATTGCTACTTCATAACTAATTTCGCTGTTGTTATGAATCATAATGTAAGAATCTGTGTTTTCTGATGGTCTTAAGCAACACCTCTAAAAGGGTCTTTCCACTCCCCCAAAGGGGTCACAACCCACACATTGAGAACCACTGCTCTAGAGCCTCCTCAGAACTACTTTCATCAATTTAGGCCCTGCAAGAAGCAGATGTCAAAATGGAATGGGAGGTTTAAAACCTTCATCAGAGGAGACACCTAAGAACAATAAAAAGAGAAGGGAAGCCCATATGTGACAAAAAGACATCTGCAGGTGAAGAGAGGGGAGCCAATACAACAGACTTATTGGGTAATGAAGTTCTTGAGAGTTTCATGCAGAGCCATCAGCCCATGCTGTCCAGTAAAGGAAGGGTTCAGAGGAAATGGGCTGGTTCTAGCAGTACTTCTTTGTTCTGTCAGAGGCTGGGGCAGCTTCAGACACAATACCCAGTGGTTGCAAAGGAGCAGTAACTGAAGGAAGTCAATCAGCTGTGCTTCTTATAATTAGTTCTTTGAAAAGGAGATCCAACTGGGTATCCCCAAAGCCACCAAACAATACCTTTGTAAATATGGTACAGTCCCATTAGATGCTTATTGAACTGCTACCCATTGCTCTTCCCCTACAGTCAGTTACATACCAAAGTCATATTCACTTAGCATTTAGAAAGTCGGTCTTGGTGTTAATACAAATGAGTATAATGACAGAGTTTATCCAAGTGCCTGTGAGGATACTGGCAAAGTTCTGGGTTGTTACGCCAAATGGGGTGGAGTATGGTGCTGGGTCCAGTGGCCAGGGTCAGACAGACATGAGTGCCCCATGGGAAAGTCAATGGCTATCTTTTAATGCATGTCCTTGGTCAAGGGGGTGAAAGTCAGGGGGTGATTCTGTTGTAAATCTTGCTGGTGCCAAACCAGGAGCAAGAAAACTGGGTTTGTTAATGGCTAACATCATATCTTTCTCTGACTTCTGCTTCTAAAACATAAACACAAAGTAGGAGCACTCCATACCCAAGCTCTTCTCCCCTCAGTGACAGACTATGCTGACTTATTAATAGCTACCAACAGGCAATCCAATGAAAAAAAGTACACTTCATGCTAATCCCCCCATCAGTTGAGTGTCTTTCATCACCACTGTGTGTGTCTCAAGTCCACATGGTGTTAGTCTGTGTGCAACACACGGGCCCCATCCTCACAGAAGGAAAAATGGCTCCTTATTCCAGGATGGCATTAGGCAGCCCTGATCGTGCCGTGTGTTAATGACCTCATTAGATTAGAATCTGTGCTAGGGGGCTTAATTTAAAATGACTCTGATTGTCTTCCAAGTCCTTATTATGAAGAACTCTCGAGGGAATGGCCAAAGTCAGTTTGCCTGATGGAAAAGGGAGCAGAAGGAGATGGTGTCCCTTTCTTAGCAACCCCATGAGGCCACAGTCACCACAGGGATCCCAGGTTAAAGTCAGTTCCTAATGTTATTGTACTGGCATACTCTCCACAATTCTTTGAGTGCAAGCTAGAAAAAGAACCATTCATTAAACCAGAAAAGAGAAATCCAGGGACACAGGTAGCCTCAGACGTAGCTGAATTACAGAAGTAATTTCTGTCCTTTTCTCTCCTCACTCTTTTCTTCCTCCTTTTCTTCTCCCTTTCCTTCTTTATCTCCCCAACTCCATTCCTCTTTCCCTGACTCCAAATTCTTGCATGGGATGACTACGGTAGTCTTTTGGAGAGCATCATCTGAATGTAAGCCAATTACGGTGGCCAGGAAGAGGAAGTAGGAAATTCTTGGGACATGGGAGCCTAGCCTGGGTTACCTTCTCACCAGTTAAAACAGATGGGGTGAGGGAATCCTGGTTGAACCTCTCGGACTAAGAATGAATAAGAATGAAATTGTGGAAGAATGAAGGAAGTAATAATCAAGCAGGCTTTCACCAGAGAAAAGATGCATGGATGAAAGAAGGGGTTAACTGATCTCTAAAGTAGTCATCCAATGAGAGGTGGAAACAGTCTCACATCTCGGGGAGTTAGGGCCTAATGAGGACAACCTTAGCACATTTGGATAACAACAGAATTCAGTAAAGTCTAAGAAGCTAAACATATTGCTTTAGGCTCAGCAAAGGCTGGAGGGCTCTGTTTGAAAAGAAAGCCTGCCTGAGTGCTCATCCCGGGGGAGTGGAGCTGTGCATTATGAATTTGTTCGAGAAGTGTCTTTTAAAAGGATGGATGTGTGCTAATAAGCTAACCCACAAGAGTTGAGACAGGAGACAGCCACAAGCTCATGGCAGCATGACCCTACCTCAAAAACAAAATCAAATAAACAGATTTTTCAGCCATAAAATCCTAAATTTCATTCCAGTAGCTTCTTCTTTGAACTAAAGCCAGTTTAAACCCTAACAAAAATACAATAAGCTAGCATTTGTTAAATTCCTCCTTTGTGCCTGGATCTGGGCTTCATAGTTTCCACATATTTGCTCATGAAATATTTATGCCAGTTCTTAGAGGTAGGTATTCTCATTGTCCGGAGCTTACAAATGAGGAAAGAAAATTTCCACCTATTAAATGAAGTGGCAAATACCCCGGAGCTAATAACAGATGAGGGGGATTCAAGCCCACAGAGGCTGACTAGGCATGTCCTCTCAGTCTGGATGCCGTTTAGCTGTTCTCAACCTCGTTTGCATATATAAATGGAAATAATAATACTGTACTCACCCCACAGGGATTTTATGAGAATTAGATAAGGCCTGTGAAACATGGAAGGCATCCAGTGAATAGAACAAGACATGCATATGTGTGAAGGAGTTATAGCATCCTTTTATGTGATAAGAAAAAAACAATGAATTTGAGTTAAAGGGGTTTGGTTACATGTCATACACGCTCATTTTATTAGCTTTTTAACCATGGACAATTCATTTAACTTCCTCAAGCTGATCTCCCTTTTATCTGTGAAGCTGGAGTTACAACAATGTGAAAAATGTGTATGTTTGTCTTAGGAAATGTTACCTAAAATATAGTTTAGAAGGGTATATAAGGCGTGAGGAGACAGGAGCTAAAGGCTTTTCGGCAGAAGCATCCCTTTCAGCTAAAGGCCTTTTCAGGCTGAGGAGCTGGTGAGGTAAGAGGTAGTGGTTGTGTCTTACTCTGCTTCTTTGATCTTTTAGCTTTCACCCCACTATCAGGCTCTAGGTTGTTTTTTTGTTTTGTTTTGTTTTGTTTTGTTTTATAAGACCGTTTAGCAATTGGTATTACATCTGGCGTCCCACTTGTGGGGCATGAATTTATGAAAAAGCTGCTTGCCTGTGGCTTTGAAGTCCCCATGTCATCTCACCACCACACTCTCAGCAGCTCAGGCCTGAGCTACATCTCTACCCTGCCTGGGTCAGACTCCCTAACCCGCTGGCTGAGTTTTGTTGCAGCCTCTCTGCAGCTCCAAAAACCACAAGAGTTAGCCATTTTCAGACACTTCCCCCATGTAGATGGCTGGATCTTTCACTTCTATCCTCTCCCAGTGGGTTTTTGCCTTCTCTGAGCCCCCTCCTTGGGCTGCTGCCACACTGTCATCTGAATCGTCACTGTCAGAAGATTTGGTGAGTCAACTGGAATTTCTTAAAGGGACGAATTAGTTAAAAGAAAGTTTTCCCCCAACATTGAAAAATGGGAAACATTTTTACAATAGAAGGTATTTGGTCTCTGACTATACATTAAATGATCTGAAAATGGAACAATTAAATGAGAGGATAATTAATGTTGATGGAATAGATGTAATGTCACTTATAAATATGATTTCTTTGATCATTTTGTTTTATCATTAAAAGAGTAGGTTAATATGAGTTCTAAGATAGAAGTTTTAGAAAAACTTGTTAAAATAGATCATAGAAATATTCAGACCCAGACAAAAGAATTTAAAGGAGAACCAATATCAACATTGCATTATAAGGTTACAGAGAAGCAGCCTAAGACTTTCCTACAGTCAATCTTAATCTATCTAGTAACCTTATAGGAACTACCCAGTGATAGTTATCCTTCAATCTTAATCTATCTAGTAACCTTATAGGAACTACCCAGTGATAGTTGTCCTCAAGGCCATGTAAGAGCTAACTAGACTCCTGCACAAATGTTTGATTTGAGGAGATTCAAAAAAGCAATAGTCTCATGTGGCATTTACTCATCTTTCATGAAGCAGATGTTAAACTCATGGTCACCTTGTAATAGAATTGTCCCTCAAGACTAGAGAGATTTGGTTACAGCAGTCTTAGAGGCTGGTCCCAAATTACAATGGAGGTTCTGGTGGAAAGATGAGGCTAAGACAATTGAACAACAAGGTACAGCCCTCCCCTCAGAAACAGGATTCATTAAGAGAGGAATTGGAGAGTGATTGCATGGCAGTAATGTAAGAATGTGAGAAGGGGTGGGGAGAAGGCAGAGCAATAGATAGATGTGCTTCCCACTGCTACTATAACAAATGGCCAGGAACCTAGTGGCTTAAAGGATACAAATTTATCTCATTACAATTCTGTAGATCAGAAGCCTGTTGAGAAGTCTCAGCAGACTAAATAAAGGTGAAGGCTGGGCTGGTTCCTTTCAGTGGGTCAGCTGCAGGATCTGCTTTCTCATTCATGTATAAGCTGCTTTGTGAGGAGTAAAGGGGAATAGAAGAAAGACACACATCACCAGAGCATAGACCTTGTTCCTTGGAGTAATACAGTATAGTCATTATGGAACTGGAAATTAAACCCCTAGTGGAAAAATATGGGCATATTTTAATTATTAACAAGTCTGTTAGAACATATGCCCAGACATACAATGTGCATGTAAATACAGATAGGTATCATCCACACAGTGTATCATGATTTGACTTAGTTCCATAGTGAAGCCACACTGTCCTGCTGTGCTCTTTGTGTACAAGTGTTCCAGGGTTGTTTAGAATCCAGGATTGTCCTTGTGCAGCAATCTCATTCTTACCTCTGTATCTTATCTGAATTGAGGTAGAACCAATTAAATCCCTTCCAAGAGCTGATTTCCAACAGATATTTGGACAGGTAGGACAATATTTTGCCTGGATTTGACACCAAAGAAATGTCATCCATGTGTCAGCTGCAACCTAGTGGCAGAGAAGATCATGGCCTCTAGCATGGCATCAGCATTTCTCTTAATGACCCCACGTGTTCTGTGGAGAGAAGGATGACAGCCCAGAGCTCTGTGGAATCGAGGGCCTTAAGGGCAAAAGAGCCGTTAGTCTTGTCAGGAAGGAATGACTTCAGCCATGTTAGGCCTGAGGCCATATCGTTATCTGCCTTGCTTTGCTATATCTGGCTCACTTAACTGGCTCAGCAATGCACACTTTTATTCCATATACCTTTCATAACGGAAATATAGATGGCTGCGATACACACACACTGGGAAGCTTGTAATTGCTCTGCAGACCATAAGCCAGCATGACTGCAGGGAAAAGAAAAGGGAAGTTCAGGAAAACAATGTAGGTTTACATTCTCGTCCGCACCATAATGTCACAGAACTCAAGTAAATCATAATTGACTATGAAGTTTATTCAGAACCTTCTGCAACTGAAAATAAAGTGCAAGGGGCTAGGGTGATGGCTTAGTCAATAAAGGTCATGAGGGTCAGAGCCTGGATCTCTAGAAGTCATGGAAAGTCCAGTGTAGTACTGAATCTGGTATACTGCTATAAGCCTCTAACCCCAGCACAGTTAGACAGATCCCTAAAGCTCAGGTGCCAGCCTGCGTAACAAATAGATAAACTTCAGTTTCTTGGAGAGACCCTGTCTGAAAAATTAGAGTTGGAGAGCATGCCAACTGGCTGTCCAGTGCCAAATAGTCAGCCCAGAAAACATACATACAAGTAACATTGTATGGACTGAACAGGTTATATTTAGGAATATACAGATATGTATGTATGTATGTATGTATGTATAATGTGCATGCAGTAACAATTAGTGAAGAAAGAGATCATGAGTTTTAAAAGAGTGCAGAGAAGTATATGAGAGGGTTTAAAGGAGTAAAGGGAAGGAGAAAATGTTATAATTAAATTATAATCTCAAAAATTAGAGGTAGAGAAAAATTAAAAACATCTCATGTCTATCTCCAGTCTCTGTGTATGTGAACACATACACTCACATCCATACATACTGGGACCCACATATATACACACACCACACACACTGCAGCACACACAACACAATACATATATGCATATATCAAAAAGTTATAAAATAAAATAAATTAAGCACAGGCATGTGCAAATCATGTATTTAAAAAATAAAGTACATACCAAGTTATCACAATAACAGTGTCAATTTTATTCACTTTTATTCTGATAAATAATCTTAAAATGGAGGTGAAGGAGCAGAAATTGGAGAGAACCTGGAAAGAAACTGGAAGTGCATATAAACTGCCCTGTTCTTACCTGGGTAGCTGCTACATAATTATAAGTGCAAAGAAAAACACAAAGAAGAAAAAAATCATAGGTCACATTTCTCAGAGGGAAAAAAAAAAACTCCAATTGCATGTATACCAATGTTCTTTAGGTATACAATCTACAGGTTGCCCAAGGAAGCTAATTTCCCACATGTTAGTGATATTTATTGCCCTAAATTCAAACTTTAGTTAAATGTATCTTAGGTTTTGAATTGCTAGAACTGTGAAAGGTTGTCTACCTTGGGGACCAAAATAGAACATAGAGGAGGCAGAGAAATGGAACAAGGGGACAGATGCTTCTAGCTCCCATACCTCTACAGGAGTTCTGGTGTCACCCTCATCAAGGAAGTTCCATTTGCTTATGGAACAAGGTGAAAAGAAGTTACCTTTATCCTCCATGAGAATTATCCAAAGGAGAAGTGGGAGGACAGGAAATAAGCAGGTACAGTGCATGCATAGTGTGACCTGCAAAGTACACAGAACACAGAGCAGAAGGGGGGGGGGGGGGAGTACTTACCATGAGCTGGAGGAATCCTCACCGGTTTACAGAAGGGCTCAAAGAAAGCAGGACTGTGGGAGAGAAGCTTGGCTGAAGACAAGAGGGATTTTCAGTAGCTCATCAGTAGAGATCTTAGGGGAAAAAACACAACATACAGATTCTTCTCTAGGGTGTGTGTGTGTGTGTGTGTGTGTGTGTGTGTGTGTGTGTGTAAAACAACAACTAAAGAAGAGATCACGGATTTGGTGGGAGGTAACATGGGAGGAGTTGGGGAGAAAGAAGGGATAGAAATTGTGTAAATACAGTACTATGTATGAAATTCTCAAAGTTATAAAACTCCAAACTAAAAAATGAATGAACAAATTTTAAAGGTAAAATAACAATAGTAATAATAGTATGTAGAGAGCCTTCCTGGGAAGCTTGCTTTCTGGTGCATTGGCTAAAACTTGGGTGAATCCCTTGCACGAAAATTGTCAGTAAAACCTGACATCACTCTTCAAAGTGTCTGGCGCTGGAGTTGTGCCTTTATGTCCCCTGACTACAGAGGTCAGACCACTCTGGACACTGGCCACAATGAGATCACAGAGAGTTGATTCATGAGGCCACTTATTACAAAAAGTAAAATAGTTTCCACTTGAATAAGCCAGACCTCCTCGGACATCTCTTTCTTGCCAGACCCTGGCAGTGTTACTGACTTTGTCTTATCAGACAAAGTGCCTGGACTTGGAATTAATTACTAAGGAAAAAGGAATGTAGCATTGGTAGAACTTGATAATTATGAAGCAGCCGTGCAGGTTCCACGAGGTTGGTGGCACGGTCACAGAATGTGCCTGCACAGCAGCATACGCTTTTGGTGACAGTTTTCATCTACATTGTCATTGAAGCCTGAGTATAGGTAAGTTCAAGATCACAAGGTTAAAAAAAAAATAGGATTATGTAAATGATAGGGCTTGGCAGATTCACTGTGTACTGAGGCAGAGAACTAGGATTATACACAGTACTGTTCACTCCTGGTATGGTAGCCTTTCTGGAAAGAGTCAGAAAGAGAGAGACAGAGAGAGAGAGAGAGAGAGAGGTAAGGAGAGGGAGAGGGGGAAGAAGGAGGAGGAGGAGGAGGAGAAGATTAGGACAAATAGAACTGGAAGTGACAAGCTGGTGTAGACAATAAATTAGCAGGAATGCTGGCTTCCACCATGTTTTATCACATGTGACTATTGAGACACTATCAACCTAAATAAACAAACAATTGAACTTGCTTCCACTACTATAATAAGAAAACAGTTCTGCTCGGTGTGGGGTGTGTTGACTGTTCCTCCATCTTTCACCCTCAGGACCAGTTTCTGCATTTGATATGTGTCTTTCCCCAAGACCTCCAGGGGGAACTGAAATTGATCTTTAAGTAAATGATTTGGAGTTAGAGATTTCAGTCAGTGGGAGAGCACTTGCCTAGCAAGCACCAGGCCCTAGGTTAAGTCCTCAACACTGAAATAAGAGATGGGAACAAGAGAGAACATACACAGTGAAATTCTTAGTGTGATTCTTAAATCAATACATTTTTTTCTTTTTCTTTTCTTTTTCTTGTGTGTTTTTTATTTTGTTTTGTTTTGTTTTGTTTTGTTTTTTCAAGACAAGGTTTCTCTGTGTAACTTTGGGCCTTTCCTGGAACTCGCTTTGGAGACTAGGCTGGCCTCGAACTCACAGAGATCGACCTGCCTCTGCCTCCCGAGTGCTGGTATTAAAGGCATGTGCCACCACCACCCAGCTCTTAGATCAATACTTTAATGTGATATCACATTAATCATGAGGAAATGTCATAGCATGTGTATGCTATTTAACATCTCTGGATGACTTTTGGATGAAAATCAAAGCTATAATTTATTGAGTTAACATTCAGAGCCTTGTGTAGATCCTCAACCCAAACTTTTCCTACACAAATCTCCAAAGGCCTGCGGGTTTCAGCTCCTCCATTGATGAGTTAGACACCATATGCAGCTTGAAAGTTCACACACAGTTAACTAAACTCATATATTTATAAAATTACCTACACTGAATTATTTTGGGTTTGCTGTGTTTATTTGTTTATTTTTAAGTTAAGTGTTTTGATTCAGAATGTATAGAAAACCCTAACACAGGTAAGATAGGGGTGGTTTCTGTGCCACACTTCTCATATATATATATATTTGAGACAGGGTCTCACTATGTAGCTCTGGCTGTCCTAGAACTTACTTTGTAGATTATGCTAACCTCAAACACACAGAGATCCACCTACCTCTGCCTCCCAAATTCTGGGATTAAGGATGTGTGTCACCACATCCAACCCCTGATTCTTCTTAAGACTGACTGATATATTTGGCAACTGAGGCCCTCCTTGGGAACTGTCTTCTCTCACAGAATGGACTAGATTATAAACTTTATCCTGAAGTTGCATTCCAGTGGTTAGCCAA
This sequence comes from Onychomys torridus, assembly GCF_903995425.1. Lineage (NCBI taxonomy): Eukaryota > Metazoa > Chordata > Mammalia > Rodentia > Cricetidae > Onychomys > Onychomys torridus. The sequence continues at coordinate 26,293,375 of NC_050453.1, forward strand.
CATTTTTCTTGGAATGACATGATAGTAAACATTGTATATTCTGTAGACAGTATGGATATTATCACAACTATTCAAAATTCCCATTATGGTAGAAGAGTAATCATACATGTATATGGTCCATGACCATGATCCAATAAATCTTTATTTCCAAAATTACATGGTAAAAATTTTTAGTCCTTAAGCTATAATGTGCTAGCTGTTCTTCTGTTTTCTAAAAACTTAATGCTTACATGATTAATATTTGATATTATATCAATAATAATCTCTTTAACCTGATTGTCCTCTCACCTAATAGTTGACTGAGTAGCTGTTTATCTTTATGAGTTTGTGAAGGACAAATTGAAAAATTCTTTAAGAGTTAAGTTAGGCTGGACTGAGGCTGTTATTCAGTGACAGGATATTTGCCGAGTGTGGCTAAGGCCATGAGTTCAATCTCTAACACAGACACAAAAAAAAGTTCAGTTGGATTGTATCTACTGGGCCCATTTAATTAACTAGGCCTTGAAGCATATTAATAGAAGGATGCTTAACTAAGTCCTCTGCTATAAATTAAAACTACTTTGGGTGTTCATGTTAACTCAGTCAGAATGGCAAATATCAAGGAAACAAGTGATGACACACATTGATGATCATGTGGAGGGAAAGCATCCTTTACTCACTGTTGATACGTACAGCCACTGTGGAAATCACTTTGGATGAGTCTCCAAAAGCCAGAAGTAGAAATGATATAAGACCAGCTACACCACTCCTAAACATAACCCAAAAGATCTACATCCTATCACAGAGATATTTGCACACACATGCTCATTCCTGCTCTTATTCACAATAGCCAGGAAATGTAGCCAGTCTAGATGTCAATCAACTGATGAATAATGAAAATATGGTGTGTCTGTGTGTGTAAAATTTATTCAGCTGTAATGAAAAATGAAATCTGTAGGGAAATTGTTGGAATGGAAAAATACTATACTGAGTGAGATAGCCCAGAATCAGAGAGAGAAAAGCCACATGTTCACTTCTCATGTGCAGACTGACTTTTGTGATTTCTTTTTTTTCTAAGATGTATTTCTTTATTATGTATACAGTGTTCTGTCTGCCTGGCCAGAAGAGGGCATCAGATCTCATTATAGATGGTTGTGAGCCACTATGTAAGTGCTGGGAATTGAACTCAGGACCTCTGGAAGAGCAGTCAATGCTCTTAACCTCTGAGCCATCTCTCCAGCCCTTCTACTTCCTATGGTAGCATGTTTAACTTGGAGTGCGTATAGAGGCCAAGAAGATAGAAAAGGCCCATTAGAAGGGGCATAGGAGGAAGGCCTTGAGAGAGGAGGGTTAGTAGAACAGAGATGAGATGAAGGTAGAAAAGGCAATACTAGAGGTGGAAAAGTTTAAGTAGGGAGGGGATTATAGGGTAGGACAGAGGAGGACAGAGGGATGGAACCAACACTAAGCATGAATAAAAAAGTAATATAAAGATTGACTTTATAAACTTATTATAAATATAATTAAGAAAAAATCGAACATGGCTTCCCTGCCAAGGTGGATAAATGCCCCTTTCAGAAGACATAAGCTATTTAACAAAAATTCCGGTGCCAACTATGAGATAGATAACTATGAGTTGTTGGTCAGGGAGGCCCCAAAGATCCCCCAAACAATACAAGCTGTTGCTATTGCTCTTAATTTCCCACCAGAGCTTTATGGTAACACCCTATTACTGAAGACTGTGTATTCTTCAGTCACAGGAAATGGATAAATAAATCTGGAAGTGAACTGGAAGCTTCCTCCCTCCTGGCTAGCTTTCATAGCAACAGAAGGTTGCTGTGCAGACTGCTGGAAGAGAAAATTCATCAATAGTCTTATTGAGTTGTGACCTTGGAAGCTACAAGGACAACCTACCAGGTAAGATGGTACTCACCTGGTGTGACAGTGGCATGAATGTTATAGAGGCAACCAAACACTTCCTGTGTGCATTTGAGGCCTGCTCCACAAAAGAAAACTCATAACTGATTCTGTAAACCTCATGAAGAGCTAGTAGCTGGAAAGACTATCTGTCCTTAAACAGAACTTACTAATATTTTTTTTTTCTAAATGTGTGTGTGTTCAGACTGCTTTCTAAATGCTCATGTTTATATCCATAGGAAAATGCTGCTCTTGGCCTTCTTCAGAGAATCTTATTACAGTGGGCAGCAGTTATGCAAAGACACGTAACTGGTCAAAGTGCTAAAAATAAAGGACTATGAAGTGCTCACCCCCAAATGAGATATCTATGTTATCCCCTCTAAAGCTCAGAAAACATTATAGAAGAGGAGCGGGAAAGAATGTACAAGCTAGAACATTGGGTGGTGTGCTTAAAAAAAAAAAAAAAACACATCTTCCAGACACAATAAGACCATAACACTCGGGGTGGGGCACTTAGTTCAGTGGTAGAGTGCTTGCCTAGCAAGCGCAAGGTTCGATCCTCAGCTAAAAAAAAAAAAAGACCATAACACTCATGAACTCACTGTGACTGTAGTTACCTACACAAGCTTGCATAGGATGGTGCCTGTCAATATTTCGCTGTAGACACAGAATGGTCTCATGTGTTCCTGCCCCTGACTAAAAAGCCTAGTGATAGTTAATGGTTAGTAGCAGAAAGAGCGTCACTTTCTTCTTTGATATAGCCACCAATAAGTTGCCCAGGTCCCAAGAAATAACCTCCTACCTCTGTCTGTGAAAGCAACTGTGATCAAACTCGATAGGTCACACAAACAAAGAGAAAAAGTAGGAAAGTGGCTTGTTATACAGAAGAAATTTTCAGCAGAATAACAGAGGATGAGAAGAGGATAACATGAGTGAAAATAACAAAAATTCATTCTACATATGTTGAAAAGTATTAATAAGTAAAAATATGTATTCAATCTAAACATAAAGATAAAGGTGTAGGGAGCTGGAGAGATGGCTCAGAGGTTAAGAACACCAGCTGTTCTTCTAGAGGTCCTGAGTTCAATTCCCAGCACCCACATGGTGGCTCACAACCATCTGTAATGAGATCTGGCACCCTCTTCTGGCCTCCAGGGACACATGCAAACAGAACACTGTATACATAATAAATAAATAAATCTTTTTTTTTAGAAAAGATAAAGGTGTATATAAATTATATAGGATATTATTTTAATGTGTGTTACATTTGTTTATGCTATGGAACATTTGCTTTAATGATGCAAAGATGTGTTGCCTTCTTTTATGTTGCATTTGTTTAATTCTGTGAAGCTGTGCTACTTTGCCTGTCTAAAACACCTGATGGTCTAATAAAGAGCTGAATGGCCAGTAGAAAGGATAGGTGGGGCTAGCAGGCAGAGAGAATAAATAGAAAGAGAAATCTGGGAGAAGAGAATAGGATATTGGGGGGCAGTCACCCAGCCACACAGCCAGCCAAGGAGTAAGAATGGAAGTAAGTGAAAGAGAGAAAGAGTGAAACAAACCAGTTACATCCTGTCTATGTGAGCTCTTTCAACTCTTTTGTCCCAGAGACATATACTAATACTGAGACTAAGAAGAATCAGCAATGGCTGGAATCTTCAGAGATCTGTACTCTCTTCTTAGCTATGCTGTTTGGCTACATGACACTGGATATGGTTTTCTCTGCTCTGACTTCATTTTCTCATATATAAAACACATTTGCTACACTAAGCTTCTTCGGGGTGCCTTCTAGATGCTTAGCAGTGTCCCCAGCAATGTCACCAGGCAGCCATCTCCGTTTCAATGACCTTTGCCAAGCACCAGAATTTGTCTGGAATCCTGGAAGAACATGACCACTAAAGCCTGGCCCCTTTTTCCCTTCCCCAGAATTCCAGAGCTGTCTTTCAGCTGGGAACCTTCAGCTTGGTGGGAATTGTGTCGATTCAATAGAGGCAGCACAGGCTTAGAATCAGGAGCTCAGCATGCTGTGTGACTTCTCTATAATAGGAGGTCCTTGCTCTAAGAAGGAAGCATCTTCTACACAAAAGCCCTGGGCAGCAAGGGTCCCTTAGTCCTTTTGGTATATCTCCTTTGGAGAAATGGATCAACTGCTGGAACAGAAGTTTTAGGGCCAAAATAAGAAACTGTTAGCCCCTTCTGAGTCATAGGGACACATGAGAAGAGAGCTGTGATAGAATAGCTCATAAACTAAGGAGAGGGTGGGTAGGAAAACGGAAACACAGAGAGTACCAGCTGGGGAATACAAAAGGCTTAATAGAGCAATGATTTAAAACTATATGCCTTTTTAAGGAAAGCAGATTGAAATTCCACAGAGCTTCAATTTTCTTCTAAATGCTTGTGATTTCAGAGACTCCCTGGGGTACACGCTTCCTCTGGAGAACTTGCAGCATGATGGAAGCCATGCCCCACCTGCTGCAGAGGGAGATGATGTGCACGCTGGTACAGACTAGGGCAACCCCACAGTGTCACAAAGGAAAGCAAACCGATGCTTCTAACAGGTAGGACACAGCCACAGGACCATGAGCAAGCTCCATGGGAGGCTTCTAAGCTTTCTGTGTTCCAGACAGTCTTCCTTTCACGGCAGTCGTCAAGGCAACAGAGCAAAGTAAGAATCAAAGGCCAAATGGCATCAGCCTAACGGAATGTCTCAACCTTCACCGACCAACTACATGTGTCCTTTCTCATGCCTGGCCACAGCATCCAAGATCTAACCCCAGATGCGAAGACAGCAGGATGCAGAGACAAGCATATACCTCCCATGGCTTCTACAGACAGGGCCTCCCCATAGACTGGTGAGGAATTTGGAACCTCCTGAGGTGTTCTCAAGTAGACCAACCTTTAAAAATAATCTGCTATTTTTATCCAGTCTTGCAATTTGAGTTTGGATACCAGTTGAAGTACATGCCAGCTAAAAAGCTTCAGGAAACCAAGTTTTTCTTTGTTTCCAAAATAGACTGATCATTCCTAATGTTTTCCTTACTCCAAATGTTGAACATTGTGAACACTGAAATTAATGTGGACCCGATATCATGGATCCATGTCCTGAGCAAAGCAGATGCTTTCAAGTTTACCAAACTGTAAACAAGGGAAAAAAACAGTTTTCCTCATGGGAGACTAGTTCTAAGACCCTCGCAGAGAAGAAAACCCACAGATGTTCACATTCTTTGAGTAAAATTGCTTAGCAATTGAGTATATCTGTGAATTTCTCTCATATACACTAAATCATCTCTAGATGACTTCAGGTGCCTGATACAATATAAATGCTAAGTGTGCATTTTCTATACTATTATTTAGGTAATAACAGAAAGGTATCTGTACATATTTAGCTATAAATATGATTTTGTTTTCAAGTATTTTTTGGTGAATGGTGAATCTACATTCTTCCATGGGTGAACTCAGAGAGAGGGCTTGCTGTACTCATAGTGTGGTACACTCCAACACAGCTCCTGAGTGGAGAGCTTGGCCCTCTGAAGCCTAAGTAAACAGAATTGTGTGCTTTTATGAATGTTGGGAAGAGCCACAAGACACACCTTATTTATTGTCTTCACAGTGGAAAAAAAATGCTGAAGAAATCTTACAATTAATTCAATATTAAAATAAATAATTAGTTTCTGATTCATCTATGTGATCTAAGCACACACTCGAAAAATGCCATAAAATGTATAGTTTTGTTTTGTTTTGTTTTGTTTTCAGGTTCAGTGACAAAGACCATTGGAGGCCTGGCCAGAAGTGCCAAGAGAATGGCCCCCCTGTCTGCATGACTCATGACAATGTAAGTCATTCTTTAAAAATGCCAGCCATCTGTATTCTGCCCAACACTCAGCTACTTTTTCAAACTGTCTTCCCTCCCACTAGATGACACACTTCTAAAGGGAAGGGACAATGTCTAAACCATTTTGGAAGCCCTCACACATATAGTTTCTTATGTACATTCTTCATATTCTTCATTAATTTATTCAACAAACACTGACTTGACACATCCTAGGCCAGGAGTTGTACTGATACTTGAGATGTGATGGTGAATATAGTCTTTGCTTCGCCAGTGTGCTTTCTAATGAAACACACAAATCAAAAAATGATGGACATGAGGATGAAAACAAGGCATATTAACAGTAACAGCTCATGTTTCTTGGGTGTTCCAGAAACCACCAAAGATTTCAATAGTTCATTTACATCAACTCATTAAATTCTCACTGACTCCATGACCTGGCCTAATATGTTCCCTTTTCCCCATTTTACAGATGAGGGAATTAGGAAACAGAAGAATGTTGGTAATTTACAGAGGTCTCAATGCTAGCAGTGTCAAGGCTGACCCTAAACAGAGGCAAATCAGGCTGTTATGTTTTCCAGCTTCTGAAAAGCATAAAGGGGACCCACTGAGAAGGGGACAGTCAGTGAAAGCCTTTCTGCAGAGACCTTTGAACCGATACCTGCAGACATCATGCAGTGGCATAAAAGTCCCTTGGTAGACATAGATATGGTGAGCAGATACAAGTGGTTCAAGGCCCTACTGTCTGACTCATGAAAGAAGTTACTGAATGAAAAGATTTGTCAAAAAAAAAAAAAAAAGAGCTTCAAATAACAGGCCTGGAGATCTAACCTTTTGGGTCAGGCTTTTGCACACTCTTCCTGGTGTCTGTGTTTTCCTACCCATGAAAAGTAATTACTAACATACATGTACATCTCGGACAGATGGGCCCTATGGTTCAGTGAAGATTTACTCATCAAATCAGCCCCATCCATGATCAGCCCCTGTCAGAACTAAGTGTGCTGTTGTGGAGTTCTTTTCTCCTGGCATGACATGGCCATTGTCGTCTTGAAATAAATGGAGCTAGGATCACTCTCATAAGACCCTCCCAGGATTGTGCCCAGTAACATCATCTCCTTGGGGAAATGAGGGAGTGTATGCAAGTCCCCACACCTCCCCAAGATAGATGAGCAAGAGGGAGTGTGGTATGCTGAGGAAGTAGGGGTCTCTTCTTCAGAAGCAAGGCTGCTGCTTTGTTGCTGGTAAATAAGCCCTTCCCTGCACTCTTGTAAGTCACCCCAGGGAAGTAATTGGTTCACCAACGTATACCTAGGTGGATTGGTTTCCTTCTTCTGTTGCTGCCCTCTCCATCTGGGGTGCGTAGAAAGAGAGTCCTCAGGAAGCGCCAAGCAACAGTAGCTCCAACAGAATACACATGGGCTGTGTTTGGTAGTATTGTTTCCCTTGGAAAAGCACCATGGTGGGTACCCGCATGACGCTGAGGATGGCACAGTAGGAATAGGCCACTTAGCCCAGGTCTGAAAGACTTACAAACTTTGGGGTCGGATACACATGGGTTGAAGCTCACCTTACACCACAACTAGCTCCTCCACCCAGAACATGAGAAGGCAGCTTAGTATCTGTAGGAGCCAGCTTTCTCTCCAGTAAAATGGAGGTGAATGTAAGTTCATTTGCCAAACTGTGACTATGTCAGTGTGTGTGTGTGTGTGTGTGTGTGTGTGTGTGTGTGTGTGTGTGTGTACTGCAAAGAGAGTGGTGATGGGTACAGAAGGCATATGGAATGGTATTCCCTTCTCTGGCCCCTGCCATCTGAGGGTCACTGAGCCTCTTCATCTGAAAGAAAACAAACACAAGTGACCACAGAGGCCACCAAGGAGAGAAGCCAAGCACAGATGAGATTCTAGGTTATCTCTTATATCTCCTATGAAGTCCATGGGCACCCAAGTCATTTGTGCTCCCATTTCAAGATTTTAAACTATTCTTAAAAAGTTCTCCAGGCTCTTCTCCTACTCTATGGGGTAGCCACCAGGTGTTGTCAATTACACATACATTGTCCTGTTTCTAAATGCCTCTCACAACAATCAAGTAAGAGGAGACCACTTACTCTCTCTGCAGGAAAAAAGGAATATTGTTTAGGAGAGCTGTAAGCTTTGTGCAAATTAGAAATAAGGCTTTGCTGTGTTGAGCCATGGAGGAGCCATGGCTGCACCTGCTGTACTATGGCCTGAGTTATTTTGGCTGCTGTATTGCCATTTTTCAAATACAGAGACTGGGACTCAGGTCTGAGATCCTTCTTATCCGAATCTAAAACCTATGCTTCCCTCACCATTAATTGTGTATGAGTTAGATATCCTTTGCTGTGGCCAAATACCTGAGACACTCCACTGACCTCAAGGAAAGTTTTCCTGTGGCTCAGAGTCACAGATGCTTCCATTTACAGTCATTTGACTATATTGCCCTGTGGCAACCCAGTACATCGCTGTGGGGGTATATGACAGAAGAGGCCTGTTCATTTCTTGGAAGCCAGAAAGCAAAAGAGGAAAGAAGAGACTAGATCAGGGTCCCAATATCCGCTTTAAGGGTACACTGTCAATGACCTAACTTCCTCCCACTTGGCCAGCTCTATAAAATGTTAGCAGTGCCACAAGCTGGTAACCAAACCCTGAATTTATTGGCCCTCAGCATTCCCTTATCCCAATCTTAGCAATTATTCTATATGAAGACACTAGATAATATATTTGTATTAAGAAACAGTATTTCTGAAAAACAGTGTGGGGTTTTAAAGTGTCTATCTCCAACGCCAGTGGGTCAAGAACTTCAGCAGATCAGGACCATAACTGGGCCCTTGGAAAGTCAGGAAGCATCTCCAGGAAGAGAGTGACTATTATACCTCCCTTCTGATGGTATGGAAGCAGGCTGGAGGCAGAGGCAGTGGATGAAGCCAGAAGAGTGGCAGGTGGTACGGATCAGCACATTAACAACATCAGCAATGTCAAGAGAGCTTCTGTGGGGAGTTCTCAGAGTCGCCATGAATAACATCCTCCCTTTCCTTTCGGAGTTTGGAATCAATGTAAGGAGAGGTAGGCATGTGGGGATGAAAACATCAACTTTACAAAAAGCTGGATTGGAAGATGTCAGTCGTCCCACGAGAATGATAGTCTGGATACTAATTTATATGGGAATTATGCATACTCATCAAATCACAAGTAGACAGACAGCTTCAGGCTCCCCCTTCACTTCCTGAGGAGTCAAGGTTTATCCTAGGAACCCACTCCAGGAAGCCAGAATACACACACACTTCTTAAAGATTGAATTAAGCACAACCAGCTCCCCTGCCATCATCAGGCAGCCCACTCCTTCTACCCAAAGCCCTGGACAGCACACACAGACCAGCTTCTCTTTCCTGCCTGAGCCAATCAGAAAGGCATTAAAGAGGGACAACAACAAGGTTCTTTCTAGATCTATGAATCTGTGCAATATTTGACATTGTCACTAAGAGCAAAGGTTTCCTTGTAGTGCAGTCTGTCAACACTGGCCAGAGTGTTTCCTGAGCGTTCATAGAAGGCAAAATATGAAGTCTCTGCCACTCACTGTGTATTCCTCTGATGCATACATGGAGACAAAGACAGTTATAACAAGCTCTCCAGAGCCTATGGAACCAGAGGTTAAGGAAAGGATTTGACCCACAGTGACACAAGGCCCGGGTTATGAACCAACTCTGAAGAAAAGTTCTTAGCCAGAACACAACCCATTGGAACAAACAGAAGAGAAAGACATTTTGAAATTTTTTTGATTTATGACCCACTGTAGGACATTGAGACATTATTTACGATCGATATATGTGCCTGCTGGCATCCCACTGGAGCTGTTGATGCTGCCTTACACTGTGAAGGTGGTCAGCCCAACCCAAAGACATACTATCTGTGTCCTGTTGGTACAGGCAATAAAGCCAGAAGTAGCCATCTATCTCCCTGAAAATGGTGCTGGTTACTCCAGCCCTTAGAGAGCTGACCCAAGGAGAAGGATGCAAGAAAAAGACAGACTATAACAAGCTCGTCTCTATGTTCCCATTTGAAATGCCTTATAGCACCATCATTCTCCAATTCACCTTCTTTATGGATTAATACAGAATTGCTTTGGGTCATTTGCACATTCACTATAAAACGCCCTCAGCACATTTCTCCTAATGCTGAAACAAATGGAATGCCTATAAAGGCAAACTCAAGTCTAGGCTGGTGTTCAGTCAATCAGCATCTGCAAATTTATACCATACTAAATGATAGTGAAATGTAATACATGGGGAAAAAACACTAAATATTTCCTTTGTATAAAATGTAAAATTGAAATTCCTTGTCCTCAAAGGGTTTACTCCTTCCTAGGGGCAGGAGAAAGACATCATCTGCCTAGAAATTTACAACCCAGTCATATTTCTCTTCTTCTTTTCAATCTAATGCATAGGCCATAAACCTCTCAGGTTTATGACTTTGAGCATCCTTCCCAATTCCTGAGTCACTATCGTTGCATAAATGTGTCCTCTTCTTCAAAATAGACACACACAGACACACACAGGGACACTGACATTCTGACATTCCTCTTGCCTTCCTAAGTACAATTTTCATGTAAATTTCACCTTAAATATTAGTTTTTTTCTGAAAGTACTTCCTATAACCTAGACCAGTTCAGATTTCCCAACAATATAGTGTTGTGCACTCTCTATTTCCCCTAATATAATACTCACCACACAAGCCTATAATTATTTGTTTGATAGTTAAATTATAAACACTATGAGACAGGGGCTATGACTGTCTTAACCAGACCAAGCAGGTAGACATTCCAACACTTCCCTGTCTCATCTAGCAGGGGTATAAATGCAGATATAGCCCTCTATCTTCCTGAGAGTAGTCTTGGTTCTTCACTCTCTTGGCAGGTTGACCCAGAGATGTGGTTTGAGAGGAGAATATAGTTAATAGGAAAGAGGACTTGGTGCGTGTCTAGTAACTAATACTCCCAGGGATAAAAGCAGTCCATAAATAATTATTAAAGAATAAATTAGGCAATGAGTGAACGAGTGAAATAATCAAATCTGTACCAAAGAATTGGCCCTAAATGAAGATCTAATCTAATTTGCCACTCTTGACTTTGCTTAGTTAGACAATATGGCCATAGGTTTGACAACAGTGGCACAAATGTTAGAGGAGCAACCAATTGCTTTCTGATTGGATTTCAGGAGCACTCTACAAGACATAACTGATATATGGTCCATTAACTAAGCCCAGAACTCATAGCCAGGTATATGATAGGCCCTAGATGAAAACATAATCCCATCATTCTGTTAACAAACCAAGTTTTACACTGCTCCCCTGAGTTCACATCTTTATATGCAATGATTAGTGCATCCTTCAACCCGTATCAGAGAAGCTTCTTTTTGTAATAGATGGTGATTAATACAGAGACCCACAACTGGTTAATGTGCAAAAAAAAAAAAAAAAATAGACTGTGACATGCTCAGCTCTACATAGAACATTTGTATCACTTTCCTTAGCCTCGAGGCTCAGAGATGGTTGCAGAAGAGGGAATGAAATACTATAAGAGCCGGGGGTAGCGGACATCTTCAGGGAAAGAGTATTTGCTGGACATTTCAGGGCCGTGGTACACATGAACTCATAGCAGCTATTACTGCATGCATAAGACCTGCCCAAGATCAAGTCGGTCCAAATCCCAGCATGAATAGGAGGGGGACTAGTGAAGCCATTAGCTAATAGAGAGGCTATTAGCAACAAACGGGTGCTGGGGCTGGGACAGTCAGCTTTCTTCAGGAATGTGGTCCCCAAGAGGCTATCCAGCCTCCAGTCGATGGTCCGACTCCCCAAAAAATGCAGGCAACACTAAAAGGATTCATGGGGTTTAAACACAGAGCACATAAAATTAGGAGAGAAAAGAGGTGGAAGTTGGGGAGAAATTAGAGGAAAGGCAATTGGGTGGATGTGGTCAAAGCATATTGTATCTCTATGTGACAAATACAGGAAAAGTAAAATATAAAGAATATCCTGGCCTGGGAGAATCAAGATGGAGAGAGACTGTGACAGCCTAGTGGTGGTCAAGGAGGACATGGAGCTGCAGAATCTGCTGGCATGGATACTGAAGAACAGCATCGTCCTGAACCACGTCCAGGCTGAACTCGGAGTGGCTGTGTTTTCAGCACTAGGAGAACAAGAAAAGGTGGGGAACAAAACTCCTTCAGTCAGTGAGAGCTTGAAAAAGTTCTTCAGTTCAAAAGATGTTCCTTTGGTAGCAAGTCTCGTCACAGAGTTTCTTCAATTTTTAACCTTGACTTCACGTTGGCTATTTTCCATCCTGAAACTAGCGCATTGCAAGGTCTTGAAGGTCAGGGGAACTTAGCCTGAGATTTAGGTATCATTGAAGCAGAAGAATAGCTTTGCCAAATAAATAAATAAATAAATAAATAAATAAATAAATAAATAGATAAATAGATAAATAAATAAATAAATAAGTCATCAAGCCTGTTTCCCATTTTTCACTTGTCTATAACACAGACTCTAACTCATGCCAGACTCTCTAATCGCAGAAAGGTGAGCCATTACTACCTACCCCTGGCTCTCTTGGTTATATATAGTGTACAGCTGAAAGTTGTATTAAATACTTTTGGATTCTGTGACCCAGCGCCTGACGAGAGAAACAGGTGTGATGGTTGATGGTTAAATTGTCAGCTTGACAAGACTAGCATCACTCAAGGGACAAGTCTCTGGGCCCATGTGTGAGGCAGTTTCCAGGCTGTGGTAGTTGAGTTGGGAATGGGCACCATAACTGTGGATGATACTGTTGCAGGGGATCCTGAGCTGAACAAGAAGGAGAAGCAAGATGGGCATCAACATTCATTTCCTCACGTTGTGTCGATAGATGCAATGTGAGCTAACTACCTCACACTCCCTTCCCAGGATGTAGTGGCTGTGTGGGAGGGTCCCTGCAGGCTTTCCAGCAGGCGAAGGAAAATGAACAGGGTGAGGTAAGAATGAAACTCGGATCAGCCCAATTTTGGTACCGATGCTTGGCCAGGACTCCTAAAGTCTGACATCAGCTTGTATATTTTTGCCATATTTAAGCATAGTACAGTCTCGGGGAAAAGTTTTCAGATAACAATTAATCCTTGAGTACAAGAAAGCTTAAGGCATGTTTACATTGAAGCTCTTTACAAAGCACATATGGCTTCATCTGTACGATGTGTTCTTGTTGACTTTAGAAACAGTGCGCAAGATAAGCGTCTAGGGAAAATGACTGAGGTAAACATACGCCTGGCCCTAAAATAACATAGAAGTCACTTAGGCTGTTATAAAGTACAAATGATATCTCTCACAAGGATGACTTCCATGGCCTAGAAGTCATGCTCAAGATTTTAGGGGGCAAGGGTCTGGGATAAGTAAAACATAAATTCTGGAAGATACTGGCCACATCTGGCTTATCAGACAGGAAAGGATCACCAGGTTGTAAACTACATCGGTTCCCAGGATTCTAGGAGGAGCAGCTTCATTCCATTAAAGAGGTAAGCTTTGTGTTTAACTTTCCTGGTTTCTCCAGTGTTTATCTGTGTTTGCAAGGCTGCTTTGACTTCTATAATGGCTATGCCCTCAAAACTGTCTACAATGGCTATACCCTCAAAACTGTCTACACTGGCTATACCCTCAAAACTGTCTACACTGGCTATACCCTCAAAACTGTCTACATCAGCTATACCCTCAAAACTGTGACTGGAAATAAATCCCTCCTTCCTTAAGTTGCTCTTTTCATAATTTCTCCAAATCCATAGAAAAATAACTAATACAGCAGGAAAGGCATGGCCGTGGTAAGAGCTCCCAGGTGTGGGGGCAGAAGCATGAGGCTAATTGCTCACATATATATAAGCCAGGAAGCAGAGAGCTCAAGCTGAAACCAGGGATAGACGGTAACCCACAAAACCTGCCCACATAGTGACCAACCTCGCTCCAGCTAGGCACTAAAGGTTCCACAGCCTCCCAAAACACAACCACTAGCTGGAACCAAGTGTTCCAGAAGGTGATCCCCCAATGGCTACTTCTCATTCAAACCATAAAAAAAAATGGGAAAACCAAGTTAATAACCTGTCAACACTTGGTCAACAGCAAAGGCTACAAGAAGAATTTCTCCACTAGAAGCTCGGAATAAAAGAAAAAAGAAAAGCTGGGTGGTGGTGGTGGTGGTGGTGGTGTACACCTTTAATTCCATCCACTCAGAGGCAGAGGCAAATGGATCTTTGTGAGTTCAAGGCCAGCCTGGTGTACAGAGTGAGTTCCTGGAGAGCCAGAGCTAATAGAGAAACTCTGCCTCAGAAAAAAACTAAACAAAAGAAGGAGAAGAAGAGAAGAAGAAGGAGGAGAGAGGGGGAAGGAAAGGAAAGGAAAGGAAAGGAAAGGAAAGGAGAGGAAAGAAAAGGAAAGGAAAGGAAAGGAAAGGAAAGGAAAGAAAAGGAAAGGAAAGGAAAGAGATAAAAGCAAAGTGTGGTCATACTGTACATGAAGCTATTCTCTGCTCTCTCTCTAAGGTAACAGTAGAGCTCTCTAAAAGACCCAGAACCCAGACACAAGAGCTGTTGACCAGCATCCGCCTAACTCTGTAAGCATCCCTCTAGACAATATAGTACATTTAGCAATTCAATCCACATTAAGTAGAGACAATTTGAAAAGTCTAGCCTGAGTCTTTTCTTCTGCCCTGTCCTTGAATTAGGAAGCCAAGAGAATGCCTGACTTCTCATTCTGTGAGCTACATGGGTTTTTGGGAAGCACGTGGACAACTAGCTTTGAGCTTGCCCTCCTGAAGAGTAGGCAGTGGTTTCGAGCCAGTAAACCAGTCTTGTGTGTTGCTGTTGAAGTACGTGTCTGGATCCTGAGCCCCATTCTGGTTTCTCATCCCATATCCTGGATTGGCTCTTGCCCCTGATGTAATAACTTGCTGTTGGCTATCAAAACACCCACTCTCAACACATCATTCATTCTACAAATATTTACTGAGATTCTACTCAGTGCTAGCTAGATACTGGGATTTAATAGTGAGCAAAACAAACATGACTATTGTCTTCATGAAATTTAAACTCAAATGAATGACACAGATAACAACTAATATTACAAATACAGGAGGCTAGCAAGATATTGTGGTTAGGAGCACTGGCTGCTCTTCTAGAGGACCTGGGTTCAAATCCCAGCACCCACATGGCAGTTCAAAACTGTCTGTAACTCCAGTTCCAAGGGATCTGACACCTTTATACAGACATACATGCAAGCAAAACCCCAGTGCACATATAATAAGAATAAATGAATCATTAAAAGTGTTTTTAAAATATTACAGATATGAAAAACAAAATTAAATATTGTAGTAGTTATCAAGAAAAAGGGCATAATGTATTATGGGAAATTTAATGAGAACTATTTTAAACTTAAGAACAAAAGACCACTACTGGGGCTAGAGAGATGGCTCAGCAGCTAAGACCCTGACCACTATTGCGAAGGACCTTTGTTTGGTTTCTAGCACCCACTCAAAAGCTCACAACCATCTCAAACTGCAGTTCCAGGGGATCTGGCCCATTCTCCTGGTCTGCACGGGTACCAGGTTCAAAACAGTGCACACCCAGGTATGCAGGAAAAGACTCAAAAACATAAAAATAAATCTTTTTTAAAAAGAGGATCCAAAGGCCTAGTGGATGAATGAATTTGAGTAAGAAAGGGACAGTAGCACTGTGATCCAAGATAAAGAAAGAATAGGAAGACAAGCACCATTATGGGAAATGCCTGAATGCTTTTGAAGATGCAGAAGAAGGCCAGTGTGAAGGGAAGATATTGGCGAACACTCTAAGAAAAGCTTGAAAGGCAAAGAAAGATGTGCTCACAAAAGGCTTGGTGATCCATATTAAAAATGTAGGGTTCTGTCTGTTGCGAACTTTCAAACAGGGCATTTAGAGATGGCTCAGGGGTTAAGAAGACCCAAGTTCGGTTCCCAAGACCCATGTGTGGTGGCTCATAACTTGTAATTCTAGCTCCAGGGGTTCTCAAAACTTCTTCTGGCATCCACAGGCTCAGATGTGCATGCATGCACACATATACACACAGACGAATATAAGTAAAAAATATTTTTTAAAGTTTTGAACAAGGAAAATCGACTTGAGACCACTCTGGCTGCTTGAGAATAGATCGCACAGAAGATAGGCATGGTGTAAGAAATTTAGTCAAGGTTTTGTTGTGTAGATCCAGATACAGAACTGCCAGCTATTGGAGTAAGGGGAGAAGCTACTGAGGCAGAAAGGGGTGGATATGAAAACACTATGTGGAGGCTATATTAACAGACCCCCCTCAGATTCCTTTTTCCCATCTCCAAAGAGTTACAGAGTCTGCTTAAAGAGCAGACGCCATCATTCAAAGGTACTGTGTCTCAAGGAAAATCACTGTACAAGACTGTCCATCAAGCAACCCAACTCTACAATAGTCTGGTTAGTTTGCTCAGATGGGCATGGCCTTAGTCTCATTCTAACTGTAGACTCCATGTTAAATCTGGCTTAGATGGGACCAGATTTTCATCTCCCTATTCAGGCATGCAGGGAATTTTCTCCCTAGAAAACAACATAGAGAAAGAACCTGGCCCTATGTTAATAAAGTTGGGTGTGTAAGGACAAAATATGAGATTCTTCAACTAAGAATTTTATAGTTGGTTTCTGATTAATTTGTGAGTCTTTCTTCCCAAACAGATGGGGTTGGCTAAGATGAACAAATCATTTGCTCCGTGCAGGCACCATGTCCATTTCAGAATGTTTGCTATGGATTTTTCCCACGTCATCTATTAATTACCTAATTACATCGTCTAATTATGGGATTCTTCATGTATTTACACTGATTACGTAATTGAGTGCAATTACACTAATTAGGTTAATGATACAGGATAACAGACTACAAATTGCTTTAAAGGGACAGTGGGAAGGCTGGTAGGCCAAAAACCCTTTGGAGGTAGGTCAGGATTTGTCTGTTTGCAGCTTAGAGGTTCTCTCAGCCTCACCATTATGCTGACCTTTTAGGTCCACTCAAGACTGCAATGAAGAAGTATCACAAAAACTGTACCACCCAAGGTCACACTAGGGTGAGACAAGGACAGTTGGAAGTAACCACAAGGCTCCCCTCTTTATGGAAGGTAGAACAATGCCTCCCATGAAGACTCTCATGCCCAAGTGACCTGAACCTAAAATATACTGCCTTACATGGAAAAAGGAATTTGCAGAAGTGACTGATGATAAGGACTTTGGGATGCAAAGAGTGTCCTTGAGACTATAACCACATGGGACTTTAAAAGTGAAGAACTTTTTCTCCTGGGTCAACAAAAGACTCAAGAATGACCCTGAGATGGCTATACAGAAAGGATCCAACAGCCAGCTACCAGCTGAGAGGAGACCATTTGCAAAGATCAGAAAGGGTCTCTGGAAGCTACATCATCCCCTGCCAATAGCTGATAAGGAAACCTGCTTCAGTCCAACAAGCTCAGAGAACTCAGCTCCGCCACATGAAGGAGAAAGCAGATGCTGTAGCTGGCCTTACTGAAAGGAACCAGCCCAGCCAACACCTTTATTTAGTCTGCTGAGACTTCTCAACAGGCTTCTGATCTACAGAACTGTAATGAGATAAAAATTGGTATCCTTTAAGCCACTAGGGTCCTGGTCATTTGTTATAGTAACAGAAGAATCACATCTACCTATTGCTCTGCCTTCTCCCCACCCCTTCTCACATTCTTACATCACTGCCATGCAATCACTCTCCAATTCCTCTCTTAACGAAGCCTGTTTCTGAGGGGAGGGCTGATGGCAGTCTTAGCCCCTCATACAAGCACAAGTCAGCAGTACCTCTCTTGGTGACATTTGCATTTTCTGTGCAGGTCTCACTTTGTTATAAAACGTTTTGACCATAAAAATAGTGAGAACTTTATACTTGGAATTAGATCAGTGTCATGTCAAATCTCAGCTCACTTGTATGCTAGTTCTGGGAGTGTGGTGAGTGGCAGAATTGTGTAATACAAATTTCAATATTCTTATAATAAAGTGTGGATCATAGTATCCGTCACATACAGTTCTTACAGACATGCAACAAGATGATGTATGTTAAGTGGCTGGAAACCCTTATGTCCCACAGGTAATGTTCGCTGTGTTTTCTTCATCTCTCTGAAGAAGGTGAGCCATCAATGGTCAACTTGGAGACAGGAGAGTACAAAGGAACACTCTTGTGTCTAGGAAACCACAAGGTCCTGGGGGATGAAACAAACTGCTAGGTGATTTATTTCATGTAACTTGGTAATTATCAGTAAGACTACAAACAAAAAATTAGTGAGATTGTTGTGTGAAGGAAACTGGTTAGTAGAAGTCACCCCAAAACATTCACTACTCCAGTGGTGCACGAGGGAACTGATGTCATTGGTGACACCTAGATGGACTTACTTCCTGTTTGTTTCTGTCCACAGGAGGCAAACTGGCCTTAGAAGTGAGAGGGGGAAGACAGCTCAGCATCTGCATTCATCTCTGTAACTCCTGCCCACTTTAAAACATGTGACCCCCAGCAGTCCCCAAAAAAAGACTTTTGCAGACGTTGATGGATAGAAAAGGTAGAAGGGACTCAGGAAGTGACTCCCTTTTATCCATCTCTTCTGGAAAACTCATTGATCTAAACACGTTATATGCATGAAGTTATTAAATCCTCCCAATAACTTTGTGCATGGTAGGTGTGAATTTCTTATTTGTATTTCTGGAATACAAGGCACGTAATTTTTCTGTGGCTAGGATGCAAAGCTGGGTGCACTCAAGTCTCCTAGCTCAAGAGCTAATATAGTTGATAGTAAGTTCTCCATGCCCTGACATTACAGGGCCCCCAGAACCAGCAGAATGAGTTGGTTTCCCATTGGTGGCTTCAAGATATCTCCTTCCAATTCATACCAGTGTCATCAAAGGGGTCTTCATAGTATGATAATCAGGCCCAGAGCCCGTGTTCTTTACCTCATATAGGATCTTTACATTTGGTAAAGATTTAGGTGCAGATTAGGTGTATCTAATCTTTACATTTGATGCAGGTTAGGCAGGAAGCAACACTTGAAGACCTACCTCTTGTATTATCTCAGTTACACCTTTGCTGCAGGGTCTTAGAGAGACCATTGAACCCAGTCACTACAGGTAAAAAATGGCTAGTTGTGTCTTAAAGGTGACGAAGGATGATCGTACTCACATACACTCAGGATATTGCAAATCACATCTGTTAAATATTGCCCCTGACAACTGAACGTCATAAACTGAGAGGTGCTGAGCAGTCTGTCACCACCAGGAAATACTGGCTGTGGCTGGTGCCTTATCTGAAATTCAGATCTGATTCAGAGCTCTGAGTCAAAATACTGACCAGTGTTAAAACACACTGATTTGGCCGGCTATGATGGTGCATGCCTTTAATCCCAGCACTAGGGAGGCAGAGCCAGACAGAACTCTGAGTTCCAGGCCAACTTGCTCTACAAAGAGTTTCAGGACAGCCAGGGCCATGCAGAGAAACCCTGTCTCAAAAAACCAAAAAAACAGAAAAACAAAAAACAAAACAGTGACTTCTGGTCTGTCCATACATCACATGGACTCATTAGCTTTGGATACTATAACATGAACTATCAGATACATTTCACTCCTTCCTTAGTATTTTCCCCAGTCTGAAAATGGGCATCAGATTATTCAGTAATGTCTGTTTTGAGGGGTTACCCTGAAGAACTTTCAAAAATTGATGTTAATGAGAACAATTAGTGGAAGACAGCTATCGAGTATCAACTTGAGTACTTATAGGGCACCTTTAATACACCAAGAACACAGGGGTGTATCTAAGCAGCCTCCTCCAGTTCTCTTTTGGGGGAATTATGCAATAAAAATAGAAAATAAACTATTAACGCACAAAATTAGAGATAACACATGTACACAGCACCATCACTGAAGTTGTCCTGGCGTTTTGTAACTCCCAGCTTAGATCTGACTTCCAACTCACGCGCTATGTCACACTCATTTTCTCGGTCCATAATAAGTTGTGTGACAGAGAATAGGTGTTCAAATAGTATTCACTGAGCAGATGAATGAATGCACGAATGAGCCCAGTGACCAACTAGAATTTCTCCGGAGATCCGTAGCCATCATCTGTCCACTCTTTCCAGTTCGCTGACAGCAAGCTTGTGAGGGCCTCTCCCCTGGACTCTAACACTCTCTTCATCTCCAGCGTGGCTGTGCAGCCCTCCCCCACACCTAGCTCTGTATCCATCTCTGGCTCAGCCAGGAGCCGCCCTCCTTAGTCCTCTTGGCCCTCTGGGCAGCATTCCTGTGCTTCCTGGCGTCAGAGCTCAGACACGGGTGACATCACTTACCCACTGCCTCATCAACTATGGCTGCTACCTGGAATTCCACACATAGTCTCGTCCAGCAGTTATTGATCAGTCTTTTCAGGACCTCAGCAGAACGATTTCTCTTTCAACTAACTAATTGTGTAGGGAAGGGGCTTTAAAACAAGAAATGGAAAAAAAAATCCATTAAATTCGCTAAGAGAAAGCCTAGGTCATCCTGCTAATGTATTGCATCCATACAGATGTGCTATTAAAACAGATGTTTGTGCAGGCAAGCCTAAACTGCTAACAAGATTGCATCTCCCCAAGGACAACTTGTTTTGTAAATGACATTGTTTTGTGTGTTGCTTTTAGTGGCTTTGTTTGTTTGTTTGTTTTTAAAGGTAGAGAAAGGAGTCTGGGACAATATGAGGCAAATGGTTCCTCTCATTTCCCCCAGTTGGATTGTTGTCCCAATATCAAGGGACACAACCAATAAGCTAAAAGGGGAGAGATGGAAGAGCCCTGCAGCCCACTGTTACAGATTCCCACCTCTTTAAAGACAAAAAAGATTAGCTAAACCACATCTTTTCACACTGTTTTCCTTTGGGGTGGGGGCAGGGTCTCAAGGTCTCAATTCTTTATTCAGCTTACTCATTTAAAAGCCAATCTCTTCCATAAACATGCTCCCTGACTCACCCTGGTAATATTTTACCAGCTACCTGTGTTATCACAATTACCCATGTTGGCCGATTCCACTTTGTCTCATTTGGTCAGTCAGCAACATTCGATGTCCTGTGACAAATATTTGACCAGCTCCAGAATCACACAGGAAATAAGCCTCTGGACACATCTGGGAAGGATTTCTGGTTTGGGTTTGTTGAGGTGAGAAGACCAGCCCTAATGTGTGCAACCCCATCCTATGGGCTGGGATCCTGCACAGAACCGAAATGGGGAAGTAAACTGAGTGTTCATCTCTCTGTTTCCTGCCCGTGGATGTGATGGGACCAGCTACCACCATGCCTACCCCACCACAATGGACCGTACTGTCAAACTCTAAGGCAGAATAAACCTTTCTTCCTTCATGTTTGCCAGATACTTGGTCATGGCAGCTAGAAAAGTAACTAATGAAAGCATTTCAGCATAGCTATTTGAACATGTAAATGGCTTCTGCCACTCTCTAGGTCTGGTTTTTAAGTCCCATTGCTTCCCTTCTCCAAATATGTTCCATCGAGCATTTCCTCCAGTAGTAGATGGGGCTCAGCTAAACGCTCTGGATCCAGCTACTTCTCACTGTCCATCTTTTAGTATTGAATCCTACCAACCCTATCCTTCAGATGAATCACGGCCCCAGCTTTCCACCAGTGTATATTCCCCCTGGGCTTTGCTGTCCGACATTGCTCACCTGATCCACATCTGCCTGTGAGTTCCAAATGATGTGAACATACAGAATTCCTCAGCATCCCTTATGACATCTCCCTCAGATTTTTCTCCTAGAATTGGCTTCTTTTGCCTTTATAGTCAGCCCTCTTTAAGGCCCCAAACCCTTCACCTCTAAAGAAGGTTGGCCCTCTTGCAGCCTTGGCAAACTCACCTTCACGATGAGCCAAACACAAGATAAATCCATCTCCTCTGGGCCCTGACATGATGGAGAAACTTAATTCTCATCTTGGTAAATGGACTGCTTTAAATATGTCTAGCACCATCTTTGAGGTGGACCAGGATGGCTCTGCACAACTCTACCTGCAAGGCCCAGAGGTTTCATGGTAGACTGACTTTTTCTCTCCAGAAAAATCTCTCACATTCTTCTCTCCTTTACGGTTTGAAAGAGCATGTTCTTATCTGCACTGCCATAGATTCCTTATGTTGCCTACTGTGTTGGATCACTTCTCCATAGCTGATACTTGGAAAGTCTCATGGGAAGGAATACTAGCATGGCTTAGGTTTCTGGCCCTCAGAAATTCCTACCTTCTAGTTTAAAGTATGACGCTTCCCACCTGATCTTGAGTGTTGTTACCTCAAGGTTTGGGGATGTCATTTGGGGTTCAGAGGACTCAGTGAGTGTGAAATCTGAGGCTGAGACAGACATTGGCCAGTGAAACAAAGCAAGCTATCTACCACACACAGGGAAATAAAACTCTTCCAATAATATACCGCAAGTACTGGATTCACAAATTCAAATCAAGCTCAGCCTTAAATCTTGTCCCTTTAAAAAAAATCACACTCAATATTGTGTTCATCCACCTTCTGGGCATGTATGAGTTTTTACATACTTGTTTATTGCCACTGAAAACCTTTCAGAGAACAACCGGTTTGGCCAATCAATCCAAGTTAATCGCTCTGATATTGAAACCTGGAAATCAAGCAAGCAGTCATTAAATTAGAACCCTGTAGTGAAGAAATCAGCAGAAAGTCTGGAAGAGCCTGTAACTATTGCAATATAAATTAAAACAAATCTTCCCCTGCACTCATCTCAGAGTGGCATTTCGAGGATGAAATAATTGAACTTCACAAGCTTCACCTTGACTTGAACGTGAATCATCCCGGCACATCTCTAAGCAGCTGTCACTTACTATTATTTCCACACAGCAAAGAAAGAAATCTAGGTATCTTACAGAGGTAGGGTGCCTAACTCACAGCCACACAGCACATTGTGGGCAAAATTAGAATCAGAATCCCAGCCAACTAATCTGTGGTTATGGAATCAATCTGCCAAATGATGCAAGATGTAATTAAATAAACGCCTATGCACATGGCACAGTGCATTTAGTAGGCGCTCAATAAATTTCACAGAACGAGTGAAAACAAAACACAAAACAAATATGTTAGTCTATGATCCCAACCAATGCACCGTGCTGAAGCCCTGAAGAAAACGGGTCAGAACAGGCACACACAGAAAAAAGTAAGAGAGTACTAATCTATATTGATGCCAGCTCTGTTTCCTTTCCTGAGGACAGGATCAGAGTGCCCGTCAATCTGAGGAGGCACCACATCTGCCCAGCTAGCCAATGAAACTTAGACAAATGAGCTTTCCTTATGGCATGGTAAAGGCCAGACACTTCTTTCTCCAGAAATTTCAGCAAAGTAAGAGAAAGTTGTCAGACCACCAAGAAAAGGTCCTTGTACACCCAAGGTGTCATACGCAGAGTGTAGCTTTGGGGGTTTTACGTAGCCAGTTTGATGCTTTGCTATGTTTTAAAGGTTGCTTTAAACTATATAGTCATTGTTGTTAGTTTACTAAAAAACAGTCAATCCCTTGAGGATCAGAGAGTCAATAATGTACTCTGTGTGTTTCCTGGTGTTATTTGATGGTGACACATGTCACACGCCATAAAAACCTCTTAGCCATAGCATGAATTTGGGGACCATCCTATAATAATAATCTTTAAACAAACATTTAGAATAATCCCTTTTTGGACATGGCTATGAATTGAATATGACATTTTTTTCTGTCCAGTGTTCTCAATGACTGGTTCCCAGCAGGTGGCACATTGTGGGGAGACTGTGGAAACCTTAGCAGTTTGGCTAGCCAGAGAAAGAAGATCTCACAGGGGGTGGGGCAAGCAAGCCCTTGGAGGTGCATACTAGGCTTGGCTGCTTGCTACCTAGACTTGCCTTCATAGTCAGCCATGAGTGAAGAGCTGTCCTCCACTGCATGTCCTTGCCTCCATGAGGTTTATTTAGCACAAGCACACAGGGCCAAGCAACTGGAGCCTGAATCCTCAGAAATGTTTCCTTCCTTGAGTTATTCCATGAGGTGACTGTGCTAGGGAAGTATCTAACACGCATTTTCAACTTCTTGTCCCCCTTTCCTAGAAAATGCGCCCTATTTCAGCTTCCGCATCATAATGTAAAGCGTGCTTTCTTCTTCAGCCAGTCCCAGGGTGGTTGACCAGAGGCATAAAGCCCCAGAAAACTAAGACACAGTCAGTGAGCTATGGGGAGAGAAGAACTCAGCTGTTCTTCTCTGACTATGAGACTTTAGAATTCTGTGGGACATTCTGCAGTGAGCACTTCCCATTAGATCTGAGTGGAGTCACATCATAACAATAATTACAAATACATTTATTTATCCGACTATTTTTCTCTGGACATGGTGTGTAATTCAGGTATGTGGTTTGCATATGTGTGCATAGCCGCATGTGGATGCACACTCATGTGCAAGAATGTGAAAGCCAGGGGTCAGTGCCAGATATCTTTCTCAATCATTATCCTTTTTTCTCCACACAGGATCTCTGAATGAACTGGAGCTCACCAGCTAGACTGGCTGACCATGGTGGAACTCCTATCTGCCTCTACCTCCCCAGGACTGGGCTTACAGGTACATGTCTCCATAATTTTATAACAGGTGCATTACCAGATGACTCTTTCCCTAGCCCCAATAATAATAACATTTATAAACCATTAATTTAGCTGTTATACAGATAATTTTGCTTCATTGGGTGCTTTAGTGGGAGATTTAGGGAGCTTTTTCTATCTGCTTTAAAGTTTCATAATCAAACTAATTGCTGTTAATTGATTTGGGATGTATTGGGTGAGCAGGAAACACACATCAGGAAGAATTAAATGCAGTGTGGACAGTCTGTGGACATGAGCAAAACAAAAGCTATGTTTTTTCAATGGAGGGTTGGCGTTTTGTGCTCTCTTTAAATCTTGTTTCGAGAAGATTAATTTAGTGGGGATTTCCTGGCTCTTAAAGAAAAGCCATAATAGCTTCAGAGACGTGTTGCCTTGCAGGCCTCTCCCTGCTCAGTGAGTGCTTCAAGCCTGTCCTTCATGAGAGTGGCCAGCAAAGCAAAGGCTTGAGAGCCCTGTACAAGAACACAGAGCCCAGCACGGATGGCAGAAGTTCATGTAAACAGCAGCCTACTTTTCATCAGGCAGCTAGAGGCTGAGGACTCTGTGATTCTGATTCTATTCCTGGGAATGTGCTACCTCAGCCTGAAAAAGAACCTGAGATTGCTGCTCTGGTCCTGTCCCACCTCTCGTACTCAAGGGGCTAGCTGACCTATTCAGTCCTGGCTGCACAGTTTCCTAAGCCACTTCAGCAACTACCTTCCCAAGCCATGAGACTCCCTCTGATCCCCAGCTCCAGAGAAGTGGGGAGATGAAGGGAAGCTGTGGTGACATCCAGGAGGCCATGTTTTGCAAAACCGTAAAGGAGAGAACTGTGTAAGAGTTGCGGTCCAGGAAGAAAATCTTTATAACTGCTTTATGGAAAAATCAGTCTCTCATGAGGGAATGGGCCCTGCAGCTGGTGGTTGCACAGCGCCACCCCTGAAAGTCATTTGATCTCCCTTAAAGATTGAGCTGATCATGCTTGTAGCTGTGGCATTTACCAAGCTGAGGATTAAGCTGCCCCATTATATCAGGGCCTAGAGGAGACATATTTATTCCTTTGTTGGCTCATTCTGAGGGTGAGCTTGTCTATGCAGAATGAGGGTCAGCTTTCTTTGGAGGTGAGCTAATGGGCTGTGTGGCAGGAGAACATGTTGGCTGAGACTTCACATGACACTGAGGACTCAAAACTGTGCCCACCCACAGGGGAAAAAAAAAGCCAGAGCCCCTGACCTACTGGGAAAGCTTCCAGGAAAGCTAATGGCTTCTCATCCTCGCCCTTGCGCGGCCATTTCCATCTCAGTTGCATTATCTTGGCAACTAGACCTTGTGAAAAAACAGCTCCCCACCCCAGTGACATGGGAGACTCCAGCCTTCAGAATGACCAAGTCAAGATGCAATAGAAAGAACCTACGAACTTAGACCTCACGCTGGCCAGGTGCATGTGTGGAGACACAGCTCAGAAGTGACTACATCAGCTATTCTCCATGGGTGATCGGAACACTTTGCTGGACCTTGTTCTCATTGCGGATTGAGGAAACGGCCTGTAAAGTCCTTGGGGGGAGGCCTGCTGTAAACACGAGCATCTTGACTACTGCATTATTGCAGACAGCGCTGTGGAGCCTTCGCCTTCAATACATGGAGCCCCACACACAGCATCAGGCCATTTGCTAGATTGGATGCCACTTTTGGTGACAGGTCAGGGAAAGACACTGGATTTGATGCAGACTGACAGGTCCGTAAATTTGGTTTCTAATTTTATGTATTTATTTCTTTTAAAGAAAAGAGGGAGAGAGGGAATACTCAGAGCCATGAAATCATTAAAACCAATTCCCTTTCTCTCCCCACAGCCCTCCCTCTCTGGAGTATGTGTGTGAAACAATCTTCACAGCTCCTGAGCCCTCCAATGGTATCGATCCAGATGTGGAAATTGGTATTGACTGCTGCTGCCGCTTGGCGCACTTCCCCGGCTTTTAAAGACACAGCGTATAGGTGATTTCACTTTGCACAGGACACAGCTCGGGAGACATTTGCTGATCCAAACTAAATAATACAAATTAAAAAATTGGGTCTGTGTCTTGCGCTCCCCATCAAGCCACATGGAAAATGGAAGAGCTCCGGAGCAGATGACAATGAAAAGGTCCCTTGCTGGTTCCTTCCCAAAGAAGGAAAGAGGGCTCCGTTTGCACTTTGCTTTTATCCTGACTTCTGGGTGAGGCCTAGGTGCAGAGAACCTGGAAGTGTGGGTGAGGAGTGTGAGCTGGAGATCCTGTGTTAATTCTCTGTTGCCACCCTAAAAAAAGTATCACCAACAATGGTGTCAAAACAGATTTATCAACTGGGTGGGGGTGGCACAAGCTTTGAATCCCAGCACTCAGGAGAAAGAGGCAGGCAGATCTCTGTGAGTTCAAGGCCAGGCTGGTCTACTGAGCGAATTCCAGGAGAGCCAAGGCTACACAAAGAAATCCTGTCTCGAAAAACAAAACAAACAACAACAACAACTCTAGTGGGTAGCCATTTTAGCTTTGTCCTGGAAGTTTTAACCTCCACTGAGGCTTTGGTACTGGTCCCGCCTACAAGGCAGGGCTGAGAGAGGACATTGAAGACCCGAGTTTCCGATGTCAGGGCTGTCTTGGTTCCAGGACCCTGGATGCTGAAGGCAGACCGAGCAAAGTTCTCCGGAGAACACTGCCAGACTGTGCCATACCTTTCCCAGACCCTGCAACCTACCTATCCCTTCATTTGTAATTTACACCACTAAATAAACCTCCCTTTTAACTATGTGGAATGGCCTTAATAATTTCACCAATAAACAACAGAAAGATTTACTTGTAGTTTTTGGACTCAGAAGTCTGGAATAGTCTCACTGGATGAAAATTAACTTCAACAGCTTTTGTTTCTTTCTGGGGACAAAAGGGAGAACATGCTCCCTGCTCCCCTAGATTCTTAGCAGAATTGAGTTCCTTTTCATTTGGGTCTGGCATACCAGCTTCAGGAGACTTCTTGCATTTCTTGGCTTACAGCACCTTTTTCCATCTTCAAAGCCGTCACAAGGTATCACAGTAGCCCACTCTTTTACCTCAACTTCCATCCATGTGGTTAGGCTGGATTAAACAGAATAATCTAGAACTTGTCCTCAATCGAGGACTTTCAATTTAACTGAGTCCTAAAAGTCACTTTTCCGTGAAAAATTCAAAGGGTCAGGGAGTTAGAATGTGGGAGTGCTCTGTCCCTAGAGATATCATGATTCTGTCCTTCTTTCAACCCAGTTCCATCACAGTCTAGCATCATTTAAAGATGAAAAAGTGAACATTTGGTTTGTGTAGTGTGTGTACATGTTCATGTGTGTATGTATACACGTTCACATGTGTGTGCACATGTAGGTGTGTGTATGCACACATGCACCTGTGTGCACATGCACACGGAGGGTAGAAGATGTTGGATACTCAATCTTGTTCCACCCTAGTGTTTGAAGCATGGCCTCTCACCGAGCCTGGAGCTCAATGCTTTGTCTAGGCTGGCTGGCCAGCAAGTCATAGAGCATCTCCCATCCTCACCTCCCCAGTGCTGGAATTACAAGTACATCCTCCTGAACCTGGCTTTTTTTTTTTAATATGTCCTGGGGATTAAGGTCAGAACATCATGCTTTGCACGGCAATGCACTTTACTGACCATACTATCTCTGCAGAACTGGATATTTGGTTTCCAGCAATAAACAAGAATGTTGTTCACGTACTATTACTTTCAGGGTAGATATACACACATCATGATCTAACTGCCTAACCACCTATAATATCATAGAGCAGAGTCTGGGTTCTCCAGAGATAAGCCATTCAGAAAAGAGATATGGGACACGAACATCAGGTTAACACAAGTAGCCATTTATGGGCTGCTTGAAAGAGTCTGAGACTTCGGTAGTGTTGAGTAGGTAATTGCCATCCCCATCCCTGGCCCCACCTTCATCCTCAGCTGATCTTTCAAGGGAAGAAACGTTCAGTCCTGTTTTGTAGACTGATAAGTCTGTATGTGAAACTAGCTCACCCCATTGTCTAGCCTCTGAGTGGCGGGTGAAAACATGACAAGACTTCAAGAATTCCCCTTCCAGTCCTGTCCATAACTCTTCATTGCTTCCTGCAGGATACCATGTGCCCATGGTGGAGAGGTTTTACATGCCCATAGCTACTTATCCATTCCTGAAACCATCCTGTCTGTGTTCTTGAAGGTCCACCAATCCGGCAGCCTCAGCTGCACTGTAAGCCCAGCCCAGGGCACCTCTGTTTCTCTGTTGCTTCTGCCTACAGACAAGCTCATCTGCTTTCAGCCCATTGCAGGGTAAGGGCCCCTTTGCTGAGAGGCTGTTAGTCTGAATGGCTAATTGAGACCTCCCTTGTGCTGAGCTGGTACAGATGGCTATGAATGCAGCACTGTTAGACAAGGGGGACACAAGGCATCATGAATATTTAATCAGATATAAGTAAATATTAATGAAACAATTGTATCTTTAAATGGTTAAGTGACTTTTCCATGT
Source organism: Onychomys torridus (assembly GCF_903995425.1). Lineage (NCBI taxonomy): Eukaryota > Metazoa > Chordata > Mammalia > Rodentia > Cricetidae > Onychomys > Onychomys torridus. Next base: position 26,322,348 of record NC_050453.1, read on the forward strand.
TCCTGGCCATTTTTATTCCACCATGGCCTACACACACACACACACACACACACACACACACACACACACACACACAAATGCACATGCATGCGCATGATATTCATTTTTCATCTGAGCTAGTAATTTCCAGTTTAGCCTTCTTAACATAAGAATCCCGATTGTGCTAAATCTAAGCCTTCCTGAATTCATTCCTGAAGTTAAAAAAAAAAAAAAAAAACGATTCCGCTCTGAAATGTAGACTTCACAACTTTCTGGAATTCCAATGACACGCCCGAGTCTTGTCTACTCTGATTTCATGGCACGAAGCCACGCATGCCATGGGGAGGCAGGGAACCTTTACTTGAGCTCATGTGTGGTAATTGCTTTATTCTGCATGAACTCGCCCTAATTCTCCCCAAAACAAGAGAGAGGCTTAATCTTGCAATATTAATGACTGAACCATTTACTCCTCTGCCTGGGATATCTTTGGGTACATCTTCCTCTGATACCTTGTATCGAAACATCAGTAAGTTTCCTGCCTTTATTTCTCAATACCATCTGCATATCCTCTCCTTTGGAGCAGAACTACTAAGAGGCAAGCTTTCTTAAACGTTAGGAATTTACTCAGTTCATATTATGTCCCTGAGACTTGTCTAGTTGATTCCTCCTCTTGACTGCCTCACAGAAGAATTTTGTCTTCTTTGGTAAATTTCCAATTTTTCATTTTGTAATTGATTTTTAAATTTCTGAATGTTGACTTTTTTACCCCTCTTTTTCCAGTCCCAGGTTGAACTGTATCCTCATCACCCCCTTAACACGACTTCGGTACCCAGAGCCTCCTGCCCTACCTCTTAATCCAGGCCTCCACTCCCCTTGCAGGGTCTTTGTCCACGTTTGAAATGGTTGCTCTTTCACCTAATTTTCATAGTAGAGTCGCTTCACGGTCTTCTGGGCTGTTTTCAGACCACTCACCCCAGCTATTGTGCTAATGACCACACCCTGTTTCCCAATAGAGATAAAAACAATTCAATCTGAGAAGCAAAACGGACTCATTCCACAGGCAAATCCAACCAGTTTTAAAGCCAGCACTTAATAAATCTTTTAATCTTCATAAACAAGAAATCTCTGGACTCCATAATCGTGTTTTACAAGACATGTAAACATTACGTCTGCCTTTCCAAGACCTTGGTATAACTTCTCTTAATTCTTTTTATTCATTTTTATTTTTTGAAATATGTAATATTTCAAAATATATAATATAATATATAATAATAAAATATATAATATAATTAAGTCATTTTCCTCTTCCCTTTCCTTCCTCCAAACTGTTCCCCTGAACCACCTTCCATTGCTCTCTTGCAAATTCATGACCTGCTTTTCTTTAATTGTTAGTGTGTGCATGTGTTTCTAAGTATATAAATGCTGCCTGTCCTGACCGTATGATGTTACTTGTCTGTGTGTTTTTAGGGCTGACCATTCAGCACTGGAGAGCCAACAGCTCCACTCTTCCCTGGGGAAGACTATTTCCTCTGCTCTCTCATTCCTTCTTTGCCTGTAGTTCCTCACCTAGGGTTGAGACCTCACAGGCTTCCCTCTTCTGCATGATTAGCATGTAGATTGGGTGCCATTCTTGTTCAGGTTATATTTGGGCTGCAATGTTGGCCAGAGGTCATAGCAAGATCGTGTTTTTAATAATATAATTAAAAATAAGAAAAGAAATGAAGGAGGGGGAATTAGTTATAAACAATGGATCAGGGGCCTTTTTAAAATACAGTTTTAGGCCTGTTGTGGTGGTGCTCACCTTTAGTCTCGGCACTTGGAAGGCAGAGGCAAGCAAATCTCTGAGTTCAAGGCCAGCCTGGTCTATAGATCAAATTCCAGAACAACCAGAGCTACAAGGAGAAACCCTATCTCAAAAAAAGGGAGGAGGTGTTTAAAGATTTTTTTTAAATGATATGTGTGAATGAACACATGAATGCAAGTGCCCTCTGAGGCCAAAAGAGGGCATCATATCCCTGGAGGTACAGGTGCTTCTGAGCTTCCAGCATGGGTGCTAGGAGACAAACTCCAGTCCTCTGCAGAAGTGATATATGCTCCTAAGTACTGAGCCATCAACAGCCCACTAGATCAAGGATCTTAAAGTTCTAATGAGGAGACTTTCCTCAAACAAACTTAGACACCAAAACCTCCATTAGAAAATAAAGTTCATCAATTTATATTTCAGTACAGATGTACCATGAACACACAGCAGCTTCGCCCACACCCCATGGGGGTCCCACCAAGAGAGTTCCTCAGAACATATTCTATAAAACTACTGGACCAGACAGTATCCAGGGCCAGTTATGACAGGGTGTGTTTCCGAGAGCTCAGAATGGTACCGGAACATAGACAGTTTCCTTTCTTCTGATCTTTTTCGTTTGGCCTTTGTTTAGGTTTTGATTTGTAACAGTCTTACCAGTTTCCTCATCATCCTCCTGCCTCAGCCTCACAATACTAGGATTACAGGCGTGCATCACCACTCCCTGCTTGAGTTTTCTTTTTGGAGTAGAATGCCTGTCACAGTCTTTCTAGAAAAATCACATCTTTCCCATTGGACCACACTGAGCTTGGACCTGGGTTGCCTTCCGTTCGGTTGATCTTCCAGTGATGGCAGCAGCTCCTGTAGTGTTTCACCAGGATGTGCTTTGCAAAAAGAAAGCAGAGTCCCAAAGAACAATTACAATTATTCATTAAAGCCTATGGTCAAATCAGTTTATAGCACATAGCCATTGACAGTAATGAAAACAATATTATGGGTGGGTTATGAAGACTCAACTTATTTTCTTCTATTCCACAACAGCAGAGAAGATTTTCCATTGAGGAAAATGTGTAGTGAGAGCTGTATTTTAGAAAGATCACTGGAGCAGCACTGTGAAGGACAGGTGGATTCCAGAGTGAGGAGCTGGGATTGAAGTCAGAGGTTACTTCTAGGATCATCATGTGCGATATTGAGACGTAAAATGTATTGATTCAAATGACAACTATGAAGAGAAAATGGTCAAAGCAAACACTATGGTAGCTTGGATGACTGGATAGATAGATGGTGACCAGAGGCAAAGGAATCCAAAAAAGTAGAACATAGCCAATGTGAGGAGTGGGGTAGAGAAAGTGGAGGAGCGAACAGGGAGTTTTCCTTTTAATATATTTCCTTGGGAATACCTTCAAAGTATTGGAACTGAGATGTGCAGAAGTCTTGTTGGTACCCTATTGGACAATGTAAACATTGCCCTAAGGAGATGGGATGGAGACCTAAAGAGATGGGGCTATTCTTTGGTACTAACAACTGCGCTGGTCATATAGACAGCAGGGAATTCAGAATTTGGTAAATTGGAGCATGCACGACCTACTACATAAGATCAGCATCAAGTGGTGGATTCAGGGTTCAGATGGACAGTTGGACAGCACTAACCAAGGACAGTGGAGAAGGAGCGAGTGCAGGTGACCAGTAGATGGAGAGAGAAATTGTAACTATTGCATACAATCATCTTGAGAATTATGGGGTAAGTCAGGTGTTCAGCATATGGCTACTCCATGAACAGGACTTAGTCCTACACTTCTAACTATGCACAGTAGCCTCAAAAGACACACAAGACCTAATGTCACTTCCATCATGTGAGAGCCTGCACTTTCTAGGAACTAGAAATTCACTTCATATCACTCCGCACACTGATTCATGAAGAACTCCAGATATGTCCTTGGAGGCCTCAAGTACAGTGCATGTGACCATCCTGGTGGTACTAATCATCTTATTCTCAGTGTTTCCATTAAAATAATAGTTAATTGCAAAATTGGACCCTTATTCTTGAGATGTGCTTGAACAATCACCTAAAATTCTTTTTCTATTTTTCTCCTTTATTTTTATTTTATATGTATGGATGTTTTTCCTTCATGTATATTATCTAGTTAGGGTTTCTACTGCTGTGAAGAGACACCAATAACCACGGCAACTTTCATAAAGCAAAGCATTTAATTGGGGTGGCTCACTTACAGTTCAGAGGTTCAGTCCATTATCATCATTATGGGACATGACAGCATGCAGGAAGACATGGTGCTGGAGAAGTAGCTACAAGTCCTACATCTTGCAGGCAGCAGGACACTAAGACACTGGGCAGTATCTTGAGCATATATGAGACCTCAAAGCCCTCCTCCATAGTGACACACTTCCTCCAACAAGACCACACCTACTCCAACAAGGCCACATCTCCCATTAGTGCCATTCCCTTTGGGGACCATTTTCTTTCAAACCACCACATGTCTCTATGTAACACATGTGTGGCTGGTGCCTGTGTAGATCAAAAGAGGGCATCAGATCCCTTAGGATTGGAGTGAGACAGTTGTGAGCTATTGTGTGGGTGCTGGGCATAGAACTTGGGAAGAGCAGCCATCATTCTTAACCACTGAGCCATCTCTCTAGCCCCTAAAATTCTTTCTCAATTATCTGCAGAATAGGAAAAACAAGCCAGATGTTGTAGTGCAAAACTGTAATCCCAGCACTCAGGAAACTGAGGTAGGAGGAACTGGGAGTTCCAGGCCAATCTGGAATATATAGATCATATCTCAAAAAATATATATACATTGTTCACAGGAATAAGGAAATTCAAGAGTACATGCTCAAAAATAGTAAAGCAGCCCTCTAAAAGTATTTCAGTTAAAGAAACAACTAAAACCTGAGGACAGGGCCAAGGAAATCATAAACATAAAATATTGTATTCCTGAATACAGCTAATTTGAAAAATCCCTTCCTTTCCTAACTGAGAATTCCTATTGACTTCAGGTCAATATTTTTTTTATCTCATTTGCTTTTAAGTTCATGCAGGAGTGTACTGTTAAAAGAATGACTTTGAGTCCAATGAGAAACATATAATAAGGGAAAGAAAGGAGCAATTTTTCCTTTATTGTGGTTACCCACTCACAGAGTGTTTCTGGATCAGTATATCTGGTCTCCCCTAGAGAACAAAGAAGTTCTTCAGTAGACACCAGCTTAGCCTCCTGTTAGTCAATTCCATCTGACACTATCTACCTGGAAGGAAAGTCACACGCCACAGGTGACACTCTCAGTTCCAAAAACTGTCCCCTCTCTCTTTCAGATGCCAAACTGGAAATAATAGGTTATCACCTAGACTTCTGAAAGAATGGCTATAAGTTGATGCTCCCACTACCTCTTTTTGGACTGATTAATTTGCTGTAGAGGCTCACAGAACACAGGAAAGCACATTTGCTAGTTCACTATAAAGCATACAGATAAACAGCTTTGTAGGAGAGATGTTTAGATTCATGTATGGAGGTTTCTCTGCTCTCTTCAAATAAGCCAGCTTCCCAGCTTTCTACATAGATAACAACCTGGAAGCTAACCAATACATTGTCCAAGGGCTTTTTATGAAGGTTGTTCCTACTAAATAGTTTTTCACATTATACCACATACCTAAAACACAGTTATGGGGCTAGGAATGTAGTATATTGGTAGAACATTTACTTGGAAAACACAAGGACCTGATGTTGTTCGAATTTTAGAGGTCTTTAAATTAAATATATATATATATATATATATATATATATATATATATATATATATATATCACAGTCAGATATCAGGGTGAAAGCTGAAAGATCAGAGAAGCAGAACAGCCAGCCACTAGTTCTTACTTCTACAAAATCTTCAGTCTACAGAGAGTGAGTTCCTATTTCCTCATGCCTTATATACCTTTCTCTGCCCTGTCATATTACTTCCTGGGATTAAAGGCGTGTGTGCTTCCCAAGCAAAGGCATGAGATCTCAAGTGCTGGGACCAAAGGTGTGTGCCACCACTGCCTGGCTCTGTGTCTAATCTAGTGACTGGCTCTGTCCTCTGATCCTCAGGCAAGCTTATTAGGGTACACACTATATCACCACAACCTGCAATTCAATCAAAAAATGTAAATTGTTGGAGAAATCTGGTTCTTTACATTAAAAAAAGGCTATAAACACAGATAACAGATATATAAGTAAGGTCCTGGACTCAATGTTTAAAAACAAATTGCTAAATTCCAAGATGTGATAGACACAGCTACTTCAGTAAATAGAATCAAAGGAATTATATTCTGTCTGAACACACTATGGTATTAAACAACAAAGAGTGAATATTATCCTCATTTCATTGAATGAGGGCTCAAGCTCAGCAAAGACATCTGGGCATGCTATCCATTCCTGGGCTCCTTTCTCAGGGACAGGAAAATCCGGAGATCACAGGGCATCCTGAAGACTGCATCCATCTTCAGCTGTCTTACCCAATATTTTGTCCAATACGTGGAAGAAGAAATGTTTGCAATAACTTCCTTTGCTACTGCCTCTGTTCATTTACCCCTTCCTCCTTCTGCTATTAAAGAGAGAAAGCGACGGACTGGGTTTCCTAACCCTCCCATCATCTGCTAAAATGATGTTATGGCTCATAGAATTGCCAAGCTAATTGGATTTTGACTCCACCTAAATTACTTTTAGGAATCCAATCTCTTGGTCAAAGCAGAAACAAGCGGGCTGCGGGGCTCCAGCTCAGGTTTTTAAGTGACATCAGAAGTCAAGATTTTATATATTGTTGAAGATGACACAATCTTCACTCATTGATTATGGGTTCATCGGGTTTATAGAAAAAAAGTGGAACAAATGCCCCTGTGAAGACCATTTAAAATTCACCAGTGAATATGGCTAAATAAAAAAAAAAATGACTGTTCACACTGCAAAAACAGTATGAGATTCTCAAATGGTAAATTTGGGGCTAACTACCTTCCTCAAGTAACTACCAGGCCTATTCTGGGTTTCTTGGTGGTGCTGCTGCTGCCGTTGTCTTTATGTGTGCTTATGGGAAATGGTCATTCAGAAAATGGAGAGTGGATCTTTATGAAGTATAATGTACATGTACATTTAGTCACCCAGGGAAAAGAAACAGAATTTTCAGGCTGGGGATATCACTGAGTGGTAGAATTCATGCCTAGCAGTTGGGTGGTGGTCGTGCACACCTTTAATCCCAGAACTTGGGAGGCAGAGGCAGACTGATCTCTGTGAGTTTGAGGCCAGCCTGGTCTTCAGAGTGAGTTCCAGGACAACTAGGGATACACAGTAAAATCCTGTCTCAATAAACCAAACCAAAGAGGAAAAGAGAAAAGAAGCATAATTCTTGCCTAGCATGCACAAGGTTCTGAGTTTGATTCCCAGCACTGAAAATTCAAAATGATAATTTTTATTATAAGTTTAGCATTTAAGATACATGGTGAGATGATGTTATTTATCTATCAGCATGAACAATAAATTCATAAGACTAGATGATCAAAAGGTCAAATTAAAGATTGCACTATTATTTGAATTGATGTTGAACAACAATTGAGCATGAAAATGAAACCCAGGGGCTTGAGAGATGGCTCAGAGGTTAAGAGCACTGGCTGTTCTTCCAGAGGTCGTGAGTTCAACTCCCAGCAACCACATAGTGGCTCACAACCATCTACTATGAGATCTGGTGCCCTCTTCTGGCCTGCAGGCATACATACAGGCAAAACACTGTATACACAATAAATAAATCTTTTTAGAAAAAAAGAAAATGAAACCAGCTACAGAGGTGCATTGGGACCAATGATGTATAACGAGAGCTAGAAGAATAAATGGCAGGAAAGTAAGAAGGTAGTTCCTGGTCAAGATCTTGGAGCTACTGCAATGCTTTAACACACATCACTAAAGAAACCTATCACAGGTGGTGGGGTAGGACTGAGAGAGAGTATGAGAGAGGTGGTGGGAGTCAAGTTGGCAAGAATGGACTCTACATGGATTTAGAAGGTAAGAGGAAGGAAGCTGTCAAAGATGAGTCAATGGGGATTTAAGAAAGATCTTATACACTGCCACCACCCATCAGACTTTGTAACCTAGAAGACCCACTCAGCCACCCAAGCTCACCAAACCCATCCTCCTCCTCCTCCTCCTCCTCGTCCTCCTCCTCCTCCTCCTGGCAAACTATCCCTCCCACAACATTGGCTGCCCCTAGAGGCACAAGCACCACCACCAACTGGAGAAAGAGCCCCTAGAGCACAAGCATCACTGCCAGCTGGAAGAAGAGCGGCCTCCCCATGAACAGTCCTTCCCAGCAACATCAGCAGACCCTATAAGCATGAGCACCACCCACACCAGTTGGAAGAACAGACTCCATAGCCACAAGTAAACCCAACAGCAGCCAGAAGAACTGGCCAATACATTGGATCTAGGCACCCAAACCCCATAAACCTCAGCTGAGACAACCCTACTCGACCTGACAACCAGCCAGTCACCAGAACCATTGTCCATTCAGGCCAAAGAAAGAAACAATAAAGGAACAAAAAACCCATCCAACAAAGACATCACAAGAACCAACACCTACACCTATAATCTGTTTATCCCAAACACAGATGGGTAAACAGCAGTGTAAGAATACATTCAACAACATAAAGAACAATATGGCACCATCAGAATGTAGTAGTACTACAACAGTAAGACTTGAACATCCCAACACAAATGAAGCAGAAGAAAATGACCTTAAAAAAACTTTATGAAGATGATAGAGGTCCTTAAATAGGAAATGAAAAATTCCCTTAAAGAAATTGAGGAAAAGACAAACAAAAAATGGAAGAAATCAATAAATCCCTTCAAGAAAGCCAAGAGAAAACAATCAAATAGGTGGAGGAAACAGATCAGGAACTGAAAATTGAAATAGAAGCAAAACACAAACCAAGCGAATTCTGGAAATGGGAAATCTGGGTAAACGAACAGGAACTACAGATGCAAGCATAAGCAACAGAATACAAGAGATGGAAGAGAGGATCTCACACATTGAAGATACGACCCATCAAAGAAAATGTTAAATCCAAAAAATTCTTAACAGAAAACATCCAGGAAATCTGTGACACCATGAAAAGACCAAACCTAAGGATAATAGGGATAGAAGAAGGAAAAAATTCCAGGCACAGAAAATATATTCAACAAAATTATAAAAGAAAACTTTTCTAATCTAAAGAAGGGCATGCTTATAAAGATACAAAAAGCTTACAGAACACCAAATACACTGGACAAAAAAGTGCCTTTGGCACATAATAATAAAACCACTAAACATACAGAATAAAGAAAGAATATTAAGAGCTGCAAAGGAAAAATGCCAAGTAACATATAAAAGCAGACCTATCAGAATTATACCCAACTTCTCAATGGGGACTCTGAAAGCCAGAAGGTCCTGGACAGATGTTATGCAGACACTAAGAGACTGCGGATGCCAGCCCAGACTACTATACCCAGCAAAACTTGCAATCACCATAGTTGGAGAAAAGTGTTCCATGACAAAACCAGATTTAAACAATATCTATTCATAAATCCAGCCCTATAGAAAGTATTAGAAGGAAAACTCCAACACAAAGAAGTTAACTCCACCCACAAAAACACAGGAACTAGATAATATCACACCAGCAAATTCCAAAGAAGGAAACCACATACACACTACCACAAAAAAAAAAAAAAAAAAGATTTAACATCACTAGTCATTAATATCTCTTAATATCAATGAACTCAATCCATTTATAGACAAAGCTAACAGAATGGATACAAAAACAGGATCCATCCTTCTGCTGCATACAAAAAACATACCTCAACTTCAAAGACAGACATCACTTCAGAGGAAAGGGTTGGGAATCAAATGGACTTAAGAAACAAGCTAGTGTAGCTATCCTAATATCTAACAAAATAGACTTCAAACTAAAATTAATCAAAAGAGATAGAGGACATTTCATATTCATCACAGGAAAAATCCATCAAAATGAAATCTCAATTCTGAACATTTATGCCCCAAGTACAAGGGCACCCACATTTGTAAAAGAAACATTACTAAAGCTTAAATCATATATCAAACCCCACGCACTACTAGTGGGAGACTTCAACACCACACTCTCACCAATGGACAGGTCTGCCAGACAGAAACTTAACAGAGAAATAAGGGACCTAACAGATGTTATCACTCAAATGGACTTAACAGACGAACATTTCACCCAAACACAAAAGAATATACCTTCTTCTCAGTACCTCATGGAACCTTCTTAACAGATAAAAAAAAATGGAATAATCCCCTGTATCTCATCAGATCACTATGGATTTATGTTATCATTTAATAACAACACAAATTACAAAAAGCCTACATACAAACTCTTGAAAACTGAACAATGCTCAACTGAATCACCACTGGGTCAAAGAAGAAATAAAGAAAGAAATTAAAAACATCCTAAAATTCAATTAAAATGAATGAACAACATACCCAAACTTATGGAACACTATGAAAGCAGTGCTAAGTTCATAACATTAAGTGCCTACATAAAGGATTTGGAGAATTTTCATACTAGCAACTTAACAGCACATCTGAAAGTTCTAGAACAAAAAGAAGCAAACTCACAGGAAATAATCAAACTGCAGGCTGAAATCAATAAAACAGACACAAAGAGAACAATACAAAGAATCAATGAAACAAAGAGTTGGTTCTTTGAGAAAATCAACAAGACAGATAAACACTTATCCAAACTAACTAAAAGGCAGAGAGAGAATATCCAAATCAACAAAATCAGAAATGAAAAGGAGGAAATAACAACAGACATTGAGGAAATCCAGAGAATCATTAGGTCATACTTCAAAAACAAACACTCCACAAAATTGAAAAATCTAAAAGAAATGGAATTTTTTCTGGATAGGTACCATATACCAAAATTAAATCAAGACCAGATAAAAATTTATATAGATCTATTAATCCTAAGGACGTAGAAGGAGTCATTAAAAGTCTCCCAACCAAAAAAGCCCAGGGTCAGATGGCTTCAATGCAGAATTCTACCAGAATTTCAAAGAAGAACTAGTACCAATACTCCTCAAATTGTTCCACACAATGGAAACAGAAGGAACATTGTCAAATTCTTTTTATGAGGCTACAGTTACCCTGATGCCCAAAACACAGAAAGATACAACAAAGAAAGAGAATTACGGACCAATCTCTCTCATGAACATTGATGCAGAAATACTTAATAATTTACTGGCAAATCAAATCTAAGAACACATCAAAAAATAATAAATCATCCACCATGATCAAGTATGTTTCATCACAGAGATGCAGGATGGTTCAATGTACAAAAAATATGTCCATGTAATCCACCACATAAACAAACTGAAAGAAAAAATACATGTTTATCTCACTAGATGCTGAAAAAGCCCTCGACAAAGTACAACACCCCTTCATGATAAAGATCTTGGAGAGATCAGGGATACAAGGAACATACCTAAACATAATAAAAGCAATCTACAGCAAGCCGACAGCCAACATCAAATGAAATAGAGAGAAAGTCAAACTAAAGTCAGTAACAAGACAAGGCTGATCATTGTCTCCATGTCCATTCAATATAGTACTCAGTGTTCTACCTAGAGCAATAAGACAACAAAAGGAAATCAAGGGGATACAAATTGGAAAGGAAGAAATCAAACTTTCACTATTTGCAGATGATATGATAGTATACTGTACTTATGTATATGATCTTATTAAATAAGAAACACAGAGCCAAATGCAGAGTTAAAAGCCCAAGAGATCAGAGCAGTAACTAAGAGTTGAGACTTAAAATCACCTTCTTACTCTTCTCTGCCACTGCCATCCTTCCCCTGAGAAAGAGACCTACTTCCTGTGTATCTGTCTTTTTATTGACTTTCTGTTCTGCTTTCTTATTGGTTGTAAACCCAACCACATGACCTCCTTGTCACTGCCTGACTATACAGACCTCTAGGTCTCTATGGTTGGTACTGAGACTAAAGGCATGTGTCTTCATGCTGGCTGTATCCTTGAACACACATATATCTGCCTGTTGTGTGTTCTGGATGAAGGGTATGTGCTACCACTGCCAGACTTCTGCTACGGTTTGCTCTTAGCTCTGACCCCCAGTCACTTTTATTTACTAACATACAAATAAAATCACATTTCAGCACAAATAAAATATCACCATAGTATACATAAGTGACCCCAAAAATTCTAGCAGGGAACTCCTACAGCTGATAAACACCTTCAACAATGTGGCAGGATGCAAGATTAAATCAGTAGCCCTCCTATGTACAAATGATAAACTGCCTAAGAAAGAAATCAGAGAAACATTACCATTTACAATAGCCACAAATAATATAAAATACCTTGGGGTAACTCTAAGCAAGTGAAAGACCTATATGATAATAACTTTAAGTCTTTGAAGAAAAATATTGAAGAAGATATCAGAAAATGGAATGATCTCCCATCTTGGATAGGTAGGATCAACATAGTAAAAATGGCAATCTTACCAAAATCAATCTACAGATTCAATGCAATCCCCATCAAAATCCCAACACAATTCTTCACAAACCTTGAAAGAACAATACTCACCTTCATATGAAAAAAAAAAAAAACAGGATAATTAAAACAATCCTATACAATAAAGGAACTTCATTACCATCCCTGACTTCAAGCTCTACTATAGAATTATAGTAATAAAAAATAGCTTGGTATTGGCATAAAAACAGACAAATGAATCAATGGAATTGAATCAAAGATCCTGACCTAAATCCACATGCCTATGAACACCTGATTTTTTAAAAAGAAGCCAAAATTGTATAATGGGGGGGGGGCAGAAATCAAAAATAAATGCTGGCATAACTGGATGTCAATGTGTAGAAGAATACAAATAGATCTGTATCTATCACCATGTACAAAACTCAAGTCCAAGTGAATCAAAAAACAAACATAAATTCAGTTACACTGAACCTGATAGAAGAGAAAGTGGGGGAAAAGCCTTGAATGCATTGGCTCTGGAGACCACTTCCTGAGTATAATACCAATAGCACAGACACTGAAATCAACAACCAATAAATGGGACCTCCTGAAACCGAAAAGCTTCTGTAAGGCAAAGGACATGGTCAATAAGACAAAACAACAGCCCACAAAATGAAAAAGAATCTTCACCAACCTCATTTCTGACAAAGAGCTGATCTCCAAAATATATAAAGAACTCAAGAAACTAGACATCAAAATACTAAACAATCCAATTGAAAAATGGAGTACAGATCTAAACAGAGAATTCTCAACAAAAGAATCTCAAATGGCCCAAAGACATTTAAGGAATTGCTCAACATCCTTAATCATCAGAGAAATGCAAATCAAAACGACTCTGAGATACCATCATACACCTGTCAGAATGGTTAAGATCAGAAACATTGATGACAGCTTATATTGGAGAGGATGTAGAATAAGAGGAACTCTCCTCCACTGCTGGTGGAAGTGCAAACTTGAACAACCACTTTGGAAATCAGTGTGGCGGTTTCTCAGAAAACTGGGAATCAATCTATCTCAAGACCCAGCTATATCACTCTTGAGCATATACCCAAAGAAATACTCAATTATACCACAAGGACACCTGTTCAACTATGTTCATAGCAGCATTATTCATAATAGCCAGAACCTAGATGCCTCTCAACCAAAGAATAGATAAAGAAAATATGATACATTTACACAATGGAGTATTACTCAGTGGTTTAAAAAATAAAGACATTATGAAATTTGCAGGCAAATCATCCTGAGTGATGTAACCCAGACTCAGAAAGACATATGTTCTCACTCATAAGTGGATAGTAGATGTAAAGCAAAGGATAATGAGGCTACAATCCATTGTCCCAGAGAAGCTAGATAACGAGGGTCCTGAGAGGAACTCATGGATCATTCTGGGAAGGGAAAATAGATGTGATAGCCTGGGGAAGTGGAGAGGGAGGGGAAAATGTAGGAAAGGGGAACATGATGGATAGGGATGGCTTAGGTGGGGGAGGGACAGAGAGAGAGAGAACAATGAAAGAGATGTCTTTTTTTAACAATTATTTATTTGTGTGCATTGGTGTTTTGCTTGCATGTCTGCCTGCATGCGAGTGTCAGGTATCCTAGAATGGGAGTTCCAGACAGTTATGAACTGTCATATGGGTGCTGGGAATTGAACCCAGGCCCTCTGGAAGAGCAGCTAGTGCTCTTAACCACTGAGTCATCTCTCCAGCCCCTGAAAGAAACATCTTGATAAGAGGGGGACATTATGGGGCTACAGAGAAACCTGATGCCAGGGAAACTCCCAAGAATCCACAAGGATGACCCCAGCTAAGATTCCTAGCAATAATGGAAAGGATTCCTGAACTGGCTTTCAACTGTAATCAGATTGGTGACTTCCCTAATTGTCATCATAGAACCATCACCCAGTAACTGATGGAAGCAGATGCAGAAATCCACAGCCAAGCACTGGGCTGAGCTCCAGGAGTCAAGTTGAAGGAGGGATTATATGAGCAAGGGGTGGCAAGATCATAATGGGAAAACACACAGAGACAGTTGACCCAAGCTTGTGGGAGCTTACAGACTCTAGACCAACAGCTAGGGAGCCTGCATGAGACAGACCTAGGCCCCCCGCATGTGGGGGCAGTTGTGTAGCTTGGTCTTGTAGCAGGAATCTTAAAGAGTCTTGTTAATAAAAATCAAACCTGAGGCCAGTTATTGGGGTGAATGCTGGAAGATCAGAGAAGCAAAACAAGCCACAGCTACCTCACCTCGCCAGTTCCTCAGCTGACCCTGTTTCCTCAGACTGGAAGCCTCTGAGTTTTTATCCAAATGAATCTCAGCTGAACTGTGCTGCTCAAAGCCTAGAAGCTTAACCAGCCAAATGCTTCTAGTTCCTGGTCTTCACGCCTTATATGCCTTTCTGCTTTATACCATCTCTCCCTGGGATTAAAGGCATGAGTCATTATGCTTGGCTATATCCTTGAACAGGTGGATTTCTGCCCCTGAAATGCTAGGATTAAAGGTGTGTGCTACCACTGCCTATCCTCTATGTTTAATATTGTGGCTATTCTGTCTCTGACCCCAGTTAAGTTTGTTAGGGTGTACAATATTTTGGGGAACACAATACCACCACATGGTCTGTTTGTGGGGCCTCTAGCAGCGGGACCAGGATCTGTCCCTGGCACATGAACTGGTTTTTTGGAACCTATTCCCTATGGTGGGATGCCTCGCTCAGCCTTGATGCAGAGGGGAGGAGCTTGGTCCTACCTCAATGCTTTGTTGACCCCAATGGGAGGCCTTACCCTTTCTGAGGAGTGAATGAGGGGGTTAGAAATGAGGTGGGAAGAAAGAAGGGGATGAGAGAAGGGAGGGGAAACTGTGGTTGGTATGCAAAATAAATTAAAAAATTAATAAAATATCTTTTTAAAAACAAAAAAGAGAAAGATCTTATAACATATTGGTTGAGATCAAGGCACATCCTTCTACCACAAGCTTGTATTGGCAAGTCCAAATCTGAGCTCCAAGGGTTTAGGAAACCGATAAAGTTCACATCAGACAAAGTTGGACTAGAACTCCAGAGTTGATGTACCTTCAACTAGAGTGACTAGAGAAGCAATCAAAGGAGAAGAGAAACAGCCTATGAGAAAGAACACAACTAATATCATTATGATGTGAATCTCTGTTTTCCCCAGAGGCTCACATGTTAAAGACACAGCTATGGACACAGACACTAGGAGAATGAGGTGGAAACTTTAGGATGTAAAAATTAGGAGGGATTAAGTCCTATGAGAGGTATGTGTTTTTTGTGTGTGTTTTGTTGTTGCTGTTGTTGTTGTTATTGTTGTCGTTTTGGTTTTTCAAGACTGGGTTTCTCTGTGTAGCCTTGGCTGTCCTGGAACTCGCTCTGTAGACCAGGCTGGCCTCGAACTCACAGAGATCCACCTGCCTCTGTCTCCCAAGTCCTGGGATTAAAGGTGTGTACTGCCCAGTGAGAAGTATGTTTTTCAAATTGCTTTTATAATTGTATTTATTATTTTTTGCCTGCATGTATGTCTGTGTACTATGTGTGCCTGATATCCACATAGGCCAGAAAAAGGGCACTGGATCCCCCAGAACTGGAGTTATGGATGGTTGTGAGCCACCATGTGAGTGCTGGGAATTGAACCTGAGCCCTCTAGAAGAACAACCTGTGCTCTTAGCCACTAAGTGGTTGCTCCAGCCCCTACAGGGTGCGTTTGGTCCCTGCCTGTCCCCTTTTCCTTTCTCCCTCCCTATTTCCTGCCCACCATAAATTAAGCTTCTTTGCTTTGCAACATGGCCCCAACATAGGTTCTGCCTCACTACAGCCTAAAAACAACCATGAGATGAAGTACTCAAAATCACAAGCCAAAATAAATCTTTCCTCCATTAAGTAATTTTCCTCAGCTATTTTGCCACAGGAATGAAAAGCTGACTAACACAAATAGCAAAGATGAAGATAGTAACAACCACCATAAACATAACCATTTCGTTCTGGGCACCCTTACAGTAAACCAGGCAAGATATTAGAGCTACGGACATATGCTCATCATCACATGGGGAAAGTGAGGCTGCCAGAGCTTAAATGTTCCTGTTTGTTTGTTTGTTTTTGCTGTTGTTTTTTTTTTGTTTGTTTGTTTTGTTTTGTTTTTCGAGACAGAGTTTCTCTGCATAGCTTTGCACCTTTCCTGGAACTCACTTGGTAGACTGGCCTCGAACTCACAGAGATCCGCCTGCCTCTGCCTCCCGAGTGCTGGGATTAAAGGCGTGTGTCACCACCGCCTGGCTGAGCAACAGCTTTCAGTTCAAACCCCACACAAAGAAGAATGGGTCTCTACAGAGACACTGGAACCTCACAGAAGACAAATCCTAAAAGTCATTGTAGAGTCGGTACCACATCTGGTACCACATCTAATACAGAGATCGGGGCTGAAGACAGGGACAGGGTCAATAATGAAGGCACAGAAATTCATGAGATAACTGTAAAAAGACCGGGAGAAGAGGAGACATGGGAAAGGAAGTCAGCTGGAGTGGAATGTTCCCGAAAGGGGGGCTCCAACAGAGAGAAAAGGAAGGAAGTGGGAGAAGGCAAGAGCTTTGGGGGTCCGGAAGTGGCACTGGCCAGTTACTTCCTGTATCATTCCTTGTTGCTATCTTTTCTTTCATGAAGATGCTAAACTGATCAGAGCATAAAGTCCAAAGGAAATATCTGAAATTTGAGAAGAAGCAAGAGTGGGGGATTTGGAGGGTCATGGGTAAATTTGGAAGTGGAATGGGAAGAGGAAGTGATGTAACTATATTTTTATTTCAAAAATAAAAATACAGGGCTGGAAAGATAGCTCAGCAGTTAAGAGCACTGATGCTCTTCCAGAGGACCCAGGTTCAATTCCCAGCACCTACATGACAGCTCACAACTGTCTGTAACTCCAAGATCTGAGACCCTCACACAGACATACATGCAGGCAAAACACTAATGCATGTAAAATGAATGAATGAATAAATAAATAAATAAATAAATAAATAAATAAATAAATAAATAAATAAATACACTTAAAAGGCATGTAATAAACTAACAAAAGGGGAGATCTAAGAGCCGTGCAGAGAAGCATGGCCTGTGCAGAAAGAACTTGTCAGGGCAGAGTTAGCAGCTCTGGCGCACCGCGGTTTGCCACATTCCCACCTCCACATGTTTCACCTTATCCTTGGGTTCCCATTTCTCCCTAACCTTTGAGGTCAACCTTACTTGATCTCACATTGTCTCTCAGCCACAATCCCCGGGACTCAGCAGCACACAATGATCTATCAAGTCCTGATTCTTGATGTCACCTGTCAAGGACTGTTGGATTTCAAGAAACAAAAACCATCTAAATTTAGCTGAAACCAAAAGAAGGTTCTTCCATTAAGTGGTGCCTCATTACCCAAGGCCAGGAAAAGTAACCAACCAACATATACTCTGATAACAGGGTACAAAAGACCCCCACCCACCCCCATCCGAGCTTTGCTTCTTTTCATTGTTAACCTTTCACTGACATTATTTCTCTGTTGAGAGAGTCGTCTCTGGTCACCCAACCGTCACTGAAGCATCCCAAGCTTATGCTCTTACCCTCTTGGAGACCACGTGTTCTGTGGTCTCTTACTTCAGACTCTCACACAACAGAGTCAGATGATGAAAATTTGAGTCATTTGTTTACTCCAGTTTTCAGCTGTGACAGATGGACAGCTGCACAGGTTAAACAGCAGCTGCTTCAGCCCATACCTTCTACAATAGCACCGAGAGATTTTCAAACAGAAGAACCGGACCGTGGTTCCCAGACAACTACCTTCTTCCTTCACCCCTATGGCCTACTGAACTTCAAGAGTCTATTGCTTACAACTCAAGGCTGAAGAGGGGAGTGGCAAGGGTATAGAGTAGCCAGGCAAGGTCTAACAGAGGAGCTGAGACATGCACTGTGTTTCCGCTATGGGGACATTGTCAAGACAGAGAGAATGAAGAGGGGAGCGACAAGACACACAGGAAAGCAACAGGGTGAAAATACACCTGCTGTTGCTGGGGAACTCAGTGGTGGCCATACTCATGAAAGAAGAGGAGATTTCACACAAGGTTCACCTTCTCCAATATTTGAATAGCGACCCCTCCCCCACAGGACCTTTGACATTAGCATCTAGCAGGCTCCAATATTATTTACACACAAAAGCAAAATAGAACCACTGGGAAGAAAGTTTTCACCTCAAATCCTGAAGTGGGTAACTAACTCCTGATACCTTACTCTTCTACCCTAGCCAAGCACAGTGAAAGAATTCTCTCTCTGTATCTCTCTGTCTCCATCTCCCCAGCTTTGGTTTGCAAACTGTTCCTGTCTGACTTCTTCCTCCCGACTCCTGGAGAGATACTGTTTGCTGGAGACACCAGTACCCTCTGTCACTGAGACTATTGGAAAGTTTCCAGTCATTGTCTCATCTGATCTCTCAGCAGTATTTGATCTGCTGGCTGGATCCTTTTTCAGAACTCTGTCTTTCCATGGCTCACGGATGGCATACTCTCTGAGAATCCCTCTTCCCTTGTGGTCTCCCTCTAATGAACTGGATGATCTTGGTTTTGCAGACCTCAGTACGGTTATCTCCTCTCCTTTACCACAGGGACAGTGATTTCATCTACACAGTTATCATACACCAATCAGTGGCTCCAAACTCCAGCCCGGACATTGAGTCCAATACTTCCGTCTCTAACCCATCTAACTCAGCAGGTGTTACTATTCTGCATGTGACAGCTAAGAATGTGCTGACACAAGGTAACTCAGAAGATCCCATGGGATGGATCTTTGGAGCACAATAGCACAACCATATCTGTAGGTTAAGGAAAAAGAACTTGCAACCCCACCACCACCATTTCCCCACTCCCCATCTCTCTCCTCCCACCCACCCTCCTGTTTTGGGAGAAACTATCATAACCACTGACAAAACTCTGTTGCTAGGGTTCCATTGAGAGGTGCAGCCACAACGCACTCCTCCTCCCTGCTTGACTCTCTAGAAGTGAGCTCCACTGTGTATCTGACCACACAGACCCAGGTCACCTTTAAGCTTACAGTGTCACTGTCCTATTCTCTCAGCACCACCTACTATTTATTAATATTTCAGTTCTCAGCCCTCAAATCTACCTCAACTATTTCAATTTATATTTATACCCACCTCACCAATAGCACAATTCCAAACACACTGAAACAGTTTGAAAATGCTTGTCTTGTCAAGCTATCTTCCCTCTATGCCCTCTTCACATAACAGCCAATGCTTTTAAAAATCCAGCTCTGATTGTGGGACTCTCTTTTGGGGATTCACAGTGGGTTGTGGTTTGTTGGTGGAGGAGGTTTTTTGTTTTGTTTTGTTTTGTTTTGTTTCTTGGAGGGGGAGTGGCATTGAGACAGGATCTCACTAAGTATTCTTTGTTGTCCTGGAACTTGCTACGTAGACCAGGCTAGTCTCCAATTCACAGAGATCAGCCTTCCTCAACCTCCTAAGTGCTAGGATTAAAAGTATGTGCCACCAAGCCTGGTCCAGGGTCCCACTGTTCTGAGGTAAATGTCAACCTGATTTTGTGACCTCAAGTCTTTACTAGGCAAACGATCCTTTACTTTCTCCTATCTCAGATTCAGCTCCCCTCGCCTCTACAGGCAAGCAACTCATGCTTTCTTTTATGGCATTAAACCACACCGTTTCTCATCCTCAAGACCTATGCAATGCAATGCCTTCTGCCTAGAACCTTCTTTTTCCTTTAACTGCTTTGAATTCCTAGTCCCTCAAAGTTTGGCCCAATGGCCCTTCTTCAAGGAGCCTTTTGGAATCTTCTCAGAGTAGGTCCAACATCTTAGTTACATATTCACAGAACTGTCTATATCTCTCCTTTTCTTGTCACAATTGGGATTAAGTAATAATCTCATACATTAATTATTTAATATCTGTCTCTCTTGTTGGAATGGACCCATGAGGGTGGACAGTTGGTCCAGATTAATGAATATTGGGTTCTTGGTATTGAGCAGCCTTACAGTGATGCGCACATATCCGAGCGCTGAATATATTAAATGATAAGGACAAGCATGATAACACATACCTTTGCTAACAGCACTCAGAAGACAGAGGCAGATGGTTCTCTGTGAGTTCGAGGCCTGCATGGTCTACAGAATGAGTTTCAGGCCATTCAGAGAGAAAGAGACCCATTACATGCTCACAAAGTACACTTTCAGTGAGTAAGGACTGTCTTCTCATCTTTCTTATTTTCTGGCAGCAATCAGAATAACAGGATAACCAAGTGAGCTCCCAAGGCCAGATTTGGAGCAAGCATAGACCCTGGGGATGGCTTTTATAGAAACATTTCCTCCATCTGAAACAAACACAACACAAAAGCACAGGCACTCTAGCGCCCTATAGACTCAGAAGAACAAGATGGAGTGGATAACTCAATTAATGAGAACTTAGCAATCTAAGTAACAGAAACATCAGTGAACCCCTGGGACAGAAGCACCATCATGGGATGTGGCAGAAATGAACAGAATCCATACCATCTGATCTACATCCAAGCATCTAGAAAGGGGTCTGCTCTACCCTCCCACCATCTCCTCAGAAAGAGCTAACTCAAAATCCAATGCTGTCAGGCAGTTCTAAAATATTTTGCCTTACAATCTTGATAGGAACTCTTTTTTGTTAAATAATTTATTTAGCTTTACATGCATTGGTGTGAGCATGTCAGATTCCCTGGAACTGGAGTTACAGACAGTTGTGAGCCACCATGTGGGTGCTGAGAACTAAATCAGAGTCCTCTGGAAGAGTAATCAGTGCTCTTAACCACTAAGCCATCTCTCCAGCCCCCCTCCCCTGACAGAAACTTTTATAACCACAGTCCTGGTATCTTTCTAAAGACATAAAAGCCTAAGAGGTTCTGGGAGGACTTGACAGGGTCGCTCAGAAGTCTGAGCTCTCCTGTGTGTATGTGCTGAATGGGGCAGTACCCACCCCTGAGACCGTTGATTTTTCTTCCCAGAACTTACTCAGATTCACCCTACCAGATGATTGTTAGTGGTCCAGGATACAAAACAATGATGGTAATCATAATAAGTACCACAATCCTAATGATTTCCATTTTCACAGTGGATAGACAGGCCCCATGTGAGTGTCTTCACATGCCGCCATGTCTTTCACTCTGGCAGGTAGCCCCAGCATCACGGTCTATCACTGTCGCAGTTTTACAGGTGAGTGACCATGCACATGCACAAAGAGGGTAAGTCATTGGCTCGTGTTCACTCGGTTTTCCTAAATTTGTGCAAGTCCAAATAGAACTGAAACTTGAACTCAGGCATGCTAGCTGCCATGCCTACGTTCTTCATCAGCACACTGCAGGAGTTTATCTCTGTTGTCAGAGTTTGGGTGGGATAGAAACTTGGATTTTTTTTTTTAAAGTGGTGTATGTCTGTAATCCTAGCACTTTAAAGATTGAGGTGGTGAGATGGCTGGGAATTGATGGATACTGATTTTGAGATCTGCCTGGGATGCAGAGCAAGACCTTGTCTGAAAGGGAGAGGTCAAGTGAGACTGAGACCAATAGCAAGAGTGAGAGAGAGAGAGAGAGAGAGAGAGAGAGAGAGAGAGAGAGAGACTGAGACTAGAGCCAGGCTTGATGGTACACATCTGCAGTCCAAGGATGTGGGAAATGGAAGCAGGAGAATTACTAGTTCAAGGTCAGCCTGGATATATAGAGTTGAAAGGAAGGAAGGAAGGAAGGAAGGAAGGAAGGAAGGAAGGAAGCAAGGAAGCAAGGAAGCAAGGAAGCAAGGAAGCAAGGAAGGAAGGAGCAGACAGGGTGGATTGATCTTTAAGTTCTGATCTCCCAGTCTTCAGTCTGCGAGTGTAATACCCTGCCATCGCATGATGCCCCAGCCATCTCTCCTTCTCTTCTTTTCCCCATGCCCTGTTCTCCATCACCATGATGTGAGAGTTGTTAGTTCAAGTGTGGAATCCAATGCTCAGATGCACACACACACACACACACACACACACACACACACACACATACCACACAAAGGGGTGGGGGGGGCTGGTCACGGTGTCCAGTGGGTGCCAGGCAGAAATGCCAGGAGGGACAGATGCCAGGGCTGGTCACAGAGTTCTTCTCCTGACCCCTCATGGCAGTGGGAGGCAAATGTATGCAATCCCTTGAAGGCTTCCCCTTGCTTTGTTCAATCATTCGGGAGTGAACTACCATGTATTGTTAAAATATCCAGTGATGGGTGAAAAGAACAGCACATTCTCCAGGGAGTTTGAAAGGTCTCCGCTTTCCCATGCATTTAAAGTAGAGCAGGCTGTCTGGCATAGTGTCTTTTGTAGTCCAAAGTGTTTGCGTGTTTTGAAGAAAATGATGTGTGTTCTGCTTTGTAGTTTTGCTAAACGTTTAAAAGCACAACAGAGAGTCTTCTAAAAATGTAACTGCGATAGAAATGCCTGGAGAACACAAGAGGCTGAGACAGCAAGCACGGGCAGCGTCCAAAGCCTTGAACGTGATGTTCAGGCTTCGCAGGGATCAGAAGAGCCCTCTGGAGTTAACAAAGCACCATTCCTGAACTCGGCAAACCGCAAGATGCTCATATACATGCTGGTGGTTTCCTGCAGTATTAGCTAATTCTTTGCATACGGTTCACATAGGAAGACTTGCTAGTGAATGTGGCTATGGTGGACATTACTCAACAGTTCTGAGTTCATTAGCAGTGCACAAGTCTGTGTGCACACATGCCTCATCAGACACGCATGTGGGCTAAATGCATCAGGAGTCCTTCTCAACAGTCCTGGCATCAGACCCATGAAACAGTCCCACACTGTCAATCATGGCTGTGGAGAATCTTAAACTGACATTAAGAAATACGCATGAGGGTTGAGGAGATGGCTCAGTGGATAAAGTGATTGCTGAACAACCATGAGGACCTGAGTTCAGATACAAGCTGGGCTCAGCAGGCACATGACTGTAACCCCAGCACTGGGGAGGAGGCAGAGATAGATAGACCCTGGAGTCTCACTGGCCAGTCATTTTAGCTGAAAGGGGGACCCCAAGTTTAGAGAAAAAACCTACCTCAAAAATAAAGAAGTTGTTGAGGAAGATGCCCAACGTTAACCTGCGTGTTCTACACATGTCTGCAAGGGCAGGAGACCACCCCCAACACGCATACACACACACAATAAATGAATAAAAGTTTAACAAAAGAAATACAGCTGTAGGAGCAGGTTTTCTCAGCTTTTTCAATGTTTTCGTTTATTTACTTTTAATTTTCTTTCTTTTTTCATTGTACGAATGTAGGGGTTAGGAGCATGGCATGCCACAGCAAGCATTGAGAAGGGACAAAGTGTGGGAGTCAGTTCTCTCCTACTGTGTGAGTCCTGGGGATGTCATTCAGTTCATCAGCCTTTCATGGCAAGTGCCCTGACCCACTGAGCCTCATTCTCATCCTCTCACTCAATGACTGGAGATGCACAGTGTCCACCACCGGACTCTAAGACCCAGGCCCGAGGTCGCAACCGTGTCTAGAATGTGAATTTGCATCCCACATGCTCATTGTGTATAGGCAGCACCCCCATCCCTCAAGCCTCACCCACCTGACTTCTTCTCATTTCCTATGTTTGTTATGAGAGCGATAAAGACGCACGCATCACCCTCCCTCCTTCCCAAACTGCCTCTGTCTACCTCCCATGTCTGTTTGGGGCTTTGTCAGTCTCTTCCTCTATATATCATCTCTTTTAGTTCCAAAAATAGATCATTCGATTTCAGAAGAACAATTAACTGAGAAGCGGGAGGGGGGATCTGAAGTAGGGGAAGGCATTTGAGCTTCTCTGTTAGGCATGGAGTCACCGGCGGTGCCAGGCAGCATCTTTACTGGAGTTGCTGTTTTATTCTCAAATATGAGCTTCCGTAAAACCAGGGACTCAGAAAGGTCACACTAGTCTCTGCAAGTTCCCCAAACGCCCCTGTCAGCTTGAAACAGTCCCAGAACACCGCTGCTTAGCGACTGTGATTTCATGAGTGCTGGTGCAAGATTTGCTCCATAAAGCACTGCTTGGCGTTTTACGTGACTTCTCACCCAGTGAATATTTATTATCTCCTCAATACTTTGACCTGTCTCCTGAAACCTTGTACACCTGGAGTCCTCTGACAGCTCCAAGGAGCTTTTCCTTTGAGACGGGCAGTCCTTTTAAAGGTGATCTTTAGAAACACGGACATCAGAACCACATGAGGTTCTGTCCAGACGGCACATGGCTGACCTACTTCTCCTCCAGAGGAGCCAGTTGATGTGAATGGGTCTGAGAAGCGCTAACAGAAGGATTCTTCAGGAAGGCATGGCCTAGTTTAGAAAGTTAAGGACCCTCCAAAGCAGTGGGTCTCTGCAGTGATTTTATCCTCTGGGCAATGTGGGATTTTGGTTTGTTATAGCTAAAAGAAATGGATGGGTACTACAGGCTTCTAAGGGAAGAGGCCAGAGATACTGTGAAATGTCCTGCAGTGGACAGGAAATCCATCCACAGCAAATACTTGAGCAGCAGGATGTCATTAGTACCAAGATTGAGGGATTCTTCTGAAGAAGAGACAAGTCTGGGCCCAGCCTAGAATCCCCAGTCTCTGCACAAGAACCCTGGAGGGTGTTTGTTTGTTTGTTTGATTGGTTGGTTGGTTGGTTGGTTGGTTAAGGTTAGTTTGGCTTGTTTGAATTGGCAAGTATTCTCTGCACATAGCCATCAGTTTCATGAAGTTTTTTTCAGTAATGTAGATCATATATTGGCCATTTCACACATGATACCATCCCCTTCCTTTTCCCAAATAGGAGCTTCTACTTTCATGTTATATGTGTATATGATTGTATGTATATATACTTTATATGTATATAGTCTAGGATCCACATATGAGAAAAAGCACGTGATATGTGCCCTTATAGTCTGACTTATTTTATTTAATGTGGTCATCAGTTCTATCCATGTTCATCCAAATGATTTAATTTTATTCTTCTTTATTGCTGAAGGAAATACCATGGTGCATATGCCTATGTTTTGTTTTTAATCTATTCACCTGTTGACTGACATCATAGCTAATTCCATAACTTGGCTAGTTATTGTGGACCCATAAATATGTGTGTGCAGATACCTTGTGCAGTGCTGACTTTGATTCCTTTGGCTATGATCCCAATGATGATCATAAAGTAACTCTGTTTTTAGGATTTTGAGGTACCCCTGTAGTAACCAGACTGAAGGGTTTGTTTTCTAATGGTTTAGAATAATGCTTTCTATACTGAATCATTTATTCATCTTATTGATCTATGGTCAACATATTTTAATGGAATTACATAGAATGGAAGATAATAGAATGAGAAAAAAAAAGAATCTATACCAGAGTCTGCTTCATATCATAAGGACAAGTGTTCATGAAATTTTTATTTTGGTTTCATATATTAGCTTATTTATGGTAGGATAGATACAAAGGAATGCAAAATGTCTTTCTCTTACATGTTGTTTTATTATCCAGTGTGATAAATGTCCAGAAATGGGTGAGGCCATTTAAATGTGAAGAATAAATCAATGAAAATCCTAGAAGATAGTGCTGAACACCTCTTCCTGAGACAAGGGGCAAGCAGTTAAGAAATGCACCTGGGCGTGTCACCAAGTGGAATACACAGGTGTTTAGCAAGCAGGCAAGAGATGTCTGGGTTTTCAAAAGCAATGGGAAATAGTGATTTAAAACTGTAATATGACATACGTATACAAGTTCCAGAATGTCTAAAATTAAAAATAGGCAATGTCAGCTGTAACGAGAACAGGAAATATGGGCTATTTTACACACTCCTAGTTGAAAGTGTAAATCAATATGCATATTTTTAGAAACAATGATATACTAAAACTAAGTGCTCACTTATTTTAAGATCTACCAGCTCTACTCTGAAGTATTCCAATAGAACTTCCCATGGCATTAGATACAGAAGAATGATCATTTTTCCATAAGTTACAACCTCATGTTGAAAATAACCCAAATAGTAGGACACCAAAATATTACATGGTCATGGGAAGTGAAAAAACAGCAAAGATTAATATTCCAAAGATAAAGTTAAATTAAAGAAATCAGACACGTAGAATGCCATTTATATACATGTCGATCTGTTGTTTTAACTTCAGCACAGTGGCTGCACCTTGACCTATTGCTATCTCAGCCAGCAACTGCAACTCCACAATTACCAGCCTGTTTCTCCAGCAGCGGCCTGGCCACTAAACTGAATCTCCACCATTCTAATTATGAATGAGACTCGAGATTCAAAGTCTGGGGTGAAAACCTGCAAACTCAGAGAGGCTAAGTAGCAACTACCTAACCCTTTCTCCTTACCAGTGTCCACAGAAGACCTGTGCTTTGCCAAATGAAAAGGCTGTGCTATTCCAAACCTTACCCTACTATGTCCTGTGACTCCCTATCTTTCCTGGATGCCCTCTAAGACTCTATGATTACTTTCTGTCAACTAGTTGCTAACTCGTCTCCTGACCCAAGGTTAATTTTATTTAATTAATGCAAATGCAAACTCGGGATTCACTGTGTGTTCGAATATCTCCCAACATCAATCTATGAAAAGCTAATTAGTCGCATACTTAAAAGAATATAAGAGCCAGGTGTGGTGGTGGATACCTTTACTTTCAGCCATTGAGGGGCAGAGGCAAATAGATCTCTGTGAGTCTGAGGCCAACTTGATCTATAGAGTGAGTTCCAGGACTGCCCTGGCTACATAGAGATGGGGGGGGGGGGCAATAAAAAGGATGCTATTGCTGTTAAAAATGGGCAACTGTCACCTTTTGTGGAGAGAACTAGCATTATGACTGTAAAAAGATGGCTCAGAGGTCAGGGATGCTAGCTCAGTGTTAATCTATTCCTAAGGAATAGGACACATTGGTGTAATATCACTGAGGGATGCCAGGGCAGGAGCTAAATGCAGCAACCTAGAGGCAGGAACTGAAGTAGAGACCATGGACAAAGGTTTCTTCTTGGCTTGCTTCCCATAGATTGCTCAGCTTGGTTTCTCATACAGCCCAGGCCCACCTGACTAGATGGGCTGGGTCCTTCTACATCCATTAGCAATTTAAAAAATGTCCACACAGATATACCAACAAATCAATCAATTTTTCAACTGAGATTTTTCTCTTCCCAGGTGTGTCAAGCTGACAACCAAGATTAACCATCACAAGTCTATTCCTTGTCAACTTGACATACAAGCGCATCACTGTAAAACTATAACCCTTCCTTTCTTATTTACCCCCATGTTCTCATGTTAATATCACAATATTAAACATAGAACATCATTGAAAGTTCTACCACCTCATAATAATTCCAGTGATTTAAATGTACAAGTTCTATTTTCAAATCCAAAGTCTCTCACCTCTGGGCTCCTGTAAAACACACAATAAATTATGTACTTTATTGCTCTGAGAGGGCAAAAAACAGAAGACAATTATTATAATCAGATGAAAGCAAACCCCAAGTCCAGCAGCATAGTTCAAATCCTATTGCTCAGTGTTTGACATACAGGACTCAACTTATGATCTCTAAGGCTCCAAAGAGCTTGAGAAATCCTCCTTTTCTAGCTCTGCCATTATCTCATAGGCTCAGGCCAGCCCCCCTGTACACCTGTCACTGTACTTGGTGGTCATCTCACAGCCTTGGCATCTCCAGTATGCTGGGATCTCTACGTCAGCTGAGGTTGCACCTTCACCAATGGCCTCTTCAAGAACTCTGGCCTTGTCATATGGTACCAAGTCTCAGTTTCTCCCTATAGCCCCTTCAGTCCCAGGGTTCCCACTACAGCTGTTCTGTACCTTCACTAATAGCATCTCCTAGCTTACATTCAAGGAGACTCACCCTGGCACACAGTGCCAAGCTTAACCTGCTCTCCATGACTTCTTCATGCTCAGAGGCTCTCACACATTTCCAAACTCAGCTGCCAGCTTATGATGTAACCTTAGTCCAGGCAGTGGTGGTGGTGGTGGTGGTGGCGGCGGCGGCGGCGGCGGCGGCGGCGGCAGCGGCAGCAGTGCACACCTTTAATCCCAGCACTTGGGAGGCAGACGCAGGTAGATCTCTGCGAGTTTGAGGTCAGCCTGGTCTACAGAGGAAGTTCCAGCACAGGCTCCAAAGCTACACAGAAAGACCTTGTCTCAAAAAGCAACAACAACAACAAAATGTAGCCTTAGCCCCTCTAGACCACAGCTTCTATGTGCTGACCCCAAGGAAACACTTCCCAGAAGATGTCACCTCAATGATGCTGCCATCTTATTAGTCTCTGATTTTTCACTTCCTTGACCAGCATCCAATGTCCCAGTAAAGCATAGAAGACACTCTATTACTGAGCTACACCCCAAGTCCCAAGACTAATTTCTGTTCAAGGAAGATTGAAGTTCTTTGTTGGTGAGAGGATGTAGGAAGACCGAAAAGGTCTAAACATATGAATAATTTTTTATTCTGAAAACAAATTAAAATTTACTTGCTTAAAACAATTGCTCTCAGAATTTTTGGTTAGTCTCACCCACTTCACTGACTTCATTTTGTGCTGGGAAGAAAATATTTGAGAAGATTAAGCCTTAGTCTCTGTCTCTGTCTCTGTCTCTGTCTCTCTGTCTCTCTGTCTCTCTCTGTCTCTCTCTCTCTCTCTCCCTCTCTCTCTCTCTCTCTCTCTCTCTCTCTCTCTCTCTCTCTCTCTCTCTCTCTCTGTGTGTGTGTGTGTGTATGTATGTGTGTTAATTCAGGTGTGTACAGTGCCATGGTACCTGTGTGGAGATCAGAAGACAACTTTCAGTGTCATCCTTGCCTGCCACTTTGCTGTGTTCCTCTGGTCTACCCCAGGGTTGCTGGCCCATGAACTTCCAAGGGATTCCCCAGTCTCTGTCTCCCATCTCCAAATATGTGCATCAGGACTATAGACATTCATGCCTCAGGTCCAAGTCTGCTTTGGGTTCTAGGGATTTGAACTCAGGTTCTCACAGTCCCATGGCAAATACCTTTAGTCCCTGAGCCATCTCCCAAGCCCAAGTTTTAAAATCCATTTTTATACTTCATTTCTGAATAATAGTGATCATAACCCCCTCCCCAAGAAATACCACCCAGAAATTCGAAAAGTATTAAGATAGAGGAGATATGGTAGGTGTAACTTAGAGGATGCTTTGACTCCACAATAATTTCTGTCAGCTTGACCACCCCAAATAAACCACAGCAGTTAGAAACCACTGTTTGCTGTATAAATTGGTTCAGAGACAAAATCTTAAGCTCCTTTTCTAGCCGTCAAGAGTCCTTTGCTGTATTCCACAGAAAGAACTTCTGGAGCCAGCACTGAATTCAACTGAGAATGATGCCGTGGTGAAGCAAGTTCTTCAAATAAAAGAACAAGACCAACCAAAAGGCTACAAGCTTTTTTGTCTCTGCTAACCTAACTCTAAGGGGATTTTAGAGGGACAGGCTACCAGCAACCACAGAGGGACCGAACTGGAGTGATGATGACTGTAAGTGAATTATGTGTAAATAGATGAAAGAGGGAAAAAAAAAACCGAATGAATCAAGGCTATCTTTCCTTGGCTTTGTCTCTGGCAAGAATGCCTGGAAGGTGAGGAGCTCAAGCAAAAGTTACTTTTCAACAGTAAGTTCACTTTCAGTGAAGAAGTCACAGAAGGCTCTATAATGGGAGGAGGGGAGGGGCTCCACACAGCTGGAGACAGAAGACATGTCTAAATGCTCGGAGAGTTACATCACGCGTATCTGTGCTGTTCAGGATGGCATCCACTAGCTACATGCGGTGACTTAAATTTGAATTAATTCAAATTAAATAGAATTCACAACTCGATTGCCCAGTTGTGCTAACCACATTTCCAAAAGTCATGACTGCTTTAACGGACGGGTGGAGGGGCACTTACGTCATCAAAGAGCGTTTGATAGGCCAGTCCTGGATCCTTCTCCAACTCCAGAAAAGAAACAGGGGTGCAGGGTCCAAACTGACACAGAAAAGAGGAGACCGACTGGGGAGCAGAAGGGGTACTCGAAAGGTGAGGGGGTCTTCCTGAAAGTACTTCTTGCTGAATCAGAAGACCATAGTTTTCCTTTTTAAACTTGAAACTTGAAAAATCACTACTTTAATTGATTCACTCATAACTCAGGGGAAAAAATAATGATACAGTGTTTGAGGGTCCCTAGCAAGAGGCCCTGATAGCTTGATCATTGTCTAAAACCAATCACGCAATAAGCCATTCCCAAGCATTTTTAAATCAACCTCTTAGTGCCTCACTCATAAATGTGAACAGCAGACCATTCCAGAACTACAGAAAAATCTAAGACATACAAGTTTCCTATGGGAAAAAATATATATTGGGCCTGGAAAGATAGCTCAGCAGTTAAGAGCACTGGCTGCTCTTCCAGAGGACTTGGGTTCGATTCCCAGCAACCACATGGCAGCTCACAACTGTCTGTAACCAGTACCCGAGGATTTGGCACTCTCACACAGATATGCATGCAGGCAAAATACCAATGCACATAAAATTAAAAAAAATAAAAATAATAAAATTAAAATCCTTGAAAGAAGTGCCATTTAATTTTTTTTTCAATATGAGGAGGGAAGCTGTAGAGGGACAATGCGGAAATCATGAATCATGAAATTTTAAGAGGACATACCATACTTGATACCTTGAAAATGAAAAACTGGCAAGTGAAGTCACACAATTAAAAAGTAAATGAGTTAGTAGGAAATAAAAATACAATAGAAATAAAAGAATCAACTTTAAAGCCCAGGAAATTATGTTAAGAAAATCTTCCAACAAGCTCATGCAAGCAAATAAATAGGCAAGATACTACTACTACTAACAATAACAACAACAATAATAATAATAAATAGATTTTAGTAAAAGAACTTACTATATTTAACAGAACTCACTTCTGTTTCATTATCTGTTAAATTCAGTGCTGACTCCAGAATTTCTGTTTGTGATATTATTATTATCATCATTATCAACATCATTATTATCAGTATTATTATTTTCATCATCATCATTATCATTATTATTACTATTATTATTATTGGAGGCATTGTGAGGAAAGAAATCCAGAGAATCAATTTGAGGAGAATAACCTCAAATGCATAAGAAGTTCCATAAAAGAGAATAGGTGTGGGGAAGGAGGTTCAAAGAAACAATAGTAGAAAACTCCACAGAACTGAAGGCTATCACTTTTCAGCAAGGAAGAGGGAAGAGCCTTGTGAATCCAAGACAACAACTGACCGACAGGGTGAACCAAGATGCAGCATCGTGAAGTTAAAGGATGTCAGAGATAAATGAAGTGATTCATTGTAATATTCCAAAGCAACCAAAGATTATTAGTTGTAATTGACTCATATTTTTATTTTTCTTTAAAGCAATGATTTAATAAAATACAATTTTATTATACATACATTGTGTGTGTGTGTGTGTGTGTGTGTGTGTGTGTGCCAGAAGTAAAGACAGTATTTGAGAGAGAAAGAGAGAAGAAGAAAGAAAGAAAGAAAGAAAGAAAGAAAGAAAGAAAGAAAGAAAGAAAGAAAGAGGGAGAGGGAGGAAGGAAAGGAAGGAAGGAAGGAGGAGGAAGGAAGAAAAGAAGGGAGAAAGGAAGTAGGGGATGAGCAAACAGAGTCATAAGCTATACTGAAACCTAAGTGATGATTACACAAAGTGTGGCATAATTGCCCAGAAGGCAATACATATGTTAGGTTTGTGATAAAAACAAAAACAACAAAACAAACAGACAAAAAACAAACAAACAAACAAACTCTGGGGGCAGGAGCAGAGAGAGGATGCCGAATGAGATCTGAGAGAGTTCGGGAGCCTGGCTGAGCAAGCGCCATGGTTTTGAATTTGTACCCTTCATAGCCAGCTAAAAGAATCAACTTCTGTTGTAGCCCAACCAGCTCAGGTCGTTTTGTCAAGACTGCCCTTAGAAAAGAATCCCAGGGCCTGAAGAAATCTCTCTGAATTACACAACTTAAAAAACAAACAAATAAATAAACAAAACAAAAAAACAGTGTGTCCTACATTAAAACATTCCACTAAACTTAATAAACCTGAGCATCAGAATACCATAAATTTACTCCAGATAGTGATTAATGATTGACTGATGAATGATTCAGCTTTAAATCCTTCATTTGTTTTTACCAGTCTTCTAGAAGTATTTTATTTTTTATCCATGTGTACAATTTGTCAGAGTGTATGTGCTCATGAGTGCAATGACCGAGGAGACCAGAAGAGGGAGCTAGAGTTACAGGCAGTTGTGTATTGTGAGCTGCCCAGTGCAAACTCAGGTCCTCTGGAAGAACAGGAAATGTTCTTGATCACTGAGCCATCTCTCCAGGTCTGTACCAAAACCATTCAAGCACTAATACACTCCAGAGAGCCAAGAGGGTGGAAATATAGTTTCTGCTCTCAAGAAGCTCTCAGTCTTCCTGCTGTTTATGAAGGTCATTGTAGGTAGCATCACCCCTACTCTGGTCTGCTTTTCTTTGGCAGAAGGTGATGTTTTTCTCTTGTGTAGAAGCCTAGTTCAATTGCTGATTCCTTTCAGTGATTTTCACTTACCATTGCAATATTCTGGTTTAAAATGTTGCTATGAAGAAGTTGGCTGTTGCCGTACCTTTGAAAGTAATGCATGATGTCAGGCAGTGGTGGTGCCCACCTTTGATCCCAGCACTCTGGAGGGAGAGGCAAGCGTATCTCTGGGTCTACAGAGCCAGTTTCAGGACAGCCAGGGCTATAGAGAGAAACTCCATTTCTGAGGGAAAAGAAAGGAAGGAAGAAAAAGAGGAAGGGAGGGAGTTGGAGGGGTGGGCAGGGAGAAAAAGAAAGTTAACACATTTATTTCCCCTAACTGAACTTCAGAGCTTATCACTGGTTTTCAGACAAAGCGTGGTCAGGATGGCTTTCATTTAACTGAAGCAATTCAGAGGATATCATAGATACTCTGAAAACATGGTTGTCCCCTTTCACTGGCTTTAGAAAAATTTTAGTCAGGTTCTTTGCAAAAGGTCTCTTGCCCTAACTCCTCCGTCATCCCCATCCCCTTTGCTGACTGTGTACCATGTACTTACTGGTTTGCTAAGCCTTCCCTGAGCTCTGTCTGCTTTGATGGTCAACTTCTCTATTGCATTCATAATTTTAGTTATTTCAATATTTAACCTAAATGTTTCTCTTTCTGCAGTTTGTTTATGGACTACAAATCTCTGTTGAAGTTCTGAAAATGTCTGGTTTATTTTTTAACATATAAGTCATGGTTACTGTGAGGTCCCTGTACAATGACTCACATATGGATTTCCTATGGGTTTCATGGTATTGTCTGATGCTGTCCTTATCTTTTTTTAAATTTATTTATTTATTTGTTTTTTATGTACATTGATGTTTTTGCTTGCATATATGACTGTGTGAGGGTGTCAGATCTCCTGGAACA
Source organism: Onychomys torridus (assembly GCF_903995425.1). Classification (NCBI taxonomy): domain Eukaryota; kingdom Metazoa; phylum Chordata; class Mammalia; order Rodentia; family Cricetidae; genus Onychomys; species Onychomys torridus. The sequence goes on from NC_050453.1 coordinate 26,356,205, forward strand.
GGAGTTACAGACAGCTGTGAGCAGCCATGTAGGTGCTGGGAATTGAACCTGGGTATATCTGGAAGAACATCCATTGTTCTTAACTGTTGAGCCATGACTCCAGCCCTGTTTTCCTTACCGTGTATCTGTCTAGACCTATTTATTAGGTTGCCTACTAATGTTTTTAGTAATGATGAGTGTTGCATACTCATACAGACAATTTGAGACTCCGTTGTTAATACTTCCAGGGAGGATACGCTTTCTTGTGAGAGCAGGTCAAGCTGACCTATTCTAGAACTGTGCTAAGTAGAATCTAGATTTTAGGCTTTGTGGGGCTGTTCTATTTCTTGGTGTGCCTCAATTTCTAATGGAGCAGTGATGCATGTCAAGAAACTCATCTCTTTAGAGGTCCTGAAGCAGAGTTTGGGGTTTTTGTTTGTTTGTTTGTTTGTTTTGTTTTTTTTGTTTTGCTTTGTTTTTTTAAATCTCTCCCAGCACTGTGAGAATATTTACTCAGTTTCCTGGCTTCCAGGTTGTGACTTAAAAACCAGCAAATGACACAACAGAGAAAAAGCACAGGGAAAGCAAATGCTGAGCTAGGCTTCTGTCTCCAAGCTCTTGGCTTGTAGGGCCTGACGTCTGCCCTGATTCTGCAGCTCCCAAATGCCTTAAACAGACTTTTTTTTAAAAAGCCCCTTTTATAAGGGGCTAGATGGGCTGGAGAAATGGCTCAGAGGTTAAGAGCACTGACTGCTCTTCCAGAGGTCCTGAGTTCAATTCCCAGCAACCACATGGTGGCTCACAACCATCTGTAATGAGATCGGGTGCCCTCTTCTGGCCTGCAGGCATACATGCAGGCAAAGTGCTTTAGAAATCTAATTGTTTTGTTAGAAGTGCAGCTCAAATTGTATGGAACATACTGAGCATCCCAAACTCGTCTGTCTCATGATGACTTTATGTTTCAGCTTGCCAAGAGCAAGGATTATAGAAGAAAGCTAAGACACTCAACACAGAATTGTTTTCTTTTGAGGTTGGACAGATTGCTCAGTGGTTAAGCACACCTATTGTAGTGCAGCTCACAACTATCTGTAATTCCAGATTCAGCAGATCTGATGCCTTTGGCTTCTAAGTTTATCTACACACACACAAAAAAAAATTAAAATTAATAAAAATTAAAAAAAAAATACTTGGGAGTGGTAGAACACACTTTTAATCCAGCACTCGGGAACAAGAGGCCAGCCTAGTCTATATGGTAAGTCCCTGGCTAGGCAGGGACTTACATAGTGAGACCTCGTCTCAAGATAATATCAAGATAATAATAATATCAATTACCATTGGTAATTTTTTTAAACTACCTTTTTTTTTTTTTTTTATAACCTTCGAGAATCAAGCCCAACCTAACCTCCCAGCTGCAATGGCCCAGCTCTTGCTTTACCAAAAGAAAAAAATAAATAAACATGTTCATTTCTTAGGTTCACAAACAAGCCTCTATTATGGAGTAGCTTCCACTGGCTGACATAGGAGGGCCTTGCTGCACTTTTCATGAGTTCCAGGCGTTATGAGCTCACAGACAGAACTCATTCCTCCTTTGTCCACACAGGAAGAATTCCATCTATCCCACACCACAGCACAACATTCCTTTGCTAGTCTCTGTCTATCCCATGCTGTATCTTGCTGACAGCTCCATCATAATTTGGGAAAGTATCAGATAAAATAATCGTTTAATCCCAACTAATGGGGGCATTTACTATTGATTTACAAAAGATAGTTGCTTCTAACTTATATATTTAATATTGACTTTATGAAATGTGACGCAATGAAGAGAAACATAAAAATTCTCCATCATTTTGTCATCATTACTTAGTCTATTAAACTGTTTTATGCTGCTGTGAAATTTGTTGAAAATCAGAGTGCTAATTCAGAAATGCAAAGTTCATTGATTTCTCTTCATTTCTATCTATGTATAAATTCAACATAAAGGGAAGGTTGCAGGCAACTAATTGTGTAATTGAATTCTACTAATTTTTAATCGTAAAATATTTTGAGGCAGCAATTTTTAAAAGGAGATGTATTAAATGTTAGAGCTAGAAAGAATCTTAGTTCAACTACCTCCTGAAGTCTTAATTTCTTTCTTAAAATATAACTGTATGAAAATACTTCACTTTGCATATGAAAACATAGACCCAACTTAATGCTAATGAGAAGAAATAAACAAAAAAGACATTTAAAAAACTACAGTGTGAACTGGTCGGTGGTGGCACATACCTTTAATCCAAGCACTTGGGAGACAGAGGCAGACAGGTCTCCAAGTTTGGAGCAAGCCTGGTTTACAGAATGAGTTCCAGGATGGCCAGGGGGACACAGAGAAACCCTGTCTTGAAAACAACAACAACAACAACAACAACAAAGCAAAAAGCAAACAAACAAAAAACTACAATGCAAACCCCACTTTTCTGTTCCCCTTTCTTAGATACATTTGGGATGCTGCCATATACCAAGCAATCAAACACCCATGTTCCCTCTCAAGTTACCTGCTGTCCGTAGTCAAATACCTACCCAGAAACAGAGAGTTATGTGAGCTGCATGCAAGGGGACCAAAAGAATTAATAATTTTGCATAAGGAATTCAGAAAAAAATCCATGCTAGAGTTAAACAATGAGAGGAGAAAAGTAATACTTCTGTTAGAATTATTGGGAAGAAATTTAGCCTAAAAACAATAAGAAAAACAGAAGGTTGGAGATGTAGATGGGGATAGGTGTGGAAAGTCAGAATATACCATACAAAGGGACTGAACATTTCCCCATGGGGAGCTGCAAATGTCCCATGATCCATCGGGTTTTTCACAAAACAACCATGGAGGTTTGGAGAGATGGTCCAGTGGGTGAAGTGCTTGCTAATTCCGGCACCCAGGATGTTGAAATAGGAGGAATCCTCCAGCTGGCTAGCCAGTCAGTCTACCTGAATCAGTGAGCCCCAGGTCCAGTAAGAACATCTGTCTCAAAAATAAGGCAGATTGAGAAAGACATCCTCTAGCCTAGACATGCATCCTTGCACATAACACACACACACACACACACACACACACACACACACACACACACACAATTATGTCAACATTTTATATTGGTGATAGAATGGGTGTGGTGGTTTGCAAGAAAATGGCCACCAAAGGGAGTGGCACTATTAGGAGGTGTGGACTTATTAGAGGAAGTGTGTCACTGTGTGGGAGGGCTTTGAGGTCTCTTTTGCTCAAGCTTCCCTCAGTGTGGCAGTCAGTTGACTTCCTATTGTCTGCAAGATGTAGCACTCTCAGCTCTGCTGTGGTCATGGTGTCTCTTGACAGCAATAAAAACCTAAACTAAGACAATAGGGATATACTAGTGGCTGGGAACAACACAATTGTTTAGATAAGACAGTCTTGAGCAGTGGCATAGTTATCTGTGTGCATTGGTCTTCCTCTATTGACACATATGTGAAGGATCTAATTTAAAGATAGATGGTGAGGAAAAAAAATAATTTAAACTAGATAAAATAGGTAGGTGGTGAGTCCCTTACTACAGATAAGAGATAAGGAGGACTTTTGAAGGGAAGGGGGGATTGATGAGTTCCAGATGGTTCCTCTGAGTGACATTTGGAGAGAAGTTTTGATACGGACATCTGTAGAATGGCTGACCTATACTTCTTTTCTCTAGAGAGCTCTTTAGCCCATTCACATGGCTATTGCAAGATTTGCCTAATTTTACATGATTTTTGATGTGATTCCTATGCACTGGTCATTCTCTGTGTCTCGGCAGACTGGATATCCAGGGAGAAGCAGGAAACTCTTATGGATAGCTCGTTGGGGAAGAAAATTACTTCTTTCCTTCTCCTATTCCCCTACATTTCTAGGTTTGTGAATGAGTTCAGTTGCTGTACTGATTAAAATAGAGTTTGTACCAGTGAAACAATGGGCATTACTTCAGCAAGTACTGGATTACTTTCCTCATGTACTGAGTCTAGAATTGACTATTCAAGGATTGATATGCTTTTCAAGGGAATGCCCAGAAATTCAAAGCATTTCATTCCCATTTCTTTCTGTAATGATCCTTTTTATCCCCATGGTGCAAAGATGACTCTGTTATCACCAGACATTACATCCTTATTACTGCATCCCAGCCGGTAATAAGAATGAAATGGGAATGGACATAAGCATGCTGTCTGTACACTTTTGAGCTATGAAACAAACAACAACAACACCCTGACTATCCCAGGAGACCTACACAAGAAATTCCCCTTTGTTCAGAATTATGACAAATGACCACACATACATGCAAAATAGCCTGAGATATTAAGTTATTTAGCCAGGTATGTTGGTGTCAGAATAAATTGTGATTTGTAGGAAAGAATATATATTATAGATACAGAAGTAGCTGAGCCTGCCAGTCAATTTTCTGTTGAAATACAGGGAGTAGAGTGTCTGTATATACTATAGGGTTTGTTGATCATTCTTATATACAGGTACCCACAAAGAGAGAAAAGAAGGCTGAGGTTTTTAAGGTTGGGAAGATCTCTTTTTGTTTGTTTGTTTGTTTTAGTTTTTCGAGACAGGGTTTCTCTGTGTAGCTTTGTGCCTTTCCTGGATCTCACTCTGTAGACCAGGCTGGCCTCGAACTCAAAAAGATCCACCTGGCTCTGCCTCCCGAGTGCTGGGATTAAAGGCGTGTGCCACCACTGCCTGGCAAGGTGGGATGATCTCTTGAGAACAGAGGTTAGCCTGCCTTTACAGATGCCTTTCCTCCGCCCACCCACACCCCACTTTAATTTCTCTCTTTCACAGGTGAGAAGAAGTGTTTAGGGTTCCAAGACAATATTGAGCCACAAGTCCAGACTTGAGGACAACCTTGCAAGCATCATAAGTATTACTGGAACAAACAGTGTAGATTTTGTTATGGTAGCAAACAGTAGTTTTGCTACAGAAGAGGTACAGTGCACTTATGGTTAGTAGAGATTATCAGAATGCTCCAGGTCAAGTACCCACCTTGATTCTTAATTCCAAAAGTATTCCCATATCCCAACTATATCTTTCAAGGGGAGTTTATAGCTTCTGCCATCAAGGCATGGAGTGTGGTGTACATTCCCCAAGCCTTGAATCTAAGCTGGCTATGGGAATGATTTTGCTTGATAAAATACCATGAATGTGCATCGGTGTTAAACTCACGACTCAGAAGACATTCTGCACCGTGCCTCTTGAAAATTTGTCTCCTCCATGTGAGACAAATAAATGATGAGAACCCCAAGATCCAGTCACTTTCATTGGCCTAGCCCATACCTAGTCCATGTGAGCAAGGCCGTCTTAGAGCATATAGGTTCCAGGAAACATCCTAGCCATTTTATTTTTGTTGTTACATTTATTAAGCGTTTATGTGTGTGAGCACATGTTGCACCGTGCCTCTTGAAAATTTGTCTCCTCCATGTGAGACAAATAAATGATGAGAACCCCAAGATCCAGTCACTTTCATTGGCCTAGCCCATACCTAGTCCATGTGAGCAAGGCCGTCTTAGAGCATATAGGTTCCAGGAAACATCCTAGCCATTTTATTTTTGTTGTTACATTTATTAAGCGTTTATGTGTGTGAGCACATGTTGCACCGTGCCTCTTGAAAATTTGTCTCCTCCATGTGAGACAAATAAATGATGAGAACCCCAAGATCCAGTCACTTTCATTGGCCTAGCCCATACCTAGTCCATGTGAGCAAGGCCGTCTTAGAGCATATAGGTTCCAGGAAACATCCTAGCCATTTTATTTTTGTTGTTACATTTATTAAGCGTTTATGTGTGTGAGCACATGTGTCATGAGCCCTGTGTGGAGGTCAGAGAACAACTTGCAGGAGTAAGTTCTTTCCTCCCACCATGTAGGTTCTGGGGATAGAACTCAAGAAAGTAAGCTTTGTAGCAAGAGTCTTTGTCTACTGAATCAACTCACCAGCTCTCCTGTCTCCATGAGCCCTGATCAACTCTTCTAAACATGACTTGGGCCAGAAGAATTACCTATTTAGCTTATGGAGTTGTGTGCAATAAAATTGGTTGTGAATTGAAACCAATAGCTTGGGGACTGTGTAGAATGAAATTTGAATTCCCTGAAACAAAGACCACTTTAGACCACACTACTATCTACAACTATTTATGTTCTATTTTCACTTTAAGATGAATTGTTTTAGTCAGGTATGAATGGGAACATTCCCAACTGATAATGTTTGATTAAGAGAACAGTGAAAAGAAACTGAAGACAGGTGATTTCCTGTGTTGAGGGTCACGGGAGAGGGAGGCCTCTGTGTTTTAGGACCTGCTAAAGGTGTGGGAAAATCTCTTTTCAATCTCTCCAAGGACCACAAACCAAGGGCTTAGTTCCCACATCTCTGTACCACTGGGAATCATGGAAACTTTACGAGTCAGGAGCTAGTTGGAGGAAGTCCAGTCATGATGAGGGTGTGTGCTTTTTAGCTATTTCCCATGAATTGAAACTTCAGTTCATAGGACTCAGGAAGCTGACCGGAATTTTCTAAGCCAGGAAACTTATAAGACTCTAGAAGTTCAGAAAGTGTTACTATTTACCATTCCTCTCTGAGGCTGTATAGGCAGCAAACAATTGCTGGGGACGAGATGACTCTTCAGTGGAGATGTCCACAGGCTGGACGGGAGAGCTCCAGCTTTCATGAGTTGTCACTCATAGAGGAGAGGGCTGGGCTTTCCGGTGACTCAGTTATCTTTTTGCCACCCATGTTCCTGTAAATAAGCCCTCATCCATTATTGGTGGAAGTATTAAGGCAACTCCACATAGTTAAAAGGGAGGTTTATTTTGTGGGGTAACTTACAAGTGAAGGGATAGGTTGTAGGGCCTGGGAAAGGTGTAATGCAGTCCCGCGGTGTTCTCTGGAGAACTCTGCTCAGTCTACCTCCAGCGTCCAGGATCCAGGAACCAAAAGAGCCAGCACATCAGGATCTTGGCTTTTAAGCACTCCTGTCTCGGCCCTGCCTCATAGGCTTGACAATTATGGGAAGCCTCAATGGGGGTAGTACTTCCAGGACAAAGCTGGAACAGCTACCCACTACAATCCATGCTGCTGTAAGTGACCTAAAACTCATCGTTTCACCAAGGTAGACTTGGTAAAATAATTTCTTTGGTCTGTCTTCAGTGACCTATCTAGAAGTCACTCAATGCAACTGAAACCCAAACAGGAACCAAGTAGAAACGGAGATAATTTGGGGAGACGCAGTTAACTAGTCCTTGCTATGGGCAGGAAGCTGTTCAACAGAGCTGTCTGAGGGTGGAACATCCAGAAGCAATCTCAATATGGATACCATTCTCCATGTGGTATGAGATGGGCTGCTGGCTGGTTTTGCATCAACTTGACACAAACTGGATCCTTCACCAGAGAAAAAGATACTCGATTGAAAAAATACCTCCATAGGATTGGGCTATAAGTAAGCCTATAGGACATTTTCCATTTTCTTTTCCTTTCTTTTTTAAAATAATTTATTTTATATTTTATATGCATTAATGTTTTGCTTGTGTGTGAGTGTCGAATACTCTGGAACTGAAGTTACAGCATTTTCTTTCTTTCTTTCTTTTTTTTTTGGTTTTTTTTTTTTTTTTTTTTTTGGTTTTTTGAGACAGGGTTTCTCTGTGTAGCTTTGCACTTTTCCTGGAACTCACTCTGTAGCCCAGGCTGGCCTCAAACTCACAGAGATTCACCTGTCTCTGCCTCCCGAGTGCTGGGATTAAAGGCATGCGCCACCACCGCCTGGCTCCAGCATTTTCTTAATAGCAATTGATGTGAGAGGACCCAGCTCCTTGGGGGCTGGCAGTTCTGGATGCTATAAGAAAGGAAGCTGAGGAGCATGCCTGTAAGCAACACTCCTCCATGGCCTCTGCATCAGCTCCTGCCTCCAGGTTCCTGTGCTGCCTGAGTTCCTACCCCAACGTCCTCCAATGATGAACATGGAATATGGAAGCATAAGCCAAACAAACCCTTTCTCCTCCAGTTTGCTTTTGGTCATAGTGTTTCATCACAGCAATAATAACCGTAACTAAGACAAATGCCATTCCTCCTTACTGTAGTGGCAATTGCATATACCCTGCTATGGATGATAAGACATGCCAACTAGGTCAAGCCCTGTGCAAGAGAAAAATCCTTGTGAGGAATCCCAGAGTGGCCATCTTCCTCTACGTAGTATGAGATGACATTCCTCCTTAATAAATGGGGTCTGTCAGATGAGTACCCAGACAACCCCTGACTGGCTGATGAACCAGGCAATACAGAGCAATCCCCCAAGGTAGCACGCAGAGTAAAAAGGCCACTGTAGCAGTTGGGTGACTTCTGCCGTGGGTGGTGTGACAAGTAACTGAGGGTGAGCTGTCTCCCCAGAAAGAATTTGCCTTTGTAAGGAAGGAATTACCAAGAGACGCAGCTACTATCTACAGTATTAGCCTTTCAGTTGCCAGGAAAAGTGACACTTACTGGGGAGGAGGGAGGGTGAGAGGAAGGTGTCTTGCTGGGTTTGTTTTTGTTTTTCACAGTTGGTGCTGCACAGGGGAAAAAGAGTATAAAATAGGTCTGTGCTAAGTAAGGAGCCCTTCCAAGATTCCAAAAACAGTGAGGAGGGAGAGAGCAAGGTGAAAGTGACGGAAGTTACCCCCTGAGGTTAGAGCTTTATCACAGAGGAAGAGGAAAATCCCAGATTCATCATGGAGACGAAGGCTTTGATAATGGCCTGGTACAGGGAATGATGCGAATTAGGGAGTACTTTGCATCTGGACGGCTAAACTTGGGGATGGCTTTCAAACAGTAAGTTTAGAACCTTCACAGCTGGGCTTGTGAGGCTGTGTGGGTCATGGGGGTGAGTGGATGAGTTTACCTGCTGTTAGGGAAACAAACAAACTTGGTAGCACAGGCACCCACCCATCCCTAAGACGAGGCTGAGTAACCTGGGACGGTAGAGTGGAAAACAGTCTTGATAGACTGCTTCCTGGGAGCCACTAGGGACACTTGTTTATCACTGGCTGGGGTCCCCATGAGCATGAGGGATTTGAGGACGATAATGGGAGGGCAAGCATTATTGAGCAGGTTGGCTACGTGAGAAGCCGTGTTGGTGTGCAGCTCACTGGCCCAGAGAGGGCTGTATTTGCGGGAGAGCTAAGAAAAAGGTAAATTTGGCAGAGACTGGTGTGGGGTTTTAAGCCCTGTGGTGAAATGTGAAATAGAAGAGGCTCTGGCAGTTCTGAACAACTTAGACTGACATGTAAATATTTGTTGATAAAGTGCTAATGCAATCAAGAGGGCATGGGAGAAGGGGAAAGTTGACGGTGGCCCATCCAGGTTACTCAAAAGCAAATGTGCCAAGATTTGTGTTGAGCTGGAGCTTCCAGGGGAACATGTTGCAAGAAACAAAAGTCAATGATTGTAACACCGTGGAAGTCTTTCAAGCTCCAACAACAGTTCACCAAAGAAGTGGAAGAATGAAAAGCAGAGCAGTTCATCTGAAGAAGCCTAAAACTTGTCATGGACACTGGCAGTTATTGTCCCCTGTGTATCCTGGGCACTTTTTGCCCCTGAGAAAAAGTATACTGGGGATAAAGATCATTTGTTTAGCACTGGTCTCTCTTAGAATCCAAGTGTGGTTGATGGAGAAACAGTGGGCACAGTGCCATCTCAGACTCTTCATACACAGGGAGCAATCTTGAGCAGCAGGTGAAGGAGGCAAAAGCATGGTCCCACTTCTCCTTGTCCCTTGTAGGGTGAAATGACACAGTAACCTGTCGTGGGTGGGGAGAGAGGTGGGGCAGCCCACAGCAGTGCCCCAGAATGAGGAAGCAGGATGTCTCATGGAGAGTGACTGTAGTTTACAGAGAGCTAAATAAGATAGCACCCCCTCATCCACACCACTGTTTCCAACATTATTCCTCTAATGAAATAATTGATAAATGTGCGTTATCTCTTTCTATTATGTTCGGCCTTGCCACACTATGTGTTCTTTAGTATCTCCCCAGCTGCCGAGTCTCAAGATTGGTACTTGTTTGGGGAAGATGGAGGTGGCCGTTCAGAGATTCTTCCCAGCCTCTGTAAAAAGTTTCCACTTTACCGAGAGTATGGTGTTGAACTCTTACATGTCTTGTAGATTTGGAAAAGCATCAGGAAGAATAATCAAAACAGCAGTTAGAGGCCAAATAAAAGTACCATGTATAGATGAAGAAGCCATTCCCAGAAGCCTAACGTAAATGAAGATCCCATTGCTAATGATGGGTTTTCTTCCTGAGTTGTTGGTCACGAGAGTGGAAACTGTCTTGTGCCTGGGGTGGCTGCCACTAGCGTATCCTCTGCTGACTAGACAGTGCCTAGAACCATGTAGTCTGCTGTCACAAAACATTTGTCAGGTCAAAGTTTGATGTCAGATCCCTGGTTAGCATCCTCCATGAACTTCAAAAGCAGTTAGAATAAAATCCTAACCCTGGAACACGGCTCAGCACTGAATTCTGAATGATGCCTCATTGCCATGTCTCACTCTGGTTTCATTCTAGCTTTCTGTCCTTCTTTCAGCTTCTCCCACAGCAGGCTCTTGGTATGTGTTCTTCCCAGTCCCACATCTCCCTTCCAAGGACCCTTCCCCAGCATCTCTGCATGCTTGTTTTTGTGTCATCCCATTATTCAAGACCAAATCCACTGGCAGCTTGGGAAATGACCATTTGTTTAAAACTTTATTTAATTCTCTGAAAATTTCATGCAGTAGATTTTAATTATATTCTTTCTAAACTCCCACTTCCTCCTAGATCCTCTGCCCTTCCATATCCAACCAACTTCATGATCTTTCTCTCTCAACATCAAAAAGCCACTAAAAACATGGAGGCCAATTCGTGTTGGCCAGCTTCTGAGCATGGGGCCTGCCCTGGAATATTGTTGATATACCCAGTGTCACTCCATTGAAGAAAACTGATTCTTCCTCTCCTGGTAGCTATTATTTTCAAAAAAAAGTCTTGGCGAAGGGTGACTTTGTGCCCATTCACTGTCTTCTGTTCTGGGAGGAATTCTGTCTGGCTTGGGCTAGTACAGGTCTTGTTCATGATGTCACAGCCTCTGTCAGTGCACATGTGCATCCATCCTGCTGTTTCTGGAAGTTACCCACCACCTCTGGGTCTTGTAATCTTTCCATGCATCTCTCCTCCGCATAAATCCCTGAGCCTTGAGAAGAGAGATGTGACATAGACATCCTGTTCAAAGATGAGCACCAAAAATGGCTCTACAACTTGATGCTCATCAGACTGTTTTGTACTATCCGTAAGATTTATGAATCTCCAGGCTTATGTGTTTCTTTATTTGTGTATTATTTCATAAATAAGAGTGCAAGTCAAGGAATCCAGGGTGTCTCTTCACTACTATGTTCTCAGGGCCTTGAAGAATATGACAATGACCATGATGATGTAAAGTATCAACCCTTCCCCTACACCTTTGATTGGCTTTCAAGGGTTTGAACTGTTGGCTGTTTAGTCCTAACATTGACACAGTATTGACCATCACTCAATAGCTACTCCTAATGAGCTGTTGACAGTCTGGGAACTAATTCTGCATAGGAATTTAAAACAGGGATTTCTTAGAAAATAGAACCATGTGATTTCTCAAGAAGTCAGGGTTAATTTGTGCCATTTACAGCTTGATCATCTAAGAGGATCAAGTAGATGCTACATTGTGAAGCTCTTGAAATCTCCCAAGGCCCTGATACATGTAAAGGACGGACACCACTCTAAGTAATGTGAACAGGCATACACTATTAACTTTTGTGTATAATTTCCAGCACTCTGTAGAACCTTTCAGGCTTTTATATCGACCTTGGTTAAGAGTCCTTGTTCTAGAATTTTTGTCCTCTAATTCAGAGGGAAGCAATCCCACCATAGCCTTAAAGACTACCCAGTGAGGCGCAGAGTCAGGGCCAAGCTAGGAGATTTCTGTGAACACATCAGAGAAGGTTGGACAAAACAAAAGGAAGAAAACTATTCCGAGTGGATGGGGGCATAAAGGTGGATAGGTGAGTGGAAAATTCAAGAACAGCAAAGAATGGGTGAGAAACAAAAAGAGAATAATGAGATGCATTGGGCAAAGCAATGGAATCCATTGTGTCTAAAGTACTCCTTTTGGTTCCTTGATGTGGATATGACCTTCTAGGGGAGAGAAATTCTTCTTTCCCTACATAGATAAGAGAAGTAGACAAACTTAGAGACCAATTAAGATATATTCATCAATACACATGTCTTAGTCAGTGTTCTATTGCTGTGAAGAGACACCATGATTATAGGAACTCTTATAAAGGAAAGCATTTAATTGGGGTGGCTTACAGTTTCAGAAGTTTAGTCTGTTGTCATCATGGTGGGAAGCATGGTGGCACACAGGCAGACACTGTGCTGGCAAAAGAGCTGAGAATTCTATATCCTGGATTCACAGGCATGGGGAAGAGAGAGAATCTGGGCTCCGAATGGGCTTTTTGAAACCTCAAAGCCCACCCGCATTGATACACTTCCTTCAACAAGGCCAAATCTCCTAATCCTTTCAAATAGTGCCACTCCCTGGTAACCCAGTATTCAAATCTATGAGTCTATGGGGACCATTCTCATTTAGACCACTACAGTGCATAAATTAGTTTCTGCTTAGATGATGTAACAGCATGTGGTAATAACTTTACCTCTGATCATGCCAACCAATCCATGCCTTAGTTTGCTAGAGAATGGAATGGGGTCTTTTCACTCATTCCCTACACCTTATTCTTTTCCCTTCAGTGACAATGAATGAACATGTGTTTTAGGATTCGAGGAAATCTGAAAAAGAACCCTCAGTGTCACCCAGTCTTGTCACAGAGGTGAGCATGGTGGCCTGACTTTGTGGCACATTAGAATTGGGTTAGACTGAGAACTGCTTTGATACTTGGTAACATTTTGATAGTGACTCACATGGGGAAAACAGGATTCAGCGGGTCTCAGAGCCTCTAAGTATAGCATGATCACCAGAGTTATTCATTCTTTCAGCATGTATTTGTAAAACAGCATTATAAGTAAAGTGATCTTGTCCAGATATGGAAGGAACAAAAAACAGTATCTATCTTCTGTCATGGTTCATAAAGTTGGGGAACTGCATGCAGACTTTCCCCCCCTCAGGATCTACTTTTCTAACTTCTCTAATGTGATCTTAGCGTTTTATTTCACCTAAGGTGTTTTCTCCCTTTGAATTCCTTTACTTAAATTATAAAAAAACAAAAAAAAAAACAAAAACAAAAACAAAAAACTCTTGCAACATATGCACAGTCACGCTTCAGAAGACAGTGTATGAGGATGGTCACACACGACTATATGACCTGGTGGCAGAGCAGCTTAGTATGTTGAATACAACAGAACAGCCACAGAAGGATGGAAGGAATACCACTCAGTCATCGAGTGGTGCCACTCTGTATTTGTCTAGTCATTCCAGGAACTTTGCTTCTTTACCACAAAGTAGGGAGGTGTTAAATATGGCAGTCAAATTAGCCAAATTAACTGGTAACATATGACAAACCCTGCAACGGATTCAGCATGGGCTAAATTCTATCCCAGCTATAATTATCGCTGGATCAGTGCTGCTGCATTCCAGGCTGGAAGCCATTTCCTTTATCTTCCTCACTCAAATCAAACTGTCCCAGTGGCACCATCACCATCTTGATGCGGTCTCAGCACTGTCCTTGCCTTCCCATCTCTATTGCCTCCTTCCTTCCTGGTGGATTTTCACATTGCCTCCCCCACCCCCCCCCCCCCACCCCCACACCTCTCAGACAATTTGGGCAAGACCATAATCATTTACCTGTGGGTTTGGACAACTATATAACTAGCCATGCCTCCTCTCCCTGTGCTTGAAACAGTCTCTCATGTGACCTCAGTGTCCACCAGAGAGAGCACAATGCTGACAGCCAGTGCCCGTGCAGTCATACCTACTTAACATTACTTCTGCTGTGTCCAAAGACACCCCCTAAAACATGTATTAACCCTGCCTGCCTCCCAGATCCAATTTGTCCTGCAGACCCACCTCAAAGCCCACTCAGAGTGGATTTTCACTTTCTTTCAGTTCTTTTACATTTTATATTGAAATGCATTTAGGCAACAGTATGGAGTCATAGTTAAATGCATAAGAATTGAGACCAGATAGTTGTGGTGACCCAACTGAGTACCTTGCATAGAAAAACTTAGCTTGGTAAACGACAAGTATTAGTCATTTGTACTATTAATATTGTACACATCTCTAATTCCCCTAGCAAAATGACCCTAGACAATAATGATCTTATAGTATTAATGGTGCTTTTCTCAATACTTGACCTGGCAACATTTTATTAGATTCACAACTCAGAATTAATTGCTTCAAAACTGATTTTTATAGGCTCTTCTCCAACCTCATGTTGTAAGAGGCAAGGGATATATGAAACCATACGAACTGAGATTGACATATGATTTAAGTATATGGTTTTACTCAACTTCTGATTAGTGTTGACTGAACCAGCAGTTTACAAGTCAAGATATGTGGGTGAATAAAACCACTTTTATTAAGTAATATGGCATCATCAGTACAGTTAATACACACTACCGCCTGCCCTTCTGCCAGTGGGTGCCAGTGAGCATGTTAAGAGCTGCTTTGAAGTGCTTCCCCAAGGGCCCCTTATCTTGCCAAGTGTTTGCATAATGGTTGATGAAGAGAATAACATTTTATTTGAGGATCTCCAATTGCCTGGCTAGGTGATGTCCCATTTTGCTGATTGAGGATACTGAGGCTGGCCGTATACAGCCATGCAGGACAAGGATTGGTTACACAAGACAATGTTTTAACTTCCAACAGTTAACAGTCCAGGCTTTCCTAAGTGATTGGTGTATTATTATTATTATTATTATTATTATTATTATTATTATTAGTCCAGGCTTTCCTAAGTGATTGGTGTATTATTATCATCATCATCATCATCATCATCATCATCATCATCATATCTTATGGGCATCGAGACTATGGACCCAATTTGATTTTCCTGTTGGCTGCACTAAAGGAAAACAAAGGTAAATTTGTGGATTTGCCAAAGGCAGGAATTCTTTATTGGCTTCCACTTAATTAATTAATTTATTTCCTATGTATTTTTAATACCAGACCTCTGTTTTTAGTATCTGTTCTTCTAAGTACTTAAGTCTGTTTCCAAGCTACAGAAACACAAGGTAACATAAGTAGCTTTTAGCACATTCACATGTACCTGGTAGATTTGAGGCCTACTATACATAGACACACTGGGTCTTGCAGAGAGCCAAACCTGGGTATGAATTCCAACTTACATACTTCATAACTGTGGAGTTTGGACAAATTCTTTAACCTTTCTAAGTTTCCTTTCTGTGAAACGAGAATTATATTCCATAATTCACAGAGATGTCTTGGGAATTAAATACAATAACTCAAGTAAATTACTTTGTGCATAGTAGGCATTCAATAAATGTCAGTTTCCTTCTTTTCCCTGTTATTAATGCTTATTAGACTATATTAAAAAACTAAAACCAGACTGTGATAATGCAATCCTTTATTAAGTGTTTAAGCCAAATAATCAACTTCCCTCAGGGGGAAGAGAAATGTTGAATTCGTTTCATTTGGTGAACTTATTTATTAGTCTTTTTTCTTGAGTTTTATTTCATTTTAGTACACAGTTAAGGCAATCTGTATTCTTTCTGCTGGCCTAGAGTTGAGTTCTTGCAAATTACCTACTGTCTTGACTTTCATCTATTAGAGATCATTATTCATTATCTTGGCAGCCTGATTTTATTTACTAACTACGTCATATTACAAAGTTTTGCTCTCAACAGTTTCCCGAGATCTAAGGATTTCACAGTACCAAGTTTACTACCTCAGCGTCACTGCGTAGGCGAACGAAGGGTGGGGCGGAGGGATCCACACCGTCTGTGTGCTTTCGTGTTAATTTTACAGTCTTGTATTTAAGTGGAGCCACGTTTTCCTCAAGGACGCAGCCTAAGAGAAGCAGCCAAGACAAGAGCCGGAGCTAGCCTCGCTCTGCACCTTTAAGGACTGGAGACTTGTTCTTAGCTCCGCCTCCTTCCCGGCCCACCTCTAAGCTCTGATTGACAGGACGCCCGAGTGAGGAGGAGCTGAAGGAAGCCGAGGAGGAGGAGCAGGGTGGAAAGTAGTGGGAGGAAGAGCCCGTTTCCCTGGACTGGCCAATCAGAGTGGGGGGCGGGGCTCTGAAGCCCTCCTCCCTCTGCTGGCCCCCGCCTCCTGGTCTCTCCGCCCCCTCCCCCCTTCCCGCGACCCCCTCCCCTCTCCTCCTTCTCGTCCTCCTCCTCCTCCTCCTCCTCCTCCTCCTCCTTCTCCTCCTCCTCCTCCTCCTCCTCCTCTCAGGCTGTGGTTTTTCTGTATATGTTTCTGGAGTCCTGAGCCTGGGCTAAACAAAAGCAGGAGGCTGACGGGGCTGCTGGAGTTTGCAGAGACACGGAGGAGGAGAGAGCTTGGGCTTTGCCTGCCGCCACGGCTGGGGGAGATCTGGCTTCTGCTACAGCCCACCCCCTTTGAGATCACTCTGGCCCGGAGTGGGGGTGGGGGGCAGCGGGGGGTGGGGGGGAAAGTTTGCATTGCAATCCCCCTGCCTTCCTCTCCTTTCTCCCGATCAATGCATATTTGCAAAAGGATTAAGCCACAGATTTAAGCGCCGGGAGCCCATTTCTGCCTTGCAAAGGAGATCGGACTGAAAAACCCAAAGGCAGCTCTGATTTCTTTTCGCCAAGTGGGAAGGTGGTTTATTTTTCTTGCTTTTTTGGAGTCAACACCCTTCCCCACCAGCCCTTTTCCCCACCCTCACCCCGCAACCCCTTCACGCCCCCCTCCCCCTCCCCCTCCTCCCACCATCCTCTAAAGAGGCAAAGAGATTTTTTTTTTTTCCGTTTGGTCTTTTTTTTTTTTTTTTTAAACCCCGGTCCCTGTTTATCCTGAAAAGGATTTGAAGACAGCTTGAAGGATAAAAAGCCTCGGTGCTTCCCAGGCGCCGAGCCGAGGAGCCGAAGAGGAAGAGCCGGGGCTGCCGGAGCCTTCGGAGATGGACGAGCAGCCGAGGCTGATGCATTCCCACGCTGGGGTCGGGATGGCCGGACACCCCGGCCTGTCCCAGCACTTGCAGGATGGGGCCGGAGGGACCGAGGGGGAGGGCGGGAGGAAGCAGGACATCGGGGACATTTTACAGCAAATTATGACCATCACAGACCAGAGTTTGGATGAAGCGCAGGCCAGGTGAGATGGAGGCTTTTCTTTGCCTTTCTTTTCCTTTTTTTTTTTTTCCTCCCTCTCGCAGGGGGAAACAATGGGAACCGAATCACCACAGCGCTTTCTTTAAAAAAAAAAAAATGTTGTTTCTTTTCTCATTTTGACAAGCAACTCCATGGCGGAGGAGTAAAATTTAAAGAAGCGTTGTTATCGAAAGTGTGGTCGCCGGTGCGGTGATATGGCTGTGTGTAGATACTGTGCGTGTGTGTCTGTTAGAGGTATTTGTATGAATGCACACAAACACGCACCCACGCCGAAAATGCTGCCGACTAATCCGAAAGCGGCCCTCGGCACTTTTTTTTTTTTTTTTTTTTAACTGCTTTAAAAAAGTCTAAGAGGAAAGCAGAATTGTCAAGTTCCGAGCGGCATTCCTTACCTTCTGTAGTTGAGGGACTTCGGAACATGACAAAATAAAAAAAAATAAATAAAATTTAAAAAAAAATGTCCCAAGAACACTTTATTTGCAGATTCAACTGAGTCCTTAGATAACTGAATAAGTTTGATTTTCCGTCTTCATTTACTCCTCCACAATTGTTTTTTGGGTCTTTTCTCTTTTCTCAGTTTCCACCCCAAACAAACAAACAAACAAACAAAAAGCGGGGTAGTTCTGTGTTAGATGTCAGACAGTAAGAAAATATCTTGCAGTCACTCCGTTTTGTTTTTAGAAAAAGAAAATGGGGAGAAAGGGAGATAATTTTGCTTTGAAGACTGTTTTGTTAGTTTGAAGAGACTCTGATTTTGAGTTTAACTTTATTGTCTCTTAATTTGACTTGGTGTCTCACTTCCTAGGACAGAGTTATGTGTGGTCCTTTATAAAGGGGTAGGAACAAATATCAAGCAGATTCTCTGCCCGATGCCTCTTCCAGGATCACTGAGAGTGTAACTAAATTGAAATGAAAGCACGTATGAATTTTACAGTAGGGCAGGACATGAAGGAATACAACTATGGAACTAGGGCTTCCTTAACTGAACCCACCTCCAGGTTCTTGACGCTAGGATTTTTACAGTGAATCCTCTTTTTCAAAATGAAAACACAGGTTAAAATGGCCAAGCCACTAACAGCTTGCCCAAGGCCCAACTCAGATAGGAAGGATTAAAAAAAAAAAAAAAAAAATTCAATGGTCACATATGTCCACACAATCACTCAGCTTTGTTAAATCTCCGAGTACTTTTCTATTTGGCTTTGGAATTTTCTTGAGCACATTACAAAAAGGCTAGCCCTTATGAGACTTAGTTATGTGGATAAGACATAATATGAATTTTATGTCAGAGAAACAGAGCCTTGAGAAAATAAGAGGAAGCAGCAAAAAGCACGCATGTTATGAATTACGCTCCTTGTAGCTGCTAACACATGGAACATGTAAACTTAAAAGTGCTAAGGCTTAGGGCGCCTAAAAACTTGGGAATGTTAAAAGACTCCCCCCTTACCCTATTTTCATGCTTTTAATGGTGGGGGAAGAGATTTTTGAAAAATTAATTGGTGCTCTTTTTCAATGTTATTATCTGCAGAAAAACTAATGGGTATGGCAAAAGAGAGGCTCCCCACTGGCAATTCTCGTGAATTGGAACCGATTTCTCCATAACATTGTTCCAGAAACATACACTCAGACACCACGGATAAGCTGGTTTGGTCACAAGTTCATGAAGTGGAAGAGGCTAGTGAGCTTGCAGCCTCGCTACTTTTCTGGTCTCTCTTTTTGTGAAACTGAGGACAAACACTTCTCAGCGGGATCCCCTTTAATGGCCTAGATGCTGAGACAGATCAGATGCAGTTTGGGGACGGGGAGGAATCCAGTTGTCTCTCTCAGCCCATTTGTGTGGTGTGGGGAAGCAAAGCTTCTAGAGGGAGCTGCCAGTTCTTTGCATTTGGGCCTGTGTTCAAAAACAAAAACACAAACGGATGAGTGGGAAGTATTTTTAAAGACCCAGAAAAGATCTTAAATACACTGAAATGTTTTCAGACTGTTTTTAACCTCTCCTGAGAACTTAATTTCTAACCTCTTTATTTCCCCTTGAAACAATATAACTACTTAGACTATTGAGCTTTTTCCTTCTCCCTAGTTACATATTTGCAGTGTAGATTTGTTGATCTAGAAAGTAAGCTATGACTGTTTTAGATAATGATGGTGTGTGTGTGTGTGTGTGTGTGTGTGTATGTATGTGTGTGTGTGCATTTTTGAATTTTGAGTTTATTATTCCCCTGTTCCACAGTATAGAGTATGTAGGTAATCCCTGCTCATCTGGAAGATATGTCTTTTTTTTTTTTTTTTTTAACTTTAAAACTGATTGAAAAAGAATTGAATGTGTTTTGAGTGCCAGGGTTTTCTGCTTATCTTTACACATACATTTAGTTAGTAAACAGAATTCCCTGTGCTAGTAGCTGATAAGATCAGTATTTTATTTCCAAAACAATATCATTCTGCTAAGTGAGTCCATAATAAACTAGAAGGAAGGGCATTGTTCTGTTCCTCAAGTGCATTCTGAGTACAAACGTGCACGACCACGGGAACCAGGTAAATCACTAATCTAAAAGGCAAAATTGTATTTATTTTTTCCCCAGTGGGTGCAAGGTCCTAATTGTAAATAATTGAATTTCAACACCTGCAAATAAGCCGTGTGCGCACAAGAGCCATAATGTGAACACAGAGAAATGAATTTATTCCCCATCTGGGTATGTTTGCCCCCTGGCAACGCATTTCCATACTCTTTAACTTGGGGACTGAAATTTTATAAATTGACAGTTCTACTCACAAGACCTTTCAAGCATCTTATGTTTATGAGAATACAGGGGCATCTGCGGAATGAATTCGAACACATGGATGAATTAAATTTGAAAACACATGGACACACACACACTCACACACACACACACACACACACACACACACACACACACACACACACATATACAGAGGCAGATAGCTCCTAGGCTGTGGTTCTTGCTGACAGTATACAGAACTGTTAACCTATGCATTTGGCCTTGCTGTTCATTGTCATCAATATGATTCCTGGTTGAAGAATTCCACTTTGATTTAACTACTTACCAAGGGGAGGAAAAAAAAAAAAACAGAAAGAAAGGAAAAGAAAGAAAACCCTTTCTCTAATGGGCATAATTTAGGTTATTTCTGCTCGGCAGTTAAATCCCTACTCTCACTGCTAATTACCGTTGCTTCTTTTCCTATGGTGGGACTTTGTATAGTAAGTCATACAAACAATTGAAGCATGCCACAGAGTTAGGCTTGGAGTGTACCTTGTCACTTTGATCTTGAGTGTCCACCTAAGCGGTTGTGTTTGTTGTTGTTGTTGTTTTTTTCTTGCAGAAAACATGCTTTAAACTGCCACAGAATGAAGCCCGCCTTGTTTAACGTGTTGTGTGAAATCAAAGAAAAAACAGGTAGGAACTAAAATCCACCCTTTTGGGGGTTTTTCCTTGGCTGGTCAAATCACCGAACCTGGAGCCTTCCTGCTCTTCTTGGGATCTTAACATTTTAGAATACAAGCGCCACCATGAAAGACGGTTCTGCTTTCTCTAAAGGGAAACATCTTTCTTTGACAGCGGATTTTAAGCAGTGTATTTTCTTTAAATCTGGCCCCAACTGTTTTTGAAATCGGGGCTAAGGCAGAGGTTCTGACTGGAAATTGGTAGAATGATATGCCTTTGGGGGAATATACGCAAGTAAAAGTCCATTTCCTGAAGGAATATATTTTCATCTATACTTGCCCCCATTCCTCCACATCCCTGCTATTGGGGTGGAGAGGGGTGAGAGAGTTAAACTGGTCAGCTTGCTTTTCTTGTGGCCACTTTTGCGATTTGTATTAACACAGAGCAACCAACTTGAGGTTCTCAAAAGAGTGTCTTCAAATACCTTTGTGGAATGAACGATGCAGCTAGGTGGAACCGGCTTTGGAATGGCCTGTGGTTTTCCTAGGAGGGACCCTCTTTGGATTTGGGGCACTATATTATCCTGAGATCATTCCCTCTGTTGTTTTTCTACTTTCTAGACCTCATATCATAGACTAACACACTTATAACACATCCCAGGAGGGCATTTAAATTTTAAAGCAACAATTAAAATATCGCAGTCATCAATCAGAGGTGTTCCTAAACAACAGATGCGCAGAGAAAGGGCACTTAGCAACTGTCCTCTTGTTTCTTTATTTTGGTCCTTAATTTTCCAAAGTGGGTTCAATCACTCCCTTGTAAGAAGAAAGAGTCCAGAAGGCAATCTGAAGCCGGGGCGTAAAGAGGGCACTGAGGGGTGCTTGCAGGAAACGGGGATCAGCTGCTGGTCTCACAGACTTTCTTGCCCACTTTGAAGCCGGGCAAAGTACCTGCCATCCCGTTTATTTATTTATTTTTTACAACAAGGTGTATAGCAGTCAATAATTCATATCTAAACCATATAAGCAAGGGTGTGACATGCGTGAAGGTGACAACAGATATGATTGCACGCTCGGTTGATGTACACTGATAGTTACACATGGAAAGTGGGGGAGGGCACCGAGGGTGGCTCTCCTTTCTCTTCTCTCTTAAGGACTCTCCAGATTTCTCTGTTTAAAAAAAAAAAAAAAAAGAATCTTTTCGGGAGGTCCCCATTGATTGCTTATGTAATTACTCGGGTCTTTCAAATGTCTGAGAAATTAGTACACAGCTCCTTTGTTGACTGATACTTGTGTAGTGTAGAACATCCCAGACAAAGCACCTGAGGGGGCTGCTGAGACCTCTGAGTCATCCAGGTGCCTGTGCCAGGACCTTACCTTATTGCAAAGCTGATAATTGCGTCGCTCTCGCCGTGAGAGACGCCTTTGAAGAGATGTATTGACTGTGCATACTCATACCAAAGGAGTTCTTCCTCAGTTTGCCACAATTTTAGTTTTTTTTTCTTTTCTGTCTATGAACTCGGAGAAGCTGTGGGCATGTGTGCATATGTGTCCCCTTCTCTACTCACCCCCCCCTTTTTTTCTTTTTCTTCCTAAGTCTCCAGTGGGGGGTGTTCACTTTGAGCTTCAGGCTTTGTTTCTCGTCGAGTTGGAGTTTTGTTAATCTTGGTTCATGAAATTTGGAGTCAAAATAAAAAGGAACAGGGAATAAAGGTACTGAAGGAGAGTTTCTTTTGAAAGATACTTTATCATGTTTTTAATGGGAAGGGCACCCGTCGGGTCACTGGCTTGTACATCATGGCCGCAGTGTTTAATTCTGGTCTCCTAATTCAAACCTGCTGAGGTGGGAGATCAAAGTGGGTGGGTGTGAATAGAGGTCCGATTCAGGTGCGCGCTGAAGACTCGGTTCTTGATTAATATTGGCTACAGCTATGGGGTGGGAAGTTGTGGTATTGGCCAAAACAGTGTTCTTTTGATTGGAAGATAATGTCTGCTTTAAAAAAATTTATGTTAACATGTCTATGGTTGGAGTCTTAAAAATGATCTAATTTAAAGTCCTGTGTGTTATTGGTGATAGAGGGTGTTTTAAAGAACGGTCAGTGAAGTAACGTAAATGGTGACTGTCCCCTGTGTAAAGGGCTACAAACCAGGGTTCTATGGAGAGGAGGCCTGAGTAGGGGGAGTGTGAACTCACTTTTATTCTTCCACTTGAGTGTCGGGAGGCTGCAGGGAAGGAAGAGACCTTGATGTCAAAGGTAGAACGGACAGTACCATGTTCAAAACAAGCTTTTATTTCCAAGTGCCTTGACTTCTCCAGTTCAGGCTCTGGGCCGCCTGCACATCTTCCAAGCCTTTGATGCATGCACCCTGGGAGAATGCAAAGTGCACATCACTTCCTGCCCTTTCCTGTCTGTCTGTCTGTCAGTCTGTCTGTCTGTTGCCCTCTCTCGATCCAGAACTAGTAAAAAGATGGTCGGAGAGATCAGTTGACACATCTTCCTTTGCTGTTTGGGGACTTTTCCTCAACATTCACAGCACGGAGTGTTTTTGAGGGCCTACCTGAAGCCCTGCCGAGCCCATTCGAGGTGGGACAGTTCTGTGTACTCACTGTGGCTCCCCCTGCTTCACCTAGGCAGGGTTCTGGAAATGAGCTGGTGTGTATGTATGTATGTGCGCGCGCCCGTGTGTTGGCGCAGGGGGGGGGGGTGGGGGGCTTGCTGCTTTTTGTTTCTTGGATTTTGTTAATAATTTAGTTGGAAGTAAGTAGGAAAACTGGCTAAGACATCTTATCAACCTTTTGGTACTTAAAAAACAAAAACAAAAACACGTGCATAATACCCAAAGAAGACAGCAGTGCCTGAATTATAGTTGATTGATGGGTGTTTAAGTCAGAAATTACTTTGGGATTTTGAAAAGTAGACGGACTGCTTTGTGTGTTTTGCTCTAAGAGTGTGGGGAAGTGCTTATTTTGATACTTCATGCTTTTTTAAAAATAAACGCTGGGATAAAAAAAAAAAATGCCAACGAAACATTCAGGTTGCAAATTGCAGTCAGCAGCAAGCAAACCTTGTGGAGATTTTCACCAAGGTGATGTAGCTTTTAGCTGCATGTTCAGTCTGGGATCATAGAGTATTAAGCACAGAGTTTGGGTCATTTACAGTCATTTTTTTTTTTTTTTTTTTTTTAAGAACCGGCACTACTTCTCTGGCATGTTAGCGGTAGGGTGGTTTGCCTGTGTCTATGTGAGCTGGAAAATGGGTTGATGGGACAGAGGGGGTAGAGAAAAAAAGTGAAACAAATTGAGTTTCTGTAAAAATAGACCCAGCCTATTTCCTAAGTACTTAAAAGGTTTCTGGATTTATTTTAAATGCTTAAACTCCTCCGCCAAAAATCACAGAGGTTTAAAAATTTTGAAAAGGTGAAAAGCGCCGTTTGTTTACTAAAGAGAGTAGTCACAGACACCTGTGAACAAGCTGCAGTTGTGAGTGGATTTTAATTTTAGAACTGAATTAGCTGGCACGCCTCAGCTAAGTTTTCACTGAGTGTAACCCGCGCTCAAGTTCAATCAAATAATTGGAGGAGGTTGGAAAAACTGATTTCCCCCCTCCTTTAACACTCTTTTGTTCTCGTCTTTCTCTCTGTCTGTGTTCAATTAACACCCCCATCATGGCGCTGTAGGATCTGTTTTCAGTTCTACGTTATTTCCTATGTGACTCCTTCCCTCCTGATTCTTGCCTGCCTGCCATAGCAGTTCCACGATGGGACGGACCCCTACTTCTTTTCTCTTCCCTTTGAAAAACTGGAGACTCGGGTGTGTGTGTGTGTGTGTGTGTGTGTAATGGGGGTGAACTGTGGAAGGAAGCTGTGTGTGACTTCGAAAAACACAGATGACCTTGTTCCTTAAGCAGAACAAGACTGAAATAGCCGTGGACGGTCTGGAGCAGCCTCCCATCAGGTCCCTGTTGGAGCTGGGTGGGAGTGTTGGGGGAGCTCAAATTCATGGCCTGGGAACTGCAAAGCCTTTTAAAAACATAGAGCTGCGGAGTTGCGAATTTGGTCCTTTTGGGCTGGATCTGGGGTAGAAAGGGCTCGAAAGGAAAGAGCATAAAATGAAGGCGTGTTCACAACACGTGACCCCATCGCCACCTCTCACGGTGGCCATGCACATAGACTGTGGACCTGCAGTGTGACTCTGAGAGAGTCTCTTGGTATTTTGGTATCTTCCCATTCCTTGAAAGTGGGTTTCCAGACATTGGAGCTCTAGAGACCTAGGAAGAGGGTATAGAGTATGATTTGCTGATAGCTTCTCAAAAGAGATGGGGGTGGGGGGGGTTGTGTGTTATTTGTTTTCTAATCTGAACTGAACTTGAGAGACAGTTTGCATGGAGACTCTGCAAGAGGCCATGTGCAAGGGAGAAGCCATTAGACCTAAAGGTACAGGAGCTGCAGACAGGCTGCAGACTGGTATGCTGTGTGCATAATGTAGGAGAGTTCGAGATCTATGGGAGATTCAAGGACTCAGCTCCTAACTGGGGCCCGGCCTTTGAAGGCTTTACCTCCGTGTTCTGTTGATAACCATAAATTTTCTCTCCTTCTTGGCAAAACTACAGAAATAGCCCTGAACAAGCAAACAAACCCAGACTAGATATTGGCATATATAAACACAAAGGCATGGGAGTTTTTAAAACAGAGCTCTGGCACCTTAATTTTTTTTTATTTAAATTATACTTATGTATTTATTTGTGGGGGTGAGGTGGGGTGAGGAGTGCCATGACCGATGTGTGGAGGTAAGAGAACAGCTTTCAGGAATCAGTTCTCATCTTTCACTACATGGGCTCTGGGGATGGAACTCAGGTGTTACTGTCAGGGTCACCTCACTGGCCCCTGGCTTCTGTTGAACCTACATTGTATGTATTCCTTAGGAAAGCTGAGCCTCAATATCTTTTAGCAGGACGTCTAATGTTTGAACTTGGTTTTATATATGTAAGTGTGTATGTATCCATATATATATATGTACGTACGTATATACATACATATATGGATATCTATCTATGTATCTTTATATTTATATTTACTTGTTTGAGAAAAGATCTCATAGTCACAGACTTGTTATAATAGACAAGGTGAACATTTCTTTTTTTTAAGGCAGGGTCTCACTGTGTAGCTCTGGCTGCCCGCGAACGAGTCATGTGTTATATACACCAGGCTGGCCTTCAACTCCTAGCGATGTACCTGCCTCTGCCTCTGCACCCCACATGCTGGGATTAAGGGTACAGGCAACCATGCCTCCTTTGTGTTTTTTTTTTTTTTTAATCACCTCATGTCCCGGCTCCTTGCCTTGCTAACCTGGATTAGGGTAATACACCAGTTCTTGCTCCATCCTGCTCCTAAACTTGAGATGCTGTGGCAAGACCTAGGAACAATGTGGATACAGGGTTCCTGAATATTTTGTGTGAATTTCACTGGCTTCCTGTCAGGGCCCCTCTCAAGGTGCACTGGCATCAACCCCTTGACACTGCAGAAACATGTGCCTGCTGCCTTGTTAGGATGGTAGAGGACAATTCCTCGTCTGGGGTTGGGGGCGGGCTCTGAGTTTCTATGTTTTGCCCCCTTGGCATCTTAGAGACAGCACTTCTTATCAGTTGGCAAGATGGCTCCCAGGGTGTAAAAGGTACAGGTGTAGATTGTCATGGGACTGTAAAGCCTGTCTCCTGGGATGGCAGAAAAAGGTCACTAGTGACCTGCCAGAAGGCTCTTTTCTATCTCAGTAGGGGTGAAAACCAAGGCTCTGTGGGGTCAAAGTCCATCTTTTTTTTTTTTTTTTTTTTTTTTTTTGCTATGGCCTAAAGCTTTACCTACATCTGAAAATTGTCAATCAGGGAATGTTGGGATGGATGCCTCATCCTTGTTGTTGGCTGTACACTTATAACTAACCAATTGTAAGACCACAGGCAAATTTCTTAATTTTAGGAGAAACTGCAACAGTTGTTGGCAGTTAATTACTTGGTTTCTACAGCCAACCTCCTTGATCTGCTTCTTTTTTGCTGTGTGACCTTATTTAGGTTGCTAAACTTCTCTGAGACTTACTTTGCTTTTTTATAAAAATAAAGGTCACAATGATACCTCTCTGAATAATCTGATAGTTATCTGTTGCTATGGTGACCTGTCTGTTGCTATGGTGATCCTCTCTTGAGACCCCCAATACCCACACTTGGGTGTATGCCATCCTTTTCCTGAGTACCCTCCCAAGCTTGAATGTATGTTGAAGGGTCACTGGGAGGATTAAACGAGGGAGTAGATGTAAATTACAGTGCCTGGTGTAAACACACAGGGCCGGCAGGTTTTGTGGTTTCTGGCCCTATTTTCTTACATGAAAAAGAGAGACCTCCACCAGATGGTCCCTAAGGGCTGAGCCAATTCCAAGGCTTGAAAGAGAAAAATTGCTGAATTTAAGGGTAGCGTCTTTTGTTTCTCACGTATTTTCTTCAAGTGAGAATTAGCTGTGTTTAGCCAGAAGAAGGGGCAGGATACAGAATGATGAAGAGCAAAGACAGGGACTTTTAATCATGTTCTTCCCAGATAACCACCACCTAGCTAGCTAGAATTGCCTGTGCTGTGGATATATATGTTCCCCCAGCAACACCTACTGAAGATAGTGCATCCAGAGTTAAAATGCTTTCTCTGAGCATGCCCAGATCCCTCCGTTCAACCTGCCAAACTTCAAGGTGGGAACTTCATAAGAAGAAGTCAGAACCACGTGACCTTTCCCTAGCCTCCCAATATGTTCTGTATTTAGGAGAAATACCATCTTCGTCACAGAGATTGGTTTCTTGACACACATCAGGCTACTGCTTATTCATGTTGTTATTCTTTTAAACATATGTTTGAAATGTAATTTATATACCATGAAATTCACCTGTACACAAAGTACAGTTCAATGGGTTTTCGTGTTTTCACGGAGCTCTGCACTCTGCACCACAATCTAGTTTTAGAACATTTTGGTCCTCTCCTAACCCAGTCCCCATCACCACTTGGGCCATGTCTCCTTCTCCCATGCCTGGATCCTAACAGCCCCTGATGTCAGATTCTACCTCTGTGCATGGTACCGCTCACTTCATGACTAGGTTCTCCCACATTACCTGTTTTTAAGATTTGTCCACAGTTCAACATACATGTGAGAACTCTTCGTATCTTTTCCCAGCCAAATAGTATTTCACTGAATGGATGTGACACATTTGTTTATCCATTCATCAGTGGATGGACAATTGGGTTGTTTCCCCCTTTTGGCGTTATGAATACTGCTGCTGTGTATGTATACGTGGGGGTGTATGTCTTTCATAAATCTGGGAGGGGCAATGGTAGGTCACTTGGTAACTATGGCTAGATTTGGCATGAGGACATGCCAACTTGTTTTTCCGAGTCCCTCCAAGTGGGCACAGTATTTAAAAACAAACGAAAATAATAAATCAGCTGTTTGATTTAATGCACAGTTGCAGTAGACATATTCTTTAGTCCTGTTAGGCGTGAGACTGGGTTTTCTCTTCAGCCCTCCTAGACATCCAGCTGTTTTACGCCCTTCTCTGACCAGAACCCTTTCTTTTCCAAGTTCACGATACTATTGTGTGCTTTTGCCCATCCTTGAGTCAGTCTTTAAGCTCAGCGAGAAAGGGCATGCTTTGAAAAGTTTATTTTACCCAAAATATTCACGATCAGGATTTCCGTGGAAATTCTCTCAGAGCGGTTAGCCTGCTATAGTGTTAGGTGAGCCAAAGCAACAAGTCTCTAACGCTGGAGTAACATATGCCACATCCCTGGGGAGGAAGACACTTGGAAAACAACAGCAATGGTCAGTAGCAACTTAGAATGCTAAAGCATGGACTTGCAGTCAGCCAACCGGGTCAAATCGCATTAGTTATTTGATTTCACAGGGCATCAATTTCCTCATCTCTAGTGAAAATAATACCTAGGACCCAGGCTCACTTGACAGGCTAAAGAGGACAACACCAGGAAGCGCAGTGTTCAAAGCCTGTGCTCAGTTAATTGCAGCTACAATTATTTTTCAGAATCCGTGTGCCTGGTGTTGACTACCTCTCTCCCAGGTTACAGCCCCATCTCACTATGTGATATTTTGTCACCCCAGCCAAGACTTTGGAGGCTGTCACAATGCTGACTATGCTCTTTGTACTTGTCTACCTGGTACTTGCACACTTTCTGCACCCAATCCTATGCTGTTCTGTATGATGTGTGTGTGTGTGTGTATCTAAATTTAACCATCTAAGTTTGCTCCATCAAAAGAACAAACAATAAAAAAAAACAAATACAAAGAAACAGATAGCTGGGTGGTGGTGGCGCACGCCTTTAATCCTAGCACTCTGGAGACAGAGGCAGGCGATCTCTGTGAGTTCGAGGCCGGCCTTGGTCTACAAAGCAAGTTCCAGGAGAGGCGCAAAACTACACAGAAAAACCCTGTCTCAAAACACCAAAAAAAAAAAAAAAAAAAAAAAGGCAACAGATAAAGTAAACTTCAGAATTGCATCTCATTTAACCTAAATGTGTTCAACTAGCAATTGCCCTAAATGTTAAGGAGCTATTTGGGGCTCTGCTTTGTAGTGCAACTTTAAAATGTAGTGTATACATTCCATGTGGAGAACATCTTAATTCACCAGGTTTCATTTCTCAGCTTGAAGGCTGAGGGTTACTGCCGTTACTTGTTGGGCAGCCCAACACTGAATGGCTATCAGAAGGAATAATTTCTCCCCACTTTTGTCAAATTTCTTTCTTTCTTTATCATTCTGTTTTGTTTTTCAAGACAGGGTTTCTCTGTGTAACAGCGCAGGCTGTCCTGGAACTTTTTTTGTAGACCGGGCAAGCCTTGAACTCACAGAGATCTGCCTGTCTCTGCCTCCCCAGTTTTAGGCAAATTTCTTGTACTCTGAGGGAGAAGTGGCTATTGCCTTTCTCAAACTGGATCTGGTGGGTCTGTAGCTGGTGAAACTGGCTTCTGCTGGCTGGCCACATATGGGAAGGTTTGTGAGAGGATTCTTGTACCCTGCACCCATCAGCGGACACTACCATGACCTAGGACGAAGCCAGTGTTGCCCCCACCCTCCTGCGCTCGCACACCATCGTCTCTGTCTTTGTAAGTCATTTCTCTCTGTAACTGCTCATCTGTGGTTTTATACCCCTAGCAAAATCCTCTGAGGTTCCCTAAAATAACTGAGTGGGCCAAACAGCCATCTTGCTATCTTTAGCTGCAACGGAGTGGGAACAAGTCAGAGGAATTATAGGTGATAGAACTGCTAGATGGAACCACTGGATTGCCCTTCAAGTCGGGTGCTCTCTGCCTCCATGTTAGTATGTCATCTTGAGAATACCAATTTATCTTTGCGTCTCAGCTTTCCTAGTCTGGGTGGATATAGAAAGCCACCAGTCTGACCCTACATTCTACAGGCTGTGAGACCCAACATGACTCCCTTCCCAAGCCTAGGCACACAATCTGGGAGGCAGGTTGAGCATTTATGAGAGACTTTTCTCTCATTGTGATGGTGGTCCTAATTTAGCCTGGGAATCCCTGTATCTTTTCTAGGCAGTCACGTAAAACTGGTTATGGTGATGTTACAGCTACTTCCATCAATCAAGTTGAATTGAATAAGACAAACTGAGAGGGTGGAAAAAAAAGTGGTGGAATTTGAAAAATGTTTATGATGGAAGTATTCGGCTGGGGGCCAGTAAGCTTACCTTGTTGGCTTGGCAACTCCCGAAAATGTTTCATGCTTATTATGTATTTGTAACTAAGGGATCCTAGATTGGAGATTCCAGATAGGAACTTATGAGGGGAAGATGCAGACCTTTCTGTGTTCATGAAGTCAAGTCCAGGAAGTTTGGAAATCTGAGTCTGGTTTCCACCATGGACCTGGACAGTGACTTGATGGCCTTTATGCCATCCCACCTACCTGTCAGTGAAACTTCAGGAAACTTTATTAAAGTGAGGTTTTTTTTTAAAAAAGAAAGATGCTTTGTTTTGCCTGCAGAAGTGTGGACAGAAACGGAAAAAGAAAAGTTGACATTTTGTCTTGCATTCAGGCTAGTTGAATCTGCCAGCAGCTCAAAGGAATCCATTTACCTGCTGGTCTGGACTAAATCAGGAAGAGAGTAGCTGGGCTTTTTTTTCCCTGAGGGTTTTGGGTGATTTGAGATCTCAAGTGTGTTGCCACTGTCACAGATTTCTAACAATTACCATTGTTAATAGGGCTGAAACTTGGCATTTATATTTTGTCCCTAACAAAGAAAGCAAGCCTCCTTGAGAGTGCTGACAAGCCTGGCTGACATCCTCCAGAAATGGCCGTGTAGCTAGCTCTGAGAGTTGAGGACTAATTTCTCACCACACAGTGCTAGGAGAGGCTGGACCCCCCCACCCTTACCCCTACCCCGCCCACCCAAAGCCTACATTAACACACACTTAAAAACAACAAAGAGCCAGCATCTGGGCTCAGCTCGCCTTTGTGCGGGCATCCTTGCTGTGGTGTTAGCAATCATCTCCAAGCCCTTAGGAGGGAAAATCCTGGATGGGTGCTGGTGGGTGGTGATGTGGTGCAGACAGGAAGGAGAAGTCATAGTGTGGTGTTTAGAGCTAAGTCCTATGAAGGGGAAAGAAAAAATGAAGTGGAGGGAGGGAGGAAGGGAGGGAGAGAGAGGGAGAGAGGGAGAGAGAGAGAGAGAGAGAGAGAGAGAGAGAGAGAGAGAGAGAGAACCCAACAATAAACAAGAATATTTAAGAGATGAAAAAGTGTTTTGACCTAATCAGGTAGAAAAGAGAAATCTGGGGTGTTGGAGGAAGTTGAGGGGTGGTGAAGGATTTTGGTGACCTGAGGACAGGTATTTCTAAGAACAGGTACTTTTAAGACATGATCTTCTCACGTGGGGATGGATCTAAGCCTAGCAGAGGCACTGGGGTGTCTCCTGCCTGTGTATCCTGGGGTAGGGGCTGGGTCATCACAAGTCTATGGACTTGGCTTGGTACAGCCCTGTAGCAGCTGGGGAGGCACAGGGAGGCTGGTTGGCTAGTTGGTGGATGCTCACGGCCACCGTGGGGCCCTGTCTTGAGTCCTCAGTGCAGATCTGCAAGGCTTGGGATTGTGCACCCAGAGCCTGCCTGGTGGTAAGACTTGTTTGCTTTCCTCCTGTGCTTGGCTGGGGAGGCCAAGGATCCGGATCAGCCCGGGTGGGGTGGAAGGTGTTTGCAGAAGGCTTTCTCACCCCTCCAGGCTGACCTCAAGGGTAACAAGAGATGACTGCCTCTTCAGAAAGGATCCTCTTTCTCAGGAATCTTGCTTCCTTTACTGAACACTTTCAAGGCGGGGCTGGACTCCCCCACCACAGCAGCAAGGGGCCCCCAGGATCTCTACTCAGTGCGGTTCCTGCGTGTGTCTCCTGCCATGGGCGCTACTTTCCTAAATGGACAATTCAGGCCTGGAGGTTTTGCATACAGAAGTGAGATTCAGAAGGAGGCTGGGGTCTGCCCGCGTGCATGCCAGTTTGCAGCTCCTCTTTTTGTCAGCTCTGTCTCAGCTCTGATGGATAAATATCCCCATGGTTGCTTCGTCTCTTGAGTTGGGATAAATCATAGAACATGAAGGTACTGTGAACCCCCCCCCCCATCTTACTTTCTGTCTCTCTCAGCTATTATAGGGAGTACAGCACCTTCCCCTGGGGAAATTTTTAACCCAAAGAACCTTGATGTCCTTGAAACAGCTTTGGTGTTTGTTTTTGTTAAGCTTGGTGTGATTTCTTGAACACTTGGGGAAGGCTCCAGGCCTTCTGTCCTACCTGGTTCCTTACAGGGCCGCTTGCCTTGTTTCGGAGACTTGTGCCAAGGGGCCGCTATCTGCCTGATTTGGGCCAGTTGTTTTTCGAAGCTAGACAACTCATTTTGGGCTCAGTGCATGCAGTTGCGTCTCCTCCCCCACCTAGCCTGCTGCAGCCAGGGCAGGAAAGGGCGGTCATCAGGCTCCTGCCGAAAGTTGCATTACTTTATTTTTCTTCTTCGAAAGTTACACTTGGAAAGACATGCTTGGTCTGAGGTTACTGTTCTTCAATGGATCAGAGTGCTTTTCTATTATTGCCCTTCGACAGCATGGTGGGGTGACCGTCACCCCTCAAAATTTAGCGTTGCCTCCATGTGGTGTTGCCTTCATGTGGTGAGGCAGAAGTCAGCAAGGTTGGATTGCCTCCCAACTAGGAAAACTATCTATGACTTATTCTCTCCATAAATTTTCAAGAGCCTAGTGTTGGACCAGCCCACTGAAGAACCAGGCCTGTTATTAATTCCACAGGCGATTTCTCTTCCCTGTGCACTGGGGTAGAGGATAGAAGGGTTGTGGTGCAGGGCAAGAGTTCACATGTTCGGTGAACTGGTACAGGTGTAGTTAAAATAGTAGCAACAGTAGTAACAGCCGCCGAGTTACAATGGAAGATGGAGTGAGGTGGTTAGTTACCCCTGCCTCCTTTTTCTGGGTGTCTGTGTCTCTGGCTGAGATGTTTTGGTACCTTCTTAGTTGGTTTTCATCAGTGCAAAGGAAATAAAATGTGGCTCTGTGGGTCTGGTTTGGCCTAAGTAGGCAAAGACCAGTTGACATGCCAAGGTCCCCTTGTCATCCACCTCTCTCTCTGCATTTCTGCCTCATGAATACTGCTCCTCGTGCGGGGAGACCATGCAAGGTTGCGCTGTTATTAGTGAGCTTCACCAGATGTTTATAGACATCATCTGGGGGGAACTAAAGGTTAAAAGGAAAAGTCAAACTCTCCCCTGCTTTGGGTTGGTGTTTTCAGTCTACAAGTGTTTGTTTTTGGTCTTGGCGTGGCTTGACGTGGCCCAAGAGTCCATATTCTGTTTCCGCCTACGTACTGCTTTGGTTGCGGACAAATGTTGATGAAGCTTGCCTGATGGACGGATCACTGTGAAGGAGGGTGAACAAGGTTGTGCCCATCATGGCCCTAACCTTCAAGGAGCTCACAGCCCCACGGGGTGCCTAAGTCAGGGTCACAGTCACTGTACCATGGGTAGCTGACTAAAGCCTGTGGATATTAGTGGGGTGTGTTCCTTAGGACCAGGAATGTGGCTATAAAAGTCTTCAGAATGGAAGTTCGTGGCCACCCTGGCTTGGAAGCAAACGGTTCTCATTTTATGCGTAGGTAGTCTGAGAAATGACTGTGTTTGAGGCCTTGCCTGTTGTTCCAGTAACCTCCTTCATCCCCCCCCCCCCCACTTCATACTCTTGTTCTTTTTCTCCCCTGGGCCCTTCCCTCCCCCCCTTCCAAATTGCTATTTGCCAAACTTGTGACCTGAGACCACTTGGCATTTCCCTGAGATAGCTGGAATTTACCACCCTCCAAATAGGTATTCGGTGACATTTGCTCACCTGGGCAGCTTAAGCTACATGGCCTCCATCTGCCCGAAAGGAAGCTGAAATTTGCCTCTGTGCTCCAGGGTTCTTGCTAGCAGGGAGACAAACAATGATGCGCCCTAGAAGGTGGAATTAATTTTTATCATGGTGCACACACACATATAATATGTATATACTCATATGCACATTTATTATGTGTTTAATAAATGCATGTAGACAATTTGTGCATTATCTGTCATTCTCTAGTCATTATTTTAACAAATTAAATTTTCATGGTTAGCTTCATCCTTCACATTCATACCCTCCCTTCCACGGCTCTCGAGTTTCTCCGTCTCCTTCCCTGCTGGGAGAAGACATTGAATTCACTTAAGGCTCCTTGAGGCCTCCTGCTTTAGACCACCTGTCTCCTTCAGGTTTATGATAATTGGGGTGATGGCTTTCCCACTGTGGCCTGCCCAGCCCTTCTGCTGGTAAAAAAATAGCGGCTTGTCTCTTCGCATCAAAACTGGTCTGGGAGCCTGTTCAGGGTAGTTACCAGGACAGACTGGCCCTGGAGGCTTCTCTGGCCCTGGGCACATGCAAACTCACAGTCTGTCTGTCCAGCCTTCAACCAAGGAAGGAAAGTGGTGGGCTGTGTAGATGGAAAAGCTGTTGCTTTTGCGTGTCCTCTGAGTGATCTCAGGAGATGTGGGGTGGGTGAGGGGCAGACTGGCAGGATAGTGATTGTGCGTGAAACTGAATAGAAAATGTCAGCAGAAGTGGGGTCCTCACTTTCCAGTGGAAGCGAGACTTCTGTCCACACCTCAGAACAGAGACTGGGTGTGCCAGCCCCCTTGCTTTAGGCAGAGATAACTGTTATTACTGCAATGTTCAAAGACAGGGAATTGAGTCTCACAGTCTAAGGAAATTCCCTCGGTGCACAATTGCCTAAGGAGCTGAGCAGGGACCTGTTGTGTAACTTGTTCTCCAATAGCATTTGTCCCCATGAAGTGACCCTTGAGGTGGTGGTGATTCTTTGGGGAAACTCAGGAATCCTACCTAGTTGTCTACATAGCAGATGATTTTTCTGCACTCCTCTGGTCCTGTTTCCTTGGCTTGAAAAACTGAGCTGCACCAGGGCTGTCCTTGCAGCAAAACTTAAGAGGGTTAAGACCAAATTCCTCATTGGGCCTGATGCCGATTTTCATTAGGTCTTTGCCTGATTCCTTTCATCCAGTGAGTCTGACTCTTTACAAGAGGTCTCCAGCTGGGTTGACCATCCTTGCTTGTATATTACCTTCTCTAGCTCCTTCTCAGAAGCCTACCATGTTGGCAGAAACCCATTAGACGGCGGCATGGGGCCTTATTCTTGCAAACACTTGCTGGCCTTGCCTTCATTCTCTCTCAGCCTCCTGTGGAGCCTGATGCATCTGGGCCCTTCAGTGATTCTACTTGATGCAAAATGAAGTCTCCTTGGCGCTGCTGAAGAGTCCTGACTCTTTAGTTCCACCCTCACCCTTGTCTCAACAGAAAACTCTCTTCTTTCCTCTGGGACAATTACGTGTGTGTGTGTGTGTGTGTGTGTGTGTGTGTGTGTGTGTGTGTGTGTGTGTGTGATTTTTGAAGATGGAACATCAGCTTTCCAAGTAGTCTGGGTGGCCCAGAGAGCAGCCGGTTTCCACCTTCCGGGGAGGCCCAGCTTTGTAGAGATGACCAATCCTAGTGATGCCTCTCCCCTTTCTTCATCTCCAGGGTTGGAAGGGAACAGATTAGTAACAACCATGATAAATCAAGACATCTATGTGTAACTTTATTGTTTAGAAGACAGTACCATACCCAGAAGACCTTCAAAAAGGAGATTTTTACAAGAGACGAAATAAATTCACCTTTAATCATACTACCAAGCTTAATACCCACGTGCCATTTGGGATTTCCTTGTGTTTACGCCTCCACCCTGTCATTTTTCGTTGATTATATGCTCAGGGATGAGATTGTCTTCTCTTTCTGAGCAGAAATGCATGTCTTGTTTACTTATTGCTCACCTCACATCAGTGAGGGATTCAAGAAGCTAAGTAAACTGTGCAAGTTTCCTGAATAAAAGTGAAAAGGTTTTTTAAAAAACGCGAGCGATAGTTAGCTGGCAAAACTGCATGTCTGCCTTCCTTCCTCCTCAGCCACTTCCCAGCCTGTTTCTTTGGATCAACCGAGTACCTGTTCACCTCAGATTCTAGAGACACTGACCACAGTTTTGACGTGGCCCTTCTTAGCAACAAAAAAAAAAAAAAAAAAGATTCACTTCAAATTAAAAAAAAATAGGATTGAAGATGAATAAGTTGGGTAGGAAAAGTGGAGGTTTTTTCCCCCTGTGCAAAATTTCTTCCCTACTGCTTTATAGCAGAGATTCCAGAAGTGACACAATGGGCATCATTCTTGAGGATATAATAAATAAATGATTATGTTCTACTGAAGCCCCTTATACAGACCTACCACCATTATAACTGTTGGTCTGTGATCCATTTTACTCATTAGACTGTGAATTTCTTGAAAATAATTGATGTAGCTTTTAATGTCCACACAGCAGCGAATACTAAATAATCTTGGCCCAGATACCATTAAGAAACTTATGATCATGCGGCTGGAGAGATGGCTCAGTGGTTAAGAGCATTGACTGCTCTTCCAGAGGACCCGGGTTCAATTCCCAGCACCCATATGGCAGCTCACAACCGTCTATAACTCCAGTTTCAGGGGACCCCGGACATACATACAGGCAAAACACCAATGCACATAAAATAAAAAAATAAATAGATTATTTAAAAAAACTTATGATCTGCTAAAAACAAACATAAGGATGGAGCTACTGGGTAGGTAATTGTCATATAGGTGTTTAAACATTCCATCTTTAGTCAAATAGTTTGTAAGATTTTTTAAAATACTTGCACAATATCGCTCACCTCTCCTTTTAGAGATGGGGGTTGACTCCTTTCAGTCAGGAGAGGTAGGAATAAACCACCAGGATGGGGTTACCTCTAAGAGGACTTGTGACTGTCATTGATTTGTCTTTTCACATCCGTTCTGTTAGACGAAGTCAATCCCATCCCCAGGTCACAGGGTGAGAGTGGGTGTAGGACCCTTTTTCAGTCTACTGTTAACCCACCAGATTTGACTGGGCATCCTAGGCAGCCAGAGTTGTGGCTGGATCCCCCTGCCCCCACCTCCACCCAATTCTTGGTAAGTGACTCACAGATAAGTGTGAATCCCAAGACCAGGAGGGGCAGACATGAACATACATGGGAAACAGAGACTTGAGAAACAAATGATGACTCCATCAGCTCTCAACTGGAGTGGGTAATTTTTCGTTGTTCATACGTTTACGACAGAGACTTTCATCTGATTTCCCTTTCTCCTGTTTCCCTTCTTCGGCTTCCCATTTCACTCACGTCAGTGGCATAAAGCAAGCCAATGCGAGATCGGATCTTGCCCTCAAATTGTACACCTTTGAGAGAAAGGCACTCAGCGCAGCTTTGAACAAGCTTTTGAGGGGGACTAGAATGTGGAACAGTACTTAGCCCACTTGCAGTGTGCTCTCCAGGTGTGTCCTGAACCCATTCACTGCTGAGACTGTGAGCTTTGGCTTGGAGATGCTAAGCTCCTAGCTACCCAGGCTTTTGTAGTCCCTTTGCTTGTTTGAGACAGTGTATTATATGTAAGTGTGTGTGTGTGTGTGTGTGTGTGTGTGTGTGTGTGTGTGTGTATGTGTTTAAATTATTTTATATGTGTATGGGTATTTTGCTTATATGTATGTCTGTGCACCAGTTGTGTGCCTGGTGCCCTTGGAAGCCAGATGAGAGCATCACATGTTTTAAAACTATGCCTATAGATTGCTGGGAGCCCCCATGTGGGTGCTGGGAATGGAGCTTGGGTCTTCTGGAAGAACAGCCAGTGCCCAGAACCACTGATCCATCTCTCCAGGCTCCCAATATATATTTTGGGTGTTCAACAAACATTAACAGAAGAGGGAGAGAAAGAAGGACAAGTCACGGATAATTTATCTCCATCTACTTTGGATTTAATTATTTTAGACTGAACATCTTAAGAAATTGTTTCCAAATTCAGTGTTCTCTGCCTGAAGGGTGCCAGATTATAAATTTTATGTAGGTTTGCGTGTGATGAGTGGAAGGGAGCTGTAGGATGGAAAGAAATGCCTCTTAGCCTGGTTGGATCACTTCAATGACGTGCATGCCCGGCGAGGTTTGTGGTCTAATCAGCCTGTTATTGAATGGGGAAGAGTTGTTGAATAGCTTCTCTGTGCTCTAAGCTGTGATCTTGGACTTTGGGGTTAGGAAGTGTGAGAGGGTTTCTGTGGAAGAGATGATGGGGTGGGAAGTGTGCACACCGGGACACATGAGAACCGTGTAAAGACAAGTGATAATCAGATTTAGGAAGCTGGCTAGACAGACCCTTTCAGTTGAGAGGCGGAGGTGGGAGGGGACGCTGCTTCTCTAATGAGGGGCTCAAGTTTCAGCACCTTCTTTTTATCCCCATTCACAAGTGGTCCATCTTTCCCCTTCTGTAAAACCTTCTAGCCCCACTCCACAGATTATACCAACTTTCTGTCTGCTTGTGCTAATGTGTTTACTTTTCTTCCCTGCACATCAAGTTGGAATGGTAGAAAAGGATTCCTGTATCATAATAATACTAAAAAACAAAACAAAACAACACACACACACACACACACACACACACACACACACACACACACAACCCCAAGAAATGAAAGTAGAATTTTATTTATTTAAGGTAAAGCAAAATAGAACCTCAGGCTAGGGAAATACTGTGACAGAATAGGGACGCTCATCAGCACACCTCCCCACCCCCTCCACTGTGAACACGTGTAATTTAAACCTCTCCCTGGGGATGAGTAAAGGAAAGGTTGTCCCCATTCTTCTCCAGTCCCCCCCTCTCCCCCCATGGAAATTCCTAGCAGGGACAGAGTCTGTGATATCTCAAACTTGGCTGTCACGTCTCAGGGGTCAGGCCCTGGGGACACCCCTCCCCCAATCCTGATGCAGTTCTAATGACTCCAAGAGGTAATAAGGAACTCTGTGTGCCCCACAAACCTGGTTCTCCCCAGGCCCCTTCAGTGTTGAGTCCTGTGTTCCTTTTGTGGCTTTCCTGTTGAGACTTGTCCTAGGGTGGGGGTGTGGGGTGTGGGGGATGGTGATGGGGGGGTGTGGGGGGGGGGTTAGGTGTCTTGAGTAAAGATCTAGCAGGCTTTGAGGAGGGTGTGCCCTTTGGCTTGGTTTGGAGATCACGAGAAGCAGGTCTTGTCTGGGATTCTTTTCAGTGGGCAGATCATTGAGATTTCTCATCTGTGTCCTCCATTGCCAAGAAACTCCCCTTAAGTTTGTTATCCCAGTAGCTAAGAGCTGTACATACCTATCGATAGATACCTATATATGGTAGGTGTGTTTTTATATATTTATATATGGTCTTTCAGTTTGTACACATTGGCCTCTGCTCATGTAACTAAATACATTTTAACATGTGGGCTCTTCTCTCTAACATCCCTTGAAGAAGTGCTGCTTATAGATAGCAATATATTCCTTCATTCAAATATCACGTGGATCCTTGTGGGGATACCAAGTGAAAGGGAAGCAGGAAGTCTAACTTGATGTGTGCATGGGTGCCAGGTGCTGCCCTGTGTTGGTCCTTTTCAAGAACCACAATTCTTTCAGAGTTTTGCTGCTTAAGCCAGACCAATAGGAAAAAAGTACTTAAGATCCCTCCTGCTCAGGATGCCATCTCTTGTGTTTAGCCTCTCTATCAGTGGAGCGATTTCTCTAATGGATTCAGAAAAGTAGGCAGGAGACAAAGCGGGGTGTGCTATCTGGGGAGGGAAGACATGCATCCTTTCGTTGATGTCTAGGAGGGTGTGCTTGGCTGAAATGTTGCCATTCCCCTCTTACAAGAAGCATCCAACGCAGTACTATTAACATAATGCATGGTCAACAAATGAACATCGTCCCCTTTTCATTTCTAAGGGAGAATGGGAACACGAAAACCCATTTGGAGCTGCCTGATGAAGCCTGTTTTGCAGAGTTCATAAATAACAAGGGCCACCTCGCTCAGGATGGTTTCTCGTATGTCACATGGGCACAGGACTATATTCTTTATTCAGACATTTTTCACCTTGGGGAGCTGTGAATCTCCTCCGAGATGTGTATGTAATGTGCTTTGTAAATTACAAAGCACCACTCAGCTTTCAAGTTTCTTTTCTAACCCCTGCAGTCACAACTACTTGTGTCTCTTAAGGGAGAGGAAGAAGTCACAGAGTGGTAGGCATGTGGAGGACACAGATGTAGAAACCTTGCAAAACAGAGAGTTGGTAGAGCCTATAGGGAGTACAGAGTTGGGGCTCCCATGAGGCCCAGACGCAGAGGTGTGACTGCGGGTGAGGTGATGGGAGTAGAGTCTATTACCCACGACAGAAACTTGAAAGTAGCACTTAGCGGTCCAGAGAGGCCAGCAGTCTGGCTGGATTCTGTAGCGAATGACATAGTGTCAACCTCACACCTGATTTCAGCAAAAACTCTGAGATTTATGGATGGATTGAATGATGAGGAGCTGGGGCAAACAAATTTTATGTCTGAGGTTAGGCGGCTCCACTCTGTAGGTATCCCCATGCCACAGTTCATGGGCTCCCATAGCTAGACCATCAAATGCATGCTATCATTGCCATTTCTTCAGGTAAGGTATACTGGGTGTCTTTCCTGTTTTTCATTTAATTAAAAAATTAAATTAGTTGGTGTGTGTGTGTGTGTGTGTGTGTGTGTGTGTGTGTGTGTGTCGTAGCCCACACGATGGTAAAGACAGAGTCCAGCTTGCAAGAGTTGGTTCTCTCCTTCAATCATGTGGGTTCTAAGGATCAAACTCAGGTCAGCAACCTTGATGACAAATGCTTTTCCCTGCTGAGCCACCTCTCCAGCCCTATACTAATGTCTTTTGTGTTCATTCCAGAAACGTGTGGGCCTGATTTTTGTAACTTGCATGCTATGTTCTAAGTACAGTCCTCAGTGGAAGCAATGTGTATGCTTCCGGAGCCCCTGCTCACACACTGGGGATTTGTCTCATTTCTAAGTGACCAGGCTCTGTGTGTGTGCTCTATCTGATCCTTTCCAGGGTTCTGTTCCGGGCATTCCCTTTTCTAGGATGAGGAGCCTTTTGTAAAGTAAATCTTCGACCTGCTTCCTGTCTGTCTTTTCTGTTGTTAGCTAGGATCTTGGGGTATCCAGTTTTCACAGGGCAAGGGCGTCATGGATACTTTCTTAAGTGTGTCCAGTTTCTTCTCCTGCTGAAAAGGAGGTTTTTAATTTGTGGATTCGCTTCCTAATTGTTTCTCGGTGAACTTAGTGAATGGTCATCTCACTTACCTGTCTATTTGCCTCTCTTCTTCACAGTTGTGTGAGCGTGCGTGCGTGCGTGCGTGCGTGTGCGTGTGCGTGTGCGTGCGTGTGCGTGTGTGTGTGTGTGTGTAGTTGAGAAACCAAGGTGGCAGTCATCTGCAGCAGGCCAGCCACATGGGAAGCAGCCTCACACACACCACCCCAGAGTGTTCTCAGGAGAGACAGGGTAATGGGAGCGGGGTGTTGGAGCTCCACTCCTCACACTCAGTCCCTGAATCTACTACTTCTATGCAAGAAGGGAGGGGACAGAGCTCTAGGGGCCCCAGGGTGCCACCATTCACCTGCCCTGCTGGGATGGATGGGCACCTGGGTTTCTTTAAAATTGCAATCTAGAGTCTGGAGTTAAGACCAAAGGGAAGAGACAAGGCAGACAAGTAAGAAGATCAACAAAAGAACCCAGAAGGGACGGCACAAGCGATTGCCATGCTTGCCTGCACCAGCTCAGATGGACTGAGCAAAAGAGGGCACGCCATCCCTAGAAGCTGGAAACCCTCCTGCCCACGTGTGGTCAGAGAGGTTCCAGACTGAAAGGCCCCGCTGATGAGCGAGCGAGACACACAGGCCTACAGTGCACAAAAGAAAAATCAATAGTAAGTGGAGGTGAAAGAGTTTTATTTT
Source organism: Onychomys torridus (assembly GCF_903995425.1). Lineage (NCBI taxonomy): Eukaryota > Metazoa > Chordata > Mammalia > Rodentia > Cricetidae > Onychomys > Onychomys torridus. The sequence continues at coordinate 26,398,364 of NC_050453.1, forward strand.
TTAGCTCGCTTTTATCGAGCTCAAAGAAGACAAACTGGCTTTCCCAGTGGTTTCTGCCCTATGCTGATGATGACTCTTTTCTTTCTTTCTTTTTTCTTTCAAGATAATATTATAGTTTAGGATTCTTGGGATCAGCCCCGCGATCACAGTGGCCAGCCGGTACATGCAAGTGCCCACAGATACTGAGGAGGGAGAAGTAGGTTTAGGATTATAAACACCCTGGGCTTTGAAGCAGAGGGTGAAGTGTGCTGTAATTTGTAATTCTCAATGTGTGCACAAGTTTTTTTTTTTTCTTAGTTTTTGATTTTTAGAAAGCAGTCCATGTGCTCTGCCTCCTCTGCTGCCCCTTCTCCCCTCCCCAGCTTGTCTCTCTTTTCCTTCTCCTTCTCTTTGTCTACAAATCTCCTGTGTCCTTATTGGGAATTCCCTTCTGTTTATGAATGAATGAATGAATGAGTGAGTGAGTGAATGAGAGATGGAAGGGAAAGACTGACTGAAAAGGGATAAAACTGGCTCTTGGCTGGCAGTCTACAGCATAGGCCTTCTAGCCTTGTTAAGGAATTCTGCCCCAGCCTTGTGTTTCCTGAAGCTTAGCCCCCCATCACCCCCCCCCCCCCACGCTTTCTTTTTTTCTGCTACAGAGCAGAAGCAGCCTGTCTCTTCCCTCCTAACCCAGCTTTTTCTTTTCCTGTTGTTTAAGGAGAATCTTGATCTCTAGATTTTTTTTTTTTTTGAGGCTGGAGCCTCCAGAGCTGACGGTTTCTCCCTGCTGGCCTCTCTCTCCTCCCCCAGCCCCCCCCCCCCTCTGATGGAGGGTTCATCCAAAGTTCGAATCCAGACTCTGAACAAAGTGGCGCAGACCTTTTCCTGACTCCTCACCCTTTGTCCTCATCACCCAGTGACAGACAGGAATCAAATGCTCAGGACCCAGCAGCGAGAGGGGCAGTGGGGGAGGGAGGAAGAAAGTTCACATTAACTGGCTGGGCCTTTAACTTCCCTGGAAGGTGGGGGGGAGGGAGAGGCGGGGGAGGAAGAGGAGGAGGCTGGCAGCGGCAGCAGCAGAGGCCCCAGAAAGGATTTTTGTTTAAGTTTCCCCACGCACACACTGAGCATTCCCAAGTTTGCAAATGGTTTCATCTGGTTTCTGTTTGAGGAGAGGGGAGAGGCTGAGCAGCTAGAGGAAGGGCTGGGAAGGAGGAGAGAACAGACCAGAAAATAGTACCTGTGTTGCCGTCTTCAGACACACAGGCATCTGGATTCTACAGTGAGAAAACAAATTCTCAGAGATCTCAGGGTTCACCTTTTGGAGGTGGATTACACATTTCAGGACACCAGAGGACCATAGAGCAAATTACTTCTTCCAGAGTGCTAAATGGTCCCTTGATGCCCTGGGAAGAGCCCGTTTACCTCCAAAAGGTGAGTTGTTTATTGCCAGGGAGTAGAATATTGGCTGTAATGCAGACTCATCCATCCTCTCATATCCCTGCGAGGTATTTAGGGTGTAGGTGATATTAGCCACCTGTCACCACCAGGAAGGGGGCTGACAGATACCTTTCTGATTTTCCTTCCTCAGACTGAGGTGAAGGGGGGAGGGGAAGTGACTTTCCCAAGGTATTAGAGTGAAGCCCATGATGACCGAGGTGGATTCCATTCCTGTCTGTGGATTGGGTATTTGTGCATGTGTTCATCATGTGTTTGTCTGTGGGTAGGTGTGTGTAAGCCAGACTGCTGCATTGGCTAGCTTTAGATGTCCTTCACCTGTTTGAGACAGCGTCTCACACTGGCCTGGAACTCACTAAGTACTCAATGCTGGGCACACACACCCACCTCCCCCAACCCTTCATCCTCCTGTCTCCACTTCCCCAGGCCATGACCATGCCTAGCCCTTTTATAAAAATGTTCATTTGAAATGATATGGGTTGTGGAGATCAAACTCGGGTCCACCTGCTTGAAAGGCTAGCACACTGACTGAGCCATCTCCCCAGCCTGTGGATTAAATTTCTATTACAGTTACAATGACTTTGTTTCTTGGATTAAAAAAAAAAAAAGTATCTTAACTGACTTGCTAGCTTGAGCCTCATGTAGTAAAGTAGCAGGAAGAAATGATGCGGCCAGCTTTAACTGGGGAAAGGCGAGGCCAGAAAGAAAAAACTGCCGTGGTTCTCCTGACCCCATTTGGGAGCATCAGAGGGGCCCATCTCCGAGCCCACAGGCCCAGAGCTTGCCCACTTGAACTGCTTGCTTTATGGACTCTCACCACTGCCCCCCACCCCCCCCCCCACTGTGCCCCTGAGGTCAGGACTGCTGAGCCCCCATAAACAAGCTGCTGGTGGAAAGTGAATAATGGAGCCTAAATTAGTGAGGAGGAAGTTAAATTGAAAGGTGCTGTTTTTGGTGAGCTGTAATGGGGAGAACAGCCATGTGGACTCTCTGGAGACATGGGGACCAGGAGAGCTATTGCCTTTCCTCAGCTGATGCTAATCATCACAGAGAGTAATAGACTCCTGGGATGTGGGGGGCGGAGGGGGGTGTGTGGTGACTTCACATAGCCCTGCACCATGGGCTGATGACAGCGGTTGGGAGTGTCAGTGGATAGGGAATTGGTCTACCAGGCCCGGACTCTTGGGTCCTGTTTCTCCTTCTGATCACAGATGTCCAAACTAAACAAAGAAGGTTAGTGAGAGTGATTCTTTGGATGTGTGATTATACTCCTAAAGGCTTGCTGAGGTTTTCTGTCACTGACTATCTGTTGAATTTCATCGGGATGATCTCCTAATCTACAAAATAATACCCTACCCTACGGTGAGAATCCTTACCATTTAGTGGTCAAATGTTACAGTTTACAGTCAGTTTAGTAAACAGCTCTGCACCTTTGTCATTCCAGTGAGATGCTCACCAAAATGGTTGGAATCAAAGGAACATCTTATTAGTAAGGATGCTGGGTAAACTGATTCTTAATCATTCATGCAAATACAGAAGAAAAAAAAAGCGTGGGGCCTGCCTGGTGGAAAGGATAGCCATGCCAGTGCTGATCAGTTTAAGAGAGCAAGCTTCTCAGAGGTAGCGGGCTTCATTTGCATACAATAAATGTTTTAATTACTAATGATCCCTTCCAATTAATTAAAAAGTATGTCTGTCATGGCACTGCTTTCTTGGCAGCATTTTTATTGACAATGAGTTTGTACGCATATTTAAGCGGTACAATGACAAGTCTCCTCAGTGTTTCCTAACCCAGGCTCACATCCTGTTAACAGATGTGTTTTCCTATCTTAGGGGTTAAGAAAGGAGAGCTCTCTGCCCCACCCTGGGCTTGGGAGTACCTGGTGATCATGCCCACATTCTAACCCTGGTGGCTGCCTTTCCCTGCATGTATGCTTCTTGTGATCTGGAAGAGGCAATTTGCGAAGTTGGGGCCCTCTATGAACAGGGGTACGGTGTTGCTGCTGTTAGATGCAGTCTAGACTTTCCACCTCCCCTGTGGCACTTTTGGCAACTTGACAGGTATAATTGATGAGTTATTCTAAGAATGTGATTCCTGAGTAAGTCAGAGTGGAGTGACTGTGTTTCTGAGTAGTTAATGCGGCTGGGGGAAAAGGAGGATGGAGGGTGGGGGACTGGGAGACTGGAGGGAGAAGGGGAGGAGGGTCTTTGTTTAAACCAAGTGAGGTACTAACTCTGATTCAGAGAGAGAGAGAGAGAGAGTGATAGGGAATCCTCAGAGAGACGACAGTGACTGAGGTATGCCTGGAAGTGTCTTTTCCAACTCACTCCAGCATCCTGGGAAAGGGTGTGGAAGCAGCTTGGACTGCTAAGTGTCCGTGCCCACTCTTCCTGTGCGCCTCATGGGAATTCCCAAAGCAGCTTCCACAGTGCCAAGCATTTGCTGCCCCGTCTCTCTGCTTCCCTTCCAGCCACTTATATCCCAAGGGTGTGCGGATTTGAAGGTGTGTCAAGAAAGGGAAGCAGTGGAGGTCCCGTTCTTGCGCCTGTGTTCTCACTGAGGTGCCAGAGGGCTTAGGAGGCAGAAGCGGAGGTTCTGGGGGGCATGATCTTGTTTGCTTCCAGGAGAAGGAAAGGGAGCAACTTTGCTGAGATTGGCCCCTCACCTGCACACAATATCTGAGGGAGCCAGACAGGATTTGGGGCTCAGTCCATTGTCCAAGCTTCTGGACCCTAGGGTCCTCCCCTCTTTCCCACCCCACCTCATGCACCCAAGTAGAATCTTTGTTTCCTCCGCTAGCCGCCATGCCCATCCTCCACAGCCTTCCTGATTGTGAACACTGTCCTCTGCTCCCAGAACTTTCTCCCCTGGATGCTCAGTTATGGTGGGTTTCTCTGTCTGTCATTGGCGGGAGAAACTCAGAATTCCCCATCCCTGCAGTTTGTAACCTTATGTTCCTTTTAAACCTAGCGTCTGTTTATTGATACAGACACTATTATGCTGTTGGATTTTTGAAGGTCAGTGCATCACTGGGACCATCCACCGCTTATATATTTTTCAAATGCTGGATGGACCCCCTAGACACCTCGGACTTTTCCAGAAGAATTAAGCTGTGCCCCTAAGGGTCAGGAGACTGAGTCTGCTCTGCTTCGCTCTCACTTTTCCTTTTGGGAAGACTCTAGGACAGAGAGCTCTTTATGTGCCTTCTAGTTCAGTGGCTTCCACAGAGGTCTTTAGCTTGTATGTGACTCTGCTTTCATCAGTAAAAACGTGGCTTCGCTGCAAGCTGTGTGCTGAGGTCTATAAGAAAGGTGAAGTAAGAGATAAAACACCATAAAAATTCTGCTGTTTTTTAAAAAATTTTATTTATTTATTTATTTTGTTTTTGAGACAGGGCTTCTCTGTGTAGCCTTGGCTGGCCTCAAACCTGGAGATCCGTCTGCCTCTGCCTCCCAAGTGCTGGGATTAAAGGCATGTGCTACCACTGCCCAAACTTAAGGTTTTAAATTTTGTTTGTTTTTTGGTGGTGTGTGTGTGTGTGTGTGTGTGTGTGTGTGTGTGTGTGTGTGTTTTGCCTATATATATGCTTGTGTACCACTTGCATGCCTGGTGCCGGTGGAGGCCAGAAGAGGGCATCTGACCACCTGTAACTGGAGTTACAGCTGGCTGGGTGCTGTTACATGGGTGCTGGGAATTGAACCCAGGTACTCCTAGAGAGCAGCCAGTGCTCTTAACTGCTGACCTGCCTCCCCAGCCCCTCTTCTTTTCCTCTTAGCTTTTCCTGTAAAAGGAGAAAGGCCAGCGTGCTTTGGAGATGATAAAAGGAGAGAGGCCAGCATGCTTTGGAGACGAAGACGCCCCCACCCTGGATTAGACATCTTAGTGTCTCCCCTGGCTTTCCAGGGCTCTCTGGGTGTCCCTTGCGCTTCATTTTCTCTGTGTTGGGGGTGTGAGGCTGGTGTTGGCTTCCTTTGGAGGCCTTCAATTTTCTCACCTTCCTCCTTTTTGCCTGCCATTCCGGTTGCTTTTATTTCCCGGGATCTCCTGGGAGTTCATGGCATAGTGCTATTTCTGTAGGAACTCAGTTTGCACAGTCTTTGGTCATTTCAAGTCCCTTTCCTTTCTCCTCACACACCAAAGGTGACTTCAGCCCCGTTTTAGCTCTATAACGGTGTAAGTCCCCTAGACTTGTACTTTGCAAGGGGAAGATTGCTGCAGGAAAGAAGCCGGCAGGTTTTTGGAAACTTAAGTTGAAGTTTTAAACTCCGAAAACTTTAATTGCTGCATTTTTCCAAATAAAAGCAACATACAGAATTAATTTTAGTATGTTTTACACTACATCTAAAATGTTATTTCAACTATTAAACTAGTATAGAAGTTATTAGAGATGCTTGTGTTCTTTTTCTGTACTAAGATTTGGTGTGCATTTTACATAGTTTTGATGGAGACAGTTCTGTTTTCAGGACTTAATAGTCACGTAGCTAGACACTTTCTTATTGGACCTTGCAGATCTGTCCTATGTATTTCAGACACTGACTCTCAGAAGTATGACGGACTAATTAAAGGTAGGAATGACTTAAGTTTCACTACAATGCTTTTCCCTTCGTATGGTTTCACTTGTTTTTTATCATGAGGAAGCCAGGTCTGTTCATTTTCCGTGACTCTACTCCTGTGATACTACAGCTCAGGTTAGGGAGGGCTTCACAGTTAGGCTTTGTCACAGTCCCATGTCTGTCCCCAAAGTTCTGTTTTATGCTTTACAGTGACTGAGAGAGCTTCCTGATTCCTCAGCATATCTATGATGTAGGATTGTAGAAAGCCATGGATTTTCTGTCTTGCAGAAGGCTGTAGAATGGAGTTATCACTGCCTAGAGCTTCCCTTGCAAGCTCCTATGGATTTAAGTACCCCCCCTCCCCGCCCCCTTCCTGGATCCCTGGAAACCACGAGAGGTGCCCTTGGCAAATTATTCTGCTATGCCAAGTGGGCAGTGCCAGGAGAGCCGTTTTCAGTAATGGTTCCACGGTGACAAGCTGGCCATAAAGCAACTCAGGAAGACATGAATGATGCTTCTTCCAGCTAAGATGAGCAGCTTTAATGGAGAACAAGGTCAGTTACCTGTTTTTTTCAAAAAGGGAAGACGAGCCATTCCTTAATCCTCATCTTTGACATGTTGCTAATGCTTCCTTTGTTGGTTGTTATCACCCAGCTGAGCTGAGTTTTTCCTCAGGATAGCTCCAAGCCCATTGAATTGTAGCATCTGCACCGGCTTCAGGAAACCTCCAGTGGGAAGTCTTATTTATGGTGATGATTATTGACAGCTACTATTATAACCATCATTATTATTTAGTGTTAATCACCAACCGTATGAAAGGTACACTATAGAACACAGAACCAGACCTTGTCCTTGCAAATGGGCTCATAGGAGAGGAACGACAGGGAGAGACACCCAGTCTGGCCTACCTAAGGAGAAATACATTCTAGGGAAGTAGAGCTGACAAAGTAAGTCCGAAGGTTATAATTTTTAGGGCTTTGGTGGAGTCTACTATGGCACCCTGAACACAGATTAATAAAATGGAAAGCAGAATTTCCCAAGAAAGCAAGTTGGTCGCTTTTGTCCAGTTATTGTTAGAGGGCGTTATTAAGAACAAATACAATGAAAATTAGCCCTGTGTTATGTTTTGTTGGTGTCTAGGCAATTTTAGACTTTAATTCACTGGTGAACCCTGTATCTTAAACAACTAGAGTAAGCCTTGAAATATTTTCTGTGTAGAAAGGTCAAGGCTGAGACCATTCAGGTTTCAAATTGATGCACAAATCCAGGTTCTGATCCTGGTAAAACTGCTCCGTTCCCGCATGATGAAAATGGACCTTGCTTTAGGGTGGCGAATGCTCCAGTTTCCCATAGTCTCCTGTGTTCACAAGTTTGCTATTTTTATTGTGTGCCTGGTCTTTATAAAGACATTTGCATTTCTCAGCCTTTGGACCTAAAGCGGTGGCTCTCAACAGGACTGGTTTTATTTTGCTACAAATAAACTATTTGGGTTGGGGATTTAGCTCAGTGGTATAGAGTGCTTGCCTAGCAAACACAAGGCCCTGGGTTCGATCCTCAGCTCCCAAATAAATAAATAAATAAACAAACAAACAAACTATTTGACAGTATCTGGGGACATTATTTTTTAGTGACTATGCAGGCTGATTTCTATGACATGTGTGTTATTTACAATTTTTAATAGACTGAATATTATCAGTATCATTGATCTGGACTCACCTACGATAAGCAAGGTCGCTGGAGTTAGCTGAAAGAGTTCTTGTTTGGGGAGCAAACATTTCCTTTACCTTGATCTGAATATGTGAGGTAACCTTTCAGCTTTGATGTCTCCACTGTTATATAGGGACGCTAGTGATTACATTTGTAGTATGTTAAGAATTAGAATGTCATTTCTCTCACTTTATTATGCCACATTCTGTCTTGACATTAATCTCTTTCTCCCCTAACTCATGTTGCTTAACTTTTCTAAAAATTAAAAGAAAAAAAATATTTCATCTTTGGGAGAAACACAGGGCTGGAAGAAACTGTGCTGGCCAAGGCTGCCCAGAGCAGGAGTATAGTCCAGCCATGGTATGAGTCCAAAGTGCCTCATGTGCATCTGTTACTTGTGGATGCGCCAAGCCCTTGACTAGGTGGCGTTCATTGACATTGAGGGGCCAGTTAAGTCATGTCCTTGGGTCTAGTCCTTGAGTTGAAGTTCTTGTTGGTTGTGTTGTCTTTGGTTCTGTGGATTGGCTAACTGTGTCATATTTCTTTCAAGGAGTGCTTGCTTCTTCATGTAAAAAAATGGTTTTTGTCACGATGACTGCTTCTGGCAACATCCGCAGCTTGCCACTCTTGGCCAGGACGGGTGTTTGGCCTCTGAGGGCCTCTTAGACTTTCCTTCCTCTCAGCCTGTCTCACGTGGAAGGAAGGAATGGTGCTGGTGACTTTCTCATTGGAAGGATGATCATCTCATTCCTTTAGGGCTTAGATGGCGTCATCAAAAGGAGCTGCTTGAAAAAAGACCAGTGTAGCTTGCTTTGATGGATGGGATCATGGGAGAACTTTCTAGGTGTTACACAGATTTTTTTTTCTACCACATTTCCCGATTTCAAGTAAAGAATAAGAGTTGACCCAATCTTCAACTGGCCTTAAAAGGTCTTTGACCCATGTTGCTTCCTCTACCTGTGATGATTCTGATGTCATCTTCTTTCTCCTTTTCGTCTGTCTTTCTTTCTTTCTTTCTTTCTTTCTTTCTTTCTTTCTTTCTTCCTTCCTTCCTTCCTTCCTTCCTTCCTTCCTTCCTTCCTCCCTCCCTTCCTCCCTCCCTCCCTCCCTCCCTCTCTCTCTTTTCAGGGTCTCATGTGGCCCAAGTTGGCCTCAAACTCTTTATGTAGCCCAGATCAACTTTGCCTTTTTGATCCTCCTGCCTCCAGCTCCTGGGTGATGGGATTGTAGGTGTGCACTCCATGCTATGTTTATGTAGTGCTTTAGTGCTTGGGACTGGGCCCAGATCCTGTGTATGCCCAGAGTCTACCAACCGAACTATGTCCCTAGGCCTCCACAAGTGGTTTTCTTGAAATGAGGCCAAGCTGTGTGCTTTCCCCTCTTGAATTCTTTATTTTCTGTTGCTATGAAGAGACACCAAGACCAAGGCAACTTACAAAAGGAAGCATTTACTTGGCTTGCTTACAGTTTCAGAGGGTAAGTCCATGACCATCAAGACAGAAAGAGTGGTAGAAGGCTCGCAGGCATGGTGTTGGAGCAGTGGCTGAGAACTTACATCTTATCCACAAGCTGGAGGCGGGAGTGGGGGCACACACACTTGGGCCTGGCCTGGACTTTGGAATCTCAAAGCCCGCCTCCCAATGATACAACTCATCCTATTAGGCCACACTTCCTAATCCTTGCCCAGATAGCTCTACCAACTAGGGACCAAGCATTAAAGAGCCTGTGGTGGGCCATTTTTCATTCAAATGATCACAAGGACCTTCCACATTTTAGGAATTTATTTTTGAGAATTTTAAATTTTAGCTGAGTATGTAGTATGGTAGTCCAGGCCTCAAATCCCAACATTCTGAGGCTGAGGTACTCAGGAGGGCCTGGGGCTACAAAAACACCAAGACAACAACAACAACAGCAACAAAATAGATGTAGTATGGTCTTTGTTTTGGGGTCTTGCAACATGTTATAAATGTGATACTTCAGTTGAATTTGTGGCTTATAACTCTGGGAACCATTTCAAGAATCCTCTGCCTGCCTGCCTGTGTGTGCGTGTTCTCGAGTGTGTGTTGGTGCACATGTATTTGTGTGTGCCTTTAGAGGCCAGAAGTTGAGGTCTGCCGGCTTTTTCAATCACTCTCTAACTTACTGGTTTTTGAGACACTCCCTTATTGAAACCTAGAGCTAGCAAGCTTCAGGAATCCTTGTATTCCTTCCCCAGTACTGCAATTACAGATACCAGCTGTCACACATGGCGTTTTATGTAAGTGCTGGGATCTGAACTCAGGTACAAATGTTTATTCAGGGAGCACATTAACAAGTAAGCTATCTGCCCTGCCCCAGATGCTCCAATCTTTTCAAAACACTACTTCAAATGACCACCATACACCCTGGGCTTATGGTTCTTTTTATTTGCCTTTGGTCTTTCTGGTACATTAAGAATTCTCTCCTTTCCCCCCTTGAAAGCTGGATCATTTCACAATGCAGTGAGGTGGAGACTGACACTCAGTGTGAAGGGGCTTAGCCATTGCCTTCCACTATCTTAAAGTTTGTGGTATGCATCTATTTGTCCCATTCATAAAGATAGCCACTGGACACTCTGAAGAGATAAGATACATTTGTGGGAAACGAACTAGGCTCATCCTCAGAGTTCTCTCTCATGAGTGTAGGAATGTCCCTTGACCTTTAGTTAGAAGACTTGGAGCCTACAGTCATGGTAAACTCTTGGAAAAACATGATCCCATTTGGCCTTGACATTCATTCTTACCCCTTTCCAGGGAATAAGCGGCCACCCTTACCCACAATACTCTGCTGCTTTTATCCTCCTCACTTTTGAAGGGCTACCTGGACTGCCACATTTTTCATAAAGAGCCTCATACCTGAAATAGCTTGACATTTGTATGGTGCCTTGAACTACACAGCACATTTCATTTATATGCTCCGATTTGACCTTTAAAACCACCTGGAGGTTGGAAGGAGAGGTCTCATTATCCCCCTTTACATAAAAGGAAGTCATGCTGGATTGCCTGGGGTTATCCACCAGAAACGTGGCCCAGCTTGTCTTTGAATACTGGTTTGTCCTGGCTCCAACCTGTCCCACCCACCCCTCCTGAGGGACTGCACTTTCTCCCCTCCCCCTCCAGACCCCATAGAAATTCCTTTTTATTTTATTTTATTACTATTACTATTATTTTTGCTTCTGATCTTTTAAAGATGTTTTTGCCAGTAGCCTAGCTGGTCTGATTTCTTTTTCCTTTTCCTAGGTCATGGGTAACCTCACTGTATAACTTTGCTCTTCCTTGGTGCCACTATGAACTCCACTACCCGTTCCTCTTTAGTCAATCCAGAGTTATTCCCACAGACTCCTTCCTCTTTTGAGTTTCATTTTTCTTCCCTTTCTTCAGGCGAGCTCACAAGGGCTGAGCATATTTTTATCACGGTATTCCCATGTGAATATTTTATCCGTGGCCTCTTCTTATTTTCAGTCCTTTCTGAAGAAGGGCTAATAGTTCAAACTCATTATTTTTCTTTGGAGGGTTGAGACTTACAGAAGCTGCGCGGAGTGGGTCTGTCCCTCTGTGTCTGGGGAAGGCCTGGGAGCCTGGGAATGGAGACACGTGGGTATGGAGTTGAGACATGGGTGGTGGCTGTGAGGGTGCTTACCACTTTCTTGCCCTGTTAAATAGCAATATTTACGAAACTCAGACCAAGGGAGTACAACCCTCCAGAAGGCCTGCTGCCCTAGCTGAGAAGATAGGAAATACATTCTGAGTGCATGTTCTTTTTGTTTTAGTTGTCCTGTTGGTTTGCTAGCCTTTGGAAACTCCTCTACCCCATTTTCATTCTTTTCTTAAAGCAAAAAACAAACAAACAAACAAAAACCCTTCTATGCTCTTTTGATAAAAAGTCAACAAAAGTTGAAGGTAGTGTGTACGAAACTCAGCAAATTTTAACTCATAGCTGCCAGTTAAAGGGCATCACCAAGGCTGGCATCATCTGAGCAGTGTGGAAATCTTTTCCCAAGGTAAAGGATGTGTGGTGCTCTTCCTTCCTAAAGCTCCACTGCGGTTTGACCTGATGTCTGTGGGCATAATTACGGGGACTTTTGGACTTCCCTAACAATAAAATCCCCGAAAGGTGGGGCAGGGTAGATGGCTCTCTTGGTAAAGTGCTTGCTCTTGACCCCAGTTCAAAACTCAGGACCTACATAAAGAGCTGGTCTCAGTGGCATGAGCCACCCCCCCTCGCAAGGGTGGAGACAGGAGGGGTTCTGGAGCTTTTGCTAACTAGTTTTGTTAGCTTGGTGAGCTTCAGGATCCATGAGAGATCCTGTCTCAAAAAATACAGTGGAGAAGGACTAGGGAGACATCAGACATCTGGATTCCACACCACCACCACACACACACACACACACACACACACACACACACACACACACACGTGCATATACACACAAAAACTTGCCCATCTTACTATTAAGGATCTGTCGGATCATTGTTTAAAAAGCTCAGTCAGTATTCCTTCTCTGGCCATTAAAAGCAAACAGAGCCAAAACACCTTTCCTTCGCTGAGGTACCACAGGGCTTTCTTGCCACAGCATCACTCAACTAGCTAAAGCCCTGGTTAAACACATCCTTAAGGGATTGCTTTTTGGGGGACCCTTTGCTTACTGTAGTCCTTGGCTCTAGATTCCATCTGCAAGGTGGTCTGGCCATCTTACACATTCTCCTCTAGTCTCAGGATAAAGGCCAGTGCAGGACTGAACCAACTTACCCAGCTCTCTTGTAGTCGTTCAGAGGCTGTCGCTGTCAGACCTAAAGGGCATTCACATTCTGTAAAATTGAATCTTTCTGCTTACAGAGCAGACATGGAGGAGGATGTCTGCAGGGCTCCTTCTGAACTGGTCAGATCTGGAGTTGAGCAGCTGCCCTGTTAGAGTGCCTGGGCTAACAAAGGGCCTGTGGTTGCCATGAAAACGAAAGGGAAGAGGAAGGTGAGGCCTTGAAAAGCCATGAAGTAAGTCCCTGTTGGTTCTCAGCTAAGCCTGTACTGAAAGGTGTGGTGGCTTTACTGTGTCTCCTGGAAAAGGTCATCAGTGGCAATGAGGTTGCCATCTCCCAAAGTACACAGGCTCCTTTCTAGATGAGTTGGGAGAGAGAGAGAGAGAGACCCTGACCTTAGAGTTGTAGAAGGATTTTGAGTCCTTTGGAACCAGGCATGGCACTGATCTTCCCTGGTTGCAGGTAGTGTTCAAACCCTGCTCCAGCCTTGGCCACCTGCCTCCCTGCAAGTGTTAGGATACTGCGAAGATTAGCTTGCCCTGAAGCCCATTCTGGAGGGAATGGAGATGGCTTCCTCCTGAAGGGCTGGAAGCATGTGTCTTCCAGGTCTGGCTGAGAGCTGCCTGATTCCATTCACCTACCCTAAGGGTGGTGATGTAGCCCTGAGGCTCCAGAACAGTAATCCACACAGCTAATCCATTTAGATAAAACTGTTAGTTGAAAGGTAATCTGGTTAGCTTCCCTCCTGTTTCTGACAGAGCAGAGGGACTTCAGTTTTTCCAGACTCCTGAGACTTTGCTAAGTCTGTTTGATTCTTCACGTCTGCCCTGGCAGAGAAAGCCACCTGACCTGTTCTAGGTCCTGCTAAGTTACATGCTGTGATGTTCACAGTGCACATAGGTAGAACTGAAGAGAAATAAAGCTTGGGAAAACGATAGAAATGCTAATGAGAGTTGACCTTGGAGGGTCCCCCCCTGCCAGCTCCTTTACTTGGTTTCAATACCTGCATTCACGACTGAATTCCACTTTTTAAAAATTTATTTATTTATTTTAAAAATTTGGTCTCTAGCACTCAGGGAAAGCATCCTGCTAGTTTTCTGATGTTTTGTTTTGTTTGATATTAATGTCCTTTGTTGTTTAAATTACTTTAAAATATGGGCAGAGGCCTCTGCCTCTAGCTACGTATGTATACATTCCCTTTGCATATACACACCGCCTACCTCAGGCACAAGAAACTCTCACGGAGAGCTTCTATACATCTGTCATGTATCCCACACCCCTAACCTTGCCCAGCAGCCATAACTTCCCACTGGTTCTGGGTCTATTGCCCCAAGACCCCAACAGGCACCCTAAAAAATGCAACTAAATCATTGCCTTTCATGAGAGGGCTTTTGCTTTTGAGAGAGCTCCCTGGATATCTAATCTTTTAGATTTCTTCTGTCCTCAGAGGTCCCCAAAGGTACTTGTAGAATGTTCGCCGTTAAACGGTTGTAAATTAGGGGCTGAGTATATGAAGCGTTAATGAAGGCTGCGATCGGAACCATTCCGCCTCCCCAGGCTGGCAGGTTTTCAGTCCAAGAAGTCGCTTGCTGGAGGCCTGAGTTCCTGAGTATCAGGTTTCAGCTCTCCTTTCTTCTTTCTTTTCCTCGCCTCCCCTCCCCCCTTTGTTCCACAGCCGCCCTTTTTCTCCTACCTTTTCCTCATTTCCTTCTTCTAAACCGACTCCCCCATCCTTTTGGATTTTTCTAAAAGCAGCTACGAGGAACACAGTGTTTAATGAAGCTAGGAACGCAGCCTTTCTTTCTTTTCCTGCCTGAGACAGAGCCAAAAGAGTTTATTCTATTTTTTTTTTCCTTTTAAAATTTCTTCTTTGTGTATGTTTGCCTCGTTTCATTCTCTTTAAGCCAGTGCTGGAGTTAATTCATGCAAAAGACAGTCATTTTGAATAAGTACTTCAGCTAAACAGAGTATGAGAACTTTCAGGTCTGTTCCTTGTATTGGATAGTAAGAGTAGAGAGTAGTGCAGCTAGCTGTGTCCTAGGGCCTGTTCAGATGCAGCCTGAGACTGTTTATACCGTTAAGTGAAAATACAAATTCATAGCAAGATATGAAAAAAAAAAAAAACCTATTATGTATTTCTAAGAGAATGTATAAGTCACTCTGGTATGTTTTCAAGCTGCAGTGTGTAGGTCACATGAGGCACTGTACTTTTAAAAAATAAACTTACAATTTAAGTATGACCTTTACAAAAAAATTCTTTCATACCCAAGAGAAAGCTTGTGGTGACGACAAATTGTGTGGAGAACACCTACATGTGGCTTCCTTGGGTTCTGAGTATTTTCTAGAAGCCTCAACCTGTACACATTGAGTTCTTTATTTATTTTGATTTTTTGAGGCAGAGTTTGTCTGTGTAAGAGCTCTAGCTGCCCTGGAACTCACTTTGTAGACCAGGCTGGCCTTGAACTCAGAGCGATTCTCCTGCCTCCTCCTCCTCCTGAGTGCCGGGATTAAAAGCATGTTCCACCATCTATGTGTTGAGTTTTAATCTTAATCTGTAGGTGTTTTTTGGTTTAGAAAGCATGAAGCTATGTCTATGAAGTAGTAACAAGTAATTTTGAGTACCCACTACTTACTCATTGTGAAGGACACTCTGGGCATCATCTTGTTTACTTCTGTTGTGCTCCCGCTTTAGAAAGAGAGAAAGTGTGGATCACAGATGTGTAGCTAGAGTTTTCTTTTTGTAGTCAGACTTTTCCTGTTTGGCCCATAGTCAGGTCCAATCTCTCTTACCTGCCAGTCCCACAGCCTCTCAGACCCAACCAAGTAAACACACAGAGACTTAAATTGCTTACAAACTGTATGGCCATGGCAGGCTTCTTGCTGTCTATTTTTTTTTTTTTTTTATCTCTTAAATTAACCCACTTCTATTAGTCTATAAGTTGCCACGTGGCTTGTGGCTTACTGATACCTTACATCTCACTTGCCATGGTGGCGGCTGGCAGAGTCTCTCTCCAGTTAAAAATCCAAAAGACACCACAATCCAGATTCTCTGTGTAATATCTATCTTTACGTGGTTTATTTTTTATACTACAGTTTAACATCTGTCTGATGCACCTTTCACTCTGAGAATAATTCATTCATGCATTTACTAGTGGTGTGTATTGAGTGCCTGTGGTGTACGAGGTTGTCCTGCTAGTCAAGACAGGACTTAGTGACAGCTGCTTGTCACGAGACCTAACAATTCAGTCCTCAAAGAACCAGGAATGGACATGGCATCTTACTCTGTCTTATAAGGCATCACTTATGCAGTCCACTTGCGACTGATATAAATAACTTATCAAACTAGCCATAAAGGACTTGGCAAACAAAATGAACTGCTAGAGAAGACGGCATTAAATTTTAATAGGAAGAATTCTTAGTAATAAGTAGGAAACTCTTCTTGACATATAGCTGAGTCATTCTTTTGAGGCTTTTCCTATGACCTCCTCATATCAAGGACCGGGGCGGTTGGTTTGTTTGTTTTTTCCATTTGTGAAATACTGCATTTTTGGGTAAATTATAATTGCCTTCCCACTCTGCTTTTACATAAAAAATGAAAGGACCTAGAGAATGGCCTGGCGGGAGAAGGCCTTCTTCTGCACACGAAGCTCGATGCTGAGAGATAGTGGGGACACTCACAAATGCACACACACAGGGACGCGGGCCTCAGGCATTTAAGGGTGAGCGGAGGCTTAGGCAGGTTGTCAGGCTAAGAGATGGAGAGAGGCAGAGTGGCCAAGGTTTTGCTCAAAAGCTTTTGTTTCGTAGAAGGATGGCCTTTTGTCCTCTAGGATTCAAGGCCAGGCCGTGGACTGTCACATGGATGGCTTGTCTTCACACCTAGGAAATGCCAGTGGGCTGGGCTGGGTTGTGATATTAGCTTCTACGGCTCTCTTCAGGAAGAATGGAAGCATGCTTAACAAGGAAGGACAAAATCTCTCACCCAGGTGGCCGTGCTGATGGCTTTTTAAATTGTGTGTGTATGGTGGTGGTGGGGGGGGCGCGAGGATAGGGTGAGGGGATGTGCCTGTGTGTGCATGCACGCATGCACGTGTGCACACGTGTGGAGGTCAGAAGACAACCTTGGGTGTCATCCTTAGTGTTAGCATTCTGAACAGCCCCTTGGGGCCACCCAGAGTCCTCTTGTCATTTGAAGGAAAAAGCCTTCCCTCCTTCTTCCTCCCTCTCTTCCTCTCTTTTAATAAACTATCCACGTGGATGCTGTGCCCGTATGGCGTGAGTAACTTTCCACTGCGCCATGCCCTCGTGCCTTGTCAGAACACTTCGGAGGGTACATCTCCTTTGACGCAGGTCTCCTACTGGCCTGGCACTAATCAGGTAGGCTGAGCTGACTGTCCCGGGAGCCCCAGGGAGCCTCCTGTCTCCACCTCCTCAGCGCCGGGGATTACAAGCACTGGTGGCTCCAGACCTGGCTTTTTAAAACATAATTTCCAGTGTGGATTCTCATGCTTGAGCTCAGGGCTTGATGCTTACCATGAGTCCCGCCTGCATGTTTCCTTTCCCTCCTCTTTTTTGGGGGTGGTGGGCTGGCACAGGGTTTCTCTGTGTATCCCCGGCTGCCCTGGAATTCAGTCGGTAGACCAGTGTAGTGGGTAGCCATCCCAGCCTTGCTTCGGTAATGGTCACGCCCACTAGGCGGGGCTGAGGGAGGAAGCGGAAGACCCAGGATGGAGAGGAGGGCTCTCTCTTGGCTCTGGGACCCTGGACGCTGGAGGTGGACCGAGCAGAGTTCTCCAGAGAACACCGCCGGACTGCGCCATACCTTTGCCAGACCCTACAACCTATCCCTTCATTTGTAAGTTACCCCACAAAATAAACTTCCTTTTTAACTACGTGGAGTGGCCTTAATAATTTCACCAATAGACCAATCTGGCCTTGAACTTGGAGATCCACGTGCCTCTGCCTCCCCAGTGCTAGGCTTAAAGGAGTGCACCACCACCACCACCACCACCACCTGCCACTTCATGTTCTTTTAACAAATTTCTTATTTTTCCATGTTCCCTTCTCCCGTCTGTCTCATATCCATGGCCTGTTATTCTTCAGTTGTTATTATTACATATATGCATACAACCTGCTGCGTCTGTTTAGAATTGCTCACGTGAATATGTTTTTAAGACTGAGCACTTGATAGTGGATAACCCATCAGGGGGAAGACTGATTATCCCTCACTCAGCAGTGACTTTTCATTTAGGGATGGGGCCCTGTGAGACTTCCCCATCCGTGTTGCCATGTCCACTGCTGTTGTCATTGTTCAGGTCTTGTTTAGGCTACCACATTGTTGCGATGACATGGATACAGATTTCCTGTCATAGAGAGGAGAAAGTCTCAGCGATGATGTCCTGGTCCTCCTCTGGCTCTTGCAAATCTTCCCACCTCCTCTTCTACAATCTTCTCTGAGCCAAAGGAACTTCTTTGATAAGAGGTGAGACCGACACTTATCTGTGGGTATAGTAAGAATTAGAATTTAGAATGCTGTTAGAAATTGTGCTGGTTTAGGAAAGAGGCAGTAGTATGTTCTCCTCTACGTTCTGTGGCCTTTCTGGCCATGGGTAGCTGACTAGGTTTACAGGACCAGGACCAGGACCTTCTGTTGAATGGGTCTTGAGTCCAATTAGTTGTCTTGGCTGCTCTCATGATGTAAGTGCTGCTGCTGCACCTTTGGGGCCATCTTGCTGTGCTGGTCATTGTGCTAAATCCCAGCTGACAATCAATTACTTCTCTCTTTTGGCAGCTTACATTGCACCTTGAGGTACTATGAGAAGTCAGAGAGGTGGCTTCTAGGTCAGATACAGCTGTATTCTTGCAAGTCCTTTTTCTGACATGTGTGATGTCTTCAGGGGCTTACCTTCAATTTGGGAGGCAGGAGGGGGCAACCAAGAACAATGGCAATGGCCTGTATTGTTTTGAGAACCTCTTGGACTCTCCTGCCCGACAACTCAAAAGCAGGTTTCTTATGCCTAGTACCTATAGTTTACAACACTTGGGGGAGCATTATCACCCCAAGTGGTATAACTTCCACAGATGCTTGCTCATCCACATTCATTGCCACTGTATTCACAATAGCTAGGACATGGAAAGAGCTTAAATGTCCTTTAACTGATAGATGGATAAAGAAAATGTACAAATAAAGAAGAAATTCTATTCAGCAATAAAAAAAATGAAAATTTGAAATTGGCAGATAAATGGATAGAAAGAGAATATATGTATTGAGCAAGGTAATCCAGATTCAGGAAGATAAACACAGTGCCTTCTTTCTTGTTTGTGGATCCTAGCTCCAAATCTTTAGATGTGTGTATATAACCTGGAGTAACCAACAAGCCAGGAAAATAAAAATGAGCCATGAGGATAAGGAAGGACCTCTAGAGAGGGGGCTAGCAGGACACAGGTGCTATGAAGAGGATAATATGAAAAATGAGGGGTGGTGACGGGGAAGAGGCTTTGCATGGGTGGGGAGGGCAATATAGAAAGAGGGAGGGCGAAATATAAATAATAGTAAGGATGTTTGAAAAGCTGTAGGGAATCATTTTATGTTTACCTAAAATTACATATAATATGTGTGTATGTATATATACATATATATATGCATATATAAAGTTATGCCTTTCTCTTTTAAAGTAGGCACAATATAATCCCATCAATTCAAGCCCCTAGCTTTAAAATGTTAGATGATTTATAAAGCCTTTTCATAAAAAGCAGCTGACTAGGTATATAAATAATACAAATGATTAAATTATTAAATAAATATTGAGCATTTAAATGGGTAGGGTGCTGGGTTTATGTACTCGAAGTAGCCCCAGGGTGTATAGTTAGTTGAAAGAAATAAACTTCAAAGGCTTTATAAAGTAAACAGCATCTACTTACATACCAAGTCTAATTTGTACCCTGATCTGAGAAGCAGGTCTTGATGATGCCTCTCTGTAGATGCAGTTTATTAGTGATTAGTGTTCATGTCTCATAAAGTTTTAAGATTTTATTTTTTGCTGGAATTCTATAAATTTAGACCCCTTTGGTAATTCACGCCATTCTGCTAATGTTCCTAAATTGTTTAGGTTTTATTGGCCCTTTCTTTTCCACAGCAGTAAACTGCTGACTGAACATGAAGAAGAGGGTGTGTATAAGGTCAAACCAATCCCTTTCAGCATTAAAGGGTTTAAAAATCATCTTAATGATTCAAAAGTTATAACCCTTTTAAAAAAATATGGAAAAGACTTTTTGTCTTCCAGTCCCTGTAGCGAATGGATTCTGTAGTGGATCTATGGAGTGTGGTCATCATACATGGATTCCTGCTGTCTGCCATTCCCACCGTGATAGCAGTTCTCTTACCTTACCACACGGCAAGGACTTCATAGATAGTTAATGGAAGCTAACATATTATTTGCACACACAAACTTAAGATGCTTGTAAATTTTATAAGACAGTTTATGTACACATCAATACCGCCATATGTCTGAGACAACTTTTTTTGTTTGAAGAGGAATTTCAGAATCTTGTAAAATTATCTGTTTGCAGTGATGGGATAACTTATTCTGCCATGAAGTATTAGGGAAGAATTCCAGGGTGATATGAAATGGGGTTTCTGTCTGGATTGTGAAGGATGATAAAGAAAGGAGTGTTAAAGGAAGGGCGGGTATCACACCATGCTGAGTACACAGCATGGGCAAAGACAGTCACATGACCAGAGTTGATCAGTCCAGGGCACGACAGGCACAAATTGGTTGGGGTCACAGGATGCCAAATTTAGCATGCAATCTCGAAGGAAATGAGATGTTGTGTGAGAGGTTTGTGGAGAGAAAGGGGTGAGGCCAACACAAGTCAGATTTGTGCTTTAAGGTTATTTTGGGGTCTCTTTGGAAGATGGACTACAGTGAGGGGTGCTACTGGGGCAGTGGGAGGACTAGCTAGAAGTGTGAGAGAATGGTAGAGTAAAACAAATGAACTACAAAAGCTCTTTTAGAGACTGCCCTTAGAAGGTTTGCTCGTGGGACATTTTGGATGGTAGTACTTTAGAGGGTATAGATCAAGATTGTCAAGGGGCTGAGGAGAAACATGGAGGAAGGAGAAAGGGTTTCCGTGCATCTGCTTTTGAGTGGCTTGTGGGATATCCAGGTGAACTGTCTAAGCAAGAGCTGGTAATTACTGGGTCTGCATCCTCATGGAGGTAGAGGTCAAGGCTTGGATGTCATTGTAAGTAGCCACCTAGTTTTTGGGTGGTTCTCTGATGTTCTAAGAGGATTTATACTGAGAAGACAAGGACAGGACAGGACCTAGGACTGTAAAAATTTCCAGGTGAGTAGTGGAGGGAATGAGCAAAGGCTTCTCAGAAAGGCAGGAGAGAGAATTGGAGGAACTGGCGTTTTGATGAATGTGGAATTAGAGAACTGTGGCCTCAGCCATGTTACTAGAGGCCACAGGCTTGCACTGGGCTCCTCTGTGTCTTTCCTAATACCTATTAGAACTACCAACTTACAGCCTTTCTCCCAGGAATCCATAAGCTCCCTGAAAACAGGCAAAATGTACTGGGTCCTTGTGCCTCAGTCAGAAATGGCAGCTCGATTTCATCCTATGTATCAAGTCTGACTATTCTGAGGCCAGTCTTCAGAGAAACACATTTGAATCCATTAGTGGGTTCTGATGTGGATTTGGGATCCAAGGCTGATGGCAGCTTGCCATGCATTTTTCCTTCTCTGTGTTAGGTACTTGTTCATTCATTATTCACTAGATGTTTACTGAGCGCCCAGCGTGTGCCAAGTACTGTGCCAGGTGCTCAATAAACGTTGATTGAATAAATGTTGAATGGTTAAAGGTTTTGATATCTTTTATACAGAATGGAAAAGGACCTCACATGGGGTGAGTAGGCTGTGAGAATACAGCTCAGGCTAGCTCAGTGTGTTGTGCAGCTAATGTTGCTCTCCACATGTGTAGTGGTATAATGGTTAACACAAAATTTTGTTAATAGAATGGCAGCTGTTAATGATTGTAGTCGAATGGACTTTATAGTTCTGCAAGTATCTTACTAGTGGGCACTTAGATCCCTACATGACTACAGCAAGGAACACAGTGAAATGTTCTTGTATCTCTTGGGTGAGTGATGTCATGGGGATGCCTATTGTTTAATTGGTCGGCAGAGCAAAAGAGAGAGCCCAGATTAGCACTCAGGCTGACCCTGCTTCAACTCTTGGAAATTATGTCTCAGGGTTGGCATTGTCACTACAAAATACAGCGAAACTCCTCAGTAGCTGCAAGCAGAGCTGGCCACACTAGGGTTTTCCATGGAACTCCGTGGGCAGCAGACAGAGGATTTAGGGTGGTGAAAGCTGGCTGGAAGGAAGGGCAGAAGCCATCGGCTCCCAGAGGCACTATGGGCTCCTAATTCATGATTATTTTTTCTCTGTAGCTAATTTTTGTTAAGTATAGGAATTCCAGGAATCTTTCAGGAATTGGGGGAGACTGCTCTTTTCTGAAATATGAAACATCTGTTCTTGGTCTCCTCAGAGCTCCACTGTCTGGGGCAAAAAAAAACAGGAGAAGGGTTGATATAAAACAGACATTGCTTCAAACAATAAATCCCCCCATTCATTAATGAGAAAGTAAATTTAGGACCCAAGGTGTCAGGGTGTTCATGAGGCTTCTTTTAGCACTGGCTTTTTCTTCTTGTCCCCTTGAGAGAGAGAAAAGAGCTCAAGTCTCTATGAGTGTGAAGGCTACTCTCTGTCATCCACCATGCTTCCGCAATGTTAGGAGATTTTTTCTATCTATCTATCTATCTATCTATCTATCTATCTATCTATCTATCTATCTATCTATCGCACCAGTATTTCCCTCTAATTAACTGTAGGCATGAACACTTAGGGAAGAGGTAGCAGGCAGACCACATGCGACATCTACAAACCATGTAGGCAAATTCCTGAAAGGATTGTCTGCATATCCTCACAGCCTTCTCTTCCTTCTCCTTGGGGAAGCTTATCATTTCTCCCCAGTTCATCCTTCCCCTCAGCTCCTTACAAACATGCCCTCATGCAGGCTCCTCACACGCCCTGGATTCTCTAAGGTTCCCGGCTGCTCCAAGTGTCTGGGGGACTATTCTTTAGTTGCATTAGTGAGAGTCACATAGGTTATGTGAGACCCTCCATAGTTCCTTGCCTGGGTTTGGCAAGAGTCTGGGGTGGGGTAGGAAAAAGGCAGGCACAGAGACCTGTCTCTATTTGGTTATTGTATATTCTTAAGAGCTAATCCAGTACCTGACACGTATTAGGCATTCTGTCTTTGTTCACTGAAACCTATGAGCAACTAGAGGGTCCTGGGAAGGAAGAGAAAGGGCAGCAGACAACCCTAGGGTATTTTCAGCAGAGAAAGATACCCTGTGACTGGTAGGGCGAAGGTTTCCAAACTGGTGGTGGAGACACCAGATACTCTCCGCTCCAGAAACTCACTAAACCGAAGCTTGGTACAAGTTCATGGATACAAGTTCAAGGGCCCAGTCTTCTTTCCCTGGACAGCTCCCTTTGTTTGTGAGATTTGGTCTTGAGGCTCTGGCTGCCTCCTCCTCTGCCTTCTGTGTCCCTGTGTTCCTGCTCGCCACCCTCTCTAATGAGCACACTTTGGCGCCAAGAACGCTCCCAGCCGTGGAGAAAAAGACTCAGGGGACTGGAATTGTGAGGGACAAGTAAGCTCTGAGCTTGGAGGGTGGTCCAGGGGGCCCTCCCTTGTCTTCTTTGAAGCATGAAGGGGCTGGTTCCAAGGCTCTGTGGGAAAGCCTTTTGAAGGATGGTGCACTTGGGCCATGGGGCACCATTCTACTTTAGTTGAGGGGTTCTTGTTTCCTTCTAAAGAAGATGTGGTGGGATTAGCATAAAAGCAGCAGTTAGCAGCTAGGAACCCAGTGGTCTGTACGGCTGCTTTCTTAATTGCCACTGAATTAAGCCCGGGAGGCATGAGGATGGGTGGAGAGAGCTGTTTTGAGAGGTTAAGGTCCTTGTGGAGTGACGATAGGATTACAATTGGGTGGGAACAAGCTAGCAGAGTACCAGAAGAGCTACCCACAACAAGTTCCATGCTGAGTCCCTCTGTTCTCTGACCTCAGTCAGGCCTGTCATCCTCGGTGATCACAACAGTGGCATCTCCCTTGAGGAGGACTAGCTGGCTGGCCAAACCCGCCTGGCTCTCCTGCCAAAATTATGTGCGCACATTGGGCCTCGGAGGGCCTGTTTGCATGTTCTTCCTTCAAGGCTGCGCTGGAAGACAGGGAAAGAGAGAAAAGAGAAAAATCAAATTAAATGTGCGTCTAGCAAAATGAGTTGCGTCTCCAGTCAGGCTGGCTTCCATTTGTCTAGCTTTTTGTTTTCTGAACTTTCGCTCACCATGAATCCTTTCCCTCTCCTTTTGTTCATTAAAACACTTTTATTCTTTGTGCCAACACTTTGTCCTTTGGCTGGTCTGTGTCTGTCCTGGCTCTGGAAACACCCCATCTTCTGTCCCCTGTGTCCTGATCAGAATTCCTGAGTCCTTCACTTTGAACCTTTTTGATTTTTTTTTTAAAGTTTTCAGAATTTTGTTTTTTATTGTTGTGTGGTTGGGGGTTCACTCTACCCTGTTTGAGGGGGGGGGCTGTCTTTCTAGCTTTGAACCAGGTTCCCATTCATTTCTGTCTTTAAAATAAAGTTGAGATTCTGCACATAGTCACTGGGGCTCAGTCCCCTCTCTGGTTGTTGGCTTTGGAAAGTTTCAAGAAATTAAAAAAAAAAAAAAAAAAAAAAAAAAAAAAAAAAAGCCCTGGACTTTCTTGTCCTTGAGTCAAGCATTCCTTTGCTTTGAGGTATGGCATAAAAATTACTTAGGAGAATCAAACCAGGGGTGACATACCCCACAGGAAGTGGGGACCTGGGCCTGCCTGATTTTTTCACAGACATGGGAGTCAGGGCCTGCACTGTGCCTGGCCTCCTGCTAATGTGTCTTGAATCTCACTTTACCTCTAGCCAGAAGAGAGCTGACAGCCTACAACAATGGCCTCCTTTCTTCCAGCAGGGCCAGTGTTTTGATAGTGTCAGGTTACACCCCGGCCTCCCCCTGGCCCATTTATAAACCTGACACAGGCAACATGATGTCATGTTACTTTTTTCAGCATCTCAGTGAGGGGATTTTTAACCCCCCAGGTCAGAAGAATGATAGTTGACTTTTGCTGAAATGAACCATGGCGTGGTATATAATATATGGGCTCCTAGTTCAAGATGGTGGAAACGAGGGGCAAGGTGGGGGTGGGGGTGGTGCCTTGATCACACTGGTATGGGTAAAGAGTGAGGTGTTTTCTCTCTTGGACCTTTAGCTCACCGGCACCTACTGTTTGCAAATGCTGCGGGAGGGAGCCTTGAGAGCTGCCCCCGATGGTGGTGTCTTGCTGGGATCCCGTTTTCCAGCACATTGCCTCGGTGACTACAGGAGTTGTTGTGAACTGGGGGTGAAGGGGCCCCTGTGGTGGGCCCAAGTAGCCCTGTGATCAGGGCTTCTGGACTGTAGCCTCCTCATCCTCCCCTTGGTCAGCTGCCTGTGGCCTTTCTGTGGCCAGTACCTGTGCCTATAAAACAGCTCAGAATAGTTCCGTGTCTATGATTTACCATTTGTTCCTTTTGAATCAAAAGGCAAAGGATATTCTACAATGAATGTCTGTATGGCATTCACCAGGAGCATGGGGAAGGAAGAGAAAAGAAATGCGATGGAACTTCCATCTCTGTGTGTGGGGGAGGGGCCTTCCTTCCCGGAAGTGATCTTGTTGTTAACAGTGTCTCATGAGAGTTGGGTGAGCATGGGAGTGAGGAACTCTGGGGACGGAGTCTGGCTTCATTTTAGTCCTAACCCCGATATTAATTGGCTGATTAAATCTGGTGAGTTATTTGAACTCCTTCTGCCTGATGGGTTAGGTATGAGGAAGAAGAAAGACTTACTCACCTTACAGGATTGCTGGGCAGATCAAATGTATCTAATATACATAGTGTGTTTACAGCAGTGCTTGGCACGTAGGGAACATCACATAAGATTTCCTTAAAGAAATCTTTCAGCCGGGCGGTGGCGGCACACGCCTTTAATCCCAGCACTTGGGAGGCAGAGGCAGGCGATCTCAGTGAATTTGAGGCCAGCCAGGTCTACAAAGCAAATTCTAGGACAGCTAGGGCTACACAGAGCCACCGTGTCTCAAAAAAACAAAACAAAAACGAACAACTCTTTTAATGTACATCTATGTGTA
Organism: Onychomys torridus; assembly: GCF_903995425.1. NCBI lineage: Eukaryota > Metazoa > Chordata > Mammalia > Rodentia > Cricetidae > Onychomys > Onychomys torridus. The sequence continues at coordinate 26,424,134 of NC_050453.1, forward strand.
TGTAGATACATAGATGTAAAGATAGTTCAAGCATGTTTTCTCTTCCTGTTTTAAAGAAATGTAAATGGTAAACACAAAACAAAAAGCCAGAACTATGCATGCTTTTTTTTGTTTAAAAGTCTTGTTTCTCAGCAGTGTGTATCCAAAAGGTGTAGGTGGCCCTCATTCAACCTTATGCTTCACATTTTGATCCATAATATTTTGTAACCATATGAGTAGGCAATCCATCAGGGCCATCGCTTAGATAAGTATTTCAAACACCAGGCTGGACTGGATCCCCAAACCCAACCACTTTGAACTTGTCCCTCTTATGGGAGCAGGTTACGCACCCTTAGTGGACTCTCAGCCGTCTGGACATGTCCTTTGCTGCGAATGGGTTCCCTCTGCCCCGTGCAGCCTGGCGAGCTGTGCTCCTTCGGCTACCAGCTCAAATGTCAAGGCTGCGGTAAAGCTATTCTTAACTCCCCCTCAGCCCTCCCCCCAGGCTCATCCTGGGATCCCCAGAGCATGGTCTGTGTGTCGGTCTTAAGGTGTGCACACTGTGTTCTTCTGATCCATGTGTGGGTGAGCACAGCTGTTAGCACGTGCCCGTTACCTAGTTTATGCTATGTGGGGTGTGTGTGTGTGTGTGTGTGTGTGTGTGTGTGTGTGTGTGTGTGTGTTTCCCTCAACAAATAAACTAGCACACACATTTGATGAGCACACTGCGGATTTCCTCCTCCAGAGAAGGCAGGGAAGAAACGCAGAACTCAAACTCCACTTTAGGACTTGACAATTTCCCTAAAGCACACTCCGTTAAGCCCAGGGACTGCCACAAGATGGACTCCAAAGCACTCAGAATTCCCAGGGTGATCTCCAGAGGACCCATGAAGCCTCAATGTCTTGCTGGTAATATAGGATCTGAATAAAACAGCCCCCCACCCACCCACCCCACCCCACCCTCATATACTCAAGATTCTGAGTGGGATGACTGATCTGAAGCCAAGCTTAGTGGATTCCATTCCCACTAGCACACAGACAATTCTTTCATTTTTAGAGTTGAGGTGTTCCACATTGTGGGGGGGGGGCTGTCCCCTCCCTTCTGTGTGTGTCTGTGTGTGTGTGTGTGTGTGTGTGTGTGTGTGTGTGTGTGTAAATATGTAAAAGCAGTGTGGAAACTGATTGTCTTTTACAGACCCATGATTCAACCCTTCTCCTTTTATAGTGTGTGATGTGACCTGAGCAAGGACACACCTCCAGTTATGGCAGAGGCTCAGGAGTCCAATGTGAGGGCACTGATGGCAGCTCTTTCCCTAAGTAGCTATGATACCTGCTGTGCTCAGGGTTCATTGGCAGCTGGTCAGGCCACAGATACCTCCCTTTGCTTCCTACTTGGACTCCCCTGCCCCACCACCATCCCGCCCCCCACCCCATCTCTCTTTCTTACTCCCTCCGCCCATGTCTTCCCCACCCCCATTCCCTCTGTTTCTGTTGACACGTGACTTGGAGCATTGGACGTATTCCTGCCTGGATCTTGATATCTGCCAACTGGCCGATGATGGCTCTGCGATCCCACTTCCCTCTGCCTGTTTTCACCCTCTGAACTGTGGAGGCAGCTCATAAAACATGGGCTCCACACATTTTACAGCATTAAGCCCGGCTTCTCACAGAACACATGGTAACGACAAGCAGGTTTCCAGGGGCAGAGCCAACTGGAGGCTCCAGCTGGCTTTGGATGCCATGTGAGGTGGACTGGGAGCATCTCTTGCTCTGTCCTTCATTCGTGTGTAGAGAAGACGTCTCAACAGTTTCCATTTCTCAGGAGGTCAGAGGACACCTGGTAGCTCGTTCCTGACTGTAAGAAAAATGGTGAGGTGGGATCCTGTTCCTTTTATTGGTCAGCAAGTGTTACCTTGGTCTAGTTGAGTGTGTTGTTTCTGCTTCTCCATCGTTCATATAACCACAAGGATCTTTTAAAACAATGCACAGTCTTTGTCCCAAGTACAGGTTTCTTCATGCCAGTAGACAGAAGAGTATTGAAGCCGTGAATGTATTTTCTATACCAACCTTCCTTTCTTTCGAGTGAGGAACTCAGCTCAGAAGCCTGATCCCTGACCTTATGTGACATCGGTCCCCAACAGATGCCAAGTGCTCAGATTCCAACTTTCTAAATGTTAGGTACCAAATTGACCTTTCTGTGATCAATTTGTTTAATCCAGTGTTATTAAGAGCCAGCTGTTCCAGCATTGATTGGATCAATGTGGTGGCCCTGCAAAGCAGTCACTAGACATAGCCAAAGTAACTAGACTAACTTGTGTGTGGTGTGTGTGTGTGTGTGTGTGTGTGTGTGTGTGTGTGTGTGTTCTGGGCGAGGACTCTGTCCGTTATAACAGCATTGAATTGTGTGCATCACAACTAAATAAAAATGAAGAGACAGTTACAGACAGCCTGTTACCAGAGGAGAGAGGAGAAATGGGGGAGAGAGAGGAAGAGGGGGGGGTGCCTACAGGACTCCATGATCATAAGATTATTGGCTTTGGGGTTTGGCTACCCTGGGCTCCATACTCCTGGAAGAGTCTTGGAGGTTAAGAGCCAGGAGTATGAGGAGGCAAAGTGTATGGTGATTGGTGACTTCGGTACCTTGAGGTGGTCACCATGGCAATCTCCAAAGATGAGAGCCCAGGAGTTGGGATGGAGAAGTCAGCCTCTGACTCTTTCCATACAGGCCTATGGAACTGCTGCTGGGAGTCTCCTACTGGCTTTCAAAGGACTGCCCTTCAGTTCTGGGGCTGCTTCCATGTAGGAACAGGTCTGGAGGTCTCTGGTGTGCCAGCAGTGCCAAGGGTGTAAAGCCTACCATTCTTGCCTGTGTCCTTTTGGTCCTCTGGTGTTATTGCCTGTGTTTCCTGAGGTTTTTTAATACCTCCAGGGCCTCCCCTCCACTCTTCATCTGCCTCCTCTGATGTGTGTCCCGAAACCCCATTTTCTGATCTGTATTTTGGTTCTGACAGGAAAAACTAGGCCACATAATAATACCTTGCAAGGATTAAGTGCTGTGTTGGGTGTATCTCCCCTGAGACATGTATTCCTGGGAGTGTACCAGTAAATTGAGTTTAGTTAGCTGAATCGTGTTTTACAGAGATTGAAGTTCTTAACTTAGAAATCTCTTCTAAGGACAGAAGCCTGACCAAGGTCGTCTCAGCCTCACACTGAGATTTTCAGTGAAGATTTAAGAAGCATGTGTTTTTTTCTCTCCCTCTCTTTCTCTCATGAAATACAAACTAAAAACAATATAAGAGGAAAAAAATTAACATTTTGCTAATGCTAGCAAAGGAGCATTATATTCTTGATGATCCAATTCCTTTAAATGTAGCAACATAGTCAGGCCTGGTGCACAGACTGGTAATCCTTGCTACATGGGAGGCTGAGGCAGGGGGATTGCTAAAGTTAAGGATTACCTGTGCTATACAGCAAAGGTTAGTCTTGGCAGCTCAGCAAGATCTTGTCTCAAAATACCAAACCAAAAGAAGACTGGGAATGTAAATCAGTGGGAGAAAGTTTTAGGGAATGCATGGAAGACCCCGAAATTCATTTTCTAGTCCCAATAAATTAAAAAAATAAGTAAGTAAACAAGTAAATAAATGTGTACTTATTAGTATTTCTTGCTCCTTATCATGTGGCAGGCATAGTGCTAAACTCACTGACATGGGTCATTTCCCAGAATTCTCATCAAGACTTTTTGAGGAACGGTTCAAATAAAGAATCTGTGTAAGATTGTATAGCTCTTAAGGGATGGACCTAGAATTTGGTTCTCTTGGAGACTGGCTCCCAAATTTCCCATAGTTATAAAACCTCCCTGGTCTACCTCTCCTGATAGGATAAAATAGTGCATCTTCATTAAAATTTCTCCTTAAACATGCACACAGGAGCCCATTGGTTATTCCATAGGATGTACCACTTCTAGTTCCCTTTGAGATGGTAACTAAGGCCCTCCTCTGTGACTCCTGAGCTCACTTGGGTAGAGCTAATGAGAACAAGGTGATGAGGTCCAGCCCCCTTAAGAGTCTGTTCAGTGGACTGAGATTCAAGGCCACAAAATTAACCTTTCACCTTGGCCAGCTGCCTCACACACACATGCTGCTGCTTCTCAGAGGGAATAAGCAGGGCATTGTGGCTAGCATGCTGGAGCCACATTTCCAGCTCCCCCACCAAGACCTTGACCGGTGTTTCAATGACATTAACTTTCCAATTTGAAACTAGACATTATTGCCATTAAAAAAAAAACTTTAAATATCATTTTACTTGGTGTGTGTGTGTGTGTGTGTGTGTGTGTTTAGTTTTTGTGTGAAAGGAGAGAGCATTGTCAAGTGAGTTGTGAATTAATGAGTTTTCTTAACTACAGACTTCCCTGAGTGTTAATATATTAATATTGCCAAGATTATCAGTATTAGTATTATTAATGTTGTTAATATATTGTAAATCTCCCAGAAGGCTGTGGTAGTGTAGCAGCATATTTCAGAATTTACTTGACCTGAGGGCCTCCCCTCTCTACTATGATCCTTAGAAACACATTTTAGAAAATACTGTGTTTAAGTGTGTCATGATACCTCTGTGCTGATTCCCGGAGCCCCTGGCCCTTCCATAGTATCCAATCTCTGAGGATGCCCAAGCCCTTTTTACTTAATGGCATACGTATTTGCATATAACTATATGTTCCCTCTCATATACTTTAAATAATCTCAATTTTACTGTGCTGGAAAAGGAAAAACCCAATGAAAAATGCCATATATATTGATAGTTGATTGTATTGTTTTAGAAAACAATGACCAATAGACAAACCATAACAAACAAAAGCAAAAATCTGGGTATTTGCCAGACACAATTTTCCTTTAAATGTTTTCAATCTGTGGTTGATAATTTAGTTAAGAGTCTGCAAATGTGGATGGTCAACTATATTTGTTTTGTTCTAGTTACAGTAAATATCTATGGTAGAGCTGTCTTTCACGTTGCGAGAAAGTTATAGAGTTCACATTTCTGTGTGTGTGTGTGTGTGTGTGTGTGTGTGTGTGTGTATGTGTGTGTCTGCTTTCAGCAGCTTGTATCTTTACCACCTAAGTGCTTTGGCATCTGTTGTTTCATTTTCTTTTTTCTTTCTTTCTTTTTTTTTTTTTCTACCCTAAATTTTAATCAGGATTCTGTGGCTGGTCATAGTACACTTGTTGAGAAAGTGAGGGACCCTAGAGGGACTAGAACCCAGATCTTCCAGCTCTGGCCTGTTTCTCTTTCTGGCAGACTCTGCTGCCTCCCAGTGGACAGAGCACTTGCTGGGAGCAGGGATCTTAGTGCCTTGTGTTTTCTTAGGAAGGCCTTTGCGAGGTGAACTGTGGTCATTTCCTTCCATTCTTGTCCATTTAAAACGTGACCTTGTCTTAACTCTCTGAGAAAGATTATTCCCCCAGAGCCCCACGAAAAGAGCTGATTGACTGTATTACTAACAAACATTTAAGAGCATTACTTGTAGGGTAGGTTTTAAGAACAGACTCTAAGTTGACTTTCCGACAGAGACTGGACTCCCGTTAGGAGCAGGAGAAACTCAGCCCTTTCTTAAGAACACTGAGGGCTGGAAAAGGTTCAGATGCACTTGAACCTTGGAAAGAATTGTCTCCTGCCTTACTACACACTTCTTCTCTTATTTCTCTTTCATTCTATAGATCCAGTGCCAGTTCTGGTGATCTTATAATTTGGAATATGAATGTAAGGATGGGGGGGGGGTAAATTTTTACTTTCTCTTTTCTTGAAAAACTATACCCAAGTGAGCAATCTTCATGCTCTATCCCTCAGTAATACTTAGATGCTACTCCAAAGAACAGAAGGGCTGCCAAATTCAGCTGGGGGTTTTAACCCACCTCTACCTCAGTAACCCTCTCACTTGCCTGAAGAATTCATTATAATGGAATAAACACACTAGGAACTCCTTGGCCTTTTACATCTCTAATATTTATAAAGTGCCGAGTCTGCAGGAGGAGAAAGCAGGTGGGTTCCAGCAGTCAGTTGATTGGGTGTTGGTTATGTTACAACTATAGGTGCCCCCCCCATTAACCCCATCTACAGATTTCTATTGTTCCTCATCCATTCTGAAAGCTACCTAATTACGAATATTGAATGTTCTGGCTTTTAACACGAGACACTTTTAATTGGCCATCGGTTTGTGTTTAGCTCCTAGGTATCTCTACTGGGATTCAAATGGAATGGAGAGGTAGTCAGCAGGAAAAGAGGGGAAAGGGTAAAATGATCAAGGATAATTAAGTGGAAACAGGGAAAGTTAGGGTTAGGCCAGGGCTAGAGAAAAGAGGTGAACTCATGGGAACCTGGGCAGCTTTTGGCCTCACTGCCAGATTGTATTTGGTGCTGGACCCCCCAGCCCACCACCCCACCCCCCGAGAAGCACCTTTGAACTCTCTCCCTGGCTTGGTACCTATGTACACTTGATGACTTCTACCAGCCCCATCAGTGTCTTGACTCCTCCATGTTCCCCATACCAGAGCCAAACAGCAGGCGGGGGTGTGGGGCTCTCACTGCACAGACTTGGCAGGGAGAAAAAGACTGTTAAGTGGAGGCTAATTGGAAGCCGCCCCAAACTGTACTGTCAGAGCTATTTACAGTATCTTTCAAGCAGCAACTTACTGGGTCTTCTGCTCTGGGGGCAATGAGTGTGGGTAATCAGAGGACCGTGCTTAAGGGGTGGGTGATGTCTTGGAGGATCAGCTGCTTAGGACCGGGTCGTGGTACTCTGTGAAGCTCTTGACACATAGACTCCTCCTTGGTCTTCATCCTTGGTATGAATTCTCAGTGCTCCCTTTTATGGAAAGAACAGTTCACGTCTTGTATATGACACATCCTTTCCTAGTCTCCTGTAAGCCATGTCCTCCCTCTAGAGAGGCACTTAGATGCACATTCTCTATCCATGGAATTACCATCAGCTGAAGAACCACCAGAAGGTGATCCATGGATCTTCTAGTTGCTCCCAGTTTCAACAAAACAACCTTGCCCAGGACCCAAATTAGGGCATGGAAGTTTTCTCACCTAGAAAAGAATAATATTGATGGGATCTGGAATGCCTCTGTGAAAGCTCTGTAGCACTGGGGCTTTTCAGCCTGTTCTGTGTGCCAGTCCTTCCCTCCGACTCCATAAACATTATTTGTTTGTTTGTTTGAGATAGGGTTTCTCTGTGTAGCTTTGTGCCTTTCCTGAAACTCACTCTGTAGCCCAGGCTGGCTTTGAACTCACAGAGATCTGCCTGCCTCTGCCTCCCCAGTGCTGGGATTAAAGGCGTGCACTGCCACCTCCGCCGCTGCCAACAACCCTCCCCCCTCTCCAAACATTATTTTAAGCCTTCCTTGTGTGTCAGTTTTTAAGTTACAGGTCTCACCCCTCTTTTACTGAGACAGGTTCTTACTGTGTATACCTGACTGGACTAGAACTCACTGTGTAGACTAGCCTGGTCTCAAACTCACAAAGATTCATCATCCATCTCCTCTACTCCCTGAATGCTGGGATTAGAGGTATCTGTCACCACACCCAGCCAGATTGCTTTTAAAAACATTTAAAAACTTTCTTTTATTTATCATTTTGTGTGTGCACGTGAGTGTAGGTGCACACATGCCACTGTACATATGGTCTATGTGAAGATCAATGGATAACTTCTTGAAATGGGTTCTCTTCTTCCGCAGTGGGATCCAGGAGTCACACTTAGAAGGTCAGGCTGGCCTAACAAGTGCTTTTACCCACTGCCTGAGCTATTTCCCTGACCCAGCCTGAGAAGGTCACTTTGTCCCAATCCATGAGGTAGTGTAAGGTTGTCTTTTCTATCGGTAATTGCGTTCTGGATCATCTCCATCCATTCTACCATGGGCTGGTTGAGAGCAGTGCAGTGAGGGTGGACAAGGGGGAGAGAGAAGCAGGCTCATAACACTTACAGAAGCGCTGGTTGAACCACCACTGTAGCTCAGAGATGTAGGGGTGTCTCTACCTCTGCTTCTGCTCCTCAACAAGAAGAGAAGCTACCTTAAAAAAAAAATAATCTAAATAGAATACCGCTAACTGTTTTTACCGATGTTGAGTTTGTGATCATCATCACAGGGATGCGCCGTTAAAAGTTTACTTTTGGTTCACTTCTAAGTCAGAGTTTGTGAAATAAACATGGTGAAGACTGGCCAGATCTCACAGAAAACACAAACTGCTTTAGGAAAATAGCTGCATTCAGATCCTTCAAGAACACCCATTGTCAAGGTTCACACTGCACAGACCCAGGGCATTTGTTTAAAGTGGGTCTCAGAGATGCTGGTTTTTTTTTTTTTTTTTTTTTTTTTAGGTGTTGTTCTACTGAGTTCTGAGTTTCTCATGCTTCCAAATGCTAGGAAATTCTATCAATTTTTATGTAACCCTACCAACTAAGCCTTTTGTTTGTATGAGTTCATATGCTTGCATGCAGATATCATTTGTGGATGAATACACGTGTGTACTTAACTCTTCCTCCTGTTCCACCACCTTGCCTACTAGCATGAGCTAGGGTAATGTCTCTAACTACATCCCCATAGTCTAAAGATGGCTCTGGCACAGGGTGGGATATTGTATGTATGATTACTTTTGTAATCCCCCCTGAACACCTCAAGTCACAGTTTATTTACCATAGGACCACTCATTCACATATTAAATGGGCTGCACATTCGGGGGGAAAACTTCTGTTTAGGGGCCACCTAAGTTTACTAAGCCTGTTTTCTGTGACATTACTAGCTTTGATGTTTACATTTGCTTGAGTAGATTTTCCTTTCCCTGTGGATGGACTTGGGAGGCAAGACTGGCCTGGCCAGGTAGGAGAAGACATTATATTAGGAAGATCTGGCTTCAAAGAGTGGGTTGCTAAACAGTGGGCTTTTTGCTGGCCATTCCAGGAGAACCACACCCTTTTCTTTCCATGCTGCTCTGTGAGGCCATTGGGTCCTTCCAACTATCTGCATGAGATTCTCAGTCTTGGAGGCTAGCCTAGAGTAGCTTTATTGGGAAAACTGGTCAGATTTTAAACTCTCAAGTTCATAGTTGATCTTCTCATGTAGACTGAGCATCATTCCCCTGCTCATTTCTGGGGCTGTTCTTGTGTGCCCTCAGCCTGTGTAACTGCACACTTGGACCGAGGGCTTCCTTGTGCACAGTGTGTGATGAAGTCATCTCTCCTGACTCCTTCAAATCCCCTACCCATCACAAGTTCACAACTTGGCCAAACCAAATCCTTTATTCTCTTCCTGCCCTGTGAATCCTATCAGCCACAGCTCGAAACATTTCCATGAATTAGGTAATGCAGTCTTAGGTGATAATTTGAAACCACAGTCCTCAATCTACATTCCTGGTGGATACTCACATTCACCTGGCACTGTAAGTACATGCATATGTAAAGTTGCTGTCTTATTCTATTTCTTTAATGGCCTCCCTCTTCTCTTTGTACTTATATGCCCATGATCTCTGGAGGAGGTAAGTCCTGTCCCATTACATACATCATCATCATCAGTCTCACACACACACACACACACACACACACACACACACACACACACACACACGGGGGGGGGGGGCTCCTCTGAGACAATGTTAATGAAGGCCCTCTTGAGGACTAGAAGAAAGTTACCCCGAGTAGTTTTAATAGCATGCAGAATAGAATGAAGAGGAGGTAGGCCAGAATTGGAAGACCAGTGTTCATCCATGATTTAAGTCTCTGGAGAGATTTCTCTATATCATTTTCTTCTTGTCGACTTTCCTCTTGTTCTTCTGTTTGGGCAAGGTGAGAGCCTTCTAGGCTCCAGGTCCTTTAAAGGTAGGAAGAAGACTTAGGGTTCACCTTTATGCCAAGCACCCGGGTAGATTCCAGCATCATTGGCTTGCTGATGCCCCCTCGGAGTGGACTGCTTCGATTTTGTTCCTATTTCCGTGTTTACCCTTTACTCTCTGTACCTTTGTGGCATGGAGTCTTGGTGCCTCTGTGTTTCCCCACTTCTCCATGCCTCTTGGTTCCTGCTGAGCCTGCCTTGTGCTTTCATGACTACGTTAACAAACTCGAGTCGTGCCTACCGAGGACGCCTCATACGTTATGCTAATGATCAAGAGACATGTTAATGATATTTTAGAAGCCTAATTAGTGGAATATATAACTATATGCAATTTGGTAATGGACTGTGACAACAAGTTGTTAAAAGGGGACTTGACAAATCCAGTTGCATGTGGCCTCAGACAAACAGGAGCTCAGAATGGATGAAATCAGACAGTAAGGTGGAAGGAGGAGGAGTGGACTGGGGTTGTGGATGCCCGTGTGTCCATTTAGGCAGGGCTCAGTCTTTCTTATGGGTAACGTCTTTTTCTCATCATCTTCCCACTGTCCTAAAACTACAAGGCTGTCTGTATCCAAAGAATTATTTCCCAATGTTTCTTAAGCAATGCTTTCCTTCCCATTGATCATACTCATGCATCTTTGTTCGAAATGTTATTTTGATTACGTTATTCCCCACAATAGCCACACTTGCGATTTGCAATAGAAGATGTACATGCAGAAGATAGGTTCTTGTGCCAGAAGGAGAATTTATTGTGTTATAAACCAACAATCAAGACTGTGTGAACTGGGAACTAATCAGTATTGTGTCTATCAATGTTTTGATCTTGTTGGTGGGGATGAAACAAGGAGTGGTGTGCGTAAAATCAGTCAGCTGTTTGAATGTCTTTCTTTCAATGAATGTATTGGTTAGAGACAGATATTCCTCCACACTGAACTTTTCCTGGGTTGTGGATCCGGGTTGAGGGGACAGGGCGAGAACCATGAAGTTGCTGCAAGGATTTTGGAAACCTACGCATACACCAAACATAGTAATAGTGCCATGCATGTGCATGCACACACATGCAAACATACAGATAAATACACCTCCTTAAATTATTTGAATGCGTGAAATGCTGTTGTGGTTAATGAAAAAAAAAAAACACCTTCACATTTAAAAGACAATCTTTTCCTTTTTCATCCCCTTCTGTTTTCACATGTATCTTTCTTCCCTCAGTGGGAGCTAAAATCACAATGGTTCTTTTTTTTTTTGTAGTGGTCCTTGTAACTTTTTGATAGCGTGAAGGAGACTCCACAGTCACAAAGACAGGGGACCTCTACCTAACCTGTTGCCATCAAAGCTGCCTATAAAAATGTGATTTAAATTCTAGATAGTGTCTTTTGGAGAGTTTTCATAGTGTTATTTGTTGATTACTTCACTGACTTTTTTTTTTTTTAATAAAAATAAACTTCGAGATATATTTCCATAGAGTAGGAAGCCCACCTCCAGAATCCAGCAGTGTTCATGGAAAGGATGCTGCTACCCCCAGACCTGTCATGAAGAAACCTGGACTCTTCAGTGCCTGGATGGTGCTTGTTTGGGGGCTCCAATTCCAGTAACCAGCTTGCTTTTACCTTTTGTTCCTATGGTTAAAATGACCTAGAGAGGTAGGCTCACAGCATCCCTGTTGAACACCCAGCAAAGATTTCAGAAGCATGTACTCAGTTAGAAAATGTCTCAGAAGCATGCGCTCAGAAAAGTTTTCAGCTCCTTGATGGATAAAGACAGTTACAGACACAAAGAGAGTGTTTTATATTCTTGAAATGTATTTTATCAGGTTATTGGCAGCAGGGCATATCCGTCATGTCTCCCTGGCTATTCTTCCCAGCAGTGTGCCCCAACCCATCAGAGAAGAACTCTGTTTTGGTTTAAACGTTTATTGAGCACTCACCCCGTGTCTGGCCCAGTTCTGGACAACCTTCCCCAGCTAACTGTTGGCTTCATGTTTCCTGACGTGATTCCTTCTAGTGCAGTCCTTGGATATGGGTCTGGGGCAGAGGTAGTTCTCACAGTTGGGACAGCTCTTCTCTCTTTGCCTTGCTGTGTTACCTTAAAAGACTTGTTTTTAAAATAAAGAACAACTGTCTGTCATTCCACTTATTAAATTATGCCCTCCTGACATTTGAGACCTTTAGTTGTTTTTATTTAGACATGGCCGCCAGCCATGTCCATGCTAGCTGCTTGAATGCTGAGGAAATCCATCTTCTAAAGGGCAGCCACAGGTGTCTCTTTTAGAATGTTCCAGAAAGCTCTTTTTGAATGCAGCAGATTAAAAAAAAAAATTGTCACATAGTTTTGTTCCGTGGTGTTTTGCTTGTGTTCTGTCATCCCTCAACTCCCTGATGGGCACTTTCTACACTCGTTTTTCTTTGTTTTTTGCTTTTTGTTTTCATTTTTAAGACCGAGATTCAGGAGCTTTGAAACGTCCCTCCATGTAGCCTTTAATTTTTTTTAAGTTGTTTTTTAAAATGTGTACAGTTGTTTTGCTTGCATATACATGTGGGTTGCCCACAGAGGCCAGAAGAGGGTGTCAGATCCTCTGGATCTGGAGTTATAGTTGTGAGCTACTACTGGTTTGGTGCTGGGAATTAAACCTAGTTCCTCTGGAAGAGCTGCCCTTTGCACCCTATGACTTCAGCGTCCTCAGACTTCAGATGAGCATCGGAATCCATTCCCCTCTTGTCTCTTTCCCTGGTGGTTGTATTGATAAAGCACTCAAGACAGATCCCACCTGGACTCTCTGGTTATGTCTACTCCCATGTTTCTAAATAAAAATGAGAATCTGTTTTGAGGAGGGAGATGGAAAGGGGGAAAGTTTATAAGTGAGCCGTAGAAAAAGCACATTCATTATCAATGTCTTCCTCACCGACTTGTTTGAAGCCAGGAAAATTAGCAGTCACTTTGAAGCTCGGCAGACCTTTCATCTTTGTGTGTGTGTGTGTGTGTGTGTGTGTGTGCTAATATTAAGTTGAGATTCTTTTTCTTGCCACTTATTTGGTTTTTCTGCTAATAATGAAATTATAATGAGATCCCTGATGGAATTTTTTTTTTTAAACTACCTCACATGAATATCCCCTTCCCCCTCCCCTTCCTTCAGCCTCTCTCCAAATCTACTCTGCATAATAGCGCTTTGTCTGTGCATCTGAGACCTAACGGAGGGAGGCCAGGAGCTCAGAATGCACCCCTCATCATTGTTTTAAGGAACAGGATACAACATTCTGTTAGGAAGAAAGTCTTGTCTTTCCTGCTCACTTCCCAGGCCATTGTCCCCAGAGGCCTGTTGTCTCTCATCCCTGCCACCCCAGATTGGGGTAGGGGGGACAAAGCTAAGTACTTGATGCTTTTGGAGGGTGGATGATGGCTTTATTTCAAATGTATCACCCCCCCCCCCTACCCCACAGGCTTTAAAGTATAGATGGGTATACCATCAGCTGGTATAGATGAGAGCCTATTGTTTGGTAGAAACGTGTGTGTGTGTGTGTGTGTGTGTGTGTGTGTGTGTGTGTGTGTACACACATGTGCAAGTGGGGTGTATGTGTGTGTGTTGCGGGGGGGGGGGGAGTCGATTCATGTAGCCAAACTTGCTGGGTAGTCAAAGATAACCTTGAACTTCTGGTCCTCCTCCCTCCCAAGTGCTGGGATTATAGGTGTGCACAACCACACCCAGCTAATGCAGTACTAGGGCATCCAGGCTGGAGCTGTGAGAATGCTAGCCAAGCACTCTCCCAACTGACCCACATCCCTAGTTCCTGGAACAAAACCATGTTGGTAGCATGTTTCCCTCCCTCTTACCTGGGACTCTCTGTGTCATGGTCCCTTCTTTCCCAGTGCAAGCTTTGAATAGTACCAGTGGTCAAAGAGGGCCTATCACCCAGGCCTGAGCTTTCTTTATGCAGGTCTGGGTCTCCTCACATAACCAAGTCTGTGGAGGAGCTCTTTGAAGGCTGATCATCATAGAGGGTGCTCAAGGCAGATGTATACTCTCATTTCAAAAATTCTTACCAAGTTCTCCGGTCTACACCGTAAGCCTGGACTAGACTCTGATTTAGCAAATTCTTTCATAATCCAACCTAAATCTCTTCCCCTTTAGTGTTTTGTGTTAAGCCAAAGACAGCCTCCCACAGTTTGCCCTTCTTAATACTACAAGCACGGGCATAGAGGCCGGGCAAGCTGGTGTGTGCCCCGCCAAGGAATCTGCCTTGCTCAGCTTTTCTGATCGATGCTAGTGACCAATATCAGAGCCCAATTCCCCACCAAGTCTGGGGTTTCCTCCTCTCCTCCTTTCTTCTTACCATTAAACAGGTGTAATAAAGCTGGAGAATCTTTACAGTTGGTGATTTTATATCATAGATCAAAGATCAAAGCAGAGGAATACACAGGAACCATAAAATTAACTGCTTTTTCAATTTTACAATGCTTTCAGTGATAGAGAATCTTATAAATTTAATATTAATTAAACACTTAGCTTTTAACCTCCTCCTGCATCTACTTTTGGCTGGTGGCTGGAAAAAATTAATTGGGCATCTTAAATCTTGCATTACTAACGCCTTGACAGGAGGGGTTCCAAAGCACTTAGAACTGCAGCGGAACGCGTTCAGCGTATGTGTCCTTCCACTCACCTAATTGAAAGTGCCTTTTTTTTCCCTTCAGGAAAAATGAACCATTTGCTAATTTTTTTAAAGGAAGTATAACTTACAGTCCCTTTTCATAGCCTGAGCCTTAACTCAGTCCCTTGGCACATTTAACACTTCACAAATGAAAGCCGTTGAACTTCGATTATTATAAGCGCCCTATTGATTTCTGACTGTGCTGGTACTGGCATGTGGCTGGCAGTTGCTTGGCCTGACCATTGTGTCACCTGAAAGAAACGCTTGTGTGCTCCAGTCAGTGGGGGTTGCCTATGTAAGTGTGGTAGGAATTGGGATTCATCTTGACCTTGAAGAGTCAGAGGTGGTGACAATCAAGAGTGGACCCTGGACATTATGTGGAATGAAGGTCAGCAGGGAAAGGAAGTCACATGTCTCTTAAAGAAAGTTTCAAGAGATAGGAAACCAGGGCTAGGAAGATGCTTCAGTTGGTCAAGTGATTGCCATATAAGCATTGGAACCTAAGTTTGGTTTCCCAGGGTCCATGTAAAAGTCAGATGAGGCAGTGTGCCTCTGTAACCCAAGGACTGAGGGATCAAGGCAGGGACAGGAGGCTACCTAGGCTTGCTGGGTATCCAGTCCAGCCAGTCAGTGAGCTCTAGGTTCAGTGATAGGCCCTGTCTCAAAAATTATGGTGGAGAGCAATTGAAGAGGACACCTGACATTAACCTTTGGCCTCCAAATACATATGCACACATATGCACACACACACACACACACACACACACACACACACACACACACACACACACACACGAGGTAGGGTGTTAGTGTGATGGGGAAGCTAGGCCATTCACATTTTCTGAACTCTGAAAGGGATTACCATGACCTTTTGTAGGGGGACAAGGCATCTCTCTAGTGGCCAGACAGACAGGTGTCCATGCTCATGCTTTAGAATTGGCTAAACAGAAGCAATAATACGAATACATTTCATCTTGCCAACCTTCCAACCTCCCTGATAAGCTTGGGGCATCTCACCGTGCAATCTCATTTTTCCCCTTCCACTTCATTCTGAAGTATTTAGGGAAGTCTAGGAGCAGGCCTCTGAATGTACCCAAGCTGGTTCCCTGCTGGGACCACAAATTGGGAAATTAACAACCGGGAACCACAGTAAAGAGAGCGTGGACCCCTGCATGACACCTTTCTGCACCTGTTTTGATTCAGGTGACTCAGGAAATCACTGATTGCTTAGGGGTGAGGTGTGGGGGACATACTCCTAGTCCTGTGCTATGAGTTACCTGATTTATGAATAACTACACTTGGGTAAATTTGGAGGGGGAAACTAAAGAAGTCACTTTCTTTTCCAAAGTATTCCTTTTTTTGTTTCTGTTTTTTTTTTTTTTTTTTTATTTTTTGAGACAGGGATTCTCTGTGTAACAGGTGCTGGTTGTCCTGGAACTCACTTCATAGACCAGGCTGGCCTCGAAGTCAGGGATCCACCTGCATCTGCCCCCCCCCCCCCCCCACCAAGTGCTGGGATTAAAGGTGTGGGCCACCACTGCCCTTCCAAAGTATTCTTAAAGTTCTATCCTAAAATCGCTTATTACAGGTGTCTTTTACATCACACCCATATTCTAGTGTTATCTTCTAAGCTGTCTGTAAACCAGCGTACAAACAATATCCCAGAGCACTGTTTTTGGGGTAGGGTGAAGGACAGAAAAACCTGCAGATTTGTGGTCCTCTGATTCTGTTCTGGGCTCCAGTCCTCTCTGTGTGGGCCTCTGACAGTCACCTTGATAGTCCCTAATGGCAGCAGGGGACATTTAATCCAGCTGTGAAATAATAAATGAGCTGTGGAATCCCCGCTAGAACCTGGAATCCTGGCTCTCTGCACCTGGCCGGTCTGTACTCCCTGGGAAACCTCAGCGTTCCCTCTCATTACAGCTGAGCTTTCTGAACCTTTTAAGAACTGAATTGATGGGATGTGGAATTTGATAGCCGATAAATTGAAGATATTGGTGAATTTAACGACTCTATTAGAAGAGAGCATTGCCAAGATCAGTCCCAGTATTTGCTTGTGTGTGTGAGTGTATCTGCGGAAGTCCTTTATGTATGTATCTTGCCGTTTCCCTATCTATCTGGATATATATGATATGTGGGGTGCTATAAAATTTTTAGTGCCTGAGTTTGGGTTGACCGCCTTATTACTCACGAGTGAGCTATACAGGTCTTCCTTAACAAGTGGCAATAAAGGCTTTACAACACCCCCTTGCACTGTCACATTTTTGTTTAGACCACATATTGTCTTTTTCTTTTTAAGTCTCCCTTTGCTCATGTCCCTCTCAAGTACCTTTGTTGCCATGGCAACAGTTCCATCCTTTCTTAGGGTGGAGCGGAATGACATCCTCACTCAAGATCCTCTAAGTCAGTGCCTGTTTGGGCTGACCGCAAATACTCAGACAGGGTCAGGGCTGCGGCCCCCACTTTGGTCACCTGTGGTATTTCTCCCTCTCGTTGATGCCCGGCGTTCTGTGTATCAGACTTCTGTGGCTGTCCCCACATTAATCATTCTCTCTGTCTCTGTGACCCAGTCCTCCAAAGAGTGGGAAGAAGCTGGTACCCATGTTCTAGATAGTAGGGAAAAAAAATACGTTCGTGTTAATTATCTTGAGTTCAGGTGTGTACAGGGGGGTGTGAGGGGTGAGGACATAGCCCATGCTGTGGCCATGGGGATGAGGAGGGAAGTAATTGTTCTGTGCATCAAGGCTTGGCTTGATTTCTCTGTTAGGCAGGTTCAAAGTTTTCCAAGGGAATGTTTAGGCTCCATCCCTGTATCCCTAGGTTTGCTCCCATGGATGCAGTGTTAGTTTGCAAGAGAGTCCTGAATTTGCTCTAGTCCATTAATTACATCTATAGGGAAACTGAGGCCCAAAGATCATGTGGCTTGCTGAGACCAGGTGTTATTTTGTCCTGCAAATCAAAAACCCACATCTCCCTGCCTCTGCTTAGACTTCGGCCGCACCGTAAAGTTGTTTCCTTAGAAGAGAAATTACTGTCAAGCTAATTTCTTCGTGTGCCTCCTCTGCGTTTCTGTAACACATAGATGGAGACTTCATGAAGGGACTGTTAGGCAAATGTTGACAGGTGGTGAGGCTGTACCTCCTAAATTTCCAGCTCTTTTCCAGCAAGAGGTCTGGAGGCTCTTGCCAACTCCTTGGTAAAAAGGAAGTGGACCTGGGAATCTGTTATCTCAGCCAGTTTGATGGGATGCTTATATGTAAGAGTGCACATACTTAGCTATTTTCTGTGGCCAATATTTTGACTGCTTCTTTTTTATGAAAGACAATATGAATGAATGGTCAAGACCCACAGGTAAATACAAGAAATATTACCAATCCATGCACCTTTTCAGAAGGGTGACTAAAAACAATGCCAAAACAATATAATTTTTTTGTTTTATGATTTGTAAAAGTTATTGAAAATGCTAGTGCTTGTGACCAATGGCTGCATGGCTGACATTTAGTGAATTAGATATGAGAGTACTCTGGGACAGACAGAGACAGAAAGAGTGGATGCCTTATTCTTGGGTGGCATGAAAGAGACTCCTGAACATGTTTTGTTTTCTAAGTTCCTAAATCTGAGTGGGAGATTTTCTGTGGATGAGTAATATGACATTCGAGGAGATGTACAAGTTCTACTTAGGACCACACTTCATCTTTTCCACTCTGCAGCTCTAGTGTGGTGTTCCTCAATCTGCTGGTTTCTATATGGGCTGCCTGCAGCCATACGCAATTTGCCATTCATATTATCAACCTAGAAAATGGAAACTGTGTATTCAGTGTCTCTTTTAAGTTACCCAAATACAAAGAAAAGAGAAAGCTACTACCCACCGGGTTCCTATCAAGGAGGTGAAATGAAATAATATATGCAAAGGACATAGAATGACCCTGACATGGGTTGTTATTCCCACTTGACCAATGGGGAAACTAAACCTTAGAGATATTAAATGAATTGCCCAATCTCCTGTGACTAGTAAATGACATTCAGGCGTCTCTGATTTCATAGTCCATATTCTTTCCTGTGAGTCACATTGCCCCACTAGGTACTGGGCAATTATTCTTGTGCAAGCTTTGGATCTTTGCTTTGATAATGGGCTTAATCATCCTTCTACGACTCATATTAAAATGAGAGTGACGTGTATTTGACATCATCGCAGGGAAGTCGCAGTTGGCAAGACTCTAAAGCCACCTTTATCAGCTCCAGCAGCTTTTCCTAGTAGTTCCGTGTCCCTGACAGAGTAGATTATGAAATAGCAGCACCTGGGCTGGAGCAGGGTTCTGAGGACCTGGGAGAAGTTGTAGCTGTGGGTTAGGAGGGTGAGAGAAGAGGAAGGAGTCGACTATCCTTACTGATACACCAAGTGGGTGGTTATGGATCCTGCAGATTGATGTTTGTGCGCTCTCTCTCTCTCTCTCTCTCTCTCTCTCTCTCTCTCCCTCTCTCTCTCTCTCTGATTGTGAATAAGTGTGTGTATTTACATGGGTACACATTTGTCCTTGTGTGTAGAAGTCAGAGGAAAGCATTATGGTTATTCAGCAGTAGTTTTCCATCTTGTTTTTATGATACCAGACCAGTCTTTTACTGGCCTGGGGTTCACCAAGTCTGGCTGTTCATCAAGCCTCAGGGGTCCATCTGTTTTTGCCTCCCCATCTCTGGGATTATAAGCATGTGTCATCATGCCCAGCCACTTATTTATTTATTTATTTATTTGGTTTTTATTTATTTATTTATTTGTTTGTTTGTTTATTTACATGCATATGTTTTGTGTTTGGAACTCAGATTCTGAGTCATGCCAAGCAAGTGATTCACTTAGCCCGATGAGTACAACTCTCCTTTCCTCCCCTCCCCTCCCCTTCCCTCTCTTTCCCTTTCTTCTCCTCCCCTCCCCTCTATTTTTCCTTCCTTTTAAAATACCCTTTAAAAGCTGCAATCTGGCTAGGGTGCTAAAAGAAAGTTCAAATTAAAATAAAATAATATCATAAGTGTAGGTAGAAGAACAAATGATTTTTTTCTTCAGTATTCAAAATGTTTTTGGAACAAGCAATGGTGTTTGGACAAAAACACCAGGGAGACACCAGAAAATAAAACTCTCTGATTCCACTGATGAAATGCATGGAGGCTCCAGAAAGGGCAAAAAAATTTAAGTAAGAGAAGAAAGTAAAAGTTGTCACTCTGCCTTGACCCTGTAAACAGAGATAAATCACCCACCACAAAGAGTGACAAGCCCACTTACTTAATTCATTATTTATTTTAGTTATTGGAGAAGCTCATTGCTGCTTAGCCTCAGGGCATATTTACAAGTGTGATAGGAAAAAGACAGCCCCTGCCATTACTGTTTACAGTCTACAATGGATAATATATAAACAAGACATATTGTTTTTGTAGAAAGACACTTGCATCCAGATAGACTTTAAACAAACAGGAATAGAAGAAGACCGACTTGAAATCAGTAACTTAATAAAGCTTTTATAGCAAACCAAGGAATGAAATACAAATGAAGGAATTGGAAATGTATTTGGTCCACATTTGATCATTTTCGTGTGTTTGAAAAAAAAAAAATAAGATACCCTCTAAAGGACAGTCTGGTGCAGCAGTCTGGACCAGGCCAGCCACGCTATGACTTGCTTGTACTATGAGCCAAGCTTGGGTGACACTCAATAACACCCCTCACCTTCATGGGCCATCAGCCCTCGAGAGAGGCAAATTAGAGCAGTGGCATGGCCACAAATCACAGGCTGTTGTTAGATTCAGTCTGACCCTTAGCATCATTTTATCTGAGTCCTCTCCGGTTTAATGCGATTCCCTTCACACCATCCGGTCATCTCTGGACAAATACAGATACTGTTATTGTTATCACCATGATGACTAGGCCTGACCTATGACCGTTCTGCCCTGAAACTGTAGGACCTTGCCATGGCTGAAGTATTCATTTTCCTCTCAGCACCTACCTGCCATGACCGGACTAGGGTAGATGTCGTCAAGAAGAGGCGCGTCACTCAGCGCGGCTCCTGTTCCTTATGCATCCCACCTCTGGTGATACCGCCCATTTTCCTCAAGGGGAAAAAAACCATTTCTTGTGATTCCAGTGGTGGAATTTGGGCAAGCCAAGCTCTGAGTTAAGACAAGTGAGAGCGGGAGCAGCAGCCCTCTAGCTCCCTACACGGCCTTTCTCCTCCTGGGTAGGGGAGCAGACGGAAAGCCATCTTCACTGACCTTTCCTATAGAGATTTTCATAATCTATGAAGAAATGTCCTATTAATGTAGAACGTGCACTCTGTCCACCATGGATTTGACACTGTTTGCATATTCTATTGTTTTCCTTCTTTCAATCTATTACTTTACCCCCCCACCCTCCCACCCTACCCTACCCCCACAAAATCAAACCCAAGACTAAGAGTCTTTATCAAATGACAGACAAGGGATCTGTGGCATGGACACTTGGAACATGGCTTGTTGTCCAGAGGGTGTTAGACTCATAAACTCATTAGTGCTGACCCCAAGCTTGGTGGTAGTGGGAAGAGGGAAATTGAAGACACCAAAAGATGTAATTAGGATGATTCTGGAAATCATCTGGGGAGTCATTTAAAGCATCTTGCTTGGCCTACTTGTGTGGGGATTAGAAAGTGGGAGAGACTTTTAAATTCCTCCAATCTGCTAGGGTCAAATAGTTACCCAGTGATGTATTGTGACTCAGAAGTAGTATCTCTAGTGCACAGGGTACATTTGCAGTGTAGGAGATTGTTATCAACCAAACGTCACTTTCTCTTTCTTCAGGACCCTCTGGCCTTTGCCTCTGATACTCTGAATAGCTCCATCATTTCCTATCCCCGTTTTCATCCCTCCTTCTTCTTCAAGGGTCTTGTCATGGGCTGTTTCTTGGGGCTGGTAGAGTGTGAAGTGCAGTATCATCCCACCAGCGCAACTCCCTTCAGTTGTCACACAGCCCAAGGAGCACGGACTCTGGAAGAGTCTGCCAGGATTTGAATCCCAAGTCTTTTTTTTTTTTTTTTAATGAGGAGTGATTTGGGCATGATATTGCTTTACTTTCCAAACCCACACAAAACAATGTTGGAATCTTCTGTGTGGTACCCACTCATGGCAAAGCAGGTCAGACAGTGTCTGGCCCTATCCTTTCCCTTAGGCTATGCATCATTTTATGGAAACACATAGAAAGCAATTAGGATAGTACCATACGCTTGTGCAGCTTCGTAGTGGATTTGTTTACTATTCATTTCCTTTACTCATAGCAGTGACCTGGAAGTGCCTAGAAGGCGATGCCGCTACATTTCTCATTCCACCGAGGATGGGGCCTTCTTGGGACTGTTCTGGGTTACCGTTCCCCATTTCTGCTCTACCCTGGATCTTAGGTGGATTGTTTTTTCCCCTTGAGAACTAGTTTCCCATCATGTCAACACACCATGGGTGACAGCTATGCAGTGTGCACAGAGTAAATGGTTGCTTTTCTCCTTTGAGGGCAGATCCCATGGCACTCACTGGGTATCCCTGCTCTTGGGTTCCTGACCTTTCCTGGAGATCTGGCCAAAGACTCCTTGGGGCTTGGTGATTTCAGTGAGCCTGTGCCAATGGCTTTCTCTAGAACCCTGCCCAGTCCCATGCCAGCTCAAGCTGCCCAAGACAAGAGAATGGCTACAGTAATAAAATTCATGGGGAAGCTATGGAAAGTCAAATCCACATTTCACTAAGTGCTTTTGAAGGCTCTACAAAGAGAATGTATCTGACTTTGGTGGATGATTAGAAGTATCTGGACCAGCCTTGTAGGGCAGTGCTTAAAGTCTATTGGCTCTCTCTTCTCTCCCACAACTCTGGTTGAGTTCCATTTAATGGAATATGAATTGCCCAAATCCATTGACTTATTCATGGGCTGACTGGAAGCTCCAAAGCAAAGAATCTTCAGTTCTGTCTCTATACCAACATTGTCCCATGGTGCAACCGCAGCTCACTGTCTGTTTACTAACACCATTGCATGGTGTAAAGGTTGTTGTTGTTTGTTTGGTTGGTTGGTTAGTTGGGTTTTTGTTTGTTTGTTTGTTTGTTTGTTTGTTGTTTTGGAGGCCAGGTTTCACTGTGTAGCTTTTGCTGTCTCAAACTCACAGAGATAAGCCTGCCTCTACCTCCTGAGTGCTGGGATTAAAGGTATGAGCTACCACTGAACAAAGTTTTTTTTTTTTTTTTTTTTTTGTCTAACACACCTGTGAGAGGGTAGTTATCCTTTCTTCTAATTCTGACTCTGTCCAGGAGTTCTGTTCAGAGATTGGTTGGTAACTCTCATTTATTTCCTAGCCTGTCAGGACTTGAAAACACCCAAGCTTGGGGCTGGGAGATGCTGCTGGCAGTATCTTGCTAGGTGCCCTGTAGTATGAAGCATAAGCATGGGCTTCCTCTTGGATCTGCCCGCTGGCGCCACTGCCCACTGGCAGCATTCTAAGTGGCTAGAGGCCTGGCTGTGGGTCTGTGGAGACGGCAGCATCGTGGGCTGGCGCAAACTCACAGGCTGTGTGTACTCACTCCTCCTTCCTTCCCCTTCTCCGAGGCAAGAGGAGCAGCAGCTTAGAGAAGGGTGAAGTGTGTATGGGGGAAGGAGGGGGGCTTATTGTGGCGGTGGGGGTGGGGAAAAAAGGAGGAACAACTGTAAAAAATGTTAATTTATTAATCACTGAATATATAGCAGTTCATCTGCAATGCTGTTGCCATGCCAACACCCTGGGAGTTTACTTTCTTAATCCAAGAGAGGAGCTCTCAGTCCCCTGCTCCCCTGCTGTGCCATTTGAATTCGCTGCTGCTGCCGCTGCCACCGTGGTATCTGTTTTAGAAAATGGGGGGTGGGGGTGGGGGGGGGGGGGGGGGGGGGGGGGAGGGGGGGATTAGGCTCAACCACCAAAGCAGTCAGATGCAAAGCAGTGAGAGGCCTTTCTCAGCGCGACTTAGTAAAAATGACACAAATTAATATACTCTACTTAAACCAGACCAAGATTAATGGTTCTCTTTCAGTGCAGCTTAGCCCAACTGTCACTCGACAGGCGTTTGTCGGACAAAATCAACACTAATCAACATTTATTCGTCTCTTGCCCTTGGGTCTGAGGAGCGCGAGCGGGCTGCGCCATTCTCCGGTTCGTCTCGCCACGCTTTTCACCCTCCATCCAGCTCCGCCATATATCACCCTTCCTCCGGGTGCCTCTGCTTGTCCCGATCCACAGACTCAGCCATCAGGGTACATTAGAGGCATGATAGATTTTCTGTTTTAATTTACATCTATTCTATTACAACATAACAGAATTTTGATTCAGTAGAGACCCATGTCTCCTATAGCCAGACTCCTTGGGAGGCTTCTGCATTAACTTATTAAGGCTTGTTAGGGTGCAGCATCAAATAGAGAGTCAGGCTCTCTCTCTCCTCTCTCTCTCTCTCTCTCTCTCTCTCTCTCTCTCTCTCTCTCTCTCTCTCTGGCATGCTCAGTAAAGATGTCTTGGTGCACCTTATTCACAAACACAGCTCATTTTCTCTATACTTGGCTTCCTGTGCAGATCACATGAGGCTGGCTGACTTCCTCCCTTACTTTCTGATTGGACTTTGATCAGCCAACAATGGGAGCCGGGAGGGAGCTCCCCCTTCCTGCCTGGCCTAGGGAAATGGCCTCCACAAACCAGCAGCCCCCTCCTCCCCCACTTTAGCTCTGGTCCCCAGCATCTTCTTTTTCTCCTTCTTTTCTCTTTTGATCTCAGTGTACAGTTAGCTTTTATTTATGTTGAAACACATGTCTATGTGTGTGTGGCGGGGGTGCGGGGGGAGCTCGGAGCAGTGCAGAGAAGAGGGAGAAAGGGAAGTAGCTTGGTCAGTCACAGAGGATCCTGTTGGAAGCATGACCAAGGGGTGTGCCTGAACAAGGCTGTTTGCTTTCTCCAGCGACTTCCTAAGTGCTTGTTCGAGCTTAGAGCAAGGTGTGTGTGCCTAGCTTGTTTGCAGCCTGTGGGATCTGGGTGTTGGTGGCTCCCCTGTCGAGTGCCTGTCTTGCTTCTGAAGTTGTATTTTTTAAAGTGCATTTTTAATAATGTGTATTTTCATTGCAGATTTGTGTGGCAGTGGCTTTGATTTTTATCCTCCCCTTTTGTCCATTTCTCTAGCATTGTAGCTCCGGCACCCATTTTATTTCTTAACATAGTATTCTTCTATGTATTTGGTAGACTTGCTGGCTTTCGATTGTCAACCAAGGCCCATTATGCTTTAGCTGTCTGGTCACTTGTGGAGAAGGACAGAAATTCTCCTATCTACTCATACCCTTTAACCTTGGATTCTACATGGATGCACTCAAAATGATGTGTACCTTCTTTCTCAGATTGCCCACTGTACTACATCCTCTGAGCTCTTAATTCCTCCCACTAAGCTGTTGCTTCTAAAGAGTAGTGAGGTTATCTTGTGGCCAAAAGGCAGAGAACCCTGGGGCTGAGTTGGGGATGTGTGGTGTGCATGTTTGTATATGGCTGCTGAAGTGTAGGATATGTTAGGAGGACAGCTTAGGCCTTCCATTTTGGTTTCTTATTACATAGCAATAAAGTAAATGACGCCTGGTATAACTCTGCACTTAGAGAGCTGTAGCTCAATTTAAGAAACAAAACCCTACCTCCAGGAGCTGCTGAGTATCTTGAGCTTGGGAAACTGACCTCGTTAATTTTAATGAGGGGAAAAATTCTCCAGCTGGGGCTGAGGAGAAAACGAAATACCAATGAGGTTATCATGTTGGGTGATCTCCCTTCAGTGTGTAATCAGAATGGTGCTTAGAGAAGTTTCCAGAGTTTAGAAGAGAACGCATGTACCCCCCACAGAAGGCTGCTTTCCCCAGGAGGCAACGCCAGGCTCTATATGGTCCTTCTTTGTGGAGTCAGAGAAGCTACCATTGGAAAGTTGAGTGCAAATAAAACTGAAGTGAAACATGGATCAGTATGCTGCTTTTGTGGGTCCTGGCAGGAAGGATATGGAGCTGATAGCTGAGGCAGTCGGTTAGAAGCAAAGGGCTCCTGAGTTCAAGTGCTCACAGATGCCCCGCGGGACCCGGGCATCTGTCTCTTTATCACCCGAGACAGAAGGTGAGTCGAGGGAGTCCCATTATTCAGTAGGGCAGCTATTCAGTCTGAACAGCAAAGTTGATGGCTTTGACCCTGCTCTCGAGGAGCTGACAGATTGTGACCAAGGAGGTTCAAGATGACTAGACTTCAGTTTTGCCCTCACGAATGAGAAGCATGCTAAACTCCAGTGACGTTGTGTTGGGGACAAGAGAAAGAAACATCACCCATCAAGGTAGTTGGCTGACTCTTTACTTTATCCTTGTCTGCCACATGGCTGACTCTTGGGAGATTGCTTTTCAGGAGCCTGGGGCATGTCGATCAGTTTTTCTATCCCCCAAACTTCAGGCTTGCTGATCCAGGCACTTTCCCCATCTCTTTGGCATGTCCCTGAACTCAGTAGATTTGTGCTATTCTAAGGTACAAGGTCTCCACTTTCTGATTAAATGGGGACATCTCCATCTAGGGACCATCTAAACATCAGTGGATTATTGATGAGGGGGTGTTTGTCCATGAATGTGCATAAGTTCCCTTGAAATTCAGCTCCTTCCTTTGAAAGCTATAAGATAGCAGTTAAGGGCACTTGGCTGTGTTTGTATGGGATGGGAATGCTGGTTGCCAAGCAGCAGGGAATGGACATAATCATGCTGCCTAGCAACAGCAGCAGCGTGGTCACTTGCACAGATTTCTGTGCCTCTTCCTGTTTGATCTGTAGGAAAATGCAGATGGCTTCTGTGGGTCGCTCTCTGCCCTAGCCACTGTGAGATGCAGGAAAAACACAGTAGACCAGGGAGGGCAAATAGTCCAGATCATGTTTTCATGTGATGAGTTGCCAAACCACCCAAGGCTGAGCGCTGAGTTTTGCACGGCATCCCTTCCCCAGTTTCCCCTTTAAATTAGTGTGCGCTTGTAGATTGACTTCTGAGCCTTAAGATGAATCTTAGAAGTGTGCCAGAGTCCTGTGTCCTGTGGGTGTTATTTTCATTGAGCCTGGGACTGAATTCTATAAGTGTAAATGTGAATCAGCCAGTGGCGCGTGCGCACACACACACACACACACACACACACACACACACACACACACACACACATTCTCTCTCTCTCTCTGCAAAAAACAAAACAAAAAACAAACAAACAAAAAAAAACCCAGTAGAGTATGATAGGAACAATCACCAGGAAGAGATCAAGGCCAGTCATCCCTGCTGGTCTGCCCCTTATCCTAGCTCTAACTATCATCCCTCTGTGAGGCTGCCTGTTCACTGCAGTCTGAAGAACCTTGGCCTGGAGAGGCTTCCTGGGTCAGAGTGTTGGATTTTCCAAGTGTGGGTGTTTATATTTATGGAGAATTGGAAATGCTTGGAACAGAAGGCTGAAGAGAGATGGTGTTTGGCAATGAATGAAAGGGGCTAAGCATCTCTCCTTCTACCTTCCTCTCTTCAGAGGGTGAGGCATGGCCAAAGTACAGGCTTGACATTGGAAGGCAGTCTAGCATGTGGCTTTTCCCCAGTGCTCTTGACTAAGATAGGTGGCAACATCGGCCACACAGAGTGGGTTCAAAGTCATGGGACCATTAGCATATGTGGCTACAATTCCTGTGAAGTGGTGGTTTCTGTTGGCCCTCTTCTAGTGTTATAGAGCAGAGCTCAGAGGAGAGGTGAGTGCTGCAGCCACCCTGGTATTACATATTTACCTTCCTGGATTTCTCCTTCCTTCTTATCCTTCTGAACAAAGAGCTGTCTTTGATATGGACTTGATTCACTGGGTATCAGGGAAACATTTGCTTGTTTTTAGTTGTTTCTTTGGTGTGTGTCTGTGTACATACATGTTCATCTATGCGTTTCTATGTGTATGGGTGCACGTGAGAGCAAGTGCACAAACATGTATATAGGTGCACATTAGTGCAAGCGCACAAACAGGCCAGCGGTGGACGTTGGGTGACTGACTTCTTTAGCTAACTCTTTTGAGTTGTGGTCACTCACTGAACCTGGAGCGCACCAGTTCAGCTAGTCTGGTTGGCCAGTGAACTCCAGGTATCCATCTCTCTCTGCCTTCCAAGGGCTTACATGTGTGCCCTGCCATACCTACCATTTATATGCATGCATGGTATGTGAACTCAAGTTCTCAAGCTTATATGGGGCAAGTACTTTATTGACTGAGTTATCTCTCCAGCCCTTCAATGGTTTCTTAGCTTTTTTTCCCCCTAAGAGTCCATTAGATTGGGACCCCTCTTACTTCTCAGGTGAAGAAACAGTAGTCATACAGAACAGTGAGACCTGTTTGGATTCCTAGAGATTCTTATTTTTAAGATTGGACCAAAACCTTGTAGTCTGCTGGTAATATGAAGCCCCTGGTAAATCAGAAAGGAGTCGGGCTGAGAACCACCGTGGAGATGGAGCTTTTTGGACTTTAAGATGATGAGATGGGTGAGAACTCTCTGGATGAGTAAGGACACGGCCCCTGATGGGTCTGCAGGAGTGAAGCCCAGCCTTACGCCCCTTGTAGACTTTTGTGTACTCGTTAGAAGAGTGGCAGATGGGTCTCAATACAAGAGCTCTGGATTCAAACATGGATCCTCTCACTGCCATCCGCCAGGAGCCCGTCCTCTTCAGCTTCCCCAGGGAAGATTAGAGCTTTCTTGACCTAGTTCCAAGAGTGAGGCAGGTTTACAATTCAAAATTCTTGGGTCTGGAAAGGCTGCTCAGCAGTTAATAGCACTGGCTGCTCTTCCAGAGGATATAGGTGGCATTCTTCACACCCATATGTTAGGTTACCACTAGCCATAATTCCAGTTCCAGTGGATTTGATGCTCTCTTCTGGTCTCCTTGGGCACCAGGCATACAGGTGGTACACAGATACACACGCAAGCAAAACACCCATGCACATAAAAATAAATCTTTAAAAAAAAAAAAAAAATCCTGGTGGTGATGGTGCATGCATGTAATCCTAGCACTTGGGAGGCAGAGGCAGATGGATCTCGGTGAGTTTGAGGCTAGCCTGGTCTCAAAAAAAAACCAAACCAAACCAAACCAAAAAACCCCAAAACCAGAATTGTCAGCTTGGACTACTGAAAAGCTTATTCCTTGCACAGATAATTGGAAATGGTACAGTGATGCCATCATGAAACCCAGAGCTAGCTTACTTGCAACAATTCTGGGTCTTAAACACAGGTACAGTGTTCGTTGGGCAAGCAAATGTCAAGAGCTTATTGTCTCTATCAATAGAGGAACCTGAACCATCAAAGCCACAACCTCTCCAAGATAACTCACATCCTGAACCACTTCTCGTTGTCCGTGCCAGGACAAGTAGTCCTCTGACGGTGTCTGCCTGGCGGCCGTTCTGGGGCTTGACTAGAATGCCTGGAGCAGTGTGGTTCTAAAATTCTGCACCTGTTCCTTCATTCCCGTCCTTTCCCTGACTTTCACATTCCAGGGTCCCGTGTCACTGCAGACTGGTGATATACTGATCTAAGTGCTTTACTTGGTGGTTTGGGGATGGAAGGAGAGAGAGGGTGGGGAGAGAGCGAGAGACAGAGACAGAGAGACAGAGACAGCAGAGAGGAGGGATGAGAGGAGACATAAAGAATGTGGTCTTTTTTGCCCATCCTCTTGCTTTTGAGGAAGCCCAACAGTTCCCACTGTGGTACCTCAGAAACTAGGCCAGTGTGGCGGCCTCCTCTAGACCCACAGAGCAGTGAAGGTCTGTCCCAGGCTGGCTCCCTCAGTTGCTCTCCTCCTCAGCCAAGGGTGGAAGTGAGCTGGCTCTTGGCTCCTTGCTCCACACAGCGCTTCTGTGACCGTTCTGGGACTTCGTTGTCACCAGCAGTGGATTATGGTGAAGCCTCAGGTCTGGCATGGCTGGGTGATGTTTCTTCAGTTGTTCACGGGGAGAAAGGACAGCAAACTTGAGGATCAGCTTTTAAGGCCTGTGTGCTGTCCCGGTCGCTCTTTCTTCCTGTGCAGTTGAAGGATCCCAATTTTTATTTGAAGTCAGAGGACATAGCAATGGCGGAGGCTTTATGGCCTGGCAAATTTCTAAGTGTCCAAATAGTGAGAAAGCCTTGTGTGTGTTCGCAGCCTTTCTATATCAGAGCTCCCAGGTTGGTTTTATTTCACATGGTCAAGATGACTTGCTCTCCAGCTAATGCCCTTCCTTTCAGGAAGCCAGAGCACTTGATACATTTTAAACCTTTCATCCTCATGAATATCCCTGGAAAACTGGGGTCCACTGAAGTAAGAGCCTTGATTAATTATGTAACGTGCTTGCTGGTTTGGGGGTTTATTCTCCCTCTCTTACCTCAGCAAGAATTATTTGAAGCAGGAGATCTATATCTCAGTAGGTAGGTCGATTTTGCCTGGCATTCATGAGGCCTTGAGATCCATCCCCAGCGCCACATGACCCCATAAACCATGGTGGTGCAGGTCTAAAGTTCTAGCACTCTGACACAGGATATCAGAAGAATCAAAAGCTCAGGGCCATCCTTGGCTACATAGAAGCTCAGAGCTAGCTTGTGCTACATGAGACAATGTATCCAAAAAAAAAAAAAAAAAGACAAACTCTCAAACTCCAAATAATTATATAATAAAAAGTAGAATTTTAAAAGTTACAAAAAGTCATTTGAACATATAAGCTTAAGATTCTACTTTCCCATGAAAAGTCCCATCACCATATCTGCTCATTTCCACTGGCATTTTCTTGTTGTTTCCACCACAACTTCTCTGCAAAAGGAAAGTCTGAGAAATTTGTCATAGCAACACTTCAGCACAAGGGGAACCGAACCCACTGCAGACCGAGTCAGTCTTGGCAACAGGTTATGACTACCAATAGGAAATGGGACTAGGAGCTGCCCCAAGTGTATGACCCCACTGTTTGACCTGGCCCTCCCCTACCACACTTCTTCCTGGGTTGGGGTGTCTCAGAATAGGACATCCAGGGCAACCTTTCCCCACCCCTGGAACAGCACCCATGTGTCTCTGTCTGATTAGTATGTCAGAACTTTAAATGGAGATTCTCAAACCTAACAGAGCTGTTCCTTAGCTTGGGCTTGGCAGCCTGGGATAAAGACTGGAAGCTTGTCCTAGGCGATCTTTAGCAGATAAGAAGTGTTTGATCTGTATTTATTGATCTGATCAGGTGCCTGAATCATCATGACTCCAGCAGGTACTTTGTGAAGACAAACTATTTATTTACCCACAAAAGTTCAGATGTTGAGAGCAAAGGTAACCAAGGCTACCCATGCTTCGAGGAGCAAGCAACCTACTTGTGGAGACAGGCCCCACAAGCCTACTGTTCCATGCTTGGACCATCAATGTTGTGATGATTCCAAGGCGACAGCCCACCCCCTTACTCTTTTCCCAGCCTGGGTGTTTCAGATGAAAAGACAGAGAGGCAGACGTCTGCTGTGATGACGGTGATGTTTTATTAGAAGATAAAGTATGGAAGCTGCTGATTGATGGATTATAAACTGGGAGGTCCAGAATAAAGCTTCATTCTGGGGGCATCAGTATATTTCACGGGGAGCCTCCTGGGCATTAATTTTGCCGTTAATTTTGTTATTAGAGACCTAGCCAAACAAAGGGAGGTGGTGAAGCTTGGGGCTGATTTAACCTTGATGAAACAGTGATTTCACCAAGGATGATGTTCCCCATCTATCTTCATCCATCAAGGCAATGCTGAAATATGCTAATGAAGCCCGGAGATAGGAACACAGAGCAGTGAAATGGGGCGTTGCAGATGCTCTCTGTACCCCCATGATAGGCTGGTGCCACTTACTGTCCAGATTTAGTAGACAATCTGGAGCCATGCTGACATGCTGTTATGGAGAAAGAAGGAGGACAGGTTGAGTTCTTCCTCACAGACATGAAGGGCATAGGTCATAAAACGGTTTGGAAAGGCTAGCCTTTGGTGAAAGGGCTTATTTATCTAATTCTCTGACCTGTTTTCTGGCCAGCCCATCAGAGAGCTAAATAGATGGCGTGTTGCACATGGGCAAGTAGTTTTATTTGTAAATTCCAACATGTGATGTAGCTTGTGCCAAATCATGTTATCTGTTACCATGCCAGTTTGCATTTCTGAATTTGTTTCCAAAGGGAAAAAAAATGAGCTAATACTTGTTTGTGTTTTCAAAGCTACAACCTGTTGGGTAATTACTTCATGCTGAGCAGAGTACCAAGTTATTTCTATCTTAAAGTCTCATATCCCATGAAGAAGTGGCATGATAGCTTATAATTTACAGGTGGGGTTTGAGAACTTATCAAATCTAGAGTCACATGACTAATATGTGCCATGCTAGGGGCCAGAACCCATGTCCATGAGACCGCTGAGCCCTGACATAGAGCAATGGTGGTCTGAGGACTATTATGTAGAGGGTACCCAGGATTCCTCGATGACTGTCAGGAGTGTCTTTGCCTTCCTTACTGTGAGTATGTTGCTTGGCTTAGTTCAAGTTTAACCTCAGGATTCCTTGTCCACTTATTTTCTAAATCCACAAATCTCTGGGGTCTGAGCAGGCTCCTTTATAGATCCCCAGATGGTATTCCTCCTGTTTTTAGTGTCTTTACTGAGCTGCTTTCTGGTTTTCATGCATTGATGACAGACATTGGGTGTTTTGTTTCTCTAAGTTAATCTTACAGGGATCACAATACAATGTCTGTCACTTTAAATTTATTGGTAGATACACTCATCTCCCCATTGTTCAGTTCCTTCATCCTATCTGGTCACTCAGAGAAAAAGGTAAAGAGTAAATGAAATTTCATTCTTCTTGATTTGATGGTAATTCAGACCAGCTCATGTTAGGAGCCCTATGTCAAAGCCCAGTAATCCCGGGAGCCTCCACAGTACCTCTGAAGAGCCTAACCTACTTCTAAGACGTGGACCCTGGAGATAGTAACTAAAATGAGAAAAGGAACATGGGTACAAAACATTGAAACAAGGATGCTAAGTCACACAGTCTCCCTGAGATGAACTATGCTACATAAAAATGCCACATTGGCCTTAAGAGTCTGGCCTTGGCCATTTCTAAAGCAGGCCTGCAGTTGGTTGCTGTTAAAGAGTTAATCACTGAAGACCAGGCCTATTGAGGATGTTGTACTGGTTAGTGCATCTTGCCAAAAGGTAGCATAGGCCACTGAGCTCAGCCCTGGCCCTCTGTCTGGCAAGTCTGTCTCTCAGCTGCCCCTTCCTCTGCTTCCTAGACTCGAAGTTCATGCACGGTAAATCTTTCTCTTAATAAAGCCGTTTTTCAAATCTGACTGTGGACTGGGGACTGCTTTTTCTCCAAATGCAACAGCTGTTAAACATGGCGCCTTGGGCACGGTGTAGATCTCTTTGTTTAGTTTTGGGTTTTGAATATGAGCAGAGACACGAAGGAGCGGGAGGACTCTATCGATTTTTTTTTCTACCCATGAGGCAGCCAGTGGGTTTGGAAACCAGGCTTCCATTCCCGCCAGGCTTCTGGGCTCCCTTAAGGATGAAGCCTATTGTCCTTTAATAGCCAGAGCAGGGTGCCCCTCATTCTAGTGAGATCGAATGATGGAGCCTGAGGTGTCAGTCAGCAGAGGTCCAGCCCTAACCTTTGTCCCTGGTCTGTCCTGGCCGAGTGGGGAAGGTATTTCTATACCCTTGCTCTTCGGCCTTCTGTCAATAGCTTTGCTCCCTACGCACAGGGAGCATGCTCCCTGCAGGGGAAAAAGTTCACAAAAGAAATGAATTATGCATATGGATTTCATTTCCTTGATGAATAGGGAATCTGAAGGCCTAGGGAGGAAGGGGGGTTAGGGATAGGGAGTTGAGGCGGGGAATCAGAAAGACTTTGGTGTAAAGAGTAAAGACATGACAGAAGACTTGGGATGGAATCTTAAGAACCAAGTCAGCGGCCCTTTGGCATAGTCGATGACCCCTCATTCCTCCCTACATATGGGAATCCGCACACCACTCCTGATTAACGTGTAGATGTGTCCTCCGGAAGTCTGGAAGTGGTGGTGCTGACCCACCTGAGTTCCAATTTGGGGCTCGTCTCTGCTTTTTCTTGAGGCTAGGAGAATATTGCATTTGGAAGTAGAAGACCTAGCTTCAGGCTCCCTGACACACAGGCTGCTGGACCTTGGGCAAGCTGCCTCATCTTTCTCAGCCTTGATGATCTCATCTGTAAATGGGGACCGGGACGACTGCTGTGCAGGTTTATCACAGGAACCAGTTAGAAATGCTTGCATAATTAACCGAAAATGGGAATATGAAGGTGTTTTAGTTTTTTTCTTATCTGTATCTTCTTTTCGTGA
Organism: Onychomys torridus; assembly: GCF_903995425.1. NCBI lineage: Eukaryota > Metazoa > Chordata > Mammalia > Rodentia > Cricetidae > Onychomys > Onychomys torridus. The sequence continues at coordinate 26,458,021 of NC_050453.1, forward strand.
TAGCCCTCTATTTTTATTTATTCATTATTTTTAAAGGAAACTTGTTTTTTTAATTCTTTTTTTATAAAATTGTTTTTATGTGTATGAGTGCTTTGCCTATATATGTATGTCCATCATGTATAATGCATGCCTGGTAACCATGAAGGCTGCAAGAGGGCATTGCATCCTCTAGAGCTGGTATTCCAAAGAGATAGCTCAGCAGTTAAAAGCACTTACTGCTCTTCTGAAGGACCAGAATTCCGTTCCCAGGACCCACATAGTGTGGCACACAGAAACCTGTGACTCTGGTTGCAAGGGGGATCCAAAGCCTTTGGTCCCTATAGGCACTCACACACGTCCTTTGTATATCTGCACACAGACCCATACACTTAAAAATTTTTAAAAAAAGGAGTCAGTTTGGGGCTTTTGGCCAACTTGACTACCAAGTCAATAGTTAGTGCATAGCGAGTTTGGTTAGCAGTAGGAAAGGCTGACACTGTCAGCCACTGGAAACTACTTCTTAAGAGACCCGGTGTGGGCTTCCTCCCACTGCTTCTGGTTGCTGAGAACCCGTGGATGCATCTAGATAGGAAATGTGACCCAAATAGCCTCTCGCTGCCCTCTTTTCTCCATGGTTCCTTGCTTTTGGGTGGGAAGAGGATTGCAGGCAGGGAACTATTCCCCATCGATGTGCACACGTGTGTAACTAGTTCTCATTTCTCCTGAAGACAGGGTCACTAACCCTCTGTTTATGTAGACACAAGGCTTTACTCTGCAGCCCAAGCTGGCCTAGAACTCACAGTGATCCTCCTGAGTACTGGGTTATAAGTGAGAGCCGCATGCCCAGCTCAGCTTAAGAGAGAAGTTTCAAGCATTTTAGGAGACCTAAATCCCACCTGAGGACTGAGTTGCTTGAGCAAGTCCGATCATTGCCATGTTCCTTTTTTTCCCAGCAGCCAATTCACAAGCTGGTCTTTTCTGTAGAAGTGTCTTCTTTTACACTTCCCCCTTCCTGGACATGAATGTGTGCAGCATAATGTCCTTGCTTCTGTGGGGCTGCCCTCCACAGAGCTCAGGGCCACCATGTATTCTGTGGAGCCTTTTTTTTTTTTTTTTTTTTTTTAATCTATTTCTAACTGAGTCCTAGGAGAGGTGTGGAGGTCCTGGGCCTCTGCCTCCCTGACTTCGACCTTCATACTAGTGTTTCATAGATTTTATTCATTTGCCTTTATGGGTAAGAGTTGACTTTTAAGAACTGTTTGAAAACCAGTGATGCAGAGAATAAACCAATACCTGGTATGAATTATTTATTTGTTTGTTAAGATTTTCATGGTACCTTTTCTCTCAAAGCTCAGGGCACTCGATGTGGCAAACTTTGGGTAGCATTTAGCAGAAGAGGAAAGAAGAGGATGAGGGAATGCTGAGAGGGTAGGCATAGCATGAATAGCAGGCCCAGGTCTCCATATCATGGAAATGACGCTGAAGCCAAAGGGGGCAGGCTGGGTAGAGCTGAGGTCTGTGTCGGGACTCCAGCCCTGGCAATAAGGCCGTCTGCCGGTTTTCTTTCTGGGCCTCTTCCATGCCATGGAGGTGACCTGGTGACCTGTGAAGCCCCTCCCAGGGATGATATTCTAGGGAGGCCACGGAGCTTTTCTTTGTAGGTGAAGCCGGCCTAGCCGTCCTGCCAAGTTGTTGAGGCAGTAAAAATGGCAATAAAAACGTTTTTTTTTAAAATGTTATACATAAACCTTTCAATAACAAGTATATTTGGTATAGAGTGCTTTTCAACCATGGCTGCACATTAAAATCACCTGGGGAACTTTTACAAAATACCACCAACGCTTGGGTTTTACCTTGGAACAATGAAATCAGAACCTCCAGGGGCTGGTGCTGAACGTAAGTATTTTCTCAGAGCAGACCGGCTTATTGTGTTATGCACCAGAGTGGGTGAAATACTGCTCAGGGGACCCGGAGAGGAGGATGAGAGGAGGCAAGGTGGAGAATGTCTGAAGAAAGAGCTTATGACTTGGGGGTGGGATAAAGAGTGGGAGAAGCGCCCGTGCTTCGGGGCTACCGGGCCGGAGGTTATTTGTGTAATACACAGAGACAGTTTGGCTCCTCTAGCTTATTTTTCACAGACTGCAAGACTGGGAAGCTCTGGAAATGTCACAATATTTTTGCACTGCCTTTTCCCTACCTGACATCCTCTGGGCTCCAAGTGTTCTCAACCTGTGGGTCCTGACTCTGTGTGTGTGTGTGTGTGTGTGTGTGTGTGTGTGTGTGTGCCTGCCTCGCCTAGCAGATATTTACACTGCAATTCATAACAGTAGGAAAATTCTAGTTATGAAGCAGCAATGAAATAATTTTATGGCTGGGGGGTCACCACAACAGGAGGAACTGTATTAAAGGGTCGCAGCGTTAGGGAGGTTGAGAAGTGCTGTATTGGAGTGTTGACATCATGCCAGGCATGTTCTAGAGATGGCATATTTTAAGTTTTTCAGAGCAGAGGTTTGTTTCTTCTTCACTTTAGGGGATGTGGGTGGGAAGGGACCAAGGCCTAGAGGGACGGAATAGTTTGGAAAAAAGTCTGAAAATTTATCAGTAGTGGGGATGTGGGAGGGAGATAGCACTATCTCCCTCTTTATCTCCTGTCTTTACTCTCCCTGCTCGGAAAGATGAGGGTCTTGTTAGTCAACACTCTGTGCTGGGAAAGCCTTTGGCTCTTTTCTTTCAGATTCAGATGAGGAAAAAAAGCAACTTCTGCAGGGATTACCTTAGTGAGGGAATCAGCCCCAGGGCAGACTTGTAATTAGACCTGGGCCAAAAGAAAGAAAATCCTGTGAAGAGCTTGGGAAACTTGATTTTTTTGTGACAGTAACTGCCATGCCTTTGGAGTCACTGATGTGCTTCCTTTTTTTGTGTGAGTGGCAGGCAAAGTAGAGCCATCACCATGTTCCCAACAATCTCTTTGACTCATCTTCGGGTGGTACTAGAATGTTCTGGAATTTGTTATCTATCATAGCGGGCCTTCAGGTCTAATCCAGCCCTGTCATATAGCTGCAATCTGTAATCACTTCACCTTCTTCCTCCCTGAAGAGATGAATGTGTGTGTGTGTGTGTGTGTGTGTGTGTGTGTGTGTGTGTGTGTGTGTGTGTGCGTGTGTGTGTTGTTGTTGTTGTTACCCTTAGCAAAGTGTAATATAATCACTTTCTCAAGGTTAAAACAAAATTAGTATTTTAAATGTATAATACTTCTAAAGGACTTTTATAAATGGATGGCTTTCCTTCTGGGACTGCGGTGCTTTAGGATGGGGTACCAGCTCATGTGTGCTGGGGTACCAGTTCATGTGTGCTGGGGTACCAGTTCATGTGTGCTGGGGGACCAGTTCATGTGTGCTGGGGGACCAGTTCATATGTGATGGGGCACCAGTTCATGTGTGATGGGGTACCAGTTTACCAGTTCATGTTTGCTGGGGGACCAGTTCATGTGTGATGGGGGACCAGTTCATGTGTGTCCACCCTGTCTAGAGAAGGAAGTGGGCATGGGTAAACTAGGCTTTAAACTTGGCCCTTCCTTGACAAAATCGACCTGACCCTTGGGTTGATACTGACTGTCTCCCAGCCTGTCAAGTTACTCCACTATGTGAAACAAATGGGCAGCTCTCTTGTATTAGCTGTTTATACCTGTGGCCTGGAGTCCTCATACTTGACCATCGCTTGGTTCAGGGATGAGATGCTCCTCAGGTGCTCCCAGTCTGCTACTGTCTACTTCCGCATCTGAACTCCCTGTGGCAGATCCTACATCCAGCTTTTGATTTGGTTTCTTTTGCCCCGACAACGAAGCAGACTTAGCCATCTGCAGCTCAGAATGGCTGTGCTGGGTCTATTCCGGTTTGAGTTATGACCTCTATCTAGACTCCACATATTTTTTTTTTCCCCTTATGAATTCCCTGCCAGTCATACTACTCCAAAAATTAGGATGGCTTCCCTGTTCCTCCTAAAGATCATATTGCTAGCTTTGCAGGAGAAGTCTGTGGGCAAAGAAAACTGTGATATTTGGTTTGAAAATCCGTACTGGTTTTGCTCACCAAGGCCCTTCCCAGAAGGATGAGAAAGAGTTGCAAGATTCTGGGAAGGGGCCTAGAAGAAGGCCTTGCCTCTGGTGTCGATCTGCACACCAAATATGAGGAGATGTAGCCTCATAAAACCCAGTACTGGGTTTCACACGGATGCCCAGAGCGTGCTTGGGGATGTATGGAGCAATCAGCCGATTAGGTAAGTGGAAGAAAGGCAGCTTTACCTTGGCTTCTATGGAGAGACCATTTCTCCTAGAAGGGAAGGTAGCCATGATTTAGTTTGGAGATAGCCAGTTTATTCTCTCCGCATTATGTGGGGGAGACGCCATTGCAGTTGCCATGACCATCCATGCCAGGTCGTCTGCAGTACAAACTGGCTTTGTCTCTTGACAACTGGTTACAGGATGCAGGACCATGTACACACTGAGGGCCTTGCTCAGTAAGAATGTAACTCCTGCTGCCCTGGGGACTAGTACATGATGCTTGAATTTTCTTCCCCGGCCTCCTCTCCTATCCCTACTGCAAACATACACACACACACACACACACACACACACACACACACACATACACACACGGCAGGGGGGGTGGCGGCGGGGGTTGGTGATCCTCTACTGCCCATTTTCTCCTTTCCCTTCCTCCATTGCCCGTTCACTTTCAACTTCTTTTCCTCATTCCAGGATTCCCTTTAATAGCAAAACGAGAAGCACTGGAGTTAGGGTGGCCGGATGAAGGTGAAGGGAAATGATGCTGCTCAGAGGGAAAAAAAAAATCAATCAAGAGAGCACCATGGAGTGGGAGGCAGAGAAGTCCCCACCAGGCCTAGGCATGTCAGCCCCCAGAGCACCTCCTTGTACCTTGCCAGTGTGGAGGAGGGTGATGAATTTGGTTTCTGCCAACATTAAGCTGATAAATGAAATTTGTATGTTAAAACAATGATAATTTAATTGTATTTTCTTTCCTTCTTTCCCATCCACACTTCTGTCTCTCCTACCCTGAGCTTCCCCCCCCCACACCGCCCCCCAGCTTTAGGGAAAGGAGGGGGTGAAGGCTGTGGGGAGCGGGGAGGCTTTGCAAGCTGTCGGTTTGCATTGTGCGGACTGGGAAAGGTCTCTACCTGGCTCATTTTGTCCCCTTTGCCTAGGCTGTCACTGCTGACAGTCCTCATGTTTATTTCATCTCGCGTGGTGGCTGTCTCGTTTCCCTACCCTCCGATGTCATTAACGCACAGAGAGCGGGCCCTGCAGTGTTGAGCCTAATGAATTCCGCTGTGGCTGCTCTGCTCCCCCACCTTGTTACCAAAGCTCAAGGTGTCAAATTAAACCAGCCCAGAGAGAAAGGGAAAGTGTGGGAGAGAACTCCAGAGCCGGGGAGGAGGGGGCGCTGAGAACACAAAACAGCCTTCCCAACAGTTGACTGTAGGAAGAGAAGCAGAGAGAGAGAGAGAGAGAGAGAGAGAGAGAGAGAGAGAAGTGGGATAGAGAGGGACCCCAGAAATGGGTGACTTCCTGTAACCAAATCCAGTTTCCTGCACGCTGACACCCAGGACTCTCAGCAGGACCTGATGACCTGGTCCTCAAGGGTGGTTGTTTTTGTTTTTGTTTCTTTTTTCTTTTTGGTCTCGCCTAGGTCCCCTGGCCTTTTCTCCTTCCTTGGTTGATTTATTTGCACGGTTTATGCAGACTGGGTGTCTTGCAATGCTGAATGAGGAGCCAGAGCAAGGGAGAGGGGTCATCACTTATGGGGTGGGGGAGGTACCTGCACACGTATGTGAGAAGTGGAGGCCACAAGTGAGCTCCACTTCTGGAGGGGGACAACAGGGTGCCCTGCCTAAGTGTCTTCTTCCTTGAAACTCCTTGCTCTGGCACATAGTGATTTACTTTTTTTACACAAAGCCTTATATCACTGACAGAACCTTTTTCCACATCTGTGCTGCTGGCATTTATCTCAGAAGCGTTTTATTTGAGATGCCATTAGTAGAGGTTTTCCATTTTACAGATGGGAAAAATGAGGACAAGGAGGACAGAGCTAGAAAGTAGGAGAGGAAGGCTGCTTTTCAGGTGTGGTGTTTCCATAATTTGATGGCTTTTACTCATACTGCTGAACTCTAGGTTTTCAGAGGTGGGGTGGAGGTGGTGGTGGTGGTGGAGGTGAAGGTGGTGGTGGTGGTGATGGTGGTGGAGGTGGAGGTGGTGGTGGAGGTGGTGGTGGTGGTGGTGGAGGTGGTGGTGGTGATGGTGGTGAAGGTGGTGGTGGTGGTGGAGGTGGTGGTGGTGGTGGTGGTGGTGGAGGTGGAGGTGGTGGTGGAGGTGGTGGTGGTGGAGGTGGTGGTGGTGGAGGTGGTGGTGGTGGTGAAGGTGGTGGTGGTGGAGGTGGTGGTGGTGGTGATAAACAAGCTTATGGGTTTAAACAAATGTAGATAATTTATGCCTAGTGAAGTTCACATTGAATTTCTTTTCTTTCCAAGTGATACCCCCATGTAACCAACGCTTTAAGATCTTGAGCCCTTTACCACCTCCAAATAAAGTCTCCTTTGGACTTCCTTCTTCAATTGACAGCCACTCTCCTATGTGTAGACAAAACCATCAAGCATTTTATAGTTACACTAGTTGTGCCTATTAAAGCACTCAGTGAGCAGAATCATGTATGTATTAGTTACTTTTCTTGAATCTGTGACCAAAGGCCCATCAGGAAGCAGCTTAATGGAGAAAAGATTTGCTCCTGGCTGAAGCCGAGGCCCTCACGGTAGAGAAGCCATGGCAGTAGGAGGATGGGGCTGCTTGTTCCCATGTTGGCAGATGGGGAAGGAGAGGAACCGGGGACCTGAAGGGTGGTTGAGTTATAACCCTCAAGACTCACCCTAGTCAGGAAGCCACTTCCTCCAACTAGGCCTGTCTCCCGAAGGTTCTACAGTGTCCCAAACAATGTCACGAACTTGGGACATTTTACATTCAGACCTTACTGTGCTGTGTAGAATCTTTAGTTCCTCGAGTTCTTGAGAATTATCCATATTATACCAGTACCTTTGTTCTTTTTTTTTTAATTGTCAAGCACACATTCTGTTGTGAAAATATAACATGATGTGCTTATCCAGACACGTCTGTAATTTGTTTCTCAGGAAAAAAAAAACCTTTTTGATAATACTTTGATATTTAATATACAACGTTGCAAACATGCTTTGAAGCATTGATGTCAACTCAGCCAGGCTCCAGCGGGTTCAGTGGCACCACCCTGTGCTGCCAGGCAGGAGAGATGGGTTAGGTCAGATGCAGGGTAAACAGGGCTTTCTGGTCACAGTGCTTAAACCTCAGCCCACTAATTGGTACTTCCAATGGTTTGGGATTTATTTTCTCTTTGCTTAGAATGGATTCCCTAGTCCATTGTCCTTTGCTGTTTAGGATAGCATCTCCCCACACTGCTTTCTGGGAATTGTTTTGATATTTATTTGATTTGTAAAAATTCTACTTGCTCTTCTCAGGATTAAAGTAGAATTTATTTTTGAGAGACTTACAGCATTTCTTTTCCAAGCAGCAGAGTCAGTTCGAGGGTGTAGAAATTTCTGTCAAAGTTCCTTTAAACTGGTTGATGTCAGGGAAGGGTCCAGTATGGTAGCCTCATCTGTAGACAGGGACAATGTGGAGAACTGTTGTGACTCTGGACCTTTTGGCACTTAAGAAAGCAGACAAATCCTGACCTATAACCTGGAAGAAGAGGGTAAAGTGTGTGTGTGTGTGTGTGTGTGTGTGTGTGTGTGTGTGTGTGTGTGAGATGTGTTTCCAAGGCCCCTAAATGTTGTCGCTTTTATAGACAGAGAAGAGATCTAGTCTTTGATATTCTGCTTAGGCTTGATGTCCTCCAGCTTTGTTGATTTCAAACATGATGTCCTGTGACTGTTTCCTTGCTGGTAACCGCCCCCTCCAAAGCAAGTCACTCACTGGTCATGGCAGCCTAGTGGGAATGGGACCAAGAGGGGTTGGCAGGATTATGTTTCCTAAGGAGTCAAAGGGGAAGGGAAAGGTTTGGAGAGAGCAACAGTTTTGCTTTCTCTTTCACGCCACATTCATCAAGTCCAGCTGGGGAGAAATTCAGTCATGCAGCGTTTGGGGGCCGAGGCAGCAGGGACTCAGTGTAGTCCGTCAGGGGAAGAATCGAAGGAGTTAACCAAATTTTACCATTCATTTCATTCGTCATTGGATTGGATATAAGGAATGAATAAGCAGCCTGTATTCTCCTCAGTTCTCCTAGTAGGGAAACGCTTTATGATAGGAATTGCCATCGGGAACACTTTGGAACAATGGGAAATAGCCCTTAGCATGATCTGTGTGGCTTACAGATGTCACCCTGCATAGGACAACTGAAAGAAGGAACCAGCTTTGTGGAAGTTATCCAAAGGTGTCATTTGCTAATTCAAGGTGTCTGCTCTGCCAATCCAATCTTGGTCCCCACTTCCCCTTTTTCCACCTGTCTTCTTTGGGGTATGGGCTGCTTAGGGGAGTAGAGAAGTCCTGTGTTGAGTGAGGAGACACTGACGAGGTGATGTGGCTGTTGACCACTCTTAAGCATCCGTAGATGAGCTCCCATAGGATGAATCAAGAACATATGGACATTTCAGTAGGTTTCTTCTGGAGACTGACCTGGTGCTTGCGTTGACTTCCATGTAGTTCCTGTCCTTGATGTGGTCACAATTTTGTTTATTTGCACTGGGCCGTAGATTTGTAAATCTATATGCAGTGTGCCAGTGGCTGCCCTCAATGTTAGCGCACATGATTTTACACAACATGGATATATTGGTTTTATAATAAAACTGCTATAATTATTACAGTAAAATACAAGGGCCTGTTGAAGTGGATTTTTAAAAAATCTATCTTTATTTCTTCCATTCCTTCCTTCATTTATGACCCATAAGCCCATGGCTGTCTTAAGAGTCAGCAGACAATTTGGAACAAGAAGCAATGTGGTTACCTACCACAATACTTTCACTGTTGAGGATCATAGACAGATAATTAGCCACTAACTGCAGGTGGAGGATGAAAAGCACTTAGAATGTAAAAAGGTAACTTTTTTTTTGTTTTTTTTTTTTGTTTTTTTGTTTTTTTTGGTTTTTCGAGACAGGGTTTCTCTGTGTAGCTTTGCGCCTTTCCTGGAACTCACTTGGTAGCCCAGGCTGGCCTCAAACTCACCCAGATCCGCCTGGCTCTGCCTCCAGAGTGCTGGGATTACAGGTGTGCGCCAGCACCGCCCGGCAAAAGGTATCTTTTAAGAGAATCAAAATTAGATATCTTTATCTGATTAATTGACCAGAAACTGGGCTGTTTAATTTACTGCGTTACTCTTGGGATCTGTTGGTAGAGCAACTCAATGCTAAAACAAGTCACAAAAATACTGGTCTCATACCTGTGTAACTATGTGACCCTAGCCAGGTAGCTGAGGCTAATAGGGAAACTGAGGAAGCACCATGTCCAGATGAGGACTCCGATTTCAGGAGTTACTGGAATCAAGGATCTTTTTCAGGTAAGCATCATTCAGAAGGGAAATGCTTAGTGCATCGTTGAGGAATGTTTGTCCTTGTTGTGTTTGCCTGTTAGAACTGGTTTCTTCTAATGCATTTAACCTGCGGTTTGTGGAGTCAGGAAGTTGAAGTGGTGATAATGTAATTCATTTCACTTGAGTTAGCCTTGATCAGCATCCTGCTAATAATGAGCACATCCCCTTCTTTCCCATCCTTGAAACTACACAAAAGTGCTTCTTGGAAGGATTTCGAGGCCAAGTAGGTGGGAGCTGGAGAGATGGCTCAGAGGGTAAGAGCACTTGGTGCACAAGCATGGGCATCTGAGTCTGGATCTCATCACCCGAGTGAAAAGCCATTGTGGCCATGCAGGTGACTGTAGCCCCAGCACCGAGCAAGGCTGTGCAGGTACTTATAAACCCAGCACTGAACAAGGCAGAACAAGGCAGAGACAAGGGGAGTATTGGGGCTGACTGACTTCCAGCATAGCTCCAGGCACAGGAGAGATCCTTTCTCAAGGAATAAGATCGGGAGTGAGTGATAGAGGAGAACAAGCCATGTGAGAATGTGCATAGAGGCACTCTGTGTGCACAGGCACAGGCAAATACATATGTGTGTGTATATGCCACACACATACCATATCATACAGAGAAGAGTAAACAGGCTCCTGAGACAGCTTAGGACCATAGTACATCTATATCCTTCATCCTAGACAAATTATGAAGAGAAAACTGTCCGGAATTTGGCTGAAATATGACATGCCCTTTGATGTGACTGGAAGGTTTTGTGGTGTCAATTTAATATTGAGTGATGGACACAGAGGAAATGGGAGGGGGGTTAGAGAGACCCTTGAGAGACAACATCACATCTGCCGGATAACATAGTAAAGTCCTTGTTTCCATGATTAGGGTATATCCACCTGCTGCACTTACACATCTTAGGACTGAGGAGACGTATCTGTTCAGAAGGTGGGGACATCTGCTGTCTATCATGTAATTGGGAGATGTTTTTCTTAACAGTAGGCAATAGTAATACAGTAAGCCAAACCTCATATTATCATGATGCATTAAAACTAGATTAATCAAAGCTATAAAATTGAAGTAACAGTAAATGCTTATGTAGCACATTAGGTAATATTTACTCCAATATTAGACTGAAGCAATCATTTTACACTTGTAGCGTATTTCACGATACCTGTTCCAAGAAGGAAGAAACAAGACTCAATTCATGCAAGATGCCAATAGCAAGTCAGTTGGAGCTGAGATGCACAACATCTTCTTATTCAAATTGCTTGGCCCAACTGGTCCTGCTGTTTCTTTTGCCCACACTGGCTTTTACTCAGCTAGGATGGTCGATGGGAGAAATGCTTTTTCCTACCATTGTTGGAGAGCTGTCTTGCCCTTCACTTCCTTTTCTGATGTGTGTGGCTTCATGAACTGCTGGTGGAAGCCTCTGTATCCCACATGCTGTGTAGGGAGGAAAGGTGATGGACAGATCATCCCAGAGTGAAGCAACCCTCTGGTGCCCCTGCCATCCTCTGGCCTGCTGGGCTGGCCATCCTGTCATCCTGGTGGCTTTTAGAATGGCCTCTTGCTCCGACACCTGGAGAGGTGCATCCCAGCAGTGGGGATGTTATGGGGATATTTGTGTCTCACTGTGAGATGGATTCTGGGTGAAGAGCAGACGTGATGAGAGGCCGGTGGGTGGTGTACGAGGGAACCTGAAATTCAAAGGCTGGATGCATTCTGAGTTTGGACTATATATATAGTTGTGTTGAAAATAGCAAGCAGAAAAGAAGTTGGGGGACACACGGCTACCATGTAAACAGCTGGGTGTTAAGACAGACACCAAGGCCCATGCCTGTAATCCTAACATTTGGCAAGCTGAGGTCTGAAGATGCTGGAGACAGGAGAACCTGGAGAGGCCTTATAGGCCAGCAAGTCCAGCTGAGTTGAAGTTCAGTGAGAAACCTATCTCCCCCTCCCCTTCCAGTAAAGCTAGAAGTGATAGAAGAAAACACCCAACACCTACCTCTAGTGTCCATAGACACCCCGGCTCCCCCCCCCCCCCCCACTCACCAATTCAAGAGGGGTGCTTAAGTGAGCACATGGAAGACGGGACAGAGTGATCTGGAAAGGGGCATCCTCCTGTCCTTTGAGAGGACCTGAGCATTCAGGACCCCCGCCAGCACTTAATCCCAGCCAGTGGCAGGGTCATTGGCCCTCACTTCTTCAGCAGCTTGGATGAGTCCTTAGCACTTGGCTAGTCGGGGCTACACCCAGTCTTTAATTTTGAAGGAGATGAACCCAGCAGCTGGCGACAGATGTTTTGGAAGTGGCAGCAGGAAACATCCCCAAGGAAAGCAGGGCAGCCCAAGTCTCCCCACAGGCTTTCCACAGCTGCACCTTGGCCGGGTCCTTCCCGCCTGTCTTTATTTTCCTGAGTTTGACTCTCTGGGGGCTTCCTGTTGACTCGGAGGCTCGGCCTATCTGTCCAGTAAATTCCTTTCCTGAGTAGGTGAGCCAGAGTCCATCCGGGTTGTTTGTAACCCCAAAAAACCGTGTCTGGTGGAAAAAGTCAAAAGAAAAAAGGCGCTCTCAGAAACTGCTGCCCAGAAGAAAACAAAGAAGGGAATTTTCTTCAGGATAGGTTTTGGGAAGGACGGGGTTTCTGGGTGAACTAAATATCTCTGTTAGAAAATCAGTTTTAAGCGAACTTGGAGAGGGATTGTACTTGGTTTTGAAACATAGGAGAATGTTGTCTAAACCCGAAATACTGGTTTGGGCTTTGACTGGAGCCCAGTGCGGACTTTGCCTGCCTGGAACGTGCTGGGGCCTGGAGCTTTGGGGAGCTAGCACTGGGTTTGAAAAGCAGCTGTGAGAAGTCCTGGAGTCAGTGCAGACTCAAAACATTTGTGTGGGGACCTAGGAAAGATCAAGGTCACTTTAAGGACCACATCTTGGGACAAAGTGTAAGCTCTCTGCCGGCCCTTAGGTTCTCTGTGCATTACCCTGCTGCTCCTTGATTGCTCTGTTTGCCAGATAAAAATAGAGTCAATTGGAACAGCTTGAGCAGAGGAAGGAGGAAGAAGGCTTGTCTGGAGGCCTCGCCATGGGCGGAGGGGCTCCTGCTGCTCTTCTTTACCTTTGTGGGTTTTTTTTTTATTTTTATTTTATCTTCTAAGATTTCTTTACTTTTACTTTATGGACTAAGCCACCCCCACTAAGCCTGGGACATCTGTTTTGGTTTGTTTTTAGGAAAGCATTTTATCTCAGTTCTAACTGGTCTGTGTCTGAAAGTATGAACAGACCTATTGATTTTACTAATTTTCTTCCTGGACTCCATGTGCTCCTCCCCCAGAAATCTTTTCAGCACCTCCTTCCCCTGTGGCACCCGGCACCTTGAGGGATATCTGCTTTCTTCTCGTGCGCGCTCTCACACGCAGACATGCAGGCACCATGCTTTAGGCTTGACCAAATGGCTCATTGTTTTATTGTATTTAAGCAATTTCAGTTTATTGTATTTGAGTGTGTGTGTGTGTGTGTGTGCGCGCATGTGTACATGCTATGGTGCAAATGTAGAGTTCTCTTCTTGGAGATTTACATGGGCTCCAGAGATTGAGCCCAATCTTACACGGGAAGTGCCTTTACCTGCTCAGCCCCTTTGGTGGCCTCCTGCTGCCTGATTTAAGTTAACATAGACTGTGAGCTGCCAGGAAGATGGAAAAAAAAAAATCTGGTTTTCATGTCTCTACCAACTCTTCCTCATCGGGTACTGTTTCGCCTTTACTTCTTCAGCATCCATAGTAATCAAGAAGGAAAGAGGTGCCAATGTGCTGAACATCCATCTTCATCTGAATCCGGCAGAGGCCCTCTGGCCCACACGTCCGAAGGACGTGCTGCCTGATGTCCTGTCAGAGAGGCCTCCACATCCTTGGAGACAGAGCTCTGACACTGTCTCTTCAGTATGGTCCAGGGGTTGCTAGAAACCGCACTGTAAGCTGATCCTGGCCAGTTGGGGGCATTGTGTTTGGGGCGCTAGTTGATATCTACACAGGTGTTGTCGCTTCATTAGTGCAGGCCCCTTTGCCAGGCCTTCCTGACCAGCAGGAGTGGATAGGGTGCTTGTAGAGTGAAATGGGCAGTAACAACAGCTACCCGGAACACCTAGAAGTGTACCCCACAGACAGCGCCAGTTGCTGGAGTGTTTTCTCCTTGAGCACTTTTCAAATCCGAGGAAATCGATTCTTCCTAGAGTCGAAGAAAGAATCTTTCATGAAACAACTTTCTTAATCTCTTTTGTAAACTTCACCCTGAGCAGACTTCAGGACGTCTGTGAGACAGGGGTTAGGACCTTTCCGTCTCCTTCTCCCTCACAGGCTTAGCCTTCTGTCCGTGCGGTCTGTAGACATGCATACCTATTTTTTTTTTTTTTCATTCGGTTGTGTATGTGTGTGTGTGGAGGGGATGGAGTTCATGTGCAAATGTTTCAACATAAAGCCTTTCTTCCTTTTAGTCTAGAACTACCTGCCTTGCTTCTTTATACTATTGTGAGCCTTGCTGCAAAGCTCTACATCTCCAGAACACAAATACTTTAAAGTTCTCTGTGGTGTGGTAGCCATGCGTGGACACTCACATTAGCACAGCTTGTGAAAAGGAGTCCTGCCCAGCTTTGCAGCCTTCCCGTGGTTTCCCAAATGCCACGGCATTATACCTGTGCCAGCCCAATGAATGACGGAGGTGAAGTTATATTTCCCTGGCTTCCTTCTGCCCTTCCTCTTTTCTTCTGTCTTCCCTGCTCCCTTTCCTTAGTAAGTCTTTTATTTTAAGATGCAGTTGGAAAAGATAATATCTTCATGAATACTTCTCTCCATGGCCGCAATATGACCCGCTGTGATGCTGGTTCAGCCTTAATGTGCTTTGGGCTCTGGCCTGTGAGCCGGCCTCTTCCAGATCTCGAATGTAAGATACTTATCACCGACATGCTGTGTGTTCTTTAAAAGTAAAGCTATATCAAAGATACTTACATTTAATGAGATGATTGCACCTGTCTGTCATTGCAATTAAAACATTTATGAGCTCCTCAAACACCTTTCGGAGTGCTCCTGGATGTATTGCTCTTGGTATGAAATCCTATCCATCACAGCGCTCTGCAAATAATTGTATTAAGAAAGCATGGTGAAGTATGTTGGCACCTTAAGTAAAATATCAATTGCCAGGTAAGTTTGGGGTGAACCCTAGGCCACCTGTCATAGTACAGCTATGACTAATTGGTTGGTTTAAGCTAATTACTCTTCCCGAAAGTCGAGTACTGAGAAGTTAGGGATGGTGGTCCTCTAGGTGGGAACTTACACACCTGCTGAGTGGTGCCTCAGTGCTCTCACGGGCTTCCCATGTGTGATTGGCAGAGCGAAAGGGCTGCCTTGTTACTAGAGACTGTGCAACCACTTTGCTTGTGTTGAGTATACTGACTGAACCATCTAGTATTGATGTATGAAACCGAGGAGGTGGCTGTGTGCCAACAAAAAGGATGCACATGTCTACCCTGGAATAGATCCGTGGAGGCCAAGTGTCCCTCACATGATGAAGCCTCTCTTTCTCAGTATCCTCTGACATGGACCGGGAGGTGTCTGGACTTCTGAGGTTGTTTGCCTATCTCTGTAAGATGAAGGAGTTTAAGTCAGTTGGTGGCTGCCTCTCTGTTCAGATGTCCACACAGCTTTTGACATTTGGTGGTGGTGGTGTCAAGGCTAGCCCCTCCTGGACTAGCCCCTGTTAAGGCTTTGGGTTCCAGTTGAATCTCCCTCAAAAGAGATAGGTGTCGACACCTTCTGGTTGTTCTGTAGTTCCTGGTGGTCCACACTTGGAATCTGTGTGGTAGATTCTTCCAAAAGAGACTGCCACCCAGACAGAGGTTCAGGAGGACCTGGTGTTGTGTGGCAGTAGCTAGGCTACTTCTGCCCTTGTAGAGGTGTGTGTCTGGATGGAGGGATGGTTAAGTCAGAGGACCCACATTTAAACACCAGAACTCATGTTACAGAGAGCCAAGCCTGGTGGTACATGCTTGTTTTAACTCATTCCACGAGTCAGGGACAGGAGGAGTCCAGGGTTTGTAGCCACCCAGCCTAGTCTACTTAGCTAGCTCTAGGCACTGAGAGAGACCTTGTCTCAAAAAAGAAGGTAGATGGTAGCCAAGCTTGTCCTCTGGTTTCCATGTACATGTACATATGTGTATGTACACCACAACATACACACCTGCACACCTATGAACTCATACTTGTGAGAACATGCACAAGGATTATGTGTCTGATCATTTTGGCTATCACATAAAGGAGTCTCCACCATTTCCTGCTGCTCTTTCAGAATCCACGTCTTATGAGGCCCCATCAGATTGGTGGGTCCCATCTTATCTGCCTGTACTTAGTTGCAAGAGTATCTTCGGTTTTACATTTTGTAGCAAGGCCACAAGGATGCAGAAGATTACTAAATATGTAATGTCTCAAAGACATGGGGCAGTTATAAAATTTAAGGTACAGCATGGGACTGTCAGTTTGGGAAACTCCAGGAAGAGTGGCGTGCAAGGCCAGACAGAGTTAAGGAGACATGGGGCAGGTCTCCTGGGTACACTCATGATTCCCATGAATCCCATGGCTCCCAGGGGATGTCCCATTTGCCATACTCTTGAGACATATGTCTCACTTACTGGTCTCTCCTGGGGCCTTATCAGCTGCCACGTGGTGTCTCAGCTCTCCTTCCCAGAAGCTTGCCCAAGCTGGGTGAAAAGAGGGGAAGACTCTGTTCATTTCCGCATTCGGTGGACACGTCATGAATGCTAACGGGTGGCCGAAGTCCATTATTATCATTATTCTTATTTGATGCCGTTGTATATAAATAGGCCTAAGGTTTCAAAGACCCACTGATGGATTTAGCTGATGCTTAGGTTGTTATAATGTACTAGTGTGTTCATTTCTCAGATTAGTCTGGGGAAGAGAAATGAAATAAGGAGAGCTGCTCCAAGAAGCCCCATAACAGCGTCTGGCTGACGGAGCAGATGTGCTGCAGCTTGATAAACTCGTGGAACTGTGGGGCTTTTGTTACCCTGTTCGAGAAACTGCAGTAGCCATGGACTAGTTTCAAAGGGTAGCAGTAAATAATGCACGTGGCTCTAGGAGAGGAGCTGAAATAAACAGGGAAGGGCGGGGTGATGAGCTTCCTCCGAGCCGTGGAACTTCAAATTGGGGAAGGACTTCAGAGGCTAAGGTCCTAGCATTTGTCAGAAGAAGAAAAACACAGTAGTAATAGCAATGAATAATTATTTAATACCTGCTGCCTTCTTGTGCATGCTCGTGTGTGTGTGTGTGTGTGTGTGTGTGTGTGTGTGTGTGTGTGTGTGTGTGAGAGAGAGAGAGAGAGAGAGAGAGAGAGAGAGAGAGAGAGAGAGAGTTCATGTGCCATGGGAAGCCAGAGGTGTCAGATCTCTTGGAGCTGGAGTTAACCACTCAGCGGGGGAACCAAACTCAACTTCTCTGGACGAGCAGTTCAAGTTCAAGTAACTGCTAAGCCACCTCTCCCGTCCATAGCTGCCGCCTCTGAGGAGTGCTGATTTTGTGTTCTCTTCCTTCTCTCTGTCTTCACAGGGACCTTTAAAATGGTTTGTTCCCCCTTTTCCAGGTGAATAGACCAAGGCCTAGAGATTCTAGGAAGCCAGCTGTTAGCCCACAGCCTGCCCTGGGGACAGCTGAGCTCGGTTTCTGGATTCATCCTTAAGCAGAGTTGCAGGAGTAGTGGCTGACACCACGCCTCTCTTGGAGTAGTTTTACCCCTTTAGCTAACTGTTTTGGAAAACTCCTTTGCTCTCCCCACACAGAGGGCTACTGCTAGTCTTTCAGGCCAGCTGCTCCATCTTCACGAATCTTACAATGTTACCTACCATCCCAATCTCTCACCGGTCTCAGTTTGATCTTAGGCTGTGTGTGTTTTTAGTTCGTCTTCGTATGGTGATGAGCCAAGTAGAAAGCAATGAAGTAATTTTAGCTAAGGCCTGTGCCTCATGAACGTTTACAGTGTGAAAGAACGAAGCATTGGAGGAGCAATAACTCTACAGCAGAACTACTGAGCACAGAGAGAACCAGAGGACCCTAGGTTAAGACCAGAGTGCCCTGTGTTATGGGTACTGGTACTTCAGTCTTAGGGTGTCGTGTGCATCAGGCCCCTGTCATGATTTGATAAGTAGCTTCAGGGGACCATAGTAGGCCATTGGTCTTCAAGGATGTACTGTTCTTCCTTTCATGTATTAACAAATGGCCATGGATGCCTATAACATGCATTCAGCTGTAATTTTGCTAAGGCACCAATGGGAAATACTTGCACCAGATTGAGTCACTCAGTTAGCAAGGGAACCCAGCTAGCTGTCAGCCACCCATGTCACTGAGTGGGAGTCTCAGGAGTGTGGAGTACAGACAGAGGCCTCAGGACAGCACATCTTATTGTCAGTGCTGTTTACATTTCTTTATCTTTGTTCCCTACCCTGTCCTAGCCTCAGGAGGCTAAGCCTGTAGGCCCTCTCTGTTCACAAATGGCTGACCACTCCGCTTCATCATGAGTGGGTGGAACTTGTTTGTAGGCCCCTTTCTGACTGACAGGACTTGTCTGTGGAGATAAAAGAGTGACTGATACCCATTTCTAAGTGCATTCTCGAGGTGAGCTCCACCTTGTTTATTTGGTCAAGAACTACAGTGTGATCATCCTCCTGTTACTAGTTCCTAATAGTCTGACCCATTGCTACATGGTTCCAAGCCCGCCTTTGCAAGACTCTGCAAAAATGAGCCAGAGAGCCTCACCCAGGAGACTCCTGTTTCCTGGGAAGTCTTTTGTTGTTCACCTAAGCAACTGATTAAAAAAAATGGTGTACTTTATTCAGTCTTCCCACCAAAGCTAATTATATCTTGATTTCGGGAGATGGCTTTGCTCCGGCTCAGAAAATCGTCAGTTCTAAGGCAAATCCCAGACAAGTGTGCACAAATCCTCTCTCCTCTCCCAGGCCGGCATCTTCCTCCACCCAGCCTACCTCCACCATGACTCACTCACCGAAGTGAGAAACACACTGGTCTCAGAGCCAAGACCCAGCTGGGCTGGGCCCTGAGGGATCCTCAGATAGGTGTCAGTAGCAGGGGTCCCCCCAAGCCCTGCCAAAATCACTTGGCTACAGCCCCAAGATAATATTTGAAGCCCCTGTGCTCAAAAGTGTCAGAGTATTAGGGACTCTTCCCCTTTCACCTCACCTTCCCTAGGCACAGCCAACGCTTGACATCTTTTTATCAGATGGGCTTGGCACTGCCAGGAAGGGCGCCTCGCGCCAATGTGGCAGCAGCCACAGCCCCTCAGCTTGTTAGACTGAAAGAATGTGCCGTTTTAATTAATGATATGTAAATATCCTTGAATGGGCCGCATTTGCATATTAAGAGAGATTTGCGGAATCTGCGGAGTAATATATTTTAATTAAGGATTAATTAAAAATAATGGGAATTTCATTTCGCCTGGCAGAATCCGTTTAGATTTTAGCACACGTCTGCTTGGGAGTCTGGTAGGAAGGCCCTGTGTTACGATTCCCGCAGATGAGAGAGGCACTCCTGTGTTTATCATCCTGGAGCCCCCACTCTGGGGAGCAAGGGGAATATAAAAGGGTAAAATTTTCCTCTCGCCTCCCCCATCACCCACCCCTCAGCTTCCCTCCTCTTTGTGATTTTAGGGCTGTTTTGGTATTCTTTATGGTAAAGTAAGTAAATGGCTCTGAGACACGGAACACTAGTTGTGTTGGCAATTATGTTAATGGGATGCTATTAGGCTATGATTCTATATGAGCAATTGGGGAGAAGAAATGCCTTACTGAGAGAGAATGATACAACAGACGTCTGTCTTATTGATATAGCTCCAGTGGCGCTTTCTGCATAATTACACTCGGCCACTTTCTTTAGGTGGGGGAGAGGCCCCTGCATCAGGAGTCAGGAGCAAGAGATTGGAGATAAGGGGTCCCCCAGTAAATACCAGGGTGGGGTAGACTCTCCCAGCAGACCTGGGTATTTATTGCAGGTGAGAAAATTTGATTCCCTAGAAAGACCAATTTCTTCCTTCTGTTTACTTCCTGGAAATAGTCTCCAAGTTCAGGCACCAGGAGTTCTGTTCAGAAGTTGAAGATTCTGGAAGATCTGCGTGGTCTGCTTTTCTATCCCCTAGCCCCACCCCCTTTCTTGGGTTGATGCAACAAACCCACAGGTTCTTAGGAAGTTCACTGTCTTGCATGTTTGTCCCGAACACATATTCACAGCCTTCTAGGACCTCCTGGCACTCATCTTGGTTTGTGTATGCGCCCATTGGAGGCTTGTTACAGGGATTCACCATCTCCTACCATTATTGTATCGTTGCCTGTTTCTCCCTTTGGTTATCCTAGTATTCCTGTTATGTGTGAAGGGGCTGTGATGCTGGGTGTGTATGTTTCCACTTGTTAACTCTTCCTGATGGATTTTCCCAGATGCTCATGATCTGAACCACAGTTCTCCTCTCCCAATTCCAAAGGTGCTAGCCACATGGAGATTTGATGATCTGCTTGCAACATTTCCCTTGCAGGTCTGACTGCTGTGGGAGGAGTCCCTGAGGAAGGGGGACTCTGCCCTCAAGTGACCAAGCGCTTACACAGACTGGAGGGTTGCTTGTTCTCTGGGGGACGTGGGAATATAGCCACAGTCCTCAATTTGAGGTGATGTTCTGAAGCTTGTACCTTCAAAGCAAGTTTCTGATTGCTCAATAACTGCCCAGGAGAAGAGAAGCCGGGGGCCAGCACTTAGCAATTATGCTTCCGCACACAACCCCTCTCAGGAGGATCCCCTGGTGTAAAATTTCAACACTTCCACTGGAAGTCCTAACGAAGTTTTCCCCTTCCTCTCACTAAGAAATATGTATATCAGCTACCCACTTCTCCTCCACCCGGTCTGACTGCTGCATCACAAATTCAGGGCCAGCAGACCTCCAGGCACTGCTAGGTGGCCTTTCCTCCTGGGCATGCCGACTTCTCCCTGACCAGCTTTGTGCATGGGGCGGGGGTGGGGGTGAGTAGGTCGGGTTTGAAAAGAAGGTGGGAGTAGAAAGAAAAGTCTTTGAAGCTGAGTGTACCGAGATTGCTTTCACCAAGGGGAGGAAAGGGGCTCCAGAGGCTTTTAGAACTGTAGGACAGTTCTGGGGTAGCTGGGTGGGGAGGGGTGAGGAGGGGTGAGGAGGGAGAGGAGTTATGGAGTGCTGAAAGGAGCCAGGGAGGGGAGGGAAGGGGCAGGAGAGAGTGTCATGTAAGCCAGAGTCTGGAAGCTGCCGAGGAGATTAAAAGGACAGTGAGGAGAGCACTGGGGGAGGATCTGAGGCCCGTTCCCTCCTTCATGTGTCTCCTCCTGCGTGCACTCTGCAAAGGCAGCCCGGCCTTAGCCAATGCAAATGGAGAAAATGCAGTTTCTGGTAAGTGTTCCCTAATAAATAACATCATTCCCTATCAGCCAGTGACATCCCGCATTCCTCTTCCCTATGCACCAGCCCAAGACATTTAATGATGTGGTGCTCCTCTTGGGATGTGAGGTCCATGCTAATGTTCCAGGGCTCACAAAATGGTGGGGACAGATTCCAGCTTGGCTCAGTTAGCTGGCACTGCCAGAAATCATAAAGTAACATATACATGGAAGTGTGTGCATGTCAGATATCCAGGTAGACCTCGTTTTCTTTTCTTTTTCTTTTTTTGTTAGAGAAGTCACTCGTTTTTTTCCCCCTTTCATTATGTAGAAATTTGTTCAGGGTTAGTTTTTGGTCGCTGGAGGATTTCATTAACGAAATGAAGTAAAAATAATCAATTTCAGATGTTCCCAGTGTTTTGGTAATGGTTTCTCTAACAATTCCGATTAGCTGTGTGAGATGGAATTTTTCTTCCAAATTACTGCATGTTGACATTAAATATTGGCCAACTTTTTGTGTCTCTGTGTGTGAGCGTGTGTGTGTGTGTGTGTGTGTGTGTGTGTGTGCGTGTGTGTGTGTGTGCGCCTGCCTGAATGTGCCCACATGTGCCTGAATTCCTCTGCTTGTATCTGAGCTTGCCTGGGGCTGGGTGGGAGGCACACACCCATCCCACACTTCTCCTCATCTCTTCACCTTCCCTTGTCATGGCCCCTTCCCTTCATCAGCCCAGTTTTGAAGGGCTGTTGGCTGTCCTGTGCTCTATCTATAAGTCTAGGCCATTTCTGGGAACATGTGTGGAAGAGTGATTTTTTTTTTCTTTTAATTGGTGGGGGAGGGTAGACGAAGCTGGGTGACTGCCTTCAAATCAATAGGAGACTGCTTTCCCTGGAAATCAGGTCCTGGGAGAGTGTGCTGGCTTACTTATTGGTGTCTGTTTCCCTGGTGTCTCTGCCAGCCCATGGAGAAGTGCTTGCCTGCCCATGTACCCCACTTCTCAGCCTCCCTGGAATCCCTCTGGGCTTTAAAGGGAGAAATAAATTAAATTGAAAACTCCATAGCAGGCTTTTCATTATTAACTTGTTTCCTTTTACTTATTTTTCATGGATTTTGGCTTTCCCCTCCCCTCCCCTCCCCTCTCCTCCCCTCTCCTCGCCCCTTTGACAGGCCATGCTCAGTCCCGCCATGCATCCGAATGCACAGTCACGGGCATTGATTTCCTGCAGCATGAGTGTGACTACACAGATACCCGTGGATGTAAACACACCAGAGAGGGTCACTGCGTGTGTGTTTTGTTTGCACTGTTCCCCTTTGATACGCTGTCACCCTTGGGCACTGCTCAGGGATTTGATCCCAGTAATCTCCCGACCCCTTGGAAGACATTAAACACCCTCCCAGACCCTTTGCTCTGCCTCTCTCTGAACCTTTCACTCTCCTTTAATGAGAATTTCTCCTAATTATTTCAGTGGCCACAGCAGAGGGACTGCAGTGTACTTAGATCCCGATACTGGGACGTGACTGTTATGCTGATAAAGGCAAGAGATCAATAATTTAGGCCCTAGCTTTAATGGCAAAGCTGCGAGCCCTAGTGTCTGCATTCAGGTTGAGTCTTAGACGGCCTAAGGTATTAATAATTTCCGCAGGATTTTCTCTCCTTTCATCCTCAGCCGTGGCCGTTCTACATGCTTTCCTTGCTCAGATGTATTTGTGAAAAGGTGTTTTTCCCTTCTCGGCTCAAACATAGGTCTGCCCAGACTCTGACTGCAGGGATATGTCTGTGCCTCGCCTGCACACATCTGGTTACTCACACGTGTATATGCAGATGTCCACATAGAGAGATTTCCATAACCACTCTTTATGGGGGGAGCATCCATGGCCACCTTGTCTTTGGCCTGTAATTCTTCCTTTTGGAATTCATCTGGGAAATCTGCAGCCACTTCAAAGGCAAGGGTAAAATGTCACCCCTTTCTTCCTGTCATCTTTTTTCTTCCCTTTTTCTCCTCTGTGTATTTTGTCCTTCTGTCTGTCACAATGCCACCATTGTACCGGTCCCCAAAAGTCACCTCTGGATTCATGGCCTCACTTAGGAGTGGGTGCGCACATGCACAGTCCAACCCTGTCTTACACAGAGCCTTTCTCAGAGGAATTCCAGTAAACCCTGTGAGCTCCAGCAAGGCCTGCGTCCGACTCAGACAGATTGTGGTGTATGGCAAAATTCATAGTAAGCTTCGAAGGGAGGGGGACCTGACAGAGAAACATTGCACAGTGACAGGGTTTCCTTAGACAGTTAGCCTTGGAATGTTTCAACAGTGTACGGCTGCAGACAAGAATCAGGGATCGCCCCTAGAGGCTAAGGGTGGAGCTGGGAGCACCCAGAGTCTCCAGTCTCTCATATGTAGCTTGCCCTCCCAGCCCAAGCTTTGAGGGTCTCTGTTTCTCCCCATTTTTGTCAGACCAACCTCTGCCTTTTTTTTTTTTTTTCCTTTTTCTTTTTTTTAAGGGTTATTGATATTTTAAAGTTCCTTTAGGACACATAACTCCTATAAGTCTGCTTGTATTTTGACATCATAAATTCAGTGAAGAAAACATTTTTCTTCAGGGTAACTCTCCAAACTGGGAGGAACTTGGAGGATAGTGAAATGATTTCAGATCTCAGCATGTGCCACACCCAGCCACTAGGGGGCAGAGCAGCAGGATTGTGGTTTGCATGGGCCAGTGAAGAGACCGGAGGTCCCTCCAAAACCCAGTAATATTCATTGCTAGCTGTAGGGGAGCACAGAGGTGCACTGCCTCACATGGTGGGAAGAGAAATAGAGTGAGCCGAACGCAAGACAACAGTCAGTATAGTTCCAAATATGACTCAGTTTCCCCATTCAGTTGACCTTTTGCCGTTAGTAAGGGTTTGTTTGCCTGTTTCTCAATAGCCGTACTCATGTCTCTATCCCAAGTCTTCACTCTAATTTCACCCGAGATGACAGTGTCTGTATCCTGAGAAAAATTATTCCTGCAACTCCATTCTCTCCCATGGCATCACGTTTGGCTACACTGGAGGCAAAGCTTCAGGAAGAAGGAGGAGAGAGACTCACATTAGGCTAAAGAGCTCGGGCATCTTTGTGTCTGCCCTGGAGTTCTAGCGCAGTCTCTGGCTCAGGTGTTCCTATAGTTGATTTTCTTCTTTTGTTCTCTACTTCAAGGCCACCATTTTATTGTTAGTTCGGAATGTTAGACCCATCTGTTGCTAATTCCACCAAAGCCCATTTTCCAGTGAGAGACAAGCCGGGGACCCATGCTGAGTGTTAAGAGTCTTGGAAACCTTGGGAAAATTGTATGGCAGAGAAATCGCCTGCAAACCACTAAGTACTGTTACCAACTTGTTGCCAGTTAATAAAATGGCAGCCATTTTTATGGATCCTACCACAATTGACCAACCATACAGTACACCAGATCTTCAGGAGGGCAAAACACAGCTAACAGAAGAAAAATGGAGAATGACTTTTCAAGGCCCTGGAATTCAAGGAGCCTGGCCTGATTGTGGGTAGTTGTTCAGGAAAGAGACTGCAGCCCCTCCTCCCACACGAAAGGATCTCTATCGTGATCGAAGGATGCTATGACTTCATGGTACCAATCGAAACCTCCTTCCTTTAGCATAGGGATTTGTAGCTTTCCAAATGCTTCCATGTCTTCCTAGTCAACCCTCGAAACAAGAGAAATGTGTGTCATGTCATGTAAGGGAGGGAAACTGAGGCTTACATCTAATGTAATGTCATGACAGTAACCTATTGTACCTGCATTACCTTCACCTGATTATCCTTCCTAACCTAAGGTCACCAGGAGCTTTTATGTCTTCATCCTTGATTACAAATGATGGCATTAGACCTATTCCCAGGGAGTTTTGTTTAAAAAGTGTAAAGCCATTTTACCTACAGACATAGAATAGATATAAGGCCCTTTGGGTCTAAAATACCAACTCTTCAAATGGACTATATTGATGTGTTAAAGATGAAAGCTTCGGGAGCAGTCTAGCCTGGGTCCAAAGCCTGCATCCTAACCTGCTGGTTAAGTACCGCTGGTGTTATTGTTGCTGTTGACTTAGTTCCTTTATTCTTCCAGGAACCCAACTTTTTCACTTCACAGCTATAAAGAGTTCCTTAAAGAGTAAACTGTGATTCTTAGCACAGGGCTGGAGGTCTGCCTTTAAATGGTCAGGCTGTTCAACATGGCCCTTTCTGCCCAGAAGCACGTAACACTTGGATGTTTTGATTTTTGCATAGCGTAGTACAGTCAGGACAGGCGCCTTTACTGGTGCCTCTGATCACTGCCATCCCGTTTCAGTGCTCCAGTTAAGAGTCTTGCCCTGGTTTCCATTTCTTGCCCACTTGGAAGGAACACTAAGGTCTCAGCGTGACTTACAACCACGTCCTCGCTGTTTTGACAGGTCAGGGTATCTTCCATGCATAAATTGCTTTAGAATTTACAGAGCACCTTTATCTGTACTACCAATGATATGTTGAAGGTGCCATCTACTCAAATAAATAAATAAATAAATAAGAACCAGTCTCTGCCATAGGGGAGGTTCTGATTTTTTATTCTGTTGCTGCCTTGTTCTCTCTCTGTCTCTGTCTCTGTCTCTTTCTCTCTCTCGCTCTCACTCTGTGTGTGTGTCTGTATACACACGTGTGTGCAAATGCACACAAGAGGCTAGAGGAGTACATCAGTTGTCTTCCTCTGTCGTTCTCTGCCTTACTGCTTTATTGCCTTGGGAAGGGGTCTCTGACTGTATTAGAACCTTGTGTTGGGGGACAAGTTGGGTTCTGTGTCTCTTTGAATATCACGGTTAGAGGCACGCGTGGTCATGTCTGGCTTTTATGTAGGTGTTGGACATTGGGACCCAGGCCCCGGTGCTTGTGTGTAGCAAGCACTCTGACCAACAGTGCTAACTCCCTATTCCCTCAGCCCCCGGTTTTGACATATTAAAATCCATAAGCCACAGATGATAATGTTCAGCGATGTGGCTCATGATGTGATATGGCTTAAAAGCATAATGCTATTTCGGACACAGAAGCAGTGGCTTGGAGATCAGGGTAACTAGGCTTAGTTTCATAGGGAGGTGGCTGGTGTAGGGTGAGGATGGAGTAGGGGCCGATACACAGAGATAACAAAGGAGGGGAGTAATAAGTGCTCAGGAAACATGGAAGAAGAACTTACTGGGCCAAGAAGAGGAATGAGCATGAGGAGATGGGCCTGCCTACTATGTAGGGTTAGATTAGAATAATGATGGAATAGGACAGCCTAAGTTACATTCGGATTTTTGGAGAAGGAGACAGAAGAAGTCTGAAGTCGGCAATCCATTCTTTCTCTGAAAATGCCATGCATTTAGTATTTCTTGTCCTGTGTCTCCGAAACTGTGTCTGATGGTGTATGCACTAGGTCTGTCTGAAGCAGAACTCCCTAATACAACATGGCATCTTGCATGCCAGGTGGGATATAAGATTAGAGATGGAGAACCTTGAGGACTTCAGAAAGACAAAGTGTAAGTGAAAGGCAATAGCCAATAAAGCTGTTCACTGCACACAGAGTCATCTGTTTTTAGAGGACAAGGGGAATCCTTGCCTGGTAACCAGCAAGGCGAAGTGGAGCGTCCTCAGATGAACTCAGCCCCTGAGGTCTGCATTCTTCCTATAGATGGCTGGTAGTGGTCAGCCTCCCTCTAGCCACACGGGGTTTTCTGCTTGTTGTAGCCAGCGTCAGAGGCACCGTCCCTGTCTCTATCCTTTGTGACACCTTCAGATGACCTAGCACAGTTGGTTTGGCACTGAAAGAAGAAAGTTTTGTGTGATTGCTGTTGGGAGAACTGCCTTTCTGATGAACAAAGTTGGTGTCTCTCTTCAAGGGACCACTTGGTAGCTAGGACCTCGAGCAACACATCTCTGGCATGGTCACGCCATTGCCATAAGCCCTTTAGGGGGAAGCCAACCCCCTCCTCATGGCACTCTGAACTGTGTTTTGTTATTTCTTCGTTTTCACTGGCCAATTTGTCCACCAATAATTATCCAAGCCAAGCAAGTATGGCAGATTTTTTTTTTTTTTCTACAAAAGATAATGCTGTCTGAAAATCAGCTAATACCAACACACTGCTAAGATGGGCATTAAGCATCTGCCCTTTCCACAAGCCCTTCTGTCCCAGGTCTGCAGGGTCATTTTTTATGGACTTCTTTCTTCCCTTCTGAGGTAGTGACAGGCATTGCAAATTGCAGAGGAGACCTGCCTGGAAGTGGAGGGAGTGGAGCTGTAGAGATGTTTTCATTTCAGTTTTCCTGAGACCACAAAGAAGCCAGTGTGAGGAGAGCGTCTTCACATAGGCAGGGTCGGGAGACGCTGAATTGAAATTCTACATGTATCTTCTTCTATCAAGACCAGTGTTTTGGGAAATGGCTTGCCAATAAGCAGAGAAACCGTTCATAGATTTCTTCCCACACGCTCCCTCCTCTTGAAGTTTACACAGGTCTTCACACTCTTAATTAACCACATCAAATAATTTGTTTCCTAGGCTGGGCTAGCAGGGCGATGTCTTTTTATTTGGGTGATGAATGACAAACGATGATTCAGCAGGGGATGATTCAGGCTAGGGATGGAGGGCTACAAAGTCCTCCCCAAACTCTGTGCGTTCTGTTTGTTTGCACTTTGGAAGGACTAAGATAGTTAATGAGACAGTCTGCTGCTCCGGACACTGGAGGAAGATGTCCATAGCAGGAGTTGGGGACCTCAGGAGACTTGGGAAATGGTGCGAGAGTGCCAAGACTCCTCTCCAAACAGGCCACAGGACACGGTGTGTGCAGTCTTCTGGACATTTACTACGGGGGACACCTTCCTTTGACCTTTTTATTTATAAAGTCATGATCAGAGTCCAGGAGCTTATGAAGAACAGACCAAAAGCAAAGCCCTTGCACTGACAAGTATTGTTTTTGGAAGAAAAAGTAAAAATGGGTCGTGTGCATTTAGCAGATTTAGCTAGTTAAAAGATAGTTTGTTACAGCCTTATGTTTTACAGTTATTTTCTAAAGTTACCTGAAATATATCTTCCCTCCTATGAGTTGCCCTGGGGGCTTGCTTATGTCCTAATTGATCTTCACCCCTAGAAGTAGTCTTTTAGGCAAGCACTGATCGCCCCTCTCTTTAAAGATGTCTGTCCTCAGGCTCAGAGGATGTGGTACCTGGATTCCACAAATTACTGTCTTTGGCTCTATGACCCTCTGGGTGCTGCGATTTTCAACCCACTGGTCTGATCTCAGTTGTGCCAACGTATTTTAGAAATACTGGTGGCTGTGTGACATCAGTTAATGGCTCTTCTTTCTGAATGCAAGTGAGATCTGTTTGTTAAGCCTTCCTGTGTGAAAGTCTGGTCTGCCCAAATGTGGCTGGTTGAGTGGATCTGGATGTATCTATCTATCGGGTTGGCATTTTCTAAGAATCTATAACTTACTTGCTTGAAAAATCATGAGCTTGAAGATCATAAGGCAAATATTTGTAACATTTGTATTCATTTTTTAAAAATGTATTTTTATTTTGTATATGTAATGTATGTGGTCACACACACCTGTGCTACTACTGTGTGTGTGTGTGTGTGTGTGTGTGTGTGTGTGTGTGTGTGTGTATGGAAGTGAGGTGACAACTTGGTGGGGTTCCTTCCGTATTTACTTGGGTTTCAGAAAGAGAATGTGGGCCATTAGGTTTGCTCAGTAAGACTTGCTGTGGTGTCTCTCTGGCCTCACATATCTATTTTTACAAAGGCATATCCTTCCTTTGGATTTGGGGATATCTGAAAGGACTCATTCATAAGTTCAGGGTTATAGATTCTTTGTTGGTTTGTTTTTGAAATTCTCTTTTTATATATATAAAAATTCTCTTTTCACTTATATATATATATATATGTAGTATATACGGTCTGTGTATATATTGCTTATATATGTACCACATACATGCAGAGCCCAGGAGACCAGAAGAGGGCATCAGATCCCCTGGAGCTAGAGCCCATTTTGCTAGCTGCTCATTTTACATGCTAGGAATCAAACTAGAGTCTTTGGGAAGAGCAGCAAATGCTGTTAACCACTGAGCCATCTCTCCAGCCCCCAAGTTAGAGAGTCTTAAGGGATTTGATTGTACAACACCACCTGGTGATCCTATCCCTTCATTGTCAGGGACATGTTGGCTGATGTTCTTTGGATAGGCTCCAGGACCAGAGAAGTGGGTGAATGATGTAGCTCAGTGATAAAGTGCCCACTGAATTTGTTTGAGGCTTTGGGATTGATATTTAGCACCGCCTTTAACTAACACACACACACACACACACACACACACACAGACACACACACATACACACACGTGTGTGTGTGTGTGTGGGGGGAGTGAATCATAATGTTTTTTCTATCTTTAAAGAAGTTTTCAAGAGTATTATTTAGCAGAAATAGCCAGCCATTAAGCTATTACATACATCAAACAAGCTGTTCTATTCATGTTAAACCAAGTCTCATAGTGAAACATTTCCTATCAATCTGAGACCTCCCATTGAACCCAGCAGAGAACAGGTCCATTGCAAAAGGCGCTGAAGAATTTTCAGACCATTATTTTTAGGATTTCTCCTTCTCTTTCTTAGGCTGAACACTGCTGATTCCTTGTGCTTCTCTGTAGTGTTCATGCTTCATTCTCGATCTGTAATTCTGCAGACATTTCCAGTGTGCCTACTGTGTGTGAACTTGGCATTTTAAGTTTATGCCTTTTCCTTGCACTTTGAATTACAACCCAATGACAATGGGAATGGTTGGTAGCATTGTTTTTCCCTTGCTCATATATAGAACATGAAATACATGTGTGCACAAGAATGCACCGTAGTCACATGTATACTATATAAGTAATAAAAGCATATGTGATATTTTTAATCATAAAGAAGTGAATACTAGGGAGTGGAACTAGTGAGGAAGACATTGATCAACTAATTCATTACAAACAATTTAAATTTATTTCTATTTTATGTGTATGGGTGTCTCACCTGCATGCATGTATGTATACTGTGTACCCCCAAAGGTCAGAAAAGGATGTTGGGTACCCTGGAATTAGAGTTACAAAAGGTTATGAGACACCCTGTGGTTGCTGGGAACCGAACCAGGATCCCCTGCAGAAACAGTTGCTCTTAACTAAGGAATCTTCTCCCTGGCCCTAATTAGCATTTTAAGCAAGCCTTTTGACTTCTGGTGGGTTAAGGGAGTCATTTTAAGGTGAATGATACCTGCCTCTTGAGACAGAGTTGCTCTAAGACACATCACAGCTATTGCCAGGCCTGGATGCCTGTGAGAGAAGATGCTCACTTCAGCAGCTGAGACCTGGAATGGGAATGAAACCAGACTACAAGAGCAAAACAATGCTGGGCGATGTGGCACATGCTTTTAACCAACACTCAGGAGGCAGAGGCGAGCCTGCGCTGCATAATAAGTGCCTGGGCTACCCAGAGAGAGTCTGCCTCAAAAACCAAAAAGCCAAAGTAACCATCCAACCAACCAACCAACCAACCAACCAAGTAAAAAGGCCATGAAAATGCACGAAAGAAATGTTAATATAATAATAATAACTCTGCTATTTCTTATGCCTTGTACTGAGGACCGTAATCCACCTTTTTTGTTCATTGATGAAGGTCTTTACCAAGAAGTAAAGAAACCAGTTAAATGAATGAGAAATGTGCAGAGGGCATCAGAACAGTGGATCCCAAAATTTAAGCGTGCAAAATAACATTCTAAGAGTTTTCATAGCACATGCTTTCTGTACTCAAGAACTGTCTGTATTCATATATCTTGGTAAAACAAAATTTATAGGTAATGGCAATATAATTATGATTTTTATAACTTTTGTACCAATTTTAAAAGAGATGTGATATAGTATAAATATTATAGAGCTGCTTGGAAGAATTAAAGTGAGATAATCCTACTTTTCCTTTAATGCATTTTGTACTTATACTAATTTTGAAAGACCCTCCTGGATATTCTGAGTTAGAAAGACAAGAATAGATTTTGGAATCCCCCACCCCTTTCTTTGGTGGCATTTAGAAATTAGTGTAGTTTTTGTCTTGATTTGGGGGATTTTGTTTGTTGGTTTTTTTGGGGTGAGGTCTATTTGTGATGCACAAGTGGCCTTGAATTCTTGAGATCTATTGATAGTCCTGGTTTAGCATTCTCAGTAGGGGGGCTATAGGCTTGTACTACTATGCTATACCTCGGTAAATGTGATTTTTGTCCGTCCGTCCATCCATCCATTTATCCATCCATCCATCCATCCATCCATCCATCCATCCATCCATCCATCCATCCATGCATGCATCCATCCTTCTGCCCATCAACTGTCCACGTTCACCCTTCTGATGTATACATGCCTGTTGACTATCTACTGGGTGCTAGAATTATTCTTCGTTTTTAGGAGATTTTATATATATAAACAAAGGAAAACAAGGATCTGGGCTTTAAGAGACTTTTACTTCAGGAATGGTGACTTTCAGTCACCTGGTTGTTGTTAAATTTGTCAACTATTAGCTTTACCCTGTAAGCCGGAAACTTTGTAACTTAAAAATATTAAGTAACCATATGCCCCAGGGGTAGCAAAGTCCCAGGTTTCCCTACACTTCTTTTTCTCCTAGAATTCCTTCCTTCCTAGAATCTCCTTCTCTGAGCTTCTGGTGGGGTCAGGGCCGAGTGGTCAGGCCAGCACACTGCAGATTATCCCTGTTGAAGCTGCTTCTACTCTCCAGTCTGTGCTGGGTCAGAAACAGTCACCGGGAACAAGTGGCTTGAGGGCAAAGATTCTCCCTTTGCTTGCTCACATCCTCCTTCAAAGGGCAACGATGTTCTCAGAGATGTCAACTCCTTTCTTTGATTCTACTGGCTTCCCCGGAGACCTGTGCTGCTCAGAACCTAGGCTTTCATTTTGTGATATGGAGAGCTATTCATTAAAGATATTTTTGTTGTTGTTGTTTTCCAAGACAGGGTTTCTCTGTGTAGTTTTGGTGCCTGTCCTGGATCTCACTCTGTAGACCAGGCTGGCCTCGAACTCACGGAGATCCACCTGGCTCTGCCTCCCTAGTGCTGGGATTAAAGGAATGTACCACTGCCGCTCAGCTCACTAAGGATATTTTAAGGAAAGTGGATGGAACAGAAGCCTCTAGCACCAAGCAGGCCCATAGGGCATTTGCATGACCCTGAGTGAGTCAATAGCATTAACATTTGTGTAGTGTTGTATAGTTTTTCATATTTCATAGCGAGAGTGGTCCTGTTTGATCAGTTAGGGAGTCCTGCCGTAGAGGAGGTAAGCCCACTTATAGAAGGAAACCAGAATTTCAAGAAATCTGCCCAAAGTCAAGTAGAAAGGTCTAAAATGAGACTTTACCCTGACCCCCAGCTCCTTTTAGTAGGCCACATCACTTATCCTTATGTCTTTATTATCTTGACTCACACAGCAAGTAAAACACAGATTCCAACCATTATCTTCTCTGTTACAAAAGACTGAGCCAGAGACATCAGATATTGTATTTGTGTGAGATGTTGTGGATGGTGGCAGGCTAGGACTCAAATGCAGGACATCTGAACTGCATCCAAGTCTTCCTGCTGCTTTTTGACTGTGTTAGGAACCACCGCTCTCTTGCCCAAGTTCATGTGCACACTGACATTGACTATGGATCCATTGTAAAGTAAGCTCTGTGAGGACTGTGGAACCTGGTGGAAAACACACTGTGATGTTTCTGTCCTGTGCTTATGTTGTCTTTACCTTTTCCCTTGGGATATCAAGGGGGGAGGCATGGTTCTGCATGCCTTTAATCTTGGGAGGCAGAAGTAAGCAGGTCTCTGAGTTTGAGGCCACCCTGGTCTGCAGAGCTAGTTCCAGAATAATCAGGGCGACACAGAGAAGCCCTGTCTCAATATTTTCCCCTCTTTTATTTATTTAATGTGTGTGCGCATTTGCCTGTGTGTGTTTATTATATGCATGACATACATGCATGCAGGAGCCCTGTGGGGGCTGGAAGAGGGAGTTGGGTCCCCTAGAATTGAAGTTACAGGAAGCTGTGAATCACCACATGGTGCTGGGAATCAGACCTAACTGCTCAGCCACCTCACCTGTCCCTGTTGGGGAATCGTTTTTAAGATGTATAGTCGGTCTCCAGATGTTTGTTGTTGTTGTTGTGCTGAATAGCTGCCAGCTGGACCTACATTTAGAAACACTTTGAAAATATGTGTACAAGTCCTTCAAGCATAAACGTGCTCTGGATCTTGCCCAGGTGTCTGTAGGTAGATCTTACCTATCTCTGGCAAATCATGTTTTCCTTGGTTCTTGCTACTTTGTGAAAGCATCACAGACATAAAAGTACTGGCTTTATTCTTTTGATCTTTTTGTGTTCTGTGAATTCTGAAGCTTGGAGGAATCAAAAAAAAAAAAAAAATCCATGCTTTTACTGTTTTCCCTAAAGTTTGAGAAACAATTTCAAAATGACTTTAAAAGTTTAGAAGTTATAATAGATGAAGATTGAAAATAAGGATCCGGGGCTGGAAAGATGGCTCAACAGTTAAGAACACTGGCTGTTCTTCCAGAGGACCTGGGTTCAAGTCCCAGCCCCCACTTGGCAGCTCTCTGCTGTCTATAACTCCAGTTCCAGGAAACCTGACACATCCTCACACAGACATATATACAGGCCAAACACCAATGCACATAAAATAAAAAAATAAAAAGAAGAATGAAAGGATCCTGTCACTGCAGACCTGGGTCCTGCTCTGACCTCTGCCCCATGATTGGCAAGACGTGTTGGACACTCCTACAGATGTCTTCAGCTTATAGGACAGAGTGACCTGGCTTTGGACATCAAGATATGTATGGATGTACTACTGAGGATAATAAACATGAGAAGAGAATCATCACCCTTTCAGAAATCACTTAGAGTGGGAGGATGCTTTCCCAGTGAGCATCCCGAATCCTTAGGTCACCCTGTGCTGGCAAAAAGAGGTTTGAGCATAGTAATGACACTTCCTGTTTCCCTGCACATGTACTTAAAGAATATATCCCTCTTGTCTGTCCCTGTATATGAAGTATATAAACTCTACATAGCATTTTCAATGGAGAAACCCTTAATGTGGAACTTGCCACCCTTACCACAGTTTTAAGAACTGCGTCTAAACGACGAGAACCGGGGTATTGATTGTGAAGAAGCACATCCCCAGAAAGGCTCATGACTTCCTCAAGGACACACAGCATCAGTTGTGGGGCCAAAACGCACTCACTGTTCTAAGGCCCGCTGCTGTCTGTCACAGCTGTCTCTAGGAGATGAGGATGGCTTCTCCTCCGAGGTTCTGCATGACTTCTGATTTTATTTAGTTGTTTCTGCCTGTGAGTCACATGCTTTTAGCCCACAGAATAGAGGCTTCTCGTGGTCTTGCAGATAGGAGGGTAACCTACCTTATCTCCCCGGGATGGAAGGAATGTAAGGTCTGCTTCCTCTGGTGAACACCTAAAAGAGGGTGCAGCCTCTTATCTCTGATCCCACACTGCACCCTCTCTTCCTTTCTACCTCTCAGAGCCAGGAGATTATACGAGGGCCTTTCTGTTTCGCGTCAAAAGGAAAGGGATTCTGGGAATAGGGAGGAATTAATAGTCATCAAAAGTGACAACATTAAGACGTAATAATCAGTTGAGCACAAGTCTATGAAGACAGCACCAGTCTTACATCTCATATGGGGAAACGGAGGCCTAAGTGATGTTTCTAGTCACATTGTTAGTCAGAGTGGAATCCTGGCCAGCAGCTCTGAAGGGTGTGATTCCAGAGGCCATGGGCATTCATTGGGCATGGACGATGCCCTCTCTTGCTCCAAGGAGAGATGGGCACTGCAGGATGTCTTTGACTGTCACCTTCCTGCAGCCTTGGAAAACATTGAGCACCTATTACCTGTGGTGAGCACTATGAAACACAGCCCTACTCGGAAAAAAGAGCCTGGAAGAATTCCTAAGACCTGAGTTCAAATCCTGCCTCAGACATGGACCATTCATAACTTCAGTATTACGCGTTTTAGTACTCCAGTTATTCACTTACGAACTTGAGAGTGAGGTTCAGGGCAAGGCACTTGTGAGGAGGAGGTAAGAGGATGCGTAAAGAAAGCCTCAACCTAGCTTATTTCCTGTCCAGTGTAATTCGCTAGTCATTCTCAATGTACTTGCTGTAGATAGGCATAATAGGTCACCTGCAATCTGTCGGTGTGTGCTGTTCAACGCTTAAGCTTTGTGATCTGTGAATGAACCATTTTCTAATTTCCCAGGGTTTTGGTCTATTTTCTGTTGCTATCCTGAAATACTAGCGACAGTGTCATTTACACATGAAAGAGGTGTATTGCCTTTTGGCTCTGGACAATGAGTAAGGCCAAGGTGCAGCAGATGTACCTGGTGACAGTTTCATGGAGGCACCTGGCAAGGCAAGCAGGTGCATGCAGAAGAGAGGGCATGCAAGCAAGAGAAAATGGGGTTATGTTCTGCAAGAGCCAACCCTCTCCAGAGCCAGGCATGAACCAGGGCAGCTCCCACTGGGCTCAGTCCTCCCAAATGGTTGGAACTGAGATTCCAACACATAGACATCTGAGAGAGCTCCTCAGCCACAAGGCCTGTTTTCCTATTCCACCAGACATCTCAGCTGTACCAGCCTTCTCTGTGATTGCCAGGTCTGTCTTTGTATCTGGTGTAGACATTGGGGACACTTCCTGGCTCCAAAGACTGAATTGGGCATCTGGAAATAGATGAGGCAGATTAACAACCAGGCTACTAGAACTTCTCTTGGCTGCCCAGAATGATCAGGGCAACAAAACAAAACAAAACAAGCAGTTGAAGAATTGATATCAGAAGGTGGAAAAAAATGGAACATGAAGGGTAGGACTGTGGAGTAGGTCACTATCCACTGTGACTTCCAGGTATAATGGGGTCATTCCTCCTGGGATTCAGTGTTTGATTTCTCTGGTCTCATAGCACAGGCCAGGTGGATCCTAAGGCTTTGGTGTTTGCTCCGTAGATAAGTGATGTGCTAGCCTTTAAAACTCCTGGATGGAGAAGTAGTATTCAGACTATTTAACAAGAGTGAGAACCAGCCAGTTAGGGTGGGTGCTGCCAACAGGATGACTCTGTATGCACACTATTAACACTTTACCTGCTGGATGAGTGGGAAGTACAGGAGAGAGGCAAAGCAGGGGGTTGTGGGTAGCACTTGCATGCAGGGATGTAAGACAAGTCACGGTTATCTCTCAGATGGTACAGAACAATCTTGGAACTTGAGCATGGCTGACAGGGCTCGTGGAGCTCCTTTGAATGCATCCCCCAAACACATGCAAGGTGGAAGGATATTTTATAGTTTACAGTGGCAACAGGAGTCAGGGCAGCTGTATAGGAGCCATAACCAGAATTGGCTCCTAGGCCTTAGCTCTGAGTTCTTTGTGAGAAACTCATATAGAGAAAACGTAGACTTAGCGCTCACTTCAATTAAGAAGTCATTTTGATAAGAACTCAGTGGGTCTTTCTTTTTGTCAATTTCATCTTTTTCAGATCTTTCTCTCTTTCTACTTGCATTCTGCTTTGGGGACCTGCTTGCTAGGATATTCATGAGTTACTTCTCAGGCTCTTCGGCTCTTCTCCTTTGGAACCCCCACAATTCTTTCTAGGAACTGATCTTTGTCTGGGGACACCTGCCTCTGTTTTTTTTTTGTTTGTTTGTTTGTTTGTTTTTGTTTTTTTTTGTTTTTTTGTTTTTGATTTTTGTTTTTGCCCCATAGTCTAAGGACTGTGCATCTCAGGCCAGCTTTTCATTTTCATTTCCTCAACTTTAGTCAGGGCTGCATTCTTGGTTTGCTTGTTTGTTTGTTTGTTTGTTTGTTTTGAGATAAGATCTCTCTAAATAGCCCTAGCTGTCCTGGAACTCACTATGTAGACCAGACTAACCTCAGGTTCACAGAGATCTGCCTGCCTCTGCCTAAGTGCTGAGGTTAAAGGTTTGCATCACCACACTCAGCTAGGGCTGTATTCTTGAAACTACCTTTAGGCAATTGGTCATTAATTAGAGATTACTGTTTGCATAATTTTTCACATCGTTATAAAAGTTCCTTGGTCTGGTAAAGTGTCAGCTAGCTGCTTCTGTAAGCAGAGAGACCCCTTGATGTCATGTATGGGGATCAATAATGGCTTCACAGACTGACATTGTACATCACTTTATACACTTTGAGCTAGCGGTGCAGGTACCATGAAAATTGAAGTATGAATGAATACTGATTACCAAAGTTCACATCATTCTCCAGACTTACAGCTCTCATCTGGCATTTGGGAGCTCCATCTTGCACTTTTGTAGGACAGAAGAACTTTCTATATGTCTAACAAGTGATGGGCTACCTGGAAGCCATCCTTACGGCTTTGCAGTTGTGTCAGAGCCAAGCTCTCTTATATATCTCTTAAACATATTCACCAAGGAGCATGGTGGCACATACCTATGGTCCCAGTACTGAGGTGGCTGAGATACAAGGATCATATGTTTAAGTTCAACCTGGGATACACCATGACATGTGTCCCTAAAGATGCATAGCCATCCTCCTACAACCCCTCCCCACCTTCCAAGACTGTTTGCTCTTCCACCTTAAATGCCTGGAATCCTCATATGTAGCTCAGGAAAACTATAGCATTTAGTTTTCCGAACTCTTGTTTGTACACAGCTCTTCAAAGAGACGGCTGTAATGGAAAGCTGGATATCTGCTGAAGTGGCCCTTCTCTGTCTCATATTCATCTGGCTGAGGAACAGGAAGGGGACAGTCCCATCTTTGCAGCTCAGTGGAGCTGCACTGGCCGGAGGGTGGAGCCCAGTCTCCCCCTGGCTTGGTGGGCAGCACGGAGAGCCAGCGACCTTCCTTCGGGCCTCCAGATATCGAGCTAGAGAATGAGTAATTGGGACTCACCAAAGTGTTTAAACACTAGAATTGAAATTAATGTCCCCTCATTGCTGGGTGCGCTGACAATACATTACAGCAAACACCTTCCCAAAGTGAAATGAATGTTTGTTTATCCTCATGAAATATACATCAAAACATGTTGGTAGAAGAAGCGCTAATGAGGGAAGGGGCTGAGTTTTCTGTTAATTCCAGGCAGATAGCTAACTGAGAGGCAGGCTCGTTCTGGTTTGCTCTGTGCTCCCCATTCTGCTTTATTTTTCCTTCTTTTCTTTCTTGCTTTTTTTTTTCTTTCCTTTTTTTTTTTTTTTTTTTTGAGTAACCTGTCCACAGCTGTGTATCTAGGACATTAATATGGGTTTAATGAAAACTCCAGTTGATCTGTCCAAAGATATTGATGAGCAGGGCCCGGCCGTATTAATCATCTCCTTGAGGGAGGAAATGAAGGGAATGGGTGAGCAGGTTTCTGTCAGATGCCAATCCTGACGAAGAGATGTGTGTGTGTGTGTGGGGGGGGGGGTGGTTTCTAACCCTCCATGGCTACATCCATTTCCTGTGCCAAGGGCTCGGCCAAGTGGGAATGGGAAGGACATGGGACAGCACAGGAAATTCTGGGACACACTTAATGCGAAGTCATTAAGTGTCTGCCAATAAATCCATTACTGTTAATTATATTGAGATGGCCAACGATCCGCTGACAATATTCCGTCATTGATTTTCATTCGCGAGGGATCGATGTGCTGGCTGGGATCTCTTTGGCGTTTCCACGTTTTCCTTTCTTCTTCCTTCTCCTCCTCCTCCCTCCTCATGGCTGCTCCCCTCCCCTTCAGTGTTTGCAGTAATGCCGGTCCCCTCTCTGGAGATACAGTTCTCTCCCTAAGTGCCAAATGTTTCTTGATAGGAACAAGCTACATTTCTTTATGGCTTATGGCAAACTGCCTTGATTACTTCTACTGCTCTACCCATTATGTGAATTAAATATGTATTCAGTGGCATGCTGCTTGCGATGTTATTGCAGGGTGACATATGGTACCGACTCAATTAGAATGAAGCAGCATTAGATAACCCTGTGATTACATGCCTCCTGACCGGCTCCTCCTCGGCCTCCCCTCGGTGTGCTCACGCTCAGTGTCTGTGGGGCCGCAGGTTTTCATTATGGGTTATCATCTCCGCTACCTCAGATGTGGGCTGGGGCCTGGAGGGGGAGGGGCCTGTGGGCAGGTGGGAAAAAAAAGAATATTTGGTAGGCAGATCCTGTGAAAGGGTCGTGGAGAAGGGAGTTAAAAATCTTTTAAATGCCGATGTTTCCCCCTTTCTTTTTCAAGATGACTGTCTGTCCTGCCATGAAGCAAGCCCCCAAGGCCTTTCTGTAGTTGTGGTGTGGTTGCTGTGTGTATATGAGTGAGTCCTTATCTTGAAGATGATTTGCTTTTTAAAAAGAGTACTGTTTTCACATGCTGATACACTTGCCGCATTTTACAGATAAAACCGAAGACTGCACTAGGTCATACACAATTCAAAGTCACAAAGTCACTTGATGTCTAAGTGAGAAAGAATGATCTGAAGGCAGATTGAGGATATGCTATGGAATTACTGAGTGAGAACAGCTAACTCTTAAAGAAAGGAAGGGGCTTCCTGTGGGCCCCAGACAGCCAGGTTTGGCACCTGCTATACTGGAACATGGGGGCATGTGACATCTCCCTCTAAGTTATCCCCCATTTTTTACTTTTACAGTCCAGTTGTTCTAGCTTCCTTTCCTTGGCTCTTTACTTCCATTTGCCTAAGAGAGCCTGGAGACTCATTCTCCTTGGTTCTACCTAGTCATGGTCTGGAGCTGACATAGCCCAAATGGAGGAACTCTTGTAGCTCTGGGTAGAGAGCCCAGTCTCCAGGGAGCCTGGTTTTCTCCAGACTGATAGAAAGCCTGCTGATGCCTGATGGCCGGACAGGGTACTGCGCATGGGACTCTACACAGGGATAGCTCAGGTTGTCAGCAATTTATATTTGTGTGCATTAGGCATTATACTGGGCAAATGTTAACGTTTGTGCAAACACTGGTCCCAGACAGACAGCTCAGGCTCAGACTTGGCTCAAGGCAGATGTCATCTAAGGACGATGAGTGTGCCTGAGGACAGTATGAACCCAGACGTGCCACAGATGTGCCTCGTGTTCCTCTAGGTTGCCACTCAGGCCGTGTTCTGAGTCCCGCCACACTTAGCAACTACAGATACAGTGGATGAATAAAGGAGAAAAGGAAAGAGTGGTTGTGAACCACGGCGATAATGGGGCAGGTTTGCTGGGAGGAAATGGGGCCCCTGACAGATAACACCACCCTCTGCCCCAGCCCCCTCCCACGGACTTTCCCATTACAATAATGATAACACACTTTATATTGAAAGCCAGCCTTTCAAGAACCACTGAAAAGATAAACAAGAAATGAACAAAAGTGCTTATCTGTGGAGGCCAGGTGCGTGCGAGAGTCGGAAGGGGTAATATGGGGACAAGGGTAAGAGAAAGACTTGATGGCCAGTGGGAAACCGCAATGGATTTATTATAAATAGAGTTTATATCGGAAATTGATTACCTGTTTAGAAATAATACTAAAATGAAAAAGGCTTCAGGAGCATTAGCTTGCCTAATCCTCACAGTGGCCCGAAGGGGGAACTTTTTATTAGAGTCTAATTTTCCACAAGGAAGCGAAGGCACGGAGTTCCTGTACCTCACCTAAGGTGATGATGTCAGTCAACTAGTGTCAGGATGGAATTCAGGTTGGGGTCTCTCTACTACAGCATATGGCTTCCAGTGGTGCTAATCCAGGCTGGCTTCTGATGGGGGGGGGGGGGCTTAAATGGGGCACCGGTTTGATTGTGTGTGTGTGTGTGTGTGTGTGTTTCCGAAGGTCTGGTCTATGTAGGAGACAGCACTTGGAGTCCTGACCCTCCCCCACTGCCATTCCAACACCCTGGACTGAAGCCCCAGCCCCCCCCCCCCCCCCCCCCCCCCCCCCGCCCCATCACGCCTGAAGCTGTCTGCTCTGGGCCTGCAGATCCTGCTGGCTGTTTCTGGAAGGAGGAAGCTAAAACAGATGACCTCTACCTGATCCTTAGTGTGGGCCTGAGATCCTCTGGGGACCTGCTGGGCAGCAGGGAGCTATTATCATTATTGTCATGCCACACAGGGCCTGAGGAGAAATCTGGCATTGAAAAAATGCCAAAAATTGTTGGCCTTGTAAATGCAGGGCGACATGGCATCTATCCTTGAGGGTAAAGAGTGACATTTTAATGACCTTCTTTGGGTAACTGCCGCCCTTTACTCTGCAGGTGCAGGTGCTTACTACCAAAGCTGCACCCCAGTTCTCTCTTCTTGCCCCCCTGCTCACACCTCTCCTATTTCTCTTTGCCCCCCGCCCCTAGCTGAGCAGGGCTGAGCCTATGGTGTTGGTGATTCTAAAGCATTATCCATCATCACCTGGTGGACCGATTGCTCTATCTGCACCTGTCTTTCACTCGGCCCACCTGCTTCTCCAGCCTCAGTCCCCGTGCGCTCCTGTTCTCCAAGCCCAGCTTTTTTGGGGGGAAATCACCCAGCCAAACTAAGGTAAAGTCAGGGCTATTCTGTGCTCATGATTTGTTTCTGGGAAGAGTCCAAGTCTCCCAGCCCAACCTCCTGGGTCCTGTCCTGCTCTGATTTCATATGCAACTTTCTCCTGCACCCCTGCCCTTCTGTCCCAGGCCCCATTGCCAAAGAGCTTTTGGGACTCTTTCAGACTTCCCTGGCCCTTACCATGTGACTTCTAAGAACTCTGGTGTGCTAGAAAGCTTTGTGTTTACTGAGTTCAAATTTCCATCTTTTCTGATGATGAAGGTCCTCAGTTGACAATCTAGCTCTTACTCTACAGTTCTGCTGCGTTTGATGCTGAAGACCTGATGTTCCATGCCTCTTGATTTCCATCTTCTCTTTGTCTTGTTCCCAGTCTCTGGATGGATCTTCTCATTTAATGTCAGTGCCATTTCCCCCTTAACCCATCCGTAAAGCATCATCCAGCAATCCACACCTTCTTTTATCCTCTCAGCTACTAGTGCTTTAAGATGTCCCCACGTCGTCCGAGGTCAGGGGCCTCATCGTCGCTGTCAGCCTCTATAAGCCAAGCATGCAGCACAATGTTTGGATTAAAGCAACTAGCCAATAAATACTTATTGAGTAAATGGTCAGTTAATACTTGTTGACTTTTGTGAATTTCTGATTCATAGTACAACAGGCTGGCATCTATCTAAGTTCAACTGACTTCAAGCTTGGCATGCACAAGGCAGACCTCATCAGACCTTCTCCCATGATCCTTCTCTCCCCTGTGTTCTTTCTCAGTGTCTTCTTCCCAATGTAGAGGTGTCATGTTTGTACCAGACTCTTAATTTTTCCACCCACCCCTCCCCCACATCAATAATTAGCCAATTTGTATTGATTCTACCAGCAAACATTTATTGAGTTCTTCATGCCTGACTGTGTGCCAAGTAAGAGATCACCAAGATAAACATATTGTGTCTCTCATCTATCCTCTCTCTGTCTGCCACGACCTAGGTCGGGCTCTCACTGTCTTTCACCCAGACAGCTCTGTTGACCTCTTCCCTGGGATCTCTGCCCTTGTTGTCTTTAAACAGACCATCTCTCCTGAAGCCTGCCAAGATAGTCAAACCAGGCAAAACACACTTGACTTAACCCTGACTCCGAATTCATGGCCAGCAACCCCATTGTCAAATGCTTTGGTTCTGCATCTCAAACAGTGGTGCCACCATCAGTTATGACACGTCTCCCAAGTAATTTTGATATTCATAATGGTCCGAGACCTGAGACTTGCCAGCTATTAAAGATTTTAAGCTATTTTAAACTATCACCATAGACTGTTACCTTCATTCACTTGAATTGCTATTGGAGTTTCCACAGTGGAAGCAAGCGGATTTGTATTCACCCGGGTGGCATCTGTGAACTTCTGTGGGAATTCTTCTGGCGTGTGTCTCAAGTCTGGCCATCATCCTTACACATGTCTGTGCAATGGATGGACACAGCTGGAAAGTCTATAGGCTGAGGTCTAAATTCCTCATC
This sequence comes from Onychomys torridus, assembly GCF_903995425.1. NCBI lineage: Eukaryota > Metazoa > Chordata > Mammalia > Rodentia > Cricetidae > Onychomys > Onychomys torridus. Next base: position 26,501,144 of record NC_050453.1, read on the forward strand.
GGAACCTGTGTTAACCCTGTCATCTAGCTCTTGATGACCTAGTATCTACCATTTTCTTCTACCTCCATATACATCCCAAACAGGTAGAGTTTCCTGAGTACCTTAAACATGCTGCATTTCAAAAAGAATGCTTTTGGAGATTGTCTGTTCTGCCAGGAATTCCCCATACTTGCTATCTGCACAGAAAATCACCCCTAGTCATGTTGATCTTAGCAGATAGATGTCCAGCCCAAGCGTCCTGTTTGAACACATCTATCCAGTCATTCTTTCCCTGGCTTTTTTTCTACAACTTTTCATTATAACTTACGCTACATGGCATTATTTTTGTATCTTTATTTTTCCATTAGGTTGAATGCATTTTGGTATGAATAACTTTTCAGTTATTAACATTTCTAGGACAGGTTTGGACACATGATAGGAACCTTGTAATTTTGTCCACTGAACCCAACAGTCTTTAGAGGCAGGCACCTCAGTGCCTTGTAAAATGATGGGCCTGAAGATGAGCCTGGCAGAAGGGTGGTGAAGTCAGGCCTGGTACATCCGTGGTGGCTATGTGGCCCTTGATGTGTTACGTGAAACATACACTTTTTTTTTTTTTTTTTGCATCAATTACATGCTGAAATCAGATTTAAGGACTTTTGGTCTGATTAAAAAAATATAGAATGTACTGGATGGGAGACTTATTGAAAATCTTATGGAGATTTCATCTAGGACACGGAAGGACGAGGGTCCCAATAAAACAAGGGTATCTTAGGAATGAGAAACATCAGATTGTTTAGAGAACATCTTATTAGTAGTTTTTTTTTTTTAAAAAAAAACTTTTATTACATTTATTATTGTTATTGTTTAATGTATGTATACAAGCACAGAGTATGTGAGAAGACAGAGGACAGCTTATGGGAGCTGGTTCTCTCTGTCCATCACGTGGGTCAAGGGAATTGAATTCTGGTCATTAGGCTTGGTAGTAAGTGCCTTTACCAGCTAAATTGTCCTGCCAGCCCCACGACAGTTATCTTAAAGATTAGCAGAGCCTGGTGACATCAAAGTTTAAACATGATCTGAGGAAAATTGTGACTGGGGGATGCTAGATGATTTCGATTCTATAAAAGAGAGAGATGATTCAGCACAACATCATTTCCCAGATGGTGGAGGGTGTAGACAGAGATACTGCATTATCAGGTAACTGTTGGAAATTGGCTTCGCCAGGGTGTTTACTGTGTGCATCCTTGAACTGGACTGAGAAGAAGCCCATCTCTGTGTGTGTTGAAACATGTAGGTTCTCATGTCTGGTTGCCTGGAAAGATGGTTTTGGTAATAGTAGAAATAAAGAACAGAGAAAATGGAGAAGCCTGAGCGGTTTTGTTTACTCCAAAATGTGGAAGTTAAGGGACTGTTTTGACACCATCTGGATACTGGTTTATTTTATTCCATTTTTAACTCCCCCTATGTGCGTCGTCCCCCCCCCCCTGTTGCTGAGGGTAGAACCCAGGGCCTGGTGCATACCTCTGAGCAGTCCCAACCCTAATGATTGATTTTCTCTTCGGCTTTGACTCTCTATCACCTGTTATCTCTAGTGACTTCTCTCTACTGAGATCACGATGTGTTTGGAGGCAGTTCCTGGATTTTCAGGCCTTTCCTAGGCTGAACTCACTGGTCCAGGGACCTTCTTTTCGCTGAGAAGCCTGAATGTTCTGAGCAGTAGTGCACTGGAGTAAAGTGGAGGGAAAGACCTTGTGCTTTGGATCCTTCCTCTGTTTATCAGGTTACCTGGTTTTTCTAATGTCTGGTCTTTCAATACCAAAAGCAGGGACTATGTTGCCTGCTTCATGTGACTCAGTGATTGGTTATAGTAATGGTGAATCTTAATTTAAGGCTTTTGGTTCTTTGTGCCCTGAGAAACCTGTGAATTTTGTTCTGCCATTTCCCCCCATTACATTAACCAGCATTATAATGGGAATGCCTGTATACTGGCCAGTAGACAAATCAAATAGAAATTAGCAGTGTAGAGCTCTGAGCCTGTGGTTTGAATGATGACACATATTGAGCCTTTAAAAACCAAAAGTGTGGTAATATCCCAGGTCTCCCTCTCCTGAGGAAAGCTCTGCTCAGACACTCCCTCTGATTAGTCATACCTTCTCCCATGTCCCTCTAATGATATACCTGAAGTAATAGTATCACTGTTCCTTTTTAAACTTAAATTTTAGTGTGTGTGTGTGTGTGTGTGTGTGTGTGTGTGTGTGTGTGTGTTTATGTGACATGGCGCTTATATGGAGGTCAGAGAACAGCTTTCAGGAGTCAGTTCTCTCCTACCACATGAGTTCTGAGACTCAAACCCAGGTTACCAGGTTTTGCAGTAAGTGCCTTCACTGGCCTAGCCATCCCACAGACCCATTTTCTGACCTTAATTTCAGCGATTACTTGGTGTGTCCACTCTCTCTTCCACCTGATGCTTTCTTTACACATGGGAGTCCTAAATGTCAGTTTCGAGGAAAGAAATGTGAAAAGCCCATTTCTCCCCGGAGGGCACCTTTAGACACCTTTCTAAGGTTACCTTTGCCTTCTGTCACCAGAAGAGAAACATGGAGGTGTCAGGGAGAACTATTGGCAGCAGTTACAAAATAGGGGCATTTAAGATAATGTCACTTAGCCTGATTGTGGTGTTTACAGTACCACCCCCCCACTACCACCACACACACCCTAAAAAAGTCCTAAAAATAGAAGTGATCTTTGATTCAATAAGTTAGATGGTTTGTGACATTTGGAATTGAACTAGGCTAGAAATGAAGTGTCGAAGCCAGTTAGTTGGTTTTGCCACCAGGTATCAGACTTGCTCTGTTCCGTTCAGTCTTCACAGTCTCTCATATCTGCACTTCTTGTTTGTTTGTTTGTTTGCTTGTTTGCTTGTTTTGATTGTCAAGACAGGGTTTCTCCATGTAGTTTTGGTGCCTGTCCTGGATCTCGCTCTGTAGACCAGGTTGGCCTCAAACTCATAGAGATCTACCTGCCTCTGCCTCCCCCAAGTGCTGGGATTAAAGGTGTGCGCCACCACCGCCCGGCTCATGCCTGCACTTTTGATTGGCATGTTGGTGTTACTCTCACGTTTCATAGTAACTGGCTTGAATTTGCAAGCATCTTCCTCTGCTTAGGGATGGGGGAAAGGGGCGGGTATCGGTATCCATGTGAGTGATTCTCTCATGATCCTCAGTCTGTTCTTTGCTCTGAGAAGAAAAGGAAGAAGAAAACACCAAAACCAAACCAAAACTAAGCACAAAACTGTGGTCTCTAGCTAGCAGTGACAGGTGAGAGCAGGAGCCCCACAGCTGAGTGTGGAGACATGGAGGAGCCTTTTAACTCTAGGGTAATGGTCCTGTTGGCAAAGGTAATAATGCACAGACCCTTTTCTTTTCTTTTCTTTTCTTTTCTTTTCTTTTCTTTTCTTTTCTTTTCTTTTCTTTTCTTTTCTTTTCTTTTCTTTTCTTTTTCTTTCTTTCTTTTTTTTTTAAACTCCAAGTAATATTACACATGGATGGCACCTCCCGTAGTTCTCCGAGAAGCAGCCTGGTGAGGCGACAGAAGGGATTACAAGTGGCTGTTTGGCAGTGCTAGGTGAGAGCCTGTTCCTTTCCCCCCTCTTTACCCAGTCCTGCTTTTGTTTCTCTGCAGCTGCATCTTACCGTTCAGAAGCCAGTCTGGCAGGATTGCCATGTTTGAGGCAGCCGAGAGCCAGGGCGGTAACACACTGAAGGCCCAGGCACTTAACTTTGGAGTACTGACTCATCAAAGCAACCTCTGCAGACCTTTATTTTAGGTTGATTTTTTACTCTGTAGATGTTTTATTTCCCAGAGTATACACATGCCAATCACCAGCATTCTCTGAATTCTTATTGACCAGAGACAGCATCCTAAATTATAACAGGTGCCAACACAGCCACTCTATGGCTCTGGGTCCACTCTGTTCTCCCCAGCACAGAGGGTTCCAAAACAGGGACCTGGGCTAGTGAGTGTGGTCAGGCTTGGCCCCCACATGTCCTTAAATGTGCTGCTGTAGCACCCAGAACTGACGGAAACTTAGGAACATAGTAGAATTAGGGTTTTAAAAGCCTGGCAGACCAGGCTTGGTTAGACTAGGTCAGAACATTCCCATCACTGGTTCTCCTGACAGGTAGGTGGCTGGCGTTCATTCTGGTAAATGATTCCTGCCATGACAAGGAAGCCAAATAATATCCAGGATTCTGTTTATCTGTCCTACCTACATAGTTTTAAAAAGAAGCTAAATAGAAAGAAAACACGTTTTTAAAAGATAGCCATCCAACTGGATGGAAATAGAACCAGTTTTGATAAAACCCCAAGAACACGAGACAAAACTTCCAGATCCACTGACTTTACAGTACTAATTGTTCTCGTACTTTCCTACCTGCTCCTGGGTTCCAGAGTGTTCCTTCCATGCTGTCTTTCCCCCAGAGCAAAGGTGGTAGGTAGGCCAAGAACTGTCTCCACTTTCTCCTGGACCCCTGTTCTGGCAAAGACGACAGTTCTTTCAGAGTCACCATCTAGGTAAGCGGACTGGTGTCCACTCTCTCCGCTCCGTGTGGCTTTGCACCTCTGGCACAGGTGGATTGAGAGCAGTGTAGTAAATATTAGTCTTTTGCAAGGTGTGGAGGAGGAAGGGAAAGGGGGAGGCAGCCACAGGAAGAGAGAGCCGAGAGGGGAAGTCACTCCTTTGTCTGAATGGGAAATAAATGCCTGGATGGACTCTTCAGGTCTGTTAAGCATCTCTGGTATGAGAAAGAAAATAGCTCTTTCCTTTACTCTCACTGTCCCTCATTCCTTATCCTCCCTCTCCCTCCTTCCTTCCCTCCCTCCCTCCTCTCTCTCTCTTTCCCTCTCTCTCTCTCTCTCTCCTTTCTCTTTGTAGAATAATATTAAAAAAAAAAAAAAAAAAGAGGGCCCGGCAGAACGGGCGCTGTGATGCTGTCGTCGCTGGCGTTGATGTTATTTATTTTCCTCAGTTGCTGCTCTGGAAGCCTGGAGTTGACAGAGCGGTTTTGTAGAATAGAAACATTATAGACTGTTACTGTCAGAGTGTTAAATGTGATGGATAGAGAAATAGAGGCGAAGGAGGGGACTTAATACTGAGAGCCAGGGTGCTCATGGGAAAATAAACCATCCGCATATAAGAAATGAATGAGGTAATGTGGCGGGAGGTAATGGGCTTTCGCAACACGCCGGAACAGAGATGCTTATTACTGGGTGTGCTTAACCCTTGGCATGCTGATTTCCCTTTGTGGGTTCCAGGGTGTTTTGTTGGGTCCCTCTGTGGGAACCCGCGTGGGGCTTTCCTTCAGGCAGGGAAGCAGTGTGCTTAGAGAAGTGGAGACAAACGTGTTCTTAATAATGCTGCATTAGCAGCCCGTACATCAGAGATCTTGGCAGCTCTTGAGGGGCCCCGCATCCCTGTGGCGGTGTGAGACAGAATGTGCCAGCATGGCTGGCTTAGGAAGAAGCAGGGTGGGCATGTCAGGGGTGCACCAGGCTCTGCTGAATTCGCCATTGGAGAGCTCAGATGAGTGCTTTGGTTACTCGGGAGTGTTGCTTGGATCCCTGGTGATTCTGTGCACTTGATATAGCAAGTGCCTAGTGGACCGGAGTGAGATGGTTTTACTGGTGAGCTGGGGCGTAAGAGCCCCTGTGGTCCTCTTTCTGTTCCTGCTTTAGTGCCTGCTGTACTGGTGTCGTAGGTGACCATGTTGGGGAGACCTGCAGCGGACGGGATGATGCAGAGGCCCAGCCATTCTGAATGAGCAGAGTGACGCACATTAGAAGCCTGCCACATCAGTGAACAGGGGGCTTGAACATTGACATTCAGTTTGTCTGGTTGTGAATTTCTTCATTAATGACATGAGTATAAAACTACTCCACAACATTATAGCAAGAGTAAACATGCTGATCAAAATTTGGCAAGCTGTGAGGCACACAGGAATGTCATTATTTATGTTAGTTAGGTAAAGAGCATTATTATCCCAGAAATCAAACCTCCTGCTTTCCTGCAAATACAACTGTCCTCTGATGTCAGATTGTGTTCATAGCTGAGTGTGCTGTAACCCCAGCATTTAGGAGGTGAGCTGGTGGGGGGGTGTCACCATTGGTCCTTGAGTTCTAGGCTAGTCTAGACTACTTATAGCAAGTTCCATTCCGGGTCAAGCTAGGCTACAGAGTGAGATGTTGCCTCAAAACAACAGCAGCAACAACAACTCAATGATTAAAAACTGAATTCCTGCTGTATGTCACAGCTATGGAGAGGTTTGGGAGGTTCCAGTTGTTCCATATTTGAGTGTCCTTGTATGTGAGTTCAAAGGATTTTGAAAGAATATAATGCTTTTATTAATTCTTTCAAAATTTCATGCAACACATTTTGATCATACTCCCTCTCCACACCTTCTGGATCCCCTTACCTCCCACCTGCTTCTAATTTCCTGTTCTTATTTAATTTTAAAAGATTTGTTTATTATGCATATAAGAAATTTGCATGCATGGATATATGTACACCACGTGTGTGCCCGTTGTCTGAGGAATCAGAAGAGGGCATTAGATCCTTTAGAACTGGAGTTCCAGATGCTACCATATGGATGAAGGGCACAAAACCCCAGCCTTCTGCAAGAGCAGGAAGTGCTCTTAACTGTGGGCTCATCATTCCAGCTCTATTTGTTCATATATTTATTCTATTTAATAACTTACTGAGTCCAGTTTGAGCTGCCCAATCACTCACAGGAGTGTGGTCATCCATTAGAGCCTGGTAGATCTACCAGGGGCCACACCCTTAAAGTAAACTGACTCTTTCCCAGAGGGCATCAATTGTCAGTAGTTCCTCAACTGGGGAAGAAGGGGTGGGTATGCGATCCTCTGCCTTCTCCATGTTAGAATGTTGACGGGTTTGATCTTTCTCACAGGCAGCAGTAGCTGCTGGAAGTGGATGAGTACAGCAGTCTGGTCATGTCCAGAAGACAGTTTCCCTCTGGGCCTGTCTACCCTCTGGCTCCTACACTCTTTCTGCTTCCTTTCTGCGTGACCCCTGAGCATTGCAAACCAGTGGTGTAGCTGTCTTGTTTGTGGTTTGACATTTATTTTCTGCACTCTGATCAGTTGTGAGTTTCTACAATAACCACTATGCATTGCGCAATGAAATTTCTCTGATAAGGACTAAGATCTTTTCTGACTCACTGAAGAATGATTGTATTTATTCCATTTTGCTTGGCATCACCTGATTGTGGTACAATTGCTCTGTTCACAGACACCATTTGATGTGTCCCCGTCCTACCAGAGCTGGCCTATGGGTAGAGTTGTATTTGAATGTCTGTACTCATATGGGCATATACTGTGCATGTTTATAAGCATAGAGATTTGTTTATAAGCACAGAGATATACATATAAAGGACAGTTTGGTACTATGTCCATCTAATGAAATATTATTAATAAGTTCACCCTTGGGACCTGTGAGCTCTGCAGGCATGAATTCTTGGTTAGATTTACAGTACCAGGAACATGTTTCTTCTTGTGGAGGAGACCTTAAATCCAAGTAGAAAGTGGTTGGTTATTGCCATCATATGTGTGCCACTATTGTACCCACAGGCCTATCTTTCCGCAGATATTTTTTGATGACTTGAAAACAGGTATGTCCTTTGGGTCCTTGACATCACACTCACACTGCCTTCTTCTGTGATCAGCCACAATGCTTCTTTCTATCTTTCCTCATGAAAGCCCCAGAACCTGTTGAATGGTAAACTATTAGTAAACTTTGACAATACAGGCAAAATACATGGAGAGCACATAGAGAAAAGTTGAAGTATATGATCATGAAACCATAGACTTCTAGTCCCAGCTGTAATTTAGGAGCCATTAAGGTGAACATGGTGCGCTTTCGTTAGATGGTACAGCTTGTGTGGCTCTTCTGTTTGGAAGGAAGCTTGGAGAGAGAGCTGAGGGGAGCAAGGTATGCCCTCTCACCATAACATGATTTATTTATTTATGGCCAATCTAGAAAAAGATAGCATGTCTTTGTAACCCTGAACCTCTATGGAGAGGGAACAACAAGGAGGAAGATGTCCCATGCTCATATGCATAACCCTTAAACTCAAATCCTACTCACTGCAGGATGATTATATTTACTCCATTTTGCTTGGCATCACCTGATTCTGGTACAGTTGCTGTGTTCACAGACACCATTTGACATATGCCTTTCCTACCAGAGCTGTCCTATGTGGTGGAGTTGTATTTGAATGTCAGTACTCACGTGGACTTATACTGTGCATGCATGTGTATATGTATATGCCTATATTAATATGGCTAATCTAAGGATCTCAGAGAGACCTTGTCTGTTTGTTGCGTGCCTCCTCCCCGGCCTCCAAACATACACATACAAAATGTTTCTTTAGTAACAGGAACCTAAATTTATTTCAGCCACAATGACTGGTTAGCAAAGAGCCCATGTATACCTACAACAAATTGATGACTTTTCATGCTGATTGTAACTAGCCCCCTTCCCACTGATTATTAATCTGAGACCAGGAAAGTTCCCATTGTGTTTTGTGTAGTAGCAATGCTCTTAGATCTGAGAAAGGATGTGAGGAGAGGGATGACCCCCCCCCCCTCCTGCCTTCCCTCACTCCTCCACACAGATCCAATGGCCCCCGGGAGGACTGAAGTACCATGTTCCACGGGCTCTGCCATTCAGAGCAACTTTCCTACAAATCTCTTTTTATTGGCATTTCCTCCAATTTAACCAGCCCTGAATTGCATTTGAATCAGTTGAGAGAAAAAGGGGGAAGGAGATGGGAGGAGCCCCCCCTCCCCACTCTCCTGGAAAAGCAGTCACAACCAGCTTTATTTGGTAAAATGCTGCAATAGATGCTTGTCAGAAATAATTTATTCCTGTTAGCTGTAATCTGAAGGAAAACAGATACAAGTCCTATAGTTAAAAAAAAAAAAGGAAAGTAGACTTGCTTTCGCTGACAGTACAAAGGTGTCATATACGAGAAGGATTGACACAGACCAAGGGGTCTTGTGGGAAATATGATAATAACTATAAAGAAGACAGATTATTCCCCAGTTGCCAACATTCAAACCTTTTTACAGTCAGTTCAAACATATAAAACTTTATTGCTGTAGCAGAAAGGGGAACAATTTCTGGTCGCACAGCTTTCCCAGGGCTGGGTTTATACTGTCTGTGTTATTGCTCTGTAGTGGCATTTTAAAGTTTATTGAACAAGACTTTTACAATTGAAGGAAGTATATAAAACTGTAAATTTATTAGATTTTTCAGGATAAGTGCCCTTTCTAGTTGTGCTCAAGAATTCGGAGCGACGAGAAACTGCTAGTTACAAAACTTATTAATATTAAAGACAGAGCACACACAATTTGGACCCTAACTGATCTAAAGAAATAATATCGCAGTGTTACTGGGTGTCAGAGATCTGGGGCTAGAGGATTGGATGGGTACACACATATAGGACTGGACAAACCAGATGCATTTATTTTTTCACTAGCTAAAAAGTTAACATTTGTATATCTTACTTTATTTGATTTTAATGCAATTGGCCAGGATACTCCTCTGTTCAGCCATGGATGTCTCCAGGTAAATGTTCCTTCCTCAAGCTCCTGCTGTCTGGCCAGCATTTTTCAGTGTGTGGTTCAGTGCAAATCCAGATGGAAGGCTTTAGAGCAGTGGTCCTCAACCTCCCTAAAGCTGCGACCCTTTAATACAGTTCTTCATGTTGTGGTGACCCCCAACCATAAAATTATTTTCATTGCTATGCCATAACTGTAATTTTCTACTATTATGAATTGTAATATAAATATCTGATATGTAAGATATCTGATATCCTACATATCCTACTCCTGGGAAAGGGCCATTTGACCCCAAAAGGGTTGTGACCCACAGGTTGAGAATCACTGCTTTCAGAGCACATTTGATGATGAAGTAATACAAAGTAGCATGTACAAATAGCAACTATACTTTTTGTTTTAGATTTTATTTATTTTTATTTTGTATGTATTAGTGTTTCTCTGAGTGTACATCTGTGCACTATGTGCATGCTGTGCTCACAGAACCAGAAGAGGGACTTAGTTAGTGATTGTGAGCCACTGTATGATGCTGGGAATTGAACACTGGTCCTCTGGAAGAGCAGTCAGAGTTCTGAACTGCTAAGCCATCTCTCCAGCCCTCCAACTATACTTTTGATAAGCACAATGATACTAATTCTGATTCTGCTCCTTTGCTTCACTTCCCTCCCTCCCTCCCTCCCTCCCTCCCTCCCTCCCTCCCTCCCTCCCTCCTTCCCTCCCTCCCTTTCTTTCCTCTTCCTCTGCTTTTTTTCTTCACATCTTACAAGTTTGCTGAGAGGGCATGATTTGAAAGATCTTACAATGCTGATGATCGTCTGTATAAGGATTTTGTAATTTCAGGATGATTAGTGTTTGAGGTCACCTAGTTTCTTGTGGTCCTGATAGGTTGTTCAGCTGCATTCCTAGGTGCTGTCTACAGATACTAGCAGCACCCCAATACCCCCAGATACTTCCAAATGTCCTCTAGGAGACAAAGGCTCCCCATTTGCGAACCACTCACGTATATAGTACTGTAACTGACCTAGGGAAAAAATAACCTCCTTTAAATAAGTAATGGGGATTGTGTTTGATAATTAGAAAGAATAACCAACATTCCAGAATTAGTTACCATGAATTAGATGAGTATTTAGTTTCAGAAATATCTGAACATAGTTTTGATGACTGTTTCCTGAAGACTACAGCATTCCTATCTCTAGAGTCTGGGTGTCCCCTTTCAGTCCTACATTACAACATACCAAGAAATGTCCTGTTGTCCTGCTTCATCTGCAGGTTTATGGACATATCTCCTTTTGAAGCCACAGTTCATATTATCTGACGGCTAAGCACTGATATATTTTGCCTCTTTGCTTTTCCTATGTCTATGGCAAAATGGTGTGTATATATGTTATGTGACTACACACAGTGAAAGACTTGAGAAGCACAGAGATGGTTTTGGTTATAATTTTCTTACGTGACAAGTTTAATTTTGAGGTACCGTCTACTTTTCTTTTATTTTCAATCTGTATTCTTAGATTTTTTTTACCTTTTGAGAAGGTTTTAGTGGTGGTTAGATTAAAAGCATCCAAACACGTTGTTGATAGGGCCTGGTTACACCCTTGTTGCCTGATGTGCAGGCACCTGTGTGTGAACAGGACTTTGATCTGGCATTCAGTGCTAATAGCTCTAATTGCCACAGGTAGCATCTTCAGAGGTAATTAAGCTAATGTATTGTCAAAAGAGATTAAGTTATAATAGGTCTTTGGCTTTTGATTGCCTGAGTTTTGGAATTTTGTTTTTGTTTGTAAAAATAACCGGGCGCTTGTGGGTTTACTGAGGGCATCTCTGAAGCATTTCTATGGAGCCACCATGCTTTTTATGCCCCCTGCCTTTGGTAGCTCAGAGGTGTTAGTCATATGACCATGTGTCCTTTTCCTTGCTGCCATCACTGTAGGCCACTGGGCCTTCCCCTGTAGCTGTATCTGAGGTTTCCTTCTGTGAACTCTACAATAGGTGGTACCCTGCAGAAGTATGCCAGAATCCCTTTATTTCCCCAGTGTTTTTCTGATAAGATGAGCTTGTGTGATATGATTGAAAAGCAAACCTTTGGGACGTGCTGGTGGGTCTGGCTCCAACATCCATGGTGATCCTTCCTTTAGGTACTTTTGCTTTTCTTTGATTATGGTAGACCTTGCATGAACTTCTGAGCTCCGGTATCCCTGCTTCTTCTGGTAACCACCCACAACAGTGTGGATTCTCAAAGTCATGTATAGTTAATGCACCTGTTTTTGAACACAGGCCATTGGAGAGTGTTCTTAGATTCCATTTGGTAAGCTGTCTTCCTTATAGATTATGGTCGCAAAACCTCCTAAGGTTGCATAAGGCACTCTCAGATTTTAGTAATGACAAGAAGTAGGAAGATTGAGCAAGCGCACTAAGTAGAGGACATAATACTCAGCCCTGCACTGCCGAAGAAGAGTCTTCGTTAAGACTGCTTACACTGTCTGATGCATAGGTCCTACTTCCATGTAGTATGTAGCAGGAATGTAATCTTATCAAATCACTCAAGGAAAAGAAAGGAGCTACATTATAAAATAAGCACCCTAGCCCCAGACATGCATTTACAGGGTGAGTCTAAGCCCTGTCCTTCCTTGTTCTGAAGTCCTGAACTGCCTTCTACAGGCTTGCCATGTGCAGAGGTGATCTGGAAGGGACTGTGTAGTCTTTGGAGGCTGAACAGGAAGGAGCCTGGGCAACACGAAGCAGCAAATGTTAGGGAAGTCAGTAAGCACTGGATCTTTTATGAGACTTTGGGTATTCTGCTCACAGCTCTGCTAGCACCGAGATTGGAATACAGATTACAGAAGGGAGCGTCCGTGACATGAAGCCCAGGTTTAAATCTTCCCAAGGTTTAAACTGGCCTTACCAAAAGAATATTTTTGTTATTTTATTTGGCAGTATTCCCACAGGAGGCCAGGAAAGATAACATTGACTAAACCTGGGTAGGGCTCACCTCGAGAGTGCAGATGTGAAAGTGGGGTGTGTGTGTGTGTGTGTGTGTGTGTGTGTGTGTGTGTGAGAGAGAGACAGAGAGAGAGACAGAGAGACAGAGAGACAGAGAGAGACAGAGAGGCTCTACCCCCTGTAATCCTGTCTCATATAAGACTCCAGTGCTAGAACTACTTATGAATTCACTAGAGCTACTTATGAATTCACCCCAGCTTCATGGCTAGAGGAAAGAGAGAGAATAGAGGACCCCCACACTGAAATGAATTTATGCCTAAGAGCTTGTCTTGGGAATGCAAATGGGCTTAAGACTGACTTTCTCAAGGAAAGGAAAAGCCAAGCAAACTCTGAGACTAGAAGGACACTGGAGGAAGAGGAAATGTGTTTAGCTGCTCCCTGAGGGGAGCCTCCTGTCTTGCTAAGACACTGCCCGCCATAGGCCAAACAGAGTTTCTGGGTGCCAGCTCAGAAGATGGTTTAATGTCCAGCCCAGCAGAAGCTGAGGGCCATGAACCAAGGTAAGGCTTTGGACTGTGCTGAGGTAATTAGAGCACGGCACTGGGGTAGCCACAGGCAAGGCCAGTGCAGTACTAACACAAGCTACAGCGGCACTCCCAGCATGCCTAGGTTCTGCTCTGCCACGCCTGATAGCTCACATGGCTCATAGCCAGGTGAATCGGTGTGACCTCAGCCTGATGACACAGGCCACAGACTCAAGCCACAACTATAGCTGCAGCAAAGCACCGATCCAAACCCGAACTCCTTGGCTGCTCAGAGCAGTCGAGTGTGGTTGTAGAGGTGTAGTGGGTAGGTAAACAGGAGCCACGTGTTCATAAACAACTATTTATTAGGTGGCTGCCTTTTGCCAGGAGCCAGGCTGAGTAATTGGAGCATATATAATCTCCATAGTGAATCTATGGCACCATTCTAGAGCTAGGGAAACTGAGACTCTTAAGGACACAGACAAGGCAGATCTATCTAGTTGGCTGGAGCTGAGTCTTAAATGTAGACTTGGCCTTGGACATCAGTCTGGTCAGATTTGGGTTAAATTTGTTCCTTCTCTTCATCCAACATTTCCCGTATCTTAGGTACCACTCTGGGTGCTGGGGATACATACAGCCTGGAGGAAATTAGCTCCTCGGGTGCTTATGTTTATGGGGACACTCAAGAGAATCAACAGGAACACTGATGCATAGGCACTTTTTGAAGGGTGGACACCGCCCTCAGGGCACCTGTCCACCCACAGTCTTGGCCACACAGCAGAAGCATGATGGTGGCAGGCCAGCAGATACTCACTTTCACTTTTGCCACTGTCTTCTCCTTTGAAAGCTCCACCAGGCCCCATCCCCGGGCTCTGAGTAAGCCAGTCCAGTTTCTGAGAAACTAGAGGCCAATCAAGCCAAGCAGGTTGTGGACAAAAATGAGAGCCATGCCCCAGAGAAACAGGCCTGACTGTCTGATTTTAGGGGGGAAAAAATCTTCTTGTTAGCCCTAAATGGTGAAGGAACAAACCTGAGTTCACTGGAACAGAAAAAATAAGAAAACAAAAATAGGAAGACGAGAGAAACCCTGTAGTTTGAATCAGCTGAGCTCCACTCCCTCTTCCTGAGGAGAGCTCACACGTGCCCCGGATATTTTCAGATACTGGTGACAGTTCAGGAAAGACCCTCATAACCTTGAAACTTGGTCAGTGTGCTGAGCAGAGACTACCAAGACCTTGTACATGAGGACCACCCACCGCAGCATCCAGCATGGTCTGGCTGGTCCCTGAGTGATTCTGCAAAGCAATCCAAGCTGTATTTTCTTGGGGAAGTGGTGGAGCAAATGCAGGTGTTGAAAAGCCACGGGAAAAATGAAAAGATTTAAAACAAAAATGTGCCTCAGGCTCATTTCAACTGACATCAGAATCTCTGTCTTCTTTCCTTTCTGAATTTGAGGTTATTACAGGAACACTACCAGGGACTCAACTTTTCACGTGTCGATGAAATAAATAGCAGCGGTTATCTCAGGGTACTCCTATCCATGTGCCCGAGAGACTGAGTGGAGACGGAGTGGGTGGATGAGCTGATCACAGACCTCTGGAAGCATGGCATGGGGGTGTTGTCTAGATGTGGGGTGTTGGGGACCAGTGAGACCCTGGACTTAAAGGGATTCAGCAGTCTGCAGGCTGTTTCTGTATGTCACAACATTATTTTGAGGATCACATGGGTCTCTTTATATCATAGTTAAACCAACATGGCACATATGCCATTGCTCGGTGTATGCTGGGCCCTTCCCACCCACCCCACCCCCCACTCCAACCCCACTCCACTCTAATAATGTTTTTTTTTTTGGACAGGGTTATTCTGTGTAGCTCTGGCTGTTCTGGAACTCGCTTTGTAGACCAGATTGGCCCTGAATTCAGAGATCTGCCTGCAGGCATGTGCTACCATTGCCTGGCTGCATGGTGGGTCTTTTTCTAGTATTTCTTTTAGGGCAAAGTAATTATCGTCCTATCTCTGCAGAATGGGAAACTGAAGCACAGAAAAGAGAGGTGAAACCTCTGAGCTTTTTGGCATTTGTCATGAATCCCATCTTTATCTATTTTGGCCTTTGTGATTCTTGCTTTATCCTTATTAATGTCACCGGGAGCTGAGTTTCTTCATCTTGGGGAACTTCTCCAGTCTACCGAATGTGTCCAGTCTGTGAACCACTAGTAAAAGGTGCTGCCAGATTCTTATGAGAAGATGGAGAAGATACTGGAGGATATAAGGAGGAGACAGGAAGGTTAACTAAAAAAGTGTGTCAGCAAGGAAACCCAACTTGAAGATGTTCAGTGACTTGAGGCTCCAAACGGTGAGTGAAGAGTAAAAGAATGAACACTGGCAGCTGGTGCAAGGTGGGGTGCTTATCTGCCTCCGAGTCCCACCTGCTCTCAGTGACCCCATCTGGCCAGCCAGGTATGAGATGTAGTGCAGTAACAATGAGACGCCGAAGTGAGCCCGCTGCTGAGGAGAGATGCACCTGCTTCCTGCACCCTTTTGCTGTGGAATGCTCTTCCATTTCCTTCAGCTTCTTTCCCGCCACTCTGGTTCAGATGTCGCTCAAGGGGGGCCTCAAATGCATCACTCCAGAGAAGAGCAAGGTGGCTTCTGGCTTCATGCCAAGAGCAGTGGCTCAAGGCTGAGGTCTCTGCCATCAAGAGTTCTCTGCTGGCCTGGAGGCACACAGTGAAATCTTTCACCTCAGCTTTTGGGAGACAACACCTCCCCCTGCATGGCCTTATTTCCCCCTCACACTCAATCTTGGCTAATGAACGTCTGCACAGGGAAGGCAAAGGGAAGGATATGAATTCTTCAAAATATTCAGGCTTGCCGCATGGAGAGAGCCTGGTATTCAGAAATGGGGAGGTGGGAGTGAGCTGAATAGGGAGGGGGTATTCCTGTGGACCCCTGATGGAGGGGTGTGAACCCAGACTGAAGTGACAACTCAGGTTATGCCACTGATTTGGGGGCCTGAGGAACAGAGAGCGGCCTGGGTTCCCTGTGATACCCCCCTCCCCCACTAGAATAGAAGCAGAAAGGCCCCATCTGCCTTTTAGGGAAAGGTCATGCTTGGCAACTGCTAACATCTGGGGTGGGGCAGTTCATTATGCCACCCAGAATATCAGTAGCTTAAGTGTTGGCAACCAGGGACAGAAGAAGGGATTTTTTTTTTTAAAGAAAGAAAAGAGCCCTGCTGCCAATCGGGCAGCTCTGCCTGTCTACAGGCTGCTGCGACCCACTCGTTACAATTAAAATGAAGTGTCCATCAGCGGCTATCTTCTCTGTGTGGCCCATATGTTTCTGAGCTGATACTGTCCGGATTATTCTGTTCGGGAAAACGATAACGGCTGTTTATAACCTTGGCAAAGACTGAGGCCTAATCAGGCTGGAGCACATTTTCACCGACTGGCTGATAAGAGGCTGTTAGTGGCCTTATCGCTGGGGAGAGATAGGCCAAAATAAGCAGATCTGTGAACACAGGAGCCCAATCGAGTGGTACACACTCTGGCCCCGGCTTTATTTTTAGATTCCCTTTTCCCAGTTGATAGCAGAAGGCACAGAGGAAGGAGGTGGGCTGGGTGGTAATGTGTGCCCTGATGGGGGTCGGTGTGAGGTGGAGGGGACGTTAATCAACACAGAGAGGCAGAGGGTCAGCCTGGCTCCTGGTGCTCTGGGCTCTCTTCAAATGAGGGAAAAGGCAAGCAGGTCTTTGGAGACAAAGGAAGGGAAGCGCCTGTGTTTCCTGGCCTGGTGTGTGGGCTCATTGCCTGCTCAGCTGAGTGGCTTCTGCTGTGGTTGGAGTTCCCATCCAGGCAGACAAACCGAGGTGTGGAGGTTCTCCAAGGCTATTCTTCCAGACCCTCCCCCGCGGCAGGATCTGATTTTGCTTTCCTGTCTCAATCCACATTGCCTGGGCATCTTCATGGCGTCTCTCTAGAGGGGCTTTCCCTTGAAAGGCACACATCCTCATGAAAAGACCAGACACGGAATTAGGATTAAGAGGAAGCTCACAGACAGGCAGGTCCATGAGTTCTGATATTCAGTGCAGCCCAAGGCATTCTGCTCATCCTTGTATCCATAACCCCAGGGAGGGGTCGTAGGTTCTCTGGGAGGATAATTTCTGCATCTTAGTACATCTTTCATAGAAAAGCTTCCTCGAACTTGCCCCTATATAGCTATACAGAAAAGCCACATCCATAGGAAGCTCTTACTTCCAGATTAGAGCAAAAAGAGGAAAACGCAATTCAGTGAGCTAAACATAAAAAGGGAATGCTTGAAGGTGCTGTATGTATTCAACAGTCCAGTCTTTTGAAAGAACTGTCATCATCGTTACTACCATTATTGTTGTTATGTAATGGCAGTGCTGGGAATCAAAGCCAGAGCCTCATGTGAGTTAGGCCAACACATGGCTCCTGAGCTATATTCCCAGCCACAAACAGTGAAGGCTTGTATTTTCTTTGTACGTTCTATACAAATGTCCTTATCCTTAAGTGCAATGGATTTTTAAGTATTCTCCACTTTGTCTATCTGGCTCCTTCCATCTCTCTTCCCTCTTTCTTTCTTTCTTTCTTTCTTTCTCTCTCTCTCTCTCTCTCTCTCTCTCTCTCTCTCTCTCTCTCTCTCTCTCTCTCTCTCTCTCCCTCTCTCCCTTGGCAGCTGCCTGTTTTGGGAGTCACTTTGTCTTTCTAGGATTGAAAGAGGAGAAGCGGGTGGTGGGAAAGAGGGGATAGGGTCCCAGGCCTGGGGGAGGGGAGGCACTTTCAGGGCACACAGACTGAAGTAGGCACAGAAGGCAGCAGAGAGTATTATGACCATTATCATGCTAATCTATTTACAAGGCTCTCTTTATTCATTAATCTTTGAATAGCAGAATCTCTTCTACAGCCTGAAATAAGAACCACCTGTGCCTCTTGGACCCAAAAATAAAAGTAGAGAGGACAAATGACATGTCGAAGCAGGAAGGGGGGAAAAATTAAATAAATACAAAAGGATTCAATCCCAGGCCTTCTGTCAGATCGCTGAATGCATGATCTCACAGCTCACAGGCTACAAAATGACCACTTGGCAGTTTGGGGACTAGCATCCAACATTATCCAAGTTCAGGGAGGGAGACAATGCAGTGAAATTACTAATTGGTCTGTTTTTTTTTTTTTTTTTTTTTTTTTTTAATTTAAATCCAAACTTAGTTTTATTGTGTTGATCTGTGTTGTTCTCTTTGGAAGTTAGCACTAACAAACTGAACACTTTTTATGAGCACTTCAGAGTCAGCAGTTAGGAAATGAAAGGAAACTCAGGTTCTCAGAAAATTCATAGTAATGGAAGACTAAACTAGAAAAGGACATACTGTCTGTGCAGAGCCCCATTGTCTGGTACACCTGGACCTACATGTGGGCTACAGCCCTATCCATTGCATCAGGCATAGATGAGTTACCCTACCTACACTGCCCTTGCAAATGCTACCTTGTCTTAGAATACTGAGTGGAAGACTCAGGACTTTGAGACAGAGGGACAACAGCTTTCCTTGTCATTATTGCCCAGGTGGCAGAAATGGCTATTGTAGTGTCTACAGAAGAGGGCATACTCATGTTTGGGCCTGAGCATCGTCTACAAAGAACACATCAGTGCTGTGGGGATGGAATAGCTTCTCCGTTGCTTTATACAGGACCTTAAGTTCTCCAAATAACAATTCTAATTCAGTCCTATGATCCAGAGAGTTAGTTCTTTAGTTCTAGGTAGCAAACGTTATTCCTCACAAGCAACAGAATCACGTCATCCTAGAGATGGAAGGACCTGCTTTTCAGATGAGGAAATTCAGCCTCATGAGAGAGGTCTGGACTGGTGTGCCCAGCGAGTCTGAACCAGGACCTAGACTAAGATATTTTGCTTTCTAGTCCTATGCTTTTTTTTTTTATCCTTTTGATGACTTTATATTATGATTTCATAACAGAATGAAGCCTTTAAAATGAATCCCTTAACTATCCATGCTACTGTTTATTCATCTGTAAAGTAAGCATTGTAATTTCCCGATTGATTTTTCTTAGCTTCTCCTGAACTGGGACTGTACCATCCACCTCAGGCTTTCCCAAGGTACCTGACTTAGCCAGTTCTGCATACAGAGCTCCTCTGTAAACATTGGCTGTAGAGGGGGTGAATGAATGAGAGTGAATATGGCATATAAGTGATGACTCCTTTATGCAATGATTTTCCTAAGTCATGTGCAAATGCCCAGCCATCTGTCTCTTGTGTCTTCAGGAGAAACAGTGGCAACTTTGGTAATGACAGTGGAAGGAGACCTTCCCAAACTGCAGAGGACTGATTGTGATGATCAAATTTGTGTTGTCATTAGTTGTTGTGAGGGTGTCTTGCTCATGACTTGGGAAGGCCTAGTGGCCTTATGGGCCCGTTAACCTTGAGCTTGAAGCTATGCCTTGCAGGAGTCAGCGCTCTGCTAGCCGCTCCAAGAATCTGTTCAGGGTATTAGAATCGCATCACCTGCCTGGAACAGGAAAGAACCTCTATGAGACCACGGGGTGGGGATATTTGGTAAGTATTTGTCAAAGGATGGCTGAATGTGCAACCGTAAGAGATCTGCTCATGCTCAAATGGTCCATGCTTTTAAAGCACAATAGTAGACTGGGTAACTTTTAGCTCCCCTTTCGAAATAAATGATTCTTTGAAATATTTGAGACCTATTCTGAATTGGAAATGTTAACCAAGATGACTCTTCCCCTTTGGGTCTGCATTCTGTCTTGGAGATGCTGGGCCTGTGGACCTGCAGCTCAGACTGCCATCTGTATCTGCATTCCAAGCCTCTTCTAATCTCTACAGCATGGCATGATTATCCAACCAGGCCTATGCTGACTCCAGTCTCTCAAAGCAGCCATTCAGAGAGGTCAGAGGCCACAGCACAGATTATTTTGGTGGGCGGAGAGGAAGGTTAACAAAATTGCTGTTTTGTTAAATCTAACTTGCTTCTCAGAGGCATGTGCCTGGCATATTTGTGTCATTAAATGCAAAGACAGTCTGCTTAAGAATTATGCCAGCAAGACATTTTCAGATCATACCTAAATGGCGTGTGTAGTGACTGCCAAGTAGTGTTTTTATGTGTATGTCTTTGTCCTCGCCACCCACTGATCTGTGTTAGGCAGAGGTGCTCTGTAGTAAATGCAACATCGTTCATTCTGGGATTGCAGACCCTTTCATAAACACTCAGTCACTTAAGACTCTTGTGAGTTAAATAAATAATAAGCTCCTTACCCTTTGAACAGAACATGAAGCCTAAATATTGAAAAATTAGGCCATTTAGCCCAAGGCAGAATGCGCAGAGAAAGCATGACCTGGTGAGCCAGACCTAAGTGGCAGCAGCAAGGATTTTGATCTGTAAACATTCCACTAATAGCAGATTGCAGGAAGAATTGAAAAGGGTCTTTCAGCCAGTCTGTTAGCTTTTGCTCAGCACCTGGTGTGTGCCTAGTGCGAAGTTAGGAACCATTCAATGGGTCCAAAAGGGCTAATACGTGCACCGTTGCTCTCCTCCAAGCCTTACAAAGCATTCTTTCAATTTGCTGAGCACACTCTGGGTACCAGACGGATCAATGTGAGCTATATATAAAATATTAAATACTGGAATGCAGACGGTACGTGATCCTGGAGGCAGAGAACAATTGCTTTTGGGGTAGCAATGGTGGAGATAGTAATGGACAAAACAATGGGGCTAAGAGTTGAGAAGTGGATAGAAGGGAGGTCAGCAAAAGGTCACAGAGTATCATACCGGAGAAGAATCAAGTGAGCCAGCACAGAAAAGGGAGGCCATTTCTGTAGTACATCTCTTGTGTCAGTTTTCTTATTGGTAACAATAAAGGAAACCATACTGGGTGGCAGTATACCAACCACTGGAAATATAGCTCAGGGTGACTACTATGTCAGCGGCTTCCAGGGTGAGATGTTCTGTGGTCACATGCTGTCCAGGGCAGTGGTATGATGTTTTCTCTCTCTCTCTTTTTTCTCCTTTAAATTTTTTCTTTTACTTTTTTGAGATTTTAATTACATCACACACACCCTTTCCTTTCCCCAATCAAGACACTGATGTTTCTTGAGAGCTTCTGAGCAAAACAAGTCTTTGAGGGCATTTCTTTGGAGATGTCTATCTACTGTTCAGGGCCAGTCTTTGGGACGAGGGAGGCCCCTCCCTATGTGCCATAGCAAAGACTAGCAATGCTTAGGTGTCCCAGTACCCCTCCTCTCTCAGACTGAGCTCTGTCTAGAATTTTCAGGCAGGTGTTCCCATAAATAATGCAGCTAAAAATACTTTCAGCAGCAGCTGGGGCTTCCTTAGCTCTGGGATGGTGGGATTACAGCATCCCAGCTCCTTGGGCAGGTGTGCATCATCCCTAGAAAGTAAGAATACACTCCAGTCAAATCTTTGTGTAGATTGAGGTCTCCTTTCTGTTGGAAGAAACAAAACATTTATTTCATGTAGCATTACCTGGAAAGAGGTGTTCTTGGCTTGAAGGCACAAGAGCTTAAGAACAGGTAAACTCCTAGGCCTCCACTAGGGAACAACTCTGGCCTCAGAGTGCTCAGTAGAGTCCATATTGTTGCCACTCTGCCCAGATCTTATCCATTGCAGACCAGTTGCTCAGCAGAACCTCAAAGAGATTAATTAGTATTGGCAATCATAATGTTGACAACTGTTAGCACACTAGCAGTCTTTTATGAAACACCTACTATGTGGCAGATACCAAGCATATTTGTTGTTTTTTGTAACCCTGTAAGGAGGATTGGTGTAGACTCTTCACTGTAGAGAATAGAAGTTCATTTTGCTTGGATTCAGAAACCAGGATTTGAAGTAACATAACTTGCCCATACATGCTTTGAGTCAGAATTGGAAATATAGATACCTTATTATGAATGATATTTACATTCCCATTATAATTTGCATGTAATATTGCATGCTTTACCCTTTCTCCTTGGCTCTAAACTTGTCATACGTATTAATATGTAATGTGTAATAATTAATCTGTCTTATTGGTATTTTAGCATATCCAAGGTGGAATTTTGGGAAACTTATATGTTTCTTTTAGGGAGGGAACATGCTGTCTCAACATATATAAAGACAATCCAGGTGAATGTCTTCAGCTTTTCGTGCAATCACATTTAGAAAATCTGAGGATGTGCTTCTGGGGGGTGAGGTGTTTCAAGGTGGCATTCCTATTGAGCATTGTTCTTACAGGCTTAGCTGTGGTCAGTATAAGTAAAAGAATATTAGTCAACCAGGAATATTTAGGATGTGGGTGACAAATAAGGTTTTCGATACAAACCTGTGTTCCTTGTATTCATCATTGCCACATGATGAGGCTCTGAATGGCATTGACCTCAGAAACTGAGTAACCAAATTCAGAATTGCTAAGCTTTGGGGGTAAGCCCAGTTTCTCCCTTTGGCTTTGTAAAATCAATACTAATACCAGAATTTACAGGGAATTGAGACCGATTTAGACTCTTTGACTGCCAAGACTTTATATCAATGTGGTGGAAATACTGTATCAGGATCTAGTTTAGAAAGTGAGGTCATTTTCCAAATTTCCAGTTATAAAATGTGAAGCTATTGTGATATGCAAGGGAGGTAGAGTCTTTTAATCTGAGATTGTAGCCCAATTTCCCCAGTCTTCAGAGTAAATTAACCTCCCCAAGATGAATCACACTTAGATGGAACTGGAAGAGGAAGGGCTTGCCCTCAGGATTCAGCCAAGTGTCAACTTTTGGTTGACGACAAAAGTGTTTCAGAATCCCACTCATTTACCCATGGGCAATGACCCCATCAGATCTGATAAACTGAACAAGCTAGGGGGCCTAGCTAGAGCTCCAGAGGCCTGTTCACAAACAGAAGCAACAAATAGGCTTGTGTCCTGAGCCATTTTCCCATTCGTTTGCATTCTTGTTGAAATCTGAGGGAGGGCAAGGAGAGATTCCTCTGTTTGCTATTCTCCCTGCTACAGGGAAGGTTAGGAAACCTTTAGATACCTTTCTGGTATCTAAAGGAAAATACAGAATCCAAAGCATGATTTCAAAAAATATTACAGTTCCAGGACCATTAGAGGACACAAAAGTGAGTATCAAAAAGGAAGTCGCCATTTTGACTTGGGTTGAATATTTGAAAACATTAAGTGCTTAATCCGAGTTGAAAACACTGTATTCGCAGGAGATCAGGGAGTCATTTTGTGGCATACTGAAATCACTTGAGGACATTTAAAAAGTTTGTTAATGCCACAGAGTTTCAGGCTATGGGGAGACCTCTGCTTGGACATCTTTGGGAAGCTCCCCAGGGGATACTATGCTATCTCCCACTAAACTGCAATTCCCCTGCTATAGATTTCTTTATAGCAGTATTATTTTTGTTTTCATCGAGTGCACATCCCAGGAATAGCAAGCCTTGTTGTCATCAGAATTGCAGGTGTCTTGGGACACTCATGTGGTCCGCGAGCCTCTGAAGTGTGTGGCTGTGGCCCACATGTGCATGCATTTGTCTGTTTTCCTGTGTACATGGTCTGCTGTCCTGCTGCTGGCCCAGTGGCATGTGATATGAACAGTGTGTCCATGACAGGCCTGGGCAAACTCTCTGTGTGTCATCCTGTCTGCAAACAGAGTTAACGTCCTCAAGGTACAGCTCTGAGTCCCCACACTGACCTTTTCGTGAAACATTATAATCAAGTTGAACATTTCCAGTTTTACCACAAATGTTTGCCCCGTGGGAAAATACTTCCCTACATTTTTTGACAATTGATTCGGAGTTTAAGGAACTAACTTGTATTGAATGCAAAACATCCAGCCTCACATGGAAACTGGAAAGTCCCCAAGTCCAGACTGGTCCAACATTGAGTGTTTATTGTAAAGACAAAGGAAACAATGAAAGATTATAGTTCTCTTTTGTTCATTATTTTCTTTGTTCTTTCTCTCTCTCTCTCTCTCTCTCTCTCTCTCTCTCTCTCTCTCCCTCGTCTTGTGATTCTAATGACCACAGGTTTTCTAGATATCTGGGCTCATAGGAAATGTCACCCTGTATGGATTCTAAACTACTAGATGGCTGGCAAAGCCTGCTGATCTTATACTGGATGTGAGTGCACTACCCCCCTCCCCCCTACCCCCACCCCCACCCCCCATTCTGAAGTGAACATACTGACCTCTTTCAGGGACACTAGGAATCATGATAAACACCTGACACTCTGAAATCAATGTCAGCATTTCACCAGCACCCACTAAGGAGGTGATGCTTCTGAAACTCTTTGGTGTGGTTCAGAGACTGAAGACTTCTTCACTGGGCAGAAATCACAGACACAAAGGCTGCTATTTCTCAGACCATCAAGGATGGTATCTTTGGCTGGTGCCCCAATGGAGAGAGGGCTCACATGGAGGCATGTTGTCATTAAACCATGAATTGTGCTTCTAGGGGTAGCTCACCTGGAGGCATGTTGTCATTAAACCATGAATTGTGCTTCTAGGGGTAAGTTAATGTCCTCCAGTAAGCTAAGTGGTATGTAGACAGGGGTGGTAAGATGCCTGTTGAGGTAGTAGAGATGTCCCGTGGATTACTTGTGGTACCGTGAACTCTGATTCCTGGGAGGTGATTCTGTTGTCTTGGATCTCGATTGACTTAAGCGCTATGTAATTTCCTTGCTGAGGTATATTCACAGTGGCTGTGGGTGACCTCTCGCATAGTGGTGGTGCTAAGGGTGTCCACTGTCTGCAAAAGTACATCAGGATGCCTTTGGTTGCATCATGTCCTGTTTACTTAAGTGAATAAGAAAGGGGGCTGAGCAGGCAAGGTCAAGGTCAGATGTCTATAAAACATCTAGTCCCAACAATCTGAAAGTATAATGAAGATCATGGTGACTTTATTCTTCCATTTCTGGAACTGGCCTCCTGGCATTGTCACCCATGGGGCTTTTTCAGTTGTGCCCTGTGGTGAGAAAATCAGCCAAGCACAGAGGAACACCTGGCTCACTATTCTCTCCTCCCTAATGCCCTTGAGCAGGCATCTGACTGTTGGCTGTGGACTCGGGAGCAAGAAGAGCCCGAGTGTTTCTCCTCCCTTCCCTGTGGTTAGAACCTGGTGAGGGCACTGTTCCGACAGTGACTCTGCCTGTAAGACTGAGTGGCAGTGTGTTTTGCCCCTGGTGCAGGGCTGGGATGAATGGAGGAGGCAAAGGATAATGACTTAAAGCAAAGGCAACTGAGTTCTTGAAGGCACGGTGCACTGTTCTAGAAATGCAGTTATTTTAGCCACAAAATGCCTTCAAAGGCGTCTAGATTCCCTCACTCCCTCATTTGTTGGCATTGTTGTGATTAAAAATGAAAGCTCTATCTCCCAAAGGATGATACACATTCCACAGGTGTGAATGATGAACTGTTTATTTGTCTCATTAAGAGCCAGGCAGGGCTTCCCTGGTCCCAACCAAGGACTGGCAAATGGGTGCATATATTTGCAATGGGACAGACTGATGCTCATCATTTACCTATTCACTACATGCAGTTTTACTGATCATCTTTTTGTGATGACTGTCTGTATTCCAGATACCAAAGATTATCAGTGAAGAAACTAGACAGGCGCCTTGCCCTCCTGGCGCTTCCACTTTAGTGAAGGAAATTGATAATAAATATGATACAGTGCAATGTAAAATGATAAACTGCCTATTAAAGTACTTGTATTTTTTTAATTTTTATTTTTCAACTGAATTTTAACTGGACTGATGCTCAGCTTCAGGCTTCCTGGTATGTGGTCCCCTGTCTGGCTATGCCTGGCTGTCACCGATTATAGATGTCTGCAGGGCTTAGGCTCTCGCTCTGTAGCTGTTCCTGTTACAGAGTCTTCTGGCTGCTCACCCAAGCCTTAATCTCTTATGCCTCAATCAATGGGTTGTGTGCCTTTCCCATTTGGATGCTCATTTTTTAATCCCCGCTGCCTCCCTCAATGTCATCCTGTTCCATTTTTCCTTATAGACTTTTGGGTCTACTGTACCTGCTGATTACTTAGTGGAGAGTGCTGGACATCTCCCTTAATTAATTCCATCGATCTGAAATCCCACAAGGTTCAAGGTCCTTAGATTTCTGAAGTAGCTAAATGGAATGTCTAAATTCCAGCCTTTTCCTTCTACAAATTGTTTTGCCACAAGTAACTGGGAGGAAGTGCTGTGGTTGTGTTTGTTGGAAGGAGTATATTAATCCGCAGAGGATTCTGCATTGTGTGTGTGTGTGTGTGTGTGTGTGTGTGTGTGTGTGTGTGTGTGTGTGTGATGTGTCATGTCTGTAGGTACACACAGCTGTGGAAGAGGGAGAGAAATGTATCAGGTGTTCTGTTCTATCTGGCTTCATCTTATTTCATTGAGACAGGATCTCTCACTCACCCTGGAGCTCACCATTTTTTCAGTTAGTCTAGCTCAGAGACCTTCCTGTCCCTGTGCCACTGCCCCTAGCTCTAGGGGTAAAGGTATGCATGACCACATCCAGCTTTTATGTAGGCGTTACAGATCTAATTTCAAATCTTTATGCAAATACCTTACCCACCAAGATAGTTCCCTAGTCTAGATTCTGCATCCTACTTTCATTCATTCATCCATTCACCCATGGATCCATCCATGCATCCATCCATCCATCCATGCATCCATCCATCCATCCATCCATCCATCCATCCATCCATCCATCCATCTATTGGCCAGGCCTTTGCACTTAAGAAGGGGGATCATTTTTTTCATCCTCCTTCCTGGGCCCCATCAGGAATCTACACATAACTCTCTTCTTTTGGTCGCCTCTCTGAATACTTCTGACTCCACTGGATGTGTATCTTGGTGGCCAGTGACTCCTTTCTCTGAAGATGAGTATGGCTACCACAAAGGGTAGACAGCCTCTGCCCAGGTTTTCTTTGTCAAGACCAGTGGTCCAGGGTCTGTACCACAAGGCTATGACCAAACATAATGGCATTGACCTTGAAGACTTATACATAGATGGCTTTCTTGTGACCCTGTAAAAAGTGAGCAGAGAATTTCTAGGGGGAAAGTCATCAATGTCTCAAGGGCCTATGGTATACAGGAGGAGTGAACCTTCCTTGAAGAGGCTCATAAATCAGTGCTGGAAGGAACTTAAGATATTATGAGCTCACTGCTTTCATTTTATAAGTGTGTAAGTGAAATAAGTGAACCGGTACCCAGTGAGCACCTGCCATGGACCAGGCCTGAGGTTAGATTGTACATATACATGTTCGCAGAATAGGAAAGTACCTGTGTTGACATGGTAAAATCTGCTGCTAAACCCCAGTCTCATCCCAGACCCCACACTGCCCTTTTTTAACCCAAATGGCTGACAGAGGGAAGAGCGATTGATTGGTCGCCAGTGGTTCTTAGGGCTCACTTTTTCCAGACCTAAGATATGTTATGCTGCTGCCGAGCCAGCAGCTCTTATAAACCTGTGCCAGAAGTGTTTCTCTGGTTTGGTTGTGCTTGGTACATTGACAGTCTTCAAAGCATTGATGTTGGATGAATATGGATGGTAGGTGGATGGAAGGGGTTGGTGGGAGAGATGGGCAGATAGATATTATCTTTTCTAATAATAGGACAGTACATGTGACAACCTGAAGTTGTATACATAGTATAGGGGCAAGAAGCACGTTTTGAGTAGGTTGTGGGTGTCTCTCAAAGGACTTTTATCTTTCTGCCTGGACCAGCCCAGCCCCAGAGCCTCATGATGCCTGCAGCTGAGGAAGACTCTGTTGCTATGCGCCGGAAGCTTAATTTTATTATTGCTCTCCCCTACTTAATGTCTGTCTCTCAGGCAGCTGGTGATGTTTTAATGAAGCTGGAATTGTATAGTCTGTAGCACTGGATAATCATAAGCTGCCGAGTCAGAATCAAATTAATAATTCATGAAATTAAAGTGTATAATTAATTTGAACCGTGCAGATGAGAAGAAGGGCCAGAGCCCAGAACCTGCAAGGAGCTGAAGTGTGGGGAATGTTTATTTACTGAACTCAGCTTCTATTCTCAAGGAGCGTACATCTGCTTGCAGGTGAGATGGAACGTTCTGTGGGTCTCCATGGATTTGTGCTCGCCCAAAATAAGGTGCTTTCCCTTAAAACTTGAAAGGATTTTCTTAGAAGCTTGGCAGCGTTTTAATTGGTTTTGAGTTACACTTTGCAAGTCCCAGAAAAATCATGCTTAAGGAGAAATGAAACGTCAGGGTTGTACAGGGTTATGAGAATTCTTAGACACTGTGGGGCCTACAGAAAGCGCCGTTCAGAATTTCATTCATTTTTGCAGGTCCAAAGGACATAAATGAAAATTTAAAACCCAGTTCTGTTAAAAGATTCAATCCCACCACCATATATGAGAGGGGAGAGGGGAGGGAGAGAGAGGAAAGGGAGAGGGGCAAATGCTAACACTTTCCTTCCTCTGGACAGAGTGGTGATATGTTTTATGTCCAGTATCTCTTTGTGTGTGTGTGTGTGTGTGTGTGTGTGTGTGTGTGTGTGTGTGTGTGTGTATGTGATATGTAGTGTGTGCATGTGTATGAAGATGTATGTTGAGGCCAAAGAGCTACATTGCATGCATGCACATGTACACACAGACACAGATACAGATACACACACACACACACACACACACACACACACACACACAAACACACAGAGAGAGACAGAGAGACAGAGAGACAGAGAGACAGAGAGAGTGACAGAGAATGAGCGAGAAAGCGCAAGATTGGAGTCTGTGGTTGTCCCTTCCTCCTTGTTAGGCCTTTGAGAGTTCTTGTTCTAAAGGGACAATTGACAGGAAGCTATGATACAGACTAATGATGCATAAGCCCCCAAAGGTTTGGGCTGAATGGAGGCTCAATTGACTTCCCATTCTTAGGTCTTCAGAATGGTTATTTGTCCCTCACAGAGGGGCCTGTGCTGTCTGCCTCTCTGTTGACACATGTAATCTGGAACACAGCCTCATTTCCAGCAGTAGGCAGCACACAACTTCAATTCTCTATCTTTATGATTTCTCTCCATTTGCATTGGCTGATACCACCTTGACCTCCAAGGTCACATTCTGCTTCCCACAGGAAAGGTTTCAGCCCAGGGTGCCTTGCCTGACAGCCTTATGACCCAGGACCACATGGCCGGGCTCTGTTGTGCTCATAGTCCCCTTCACTCTGTTGTGTGCCTGGCAGTCTTGGGCAAGTGCACAGACAAAGAACAGCCGATGTACAACCTCCACCCAGTGCTTTTCAGGACTAAAGTCATGGTCCCCTAACATGTTCTGTCTTCAAAGCACTTTGCTTATGTGACAGAATTCTCATTGTGAAGACACTATTCATCATTTTGGGGTGAGAAAGCCAAGGCATCGGGTAGGGACCCTAGGCAGCTAGGGTAGTTAGCATGATGGTAAGATTTTTTTGTCCTAATTTCCACTGGATGGAAGCAGTCTTTGGTGACTGCTTCAAGGTAGCTTCTGGAATTTCTTACTCTTATCTGTCTCCTTTCTTAGTAGGAAGTTGCTTATTGTCTTGAGTGAATTACTGTCTTAGAGGAGAAGAATTCTGCTACATGATCATTTTGTTTGGCCATTCTAGCCTTCAAAGTTTAATCTGCTTTTGATGAAATTTAAAAATTGTTGAGATGACTCAGGCATGATTAGAATTTGGGTAGGATGTTTACCCGTGAGGTTTCTCTTTATGCATACAGACATTTTGGTCAACTCTCAGTTGCCTTACATTACGGAATGGTGATATATGTTATTCAGATATGTTGATTATACTTTTAAGGTACTTCGACCCTCCCCCGAATGTGGGGATTTCTGGATAGAGTAGGGATGGAACAGAACAATGATTAGCTCTGATTGGCATGTGATCAGTTTCATCACCCATGTGGTATTTAGCCCTAAACGTGCCTAGAACCAACGAATTAACTAATAAATAAGTAGACAAGCAAACAAACAAAGATTCTCAAGCCTGGCTAAATCTGAATGAATGAATGAATGAATGAATGAAGCCATATCAAAGAAATATATGAAATTGTTGGCATGGCCACTTAGCTCATTTCTAAGTTAGTGTCACGGTTGACATTATTGAGTATAAAATACAGGGTATGGGATCTAAAATGGTCTTTCAGAAGTTTTGTGAGGAGAGAAACACCTACTAAAAACTGCAAGGACCAGATAAAATACTGTTGATGGAAAAAGCCCCACAGCTTACAACCATAAATAGGCCTACAAGGCCATCAGAAGGGAACAGGAGTGGAGTGGGCAGAAAGGACTCCTGTGGGAGATGGTGTTATTAAAACCCTCTGAACTGGAAGCAGAGTAGGATTCCTAGTCCAAGAACCTCTCATGATTCCACAGACTGAGTGAAGCTGCCCTTCAGTTCATGGGGCTCTTCCAGTCTCAACTTCTGTCACTTTCTTTTGATCACGTGCTCCCTCCAGCAATGCAAAATGCTGTGGTTGATTTTTCAAGAAGCAACCTCAAGGTTAGGCTTGATTAAGTTACAGACTCCAGGGAGGAGGACTTCACCCTTCAGCAGCTCCTGAATGAGTTACTACACTCACCCCTGGACATGCACATAAGGAGTGGATAATGAAATCCAGTAATTAACGTGCTTAATTGTTTAATATGCACCCTTGATGTCTGTCTTATGGTCTTAGAAAATCTGTACAATCTGCCACTTTTTTATTTTCAGTATTTTAAATTATATATGTATTTATTTATTGAATATGTGCACAAGTATGTATGCATGTGTGCATACCAGTGTGTGCATGTGCAAATTTAGAGGGCTACTTGTGCAAGTAGATTCTTTCCTTCTACTACGTAGGTTCTGGGATCCAATTCAGATCATCAGGCTTGGTAGCCTGAGCTATCTCGAAAGCTCAATACTCTGCCTGTATAGTTTTATGTACTAGTAACTGTGTTCTATTAATAAAGCTGGATTTGGTTAAAATTTAGAGGAGTGTAGTTCTTATATTGAGCATTTAAATGAAGTATTTTTACAGTCATGTATTTTAGACAGTAAAATAAGAACCTTTGTTGAGTGGTCTCTCACTTAGCATGAAGCTCTAGCTCTTTGTGTGGGTCTTATACCTGACAGCACACACTTAGACAGTTGTGTTTACCATCTGTTCTTAAGTATTAGGGATCTTTTAGAGTGTCACACACAATGGTAGCAAGGGAGCTTGGGTTTAGTAGATCAAAAGCCTTCGTGCACTGAGGATGTCTCATGGCCCATTTGGCACCCGAAGTGTTGACTTCTGCCCTTGTCTTTGTCAGCTGATAGAATTGGGACACAGTTCATTCCGGGTAGACTTCTTGTTTGAACGCCAAGGTCTTCATGCCAGCATCGATGCATGCAGTAGGTACTGACTTACTCAAACCTTCACGGAGTGCTTCGGAGGAGAGATCTGTTTCTGGTCTGACTTGGAGGCCCGTTCCTCCCCGGTGTTCCCAGCATGGCTTGTCTATGTCTGATTCTTTCTTGTAGTCTTCTGCTAAAAAGAGGAGGAGGAGAGAGAGATAGAGAGAGAGATGAGCATCAACAACTACAAAAAACAGAGGATGCTCCTTCCTGTTCATTATGGTGGGAATTGGCATGGCTGTGGGCAAGGCAGGCAAACTTGCAGATCATGCGTTTTGGGGACACAAACTAGAAACCCATAGAGTTGAAAAGGTTCAGTGCAAATGTATTCTCCCTTCCTGTGCAAATCAACAATTTACATGCTTTCCAAAAGGCTAGAACTAATTTCTAACTTTCAGAAATTATTTATTATCTTTATAACCATTTCACCACAGGCAGCAGATAACGCATTATTCAGAATTATAACACATTTTGATTTAGACAAGGACAGAATAATGAAATTGAAAGAAACGTAGCAAATATGAGTATTAATGTTAGCAACATATTCCACTCAACACAAGAGGAGGGGGCACTCCCAGACAAAGAATTGTTCATTTTCCTCAAAGTGCATTTTTTTTTTTGCTATTATTTTGCCTTGGGCCTCTGTTCTCACATTACCACATTGGTCAAGACCCATTAGGTAATTTTTAACTGTAGGATGTGTCTCTGTCCTAATAGTCTTATGTAGCAGGAATCTTAAAAGTTCTTATTAATAAAATCAAACCCAGAGCCAGGTTTTGGGGTGAATGCTGGAAGATCAGAGAAGCAGAACAAGCCACAGCTTCCTCACCTCGCCAGTTCCTCAGCTGGTCTTGTTTCCTCAGACTGCAAGCTTCTGAGTCCTCATCCAAATGAAACTCAGCTGAACTGTTGCTCAGAAGCCTAAAGGCTTAACTGGCCAAATGCTTAACTAACTTAGTTCCTGGTCCTCACGCTTTATATACCTTTTTGCTTTCTGCCATCACTACCTGGGATTAAAGGAGTGCATCACTATGCTTGGCTGTATCCTTGAATACACAGAGATCTGCCAAGCTCTGCCTCCCAAGTGCTGGGATTAAAGGTGTGAGTGCCACCATTTTCTGGCCTCTGTATCTAGTGGCTGTTCTGTTCTCTGACCCCAGATAAGTTTATTAGGGTGCACAATATTTTGGGGAACACAATACCACCACATTCCCCACCTACTACAGCATAGCCTTGTCTACACATGGGTTAGAATGGCAAAGTCAGAGGAGTTGGATAAGCCAAGTCAGTCAGCTCATTATAACTTCTAGGAAACCACAAGATAATTGTAGGTTTGCTGCTGATAGGCGCCTTGGCCTTGTGTGAGGCACAGGGGCTCTTCTGTGTTCAGCTTGCAGTGGCCACTTCTCCTTTCTGCTCGTTTTATAAGACATCTGAATAAAGGTGGCTGACGTACATTTTCCAGTTGAATTTTCAAGCAGCAGCCAGGAATGCACAGGATCTAATCTTAGAGACCTTAAAAGAGTATGTAGCTGAATTCTTGCAACGAGCAGGAAATAAATTTTAAATAATCTGTGTCAAGTCACTGGAATACAGCTATTGATTAAAAAGTGAATCTTCACTAAATGATATCGTATTGATGGATTCATGCACTATGAAATGCTGAGGTTCGACCTACTGAGTGATCTTTTGTCATTTATCTGTGTGATTTTATTTATGCCCTGATATTTTTCTTTCCTCTTTTCCTCATCTTTATCATCAAAAGTGTTTATTAAAAACTCACCTATGTGGGTTG